>NW_028322241.1:11982318-12643091 GCF_059928025.1 Delphinapterus leucas | reverse complement strand
GACTTCCACTGCACCCGGGGCACCAGGCCTCTGTCTCCACCCACCAGCCACCCCTCCTCTCCCTGACTCCTGGGTTCCTCTCATTAGGAGAGGGTTTTCTTGAAGTTGTCTCCCACTCATGGGCCAGATAATATAATTAGAAAACAAGCCAGAGCTGCAGCCCCTTGTCTATTCTGACTCTCAGGAGCCCACACCTGTTCCTTGGACCTGGCCGATTCAGCAAGTTCCAGTTTCTGCAACTGTGAGCCCCTGAGGGGTGATTATTGGCTGGCCTGGGAAGCCTGACCGTGCCGGCCAGCCCTCCCCAGGTGTGCCTGGGTTCAGATCAATATAAACACCGCTCCAGGCAGCAAGAGCCCCTGCAGCTGTGCCTGACGCCATTTTCTCTGCCCTGTCAGCAGTCTTGGGGCTGGACTGGTGGGAGGGAGTGAGAGGCCACGGCTTTGTGGGTGGCCCAGTGTGAGTGGGGCTCTGCTGGACTTTCTGCAGCAGTTGCCAAGATGCCACCTGCTAAAGAAGAGGATGTGTCACCCATACCTGCCGCTGGAATTTCTCCCTGGGCAGAGGTGAGTGAGGAAGAAAGCAGTGGGGGCCGGGACAGCAGGGGTATCTCAGGCAGGGAAATGGAAAGCTTCCAGAAGAGCACCCAGGACCAGGACCATCCTGGCTGGCCTGCAGGCACCAAGTCGGCTGGCATGCTGTCGCTCATGTGGCTCCATGGCCCTTCCTCTAGGCTTTCAAGTCCTTGTACATATTCAGGTGTTTTACCTGGGAAGGGTGGGAACATTTCAGCAGCAGCTGGCCTGGGGCTCAGCCCACGTTTACTCACAGATGCCTCGGCACTGTCCCCCAGCTTTGCAATGAGGACGCTTGTTGCGTGGGGCCTGCTGGCTGAATGGGAGATGATTCCCCACCACCGACCAACTTCAGAATTGTTTACAACTGGAGCAAGTGCCCTGATACGGTTTTCCTCTGTGTAGCTGGTGGGTTCTGTTTTTTTTTCTTTTTTGGTTCAAGGTAGATTTTATTCCTCTTTTTTGTATTTACAGATATAAGCATGGAAATAATTTATTCATATAAATACATGTATGTGAAGGGAAGAATATTTTTTCTGTTTTACTTTTTGTAATTTGAATTTTATTTTATTTTTTTATACAGCAGGTTCTTTTTGGTTATCTATTTTATACATATAAATGTATACATGCCAATCCCAATCTCTCAACTCCTCCCACCACCACCCCCCAACAGCTTTCCCCCCTTGGTGTCCATACGTTTGTTGTCTACATCTGTTGCTCTATTTCTGCCTTGCAAAACGGTTCATCTGTACAATTTGTCTAGGTTCCACATATAGCCATTAATAGACAAGATTTCTTTTTCTCTTTCTGACTTACTTCACTCTGTATGACAGTCTCTAGATCCATCAACGTCTCTACAAATGACCCAATTTCATTCCTTTTTATGGCTTAGTAATATTCCATTTTATATATGTACCACTTCTTTATGCATTCGTCTGTCTGTGGGCATTTAGGTTGCTTCCATTACCTGGATATTGTAAATAGTGATGCAATGAACATTGCGGTGAATGTCTCTTTTTGATTTATGGTTTTGTCTGGGTATATGCCCAGTAGTGGGACTGCTGTATCATATGGTAATTCTATTCTTAGTTTTATAAGAAACTCCATAACGTTCTCCACAGTGACTGTATCAATTTCATTCCCAACAATAGCGGAAGAGGGTTCCTTATCTCCACACCCTTTCCAGCATTTGTTGTTTGTAGATTTTCTGATGATGCCCATTCTAACAGGTGTGAGGTGATACACCATGGATGAGTCTATTTCGTTGAGCAAAGAGTAGGTCTTGTCTATTACATATTTGGCTTATGGAACGGTATGTGTGCTAATTTCAATCTCTGGTTTTATACAGCACCGCAACTCAACTTTCCCCTTAAGCAAGCATAAGTTTTTATCTAAATGTGAGACTCTGTTCGGTTTTGGAATTCAGTTTATGTGTAGCCAAGTTTACACTCTCTCTATTAGTGATATCTTATGATAATTACCTTTCTCTGTGTGACATATTTCTCTTAGAATCATCATACTTAAATCCACTCAATTTGCTGCTACAGGCCTGATGACATTGATTTCATTGCTGAGTGATATTCCATTGTACGTAAGTAGCACAACTCCTTTATCCATATTTTTCTTTCTGGGATATTTAATTTGTACTGGACTCAAGGTTCTTGTAAACACAGCAGCCCTAAATTTGGTGTTGGCTGTGTCTTGTTGATTTTAATTTTCCTAAGCTATAGGGCCAAAAGTGGAAGTGCCCTAGGGTCTGTAGCTTTGTTTTTCAGATGTTTCAGGATACACCATAAACATCTCCAGAGTGTCTGTTGGCAATTTACATCCCGCCCATCAGCATAACAAGGCTCCCTGTTCTCCATGGCCTGTCCTGTGTTTCTGGTTTTTACACTTTTTTCAGATGGCCCTTTTGACGAATGGGAAATGAGACTTCATTGTAGTGCGGATTTCCATTGCTCGAGTGCTTGGTTGGCCAAAAAGGGCATATGTGTTTTTTCCTGAATATATTCAGGAAAAAATGTTTACGCACTTTTGTCCAAGTGCATCACTGTCAAAGATCTGCCACTTTTCACATGCTTTAAACGCAATTCCAATCTACCTCCTGAAATATGATTCCTGCAATTCTGCCTCGTTTTGAAGTCCTCTTTGCAGACTTACTTCAGTATATTTTTGCCAATAGCTGTCATTTATAACTCTGCAGGTTTGTGAATTACAGTGCCTGTGATTTCCTTTCTTAACTCGTTTCCTTGAAAGCTGGCCACAGAACCGCAGGTTTGCTTTAGGCCATAATCAGGGTCTGGCACGGCACTCTGAGCCTTTGGTTAATTCCTCTTCCTGGTGGGAAATTAGAGTTAAATGTGCCCCTCCGGACACCTGCCTCACTCCCAGCCCCTTGGTGATGTGTGTCCTGTGGTTTGAGGCCACATGTGCTGGGTTCCTCACCTTTGGCTGATGTGGCCCCACTGGTGTGAGGACACTCCTGCCTGGTTCCCATCCCCTTGGTGATGTGGGCCATCCGGTGAGAGTCTGATCCTGGTTGGGTTCCTCACACTTCTGTGAGGTGGGCCCTCTTCTCTGACGTCACTCCTGCCTGGCTGGCACACCCCGCCTTGGCGAAGTCGGCCCTCTGGTGGGATTTGGTGCCTGCTGGGTGTCTCCTGCCCTCGGTAATGAGGGACCTCTGGCGTCAGGCCCTAATTCCTGGGCTCCCAATATTTTCTGATATGCGCCCTGTGGTTCGAGTACACTCGTGCCAGGTTCCCAACCCCATGGGAATGTGGGCCTTCTGCTCTGAGGTCCCAACCGTGGGTTGCTCAGTTTCATGATGAGGGCCCTCTGCTGTGAGTTCTCTCCGACCTGGATCCCATAGCCTCGCTGATCCTGGCCACCTGCTGGGAGGTTCCAACTGCGGGATTCCTCACCTTTTTTCTTCTATGGACCCTCTGTTTTGAGACTCCTCCTGCCTGCCTCACTCCCAGTCCCTTGGTGATGTGTGTCCTCTGGTGTGAGGCCACGTGTGCTGGGTCCCTCGCCTTTGGATGATGTGGCCACACTGGTGTGAGGACACTCCTGCCTGCTTCCTATCCCCTTGATGATGTGGGCCCTCTGGTGAGAGTCTGATCCTGGCTGGGTTCCTCACCCTTCTGTGAGGTGGGCCCTCTGCTGTGAGGTCACTCCTGCCTGGCTGGCACACCCCACCTGGGCAACATCGGCCCTCTTGTGGCACTTGGAGCCTGCTGGGAGCCTCCTCCCCTCGGTGATGGGGGCCCTCTAGCGTCAGGCCCTAACTGCTGGGTACCCACATTTTCTGATACGTGCTAAGTGGTGCGAGGACACTCCTGCGAGGTTCCCATCCCCATGGGCATGTGGGCCTTCTGCTCTAAGGTCCCAACACCTGTGTTGTTCACCGTTTCATGATGTTGTCTCTCTGGTGTTAGTTCACTCAGGCCTAGATCCCATAGACTCTGTGCTCTGAGCCGACTGCTGGGAGGTTCCTACTGCTGGATTCCTTACCTTTTTTATTCTTTGGGTCCTGTGTTTTTATGCTCCTACTTCCTGACTCACTCCCAGCCCCTTTGTGATGTAGGTCCTCTGGTTTAAGGCCACATGTACCGGTTTCCTCACCTTTATTGATGTGGCCCCACTGGTGTGAGGACACTCCTGCCTGGTTCCCATCCCCTTGGTGATTGGGGCCCTCTTGTGAGAGTCTGATCCTGTCTGGATTCCTCACACTTCTGGGAGGTGGGCCCTCTGCTGTGAGGTCACTCCTGCCTGGCTGGCACACGTCACGTTGGCGATGTGGGCCCTCAGTTGGGAGTTGGTGCCTGCTGGGAGTCTCCTCCCCTCGGTAATGAGGGCCCTCTGGCGTCAGGCCCTAACTCATGGGCTCCCAAAATTTTCTGATGTGCGCCCTGTCGTGTGAGTACACTCCAGCCAGGGTCCCTTCCCTAGGGGATGTGGGCTTTCTGCTCTGTGGTCCCAACGGCTGGGTTGCTCACAGTGTCAGAATGTGGGCCCTCTGTTTTGAGTTCAGTCAGGCCTGGATCCCATAGCCTCGCTGCTCCTGGCCGCCTGCTGGGAGGTTCCAACTGCGGGATTCCTCACCTTTTTTACGCAATGGGCCCTCTGTTTTGAGGCTCCTCCTGCCTGCCTCACTCCCAGCCCCTTGGTGATGTGTGTCCTGTAGTTTGAGGCCACGTGTGCTGGGTCCGTCACATTTCGGTGATGTGGCCCCACTGGTGTGAGGACACTCCTGCCTGGTTTCCATTCCCTTGGTGATGTGGGCCCTCTGGTGAGAGTCTGATCCTCTTTGGGTTCCTCACACTTTTGTGTGGTTGGCCCTCTGCTCTGAGGTCACTCCTGCCTGGCTGGCACACCCCGCATTGGCGACGTCGGCCCTCTGGTAGCAGTTGGAGCTTGCTGGGAGCCTCCTCTCCTCAGTGATGAGGGCCCTCTGGCATCCGGCCCTAACTGCTGGGCTCCCCACATTTTCTGTTGTGTGCCCACTGGTGCGATGACACTCCTGCTTGGTTCCCTTCCCCATGGGGATGTGGGCCTTGTGCTCTGAGGTCACAACGGCTGGGTTGCTTACAGTATCACGATGAGGGCCCTCTGTTGTGAGTTCATCACTGCCTGGATCCCATAGCCTCGGTGCTCTGGGCCGCCTGCTGGGATGTTCCAACTGCTGGATTCCTCACCTTTTTATACAATGGGCCATGTGTTTTGAGGTTAATCCTGCCTGCCTCGCTCTGAGACCCATGGTGATGTGGGTCTTCTGGTTTGAGGCCACATGTGCTGGGTACCTCAACTTTCGATGATGTGGCCCCACGGGTGTGAGGACACTCGTGCCTGATTCCCAGCCCCTTGCTTATGTGGGCACTCTGGTGAGAGTCTGATCATGACTGGGTTCCTTACCCTTCTGTGAGGTGGGCGCTCTGATGTGAGGTCACTCCTGCCTGGATGGCTCACGTCGCCTTGGCGACGTAGGCCCTCTGTTGGCCACTGAAGCATGCTGGGAGCCTCCTACCCTCTTTAATGAGGGCCCTGGAAGAAACGCATATGCCCTTTTTGACCAAGTGCATCATTGTCGAAGTTCTGCCTCTTCTCCTATACTTTCAGAGGACTTCCCATCTACCTCCTGAAATCGTATTCCTGGAATTCTGCCCCGCCTTCAAGTCCTCTTTGCAGCCTTACTTCAATATATTTTTGGACGATAGCTGTCATTTATAACTCTGCAGGTTTGTGAATTACAGTGCCCCTGAGCTCCATTCTTCAACTCGCTTTCTTGTGAGCTGGCCGCAAAACCGCAGGATTGCTTCAGGCCCTAATCTGGTTCCGGCATGGCATGTTGAGCCTTAGGCTAATTCCTCTTCCTGATGGGAAATGAGCGTTAAATTTGCTCCTGCAGACACCTACAGCTAATCTCTCATTGGTTCTCCCTATTCCTGTTCATCTTGCTCAGAAATTCCAAACTGTGCCAAACAGGAGGTTAAAGGCACTGACTCTCCAATTGGGGAAAGAGTTAGTAAAGCGTCTGGAATGGTAAAACCGAGTATGAGGGGAAGAAAACTGAGATGCATTTAAAAAGGTTTCCCGGTCACACGGTGGACCATATTCTGGGTTTCCCATGCGTGTTTTACCTGAAGGAAGAATCCCTTAAACCTGGAGAGGTGGGACCCATGGAATGGGTACCATGCAGTATGACTTCAAATGGCCTGCATTTTCTCACCGAACCTCACCAATGCTATCAGCCCAAAGTGTCGAACCTTATGTCTCACTCAGCTCTAGGTGTAGATGTGGTAAATCCAGGTTGCATCACAAGCTCTGAATGAATTATTTAAGAATTGCTCTCTATTTCACTGTCATTGTGTTTGTTTTTGTAGTTTATTTTGATAATGGGATTTATCGGATTTTCTCTGCTGCCTTCATGCAGCTGTACACACACTTGATTCTCTTACGGAGACATATAAATCCATGGGTTTGAAGATTCTTACTAGTCATGTGTAATCCTAGGAGTTGAATATGGTGTGTTTAGTCCATTTCGTTGAGCAAGGTGTAAGTCTTGACTATTACATATTTGGCTTATGGAAAGGTATGTGTGCTAATTTCTATCTCTGGTTTTATGCAGCATCCCACCTCACCTTTCCCCATAAGCAAGCATAAGTTGGTGCTCTAAATTTGAGACACTGTTCTGTTTTGTAATTCAGTTCATGTGTAGCCAAGTTTACATTCCGTGTATTAGTGATATCTTATGATGTTTCATTTTCTGTGTGACTTATTTCACTTAGAATCATCGTACCTGGATCCACTCAATATGCCGCGACGGGCCTGATGACACAGATTTCATTGGTGAGTGATATTCCATTGTACGTGCGCACCACAACTTCTTTAACCATTTTTCACATTCTGGGATATTTAACTTGTACCGTAGACGACGTTCTTGTAAACAGAGCTGTCCCAAACTTTGGGGTGGCTGTGTGTTTTTGATTTTAATTTCCCTAAGCTATAGGACCATAAGTGGAAGTGCCATAGGCTCTGTTGCTTTGTTTCCTACGTGTTTCAGGAAACCCCATACACTTCTCCAGAGTGGCTGTTTGCAATTTACATCCCCCCCATCAGCATAACAAGTCTCCCTGTTCTCCATGACCTGTCCTGCCTTTCTGGATTTTACACTTTTTCAGATGCCCCTTTTGACCGGGGGGCAGTGAGACTTCATTGTAGTGCAGATTTCCTTTACACGCTTGCTTGGTTGCCGAAAAAGGGCGTATGCGTTTTTTCCTGAATATATTCAGGAAAAAACGCATACGCCCTTTTTGGCCAAGTGCATCATTGTCTAAATTCTCCCTCTTTTCCTATGCTTTTAGTACAATCCCAGTCTACCCCCTAAAATAGTTTTCCTGAAATTCTGCCCCGCTTTCAAGTCCTCTTCGAAGACTTACTTCTATACATTTTTGGATGATAGCTGTCATTCATAACTCTGCAGGTTTGTGAATTACAGTGCCCCTGAGCTCATTTCTTCAACTCGCTTTCTTGTGAGCTGGCCGCAAAACCGCAGGATTGCTTCAGGCCCTAATCTGTTTCCGGCAGGGCACGCTGAGCCTTTGGATAATTCCTCTTCCTGGTGGGTAATGAGCGTTCCATTTGCCCGTGCAGACACCTACAGCTAGTCTCTCATTGCTTCTCCCTATTCCTGTTCATCTTGCACAGAAATTGCAAACTGTGCCAAACAGGAGGTTAATGGCACTGACTCTCCAAGTGGGGAGAGTGTTAGTAAAGCGTTCAAATGTTGAACCTGAGTACCAGGGGACGAAAACTGAGATGCATTTAAAAACGTTTCCCAATCACATGGTGGACCATACTCTGGGTTTCCCATGCATGTTTTAGCTGAAGGAAGAATCCCTTAAACCTGGAGAGTTGGGACCTATGGAATGGGTACCATGCAGTATGACTTCAAAGAGTCTGCGTTTGCTCACCGAACCTCACCAATGCTATCAGCCTGAAGTGTCCAGCCTTATGTCTCATCCAGCTCTGGGTGTAGATGTTGTAAATACAGGTTGCATCACAAGCCCTGAATGAATTATTTAAGAATTGCTCTCTATTTCACTGTCAATGTGTTTTGGTTTTGAAATTTATTTTGATAATGGGATTTATCGGATTTTCACTGCTGCGTTTAGGCTGCTGTACACACGCTTGATTTCCTTATGGAGACATATAAATCCATGGATTTTAAGATTCTTACTTGTCAGGTATATTCCCAGGCTTTGAGTCCGTTTCGTTGAGCAAGGAGTAGGTCTTGTCTATTATATATTTGGCTTATGGAACGGTATCTGTGCTAATTTCAATCTCTGGTTTTATGCAGCACCCCAACTCACCTTTCCCCATAAGCAAGCATAAGTTGGTTTTCTAAATTTGAGACCCTGTTCTGTTTTGTAATTCAGTTCATGGGTAGCCAAGTTTACATTCCGTGTATTAGTCATATCTTATGATGTTTCTTTTTCTGTGTGACTTATTTCTCGTAGAATCATCATACCTGAATCCACTCATTATGCCGCTATGGGCCTGATGAAGTAGATTTCATTGCTGAGTGATATTCCATTGTACGTGCGTACCACAACTTCTTTATCCATTTTTGGCTTTCTGGGATATTTTACTTGTACCGTAGACGAGGTTCTTGTAAACAGAGCCGTCCCAAACTCTGGGGTGGCTGTGTGTTTTTGATTTTAATTTCCCTAAGCTATAGGACCATAAGTGGAAGTGACATAGGCTGTGTTGCTTTGTTTCCTACGTGTTTCTGGAAACACCATACACTTCTCCAGAGTGGTTGTTGGCAATTTACATCCCGCCCATCAGCATGACAAGGCTCCCTGTTCTCCATGACCTGTCCTGCCTTTCTGGATTTTACACTTTTTTCAGATGGCCCTTTTGACCGGGGGGGCAGTGAGACTTCATTGTAGTGCAGATTTCCTTTACACGCTTGCTTGGTTGGCCAAAAAGGGCGTATGCGTTTTTTCCTGAATATATTCAGGAAAAAACGCATACGCCCTTTTTGGCCAAGTGCATCGTTGTCGACATTCTGCCTCTTTTCCTATGCTTTTAGTACAATTCCAGTCTACCCCCTGAAATCGTTTTCCTGAAATTCTGCCCCGCATTCAAGTCCTCTTCGAAGACTTACTTCAATACATTTTTGGACGATAGCTGTCATTCATAACTCTGCAGGTTTGTGAATTACAGTGCCCCTGAGCTCATGTCTTCAACTCGTTTTCTTGTGAGCTGGCCGCAAAACCGCAGGATTGCTTCAGGCCGTAATCTCTTTCCGGCAGGGCTTGCTGAGCCTTTGTTTAATTCCTCTTCCTGGTCGGAAATGAGCGTTCCTTTTGCCCGTGCAGGCACCTACAGCTAGTCTCTCATTGGTTCTCCCTATTCCTGTACATCTTGCGCAGAAATTGCAAACTGTGCCAAACAGGACGTTAAAGGCACCTACTCTCCAAGTGGGGAGAATGTTAGTAAAGCGTCTGGAATGGTGAACCCGAGTACCAGGGGACGAAAATTGAGATGCATTTGAAAACGTTTCCCAATCACACGGTGGACCATACTGTGGGTTTCCCATGCATGTTTCAGCTGAAGGAAGAATCCCTTAAACCTGGAGATTTAAGACCCTTGGAATGGGTACCAGGCAGTATGACTTCAAAGGGTCTGCGTTTGCTCACCGAACCTCACCAATGCTATCAGCCCGAAGTGTCCAGCCTTATGTCTCACACAGCTCTGCGTGTAGATGTGGTAAACCCAAGTTGCATCACAAGCCATGAGTGAATTATTTAAGAATTGCTCTCTATTTCTCTGTCATTGTGTTTTGTTTTCAAAATTTATTTTGATAATGGGATTTATCGGATTTTCACTGCTGCGTTTAGTCCGATGTACACACGCTTGATTTCCGTATGGAGACATATCCATGGGTTTTAAGATTCTTACTTTTCAGGTATGTTCCCAGGCGTTGAATATGGTGTGTGGAGTACATTTCATTGAGCAAGGAGTAGGTCTTGTCTATTATATATTTGGCTTATGGAACGGTATCTGTGCTAATTTCAATCTCTGGTTTGATGTAGCACCCCAACTCACCTTTCCCCATAAGCAAGCATAATTTGGTTTTCTAAGTTTGAGATCCTGTTCTGTTTTGTAATTTAGTTCATGTGTAGCCAAGTTTACATTCCGTGTATTAGTGATATCTTATGATGTTTCTTTTTCTGTGTGACTTATTTCTCGTAGAATCATCGTTCCTGAATCCACTCATTATGCCGCTATGGACCTGATCACGTAGATTTCATTGCTGAGTGATATTACATTGTACGTGAGTACCACAACTTCTTTATCCGTTTTTTGCTTTCTCGGATAGTTAACTTATACCGTAGACAAGGTTCTTGTTAACAGAGCCGTCCCAAACTTTGGGGTGGCTGTGTGTTTTTGATTTTAATTTCCCTAAGCTATAGGACCATAAATGGAAGTGCCATAGGCTGTGTTGCTTTGTTTCCTATGTGTTTTAGGAAACACCATACACTTCTCCAGAGTGGCTGTTGGCAATTTATATCCCGCCCATCAGCATAACAAAGCTCCCTGTTCTCCATGACCTGTCCTGCCTTTCTGGATTTTACACTTTTTTCAGATGGCCCTTTTGACCGGTGGGCAGTGAGACTTCATTGTAGTGTACATTTCCTTTACACGCTTGCTTGGTTGGCCAAAAAGGGCGTATGCGTTTTTTCCTGAATATATTCAGGAAAAAACGCATACGCCCTTTTTGGCCAAGTGCATCATTGTCGACATTCTGCCTCTTTTCCTATGCTTTAAGTGCAATTCCAGTCTACCCCCTGAAATCGTTTTCCGGAAATTCTTCCGCGCTTTCAAGTCCTCTTCGAAGTCTTACTTCAATACATTTTTGGACGATATCTGTTCATTCATAACTCTGCAGGTTTGTGAATTACAGTGCCCTTGAGCTCCTTTCCTCAACACGCTTTCTTGTGAGCTGGCCGCAAAACCGCACGATTGCTTCAGGCCCCAATCTGTTTCTGGCAGGGCACGCTGAGCCTTTGGTTAATTCCTCTTCCTGGTGGGAAATGAGCATTCCATTTGCCCGTGCAGACACCTACAGCTAGTCTCTCATTGGTTCTCCCTATTCCTGTTCATCTTTGGCAGAAATTGCAAACTGTGCCAAACAGGAGGTTAAAGTCCCTAACTCTCCAAGTGGGGAGAGTGTTAGTAAAGCGTCTGGAATGTTGAACCCGAGTACCAGGGTTCGAAAACTGTGATGCATTTGAAAACGTTTCCCAATCACACGGTGGACCATACTCTGGGTTTCCCATGCATGTTTTAGCTGAAGGAAGAATCCCTTAAACGTGGAGAGTTGGGACCCATGAAATGGGTACCATGCAGTATGACTTCAAAGGGTCTGCGTTTGCTCACCGAAGCTCACCAATGCTATCAGCCCGAAATGTGCAGCCTTATGTCTCACCCAGCTCTGGGTGTAGATGTGGTAAATCCAGGTTGCATCACAAGCCCTGAATGAATTATTTAAGAATTGTTCTCTATTTCACTGCTGAGTGATATTCCTTTGTACGTGCGTACCACAACTTCTTTATCCATTTTTTGCTTTCTGGGATATTTTACTTGTACCGTAGACAAGGTTCTTGTAAACAGAGCCATCCCAAATTTTGGGGTGGCTGTGTGATTTTGATTTTAATTTCTCTATGCTATAGGACCATAAGTGGAAGTGCCATAGGCTGTGTTGCTTTTTTTCCTACGTGTTTCAGGAAACACCATACACTTCTCCAGAGTGGCTGTTGGCAATTTACATCCCGCCCATCAGCATAACAATGCTCCCTGTTCTCCATGACCTGTCCTGCCTTTCTGGAATTTACATATTTTTCAGATGGCTCTTTTGACCGGGGGGCAGTGAGACTTCATTGTAGTGCACATTTCCTTTACACGGTTGCTTGGTTGGCCAAAAAGGGCGTATGCGTTTTTTCCTGAATATATTCAGGAAAAAACGCATACGCCCTTTTTGGCCAAGTGCATCATTGTCGACATTCTGCCTCTAATCTTATTCTTTAAGTGCAATTCCATTCTACCCCCTAAAATCGTTTTCCTGAAATTCTGCCCCGATTTCAAGTCCTCTTCGAAGACTTACTTCAAAACATTTTTGGACGATAGCTGTCATTCATTACTCTGCAGGTCTGTGAATTACAGTGCCCCTGAGCTCCTCTCTTCAACTCGCTTTCTTGTGAGCTGGCCGCAAACCCGCAGGATTGCTTCAGGCCCTAATATAATTCCGGCATGGCATGCTGAGCCTTTGGTTAATTCCTCTTCCTTGTGGGAAATGAGCGTTAAATTTGCATGTGCAGACACCTTCACATGAGTCGTCATGGTGCCCCTTTGCCCCGGTTATCTCTATGGAGGTTGGAGTTGGAGGGCCTCCTCACTCAACATCAGTGTGCCCACGGAGCCCACCCTGCAACTTCAGGGCATGGTTGGGGGTTAGGATCACCACGAGTGTTCCTTTTCCCTTAGGAGGAGGTGGCCTTTTGGGCTGCTGATTTCCAGTTTATCAGATACTGCCAGTATCTTGGCCAGATGTGGCGGTGGGCCAAGTCCCTTGGTGACCGTATTTTATCCTACCTGGATCGCATTCTTGCATTGTTCCATTTCAAGTGGTCCCAGGTTTTGCACTAATACTCCAGTGGCGATTCACCGTTCACCAGGAATGTAAAGGTCAAAGGGTTTAGCTAAATTAGGGAGTTCCAGGGCAAGGGTCTGAATTGACTGCTCTTTCCATTCTTGAAAGGCCACTTCTGCATTCTATTCAAAAGGATCATCACCTTTTCCTTTCAGTGTTTCATATAGAGGCCGAGCTAGTAGACTGTAGTTAGGGATCCAGAAGCAGCAAACCCTGGCCTCCCCAGGAACCCCTAAGCTGTCTTCTAGTTTTAGAAATGGGTAAGGCTGTAAATTGTTTCTTCCCTTTCCTGGGATGGGCTTCTCCGACCTTCTGTGAGAATGAAGCCCAGGCAGGTCACCGTAGTCTGTGATATTTGAGCTTTTTCTTGGACAACTTGTATCCTTTATTGGCTTCGTAGTTCAGAGGTCTCCTTAGTAGGGCTGGCGATCAGAATGTCGTCTGCATATTGAAGGAGTGTTTCCTTTTCCAGAGGTAGAACTTTTAGGTCTTTAGCTGAGCTTTCCCCAAAGATGGTGTGGGAATTTTTGAACCCTTGGGGCAACACGGCCCGGAAGTATTGTTTTAGTTGTATGTTGAGTCCTGCCACTCACAAGCCAAAATTTCTTGTGACTCTGGGACTAATAGAATACAAAAGAAGGCATCATTGAAGACTAATACAGAATACCATGTCCTGGTGGTTGGTAGAATGACCAGCAGGGTGTAGGATTTAGGAACTACTGGAGGTATATCCTCGGTGGCTTCACTGACTGTCCTGACATCCTTTACCAGGACTCCAGCAGCCCATGGGGCTCTCGAGGTCAGGCCAATCCCAGGATATGGAGCTCACCTGGGCAGGTACCCCACCCCAGCCCACGGGGCTCTCGTGTTCAGGACCCTCCCAGGATATGGGGTTCCCTGGGCAGGTCCCCCTGCAGCCCATGGGGCTCTCGTGGTCAGGCCCCTCCCAGGATACAGAGCTA
Organism: Delphinapterus leucas; assembly: GCF_059928025.1. Lineage (NCBI taxonomy): Eukaryota > Metazoa > Chordata > Mammalia > Artiodactyla > Monodontidae > Delphinapterus > Delphinapterus leucas. Next base: position 12,629,331 of record NW_028322241.1, on the reverse strand, counting down.
CCCTTGCAGGTACCATGGCAGGGCTGGGAACACAGGAACCGTGCATATCGCCCTCATTGCAGAGCACTCCCATCTCACCTGTCACTCAGATCTGACACAGAGCACCTCAGAGCAGGACTTGAACTAACAAACAGCAGCTCCGACAGGTCTGTGACCCTGGGCATCACTCTGTGTGGCCTCCCTCCACCTGGTGTTCCAGAGACTTCCACTGCACCCGGGGCACCAGGCCTCTGTCTCCACCCACCAGCCACCCCTCCTCTCCCTGACTCCTGGGTTCCTCTCATTAGGAGAGGGTTTTCTTGAAGTTGTCTCCCACTCATGGGCCAGATAATATAATTAGAAAACAAGCCAGAGCTGCAGCCCCTTGTCTATCCTGACTCTCAGGAGCCCACACCTGTTCCTTGGACCTGGCCGATTCAGCAAGTTCCAGTTTCTGCAACTGTGAGCCCCTGAGGGGTGATTATTGGCTGGCCTGGGAAGCCTGACCGTGCCGGCCAGCCCTCCCCAGGTGTGCCTGGGTTCAGATCAATATAAACACCGCTCCAGGCAGCAAGAGCCCCTGCAGCTGTGCCTGACGCCATTTTCTCTGCCCTGTCAGCAGTCTTGGGGCTGGACTGGTGGGAGGGAGTGAGAGGCCACGGCTTTGTGGGTGGCCCAGTGTGAGTGGGGCTCTGCTGGACTTTCTGCAGCAGTTGCCAAGATGCCACCTGCTAAAGAAGAGGATGTGTCACCCATACCTGCCGCTGGAATTTCTCCCTGGGCAGAGGTGAGTGAGGAAGAAAGCAGTGGGGGCCGGGACAGCAGGGGTATCTCAGGCAGGGAAATGGAAAGCTTCCAGAAGAGCACCCAGGACCAGGACCATCCTGGCTGGCCTGCAGGCACCAAGTCGGCTGGCATGCTGTCGCTCATGTGGCTCCATGGCCCTTCCTCTAGGCTTTCAAGTCCTTGTACATATTCAGGTGTTTTACCTGGGAAGGGTGGGAACATTTCAGCAGCAGCTGGCCTGAGGCTCAGCCCACGTTTACTCACAGATGCCTCGGCACTGTCCCCCAGCTTTGCAATGAGGACGCTTGTTGCGTGGGGCCTGCTGGCTGAATGGGAGATGATTCCCCACCACCGACCAACTTCAGAATTGTTTACAACTGGAGCAAGTGCCCTGATACGGTTTTCCTCTGTGTAGATGGTGGGTTCTGTTTTTTTTTCTTTTTTGGTTCAAGGTAGATTTTATTCCTCTTTTTTGTATTTACAGATATAAGCATGGAAATAATTTATTCATATAAATACATGTATGTGAAGGGAAGAATATTTTTTCTGTTTTACTTTTTGTAATTTGAATTTTATTTTATTTTTTTATACAGCAGGTTCTTTTTGGTTATCTATTTTATACATATAAATGTATACATGCCAATCCCAATCTCTCAACTCCTCCCACCACCACCCCCCAACAGCTTTCCCCCCTTGGTGTCCATACGTTTGTTGTCTACATCTGTTGCTCTATTTCTGCCTTGCAAAACGGTTCATCTGTACAATTTGTCTAGGTTCCACATATAGCCATTAATAGACAAGATTTCTTTTTCTCTTTCTGACTTACTTCACTCTGTATGACAGTCTCTAGATCCATCAACGTCTCTACAAATGACCCAATTTCATTCCTTTTTATGGCTTAGTAATATTCCATTTTATATATGTACCACTTCTTTATGCATTCGTCTGTCTGTGGGCATTTAGGTTGCTTCCATTACCTGGATATTGTAAATAGTGATGCAATGAACATTGCGGTGAATGTCTCTTTTTGATTTATGGTTTTGTCTGGGTATATGCCCAGTAGTGGGACTGCTGTATCATATGGTAATTCTATTCTTAGTTTTATAAGAAACTCCATAACTTTCTCCACAGTGACTGTATCAATTTCATTCCCAACAATAGCGGAAGAGGGTTCCTTATCTCCACACCCTTTCCAGCATTTTTTGTTTGTAGATTTTCTGATGATGCCCATTCTAACAGGTGTGAGGTGATATACCATGGATGAGTCTATTTCGTTGAGCAAAGAGTAGGTCTTGTCTATTACATATTTGGCTTATGGAACGGTATGTGTGCTAATTTCAATCTCTGGTTTTATACAGCACCGCAACTCAACTTTCCCCTTAAGCAAGCATAACTTTTTATCTAAATGTGAGACTCTGTTCGGTTTTGGAATTCAGTTTATATGTAGCCAAGTTTACACTCTCTCTATTAGTGATATCTTATGATAATTACCTTTCTCTGTGTGACATATTTCTCTTAGAATCATCATACTTAAATCCACTCAATTTGCTGCTACAGGCCTGATGACATTGATTTCATTGCTGAGTGATATTCCATTGTACGTAAGTAGCACAACTCCTTTATCCATATTTTTCTTTCTGGGATATTTAATTTGTACTGGACTCAAGGTTCTTGTAAACACAGCAGCCCTAAATTTGGTGTTGGCTGTGTCTTGTTGATTTTAATTTTCCTAAGCTATAGGGCCAAAAGTGGAAGTGCCCTAGGGTCTGTAGCTTTGTTTTTCAGATGTTTCAGGATACACCATAAACATCTCCAGAGTGTCTGTTGGCAATTTACATCCCGCCCATCAGCATAACAAGGCTCCCTGTTCTCCGTGGCCTGTCCTGTGTTTCTGGTTTTTACACTTTTTTCAGATGGCCCTTTTGACGAATGGGAAATGAGACTTCATTGTAGTGCGGATTTCCATTGCTCGAGTGCTTGGTTGGCCAAAAAGGGCATATGTGTTTTTTCCTGAATATATTCAGGAAAAAATGTTTACGCACTTTTGTCCAAGTGCATCACTGTCAAAGATCTGCCGCTTTTCACATGCTTTAAACGCAATTCCAATCTACCTCCTGAAATATGATTCCTGCAATTCTGCCTTGTTTTGAAGTCCTCTTTGCAGACTTACTTCAGTATATTTTTGCCAATAGCTGTCATTTATAACTCTGCAGGTTTGTGAATTACAGTGCCTGTGATTTCCTTTCTTAACTCGTTTCCTTGAAAGCTGGCCACAGAACCGCAGGTTTGCTTTAGGCCATAATCAGGGTCTGGCACGGCACTCTGAGCCTTTGGTTAATTCCTCTTCCTGGTGGGAAATTAGAGTTAAATGTGCCCCTCCGGACACCTGCCTCACTCCCAGCCCCTTGGTGATGTGTGTCCTGTGGTTTGAGGCCACATGTGCTGGGTTCCTCACCTTTGGCTGATGTGGCCCCACTGGTGTGAGGACACTCCTGCCTGGTTCCCATCCCCTTGGTGATGTGGGCCATCCGCTGAGAGTCTGATCCTGGTTGGGTTCCTCACACTTCTGTGAGGTGGGCCCTCTTCTCTGACGTCACTCCTGCCTGGCTGGCACACCCCGCCTTGGCGAAGTCGGCCCTCTGGTGGGATTTGGTGCCTGCTGGGGGTCTCCTGCCCTCGGTAATGAGGGCCCTCTGGCGTCAGGCCCTAATTCCTGGGCTCCCAATATTTTCTGATATGCGCCCTGTGGTTCGAGTACACTCCTGCCAGGTTCCCAACCCCATGGGAATGTGGGCCTTCTGCTCTGAGGTCCCAACCGTGGGTTGCTCAGTTTCATGATGAGGGCCCTCTGCTGTGAGTTCTCTCCGGCCTGGATCCCATAGCCTCGCTGCTCCTGGCCACCTGCTGGGAGGTTCCAACTGCGGGATTCCTCACCTTTTTTCTTCTATGGACCCTCTGTTTTGAGACTCCTCCTGCCTGCCTCACTCCCAGTCCCTTGGTGATGTGTGTCCTCTGGTGTGAGGCCACGTGTGCTGGGTCCCTCGCCTTTGGATGATGTGGCCACACTGGTGTGAGGACACTCCTGCCTGCTTCCTATCCCCTTGATGATGTGGGCCCTCTGGTGAGAGTCTGATCCTGGCTGGGTTCCTCACCCTTCTGTGAGGTGGGCCCTCTGCTGTGAGGTCACTCCTGCCTGGCTGGCACACCCCACCTGGGCAACATCGGCCCTCTTGTGGCACTTGGAGCCTGCTGGGAGCCTCCTCCCCTCGGTGATGGGGGCCCTCTAGCGTCAGGCCCTAACTGCTGGGTACCCACATTTTCTGATACGTGCTAAGTGGTGCGAGGACACTCCTGCGAGGTTCCCATCCCCATGGGCATGTGGGCCTTCTGCTCTAAGGTCCCAACACCTGTGTTGTTCACCGTTTCATGATGTTGTCTCTCTGGTGTTAGTTCACTCAGGCCTAGATCCCATAGACTCTGTGCTCTGAGCCGACTGCTGGGAGGTTCCTACTGCTGGATTCCTTACCTTTTTTATTCTTTGGGTCCTGTGTTTTTATGCTCCTACTTCCTGACTCACTCCCAGCCCCTTTGTGATGTAGGTCCTCTGGTTTAAGGCCACATGTACCGGTTTCCTCACCTTTATTGATGTGGCCCCACTGGTGTGAGGACACTCCTGCCTGGTTCCCATCCCCTTGGTGATTGGGGCCCTCTTGTGAGAGTCTGATCCTGTCTGGATTCCTCACACTTCTGGGAGGTGGGCCCTCTGCTGTGAGGTCACTCCTGCCTGGCTGGCACACGTCACGTTGGCGATGTGGGCCCTCAGTTGGGAGTTGGTGCCTGCTGGGAGTCTCCTCCCCTCGGTAATGAGGGCCCTCTGGCGTCAGGCCCTAACTCATGGGCTCCCAAAATTTTCTGATGTGCGCCCTGTCGTGTGAGTACACTCCAGCCAGGGTCCCTTCCCTAGGGGATGTGGGCTTTCTGCTCTGTGGTTCCAACGGCTGGGTTGCTCACAGTGTCAGAATGTGGGCCCTCTGTTTTGAGTTCAGTCAGGCCTGGATCCCATAGCCTCGCTGCTCCTGGCCGCCTGCTGGGAGGTTCCAACTGCGGGATTCCTCACCTTTTTTACACAATGGGCCCTCGGTTTTGAGGCTCCTCCTGCCTGCCTCACTCCCAGCCCCTTGGTGATGTGTGTCCTGTAGTTTGAGGCCACGTGTGCTGGGTCCGTCACATTTCGGTGATGTGGCCCCACTGGTGTGAGGACACTCCTGCCTGGTTTCCATTCCCTTGGTGATGTGGGCCCTCTGGTGAGAGTCTGATCCTCTTTGGGTTCCTCACACTTTTGTGTGGTTGGCCCTCTGCTCTGAGGTCACTCCTGCCTGGCTGGCACACCCCGCATTGGCGACGTCGGCCCTCTGGTAGCAGTTGGAGCTTGCTGGGAGCCTCCTCTCCTCAGTGATGAGGGCCCTCTGGCGTCCGGCCCTAACTGCTGGGCTCCCCACATTTTCTGTTGTGTGCCCACTGGTGCGATGACACTCCTGCTTGGTTCCCTTCCCCATGGGGATGTGGGCCTTGTGCTCTGAGGTCACAACGGCTGGGTTGCTTACAGTATCACGATGAGGGCCCTCTGTTGTGAGTTCATCACTGCCTGGATCCCATAGCCTCGGTGCTCTGGGCCGCCTGCTGGGATGTTCCAACTGCTGGATTCCTCACCTTTCTATACAATGGGCCATGTGTTTTGAGGTTAATCCTGCCTGCCTCGCTCTGAGACCCATGGTGATGTGGGTCTTCTGGTTTGAGGCCACATGTGCTGGGTACCTCAACTTTCGATGATGTGGCCCCACGGGTGTGAGGACACTCGTGCCTGATTCCCAGCCCCTTGCTTATGTGGGCACTCTGGTGAGAGTCTGATCATGACTGGGTTCCTTACCCTTCTGTGAGGTGGGCGCTCTGATGTGAGGTCACTCCTGCCTGGATGGCTCATGTCGCCTTGGCGACGTAGGCCCTCTGTTGGCCACTGAAGCATGCTGGGAGCCTCCTACCCTCTTTAATGAGGGCCCTGGAAGAAACACATATGCCCTTTTTGACCAAGTGCATCATTGTCGAAGTTCTGCCTCTTCTCCTATACTTTCAGAGGACTTCTCATCTACCTCCTGAAATCGTATTCCTGGAATTCTGCCCCGCGTTCCAGTCCTCTTTGCAGCCTTACTTCAATATATTTTTGGACGATAGCTGTCATTTATAACTCTGCAGGTTTGTGAATTACAGTGCCCCTGAGCTCCATTCTTCAACTCGCTTTCTTGTGAGCTGGCCGCAAAACCGCAGGATTGCTTCAGGCCCTAATCTGGTTCCGGCACGGCATGTTGAGCCTTTGGCTAATTCCTCTTCCTGATGGGAAATGAGCGTTAAATTTGCTCGTGCAGACACCTACAGCTAATCTCTCATTGGTTCTCCCTATTCCTGTTCATCTTGCTCAGAAATTCCAAACTGTGCCAAACAGGAGGTTAAAGGCACTGACTCTCCAATTGGGGAAAGAGTTAGTAAAGCGTCTGGAATGGTAAAACCGAGTATGAGGGGAAGAAAACTGAGATGCATTTAAAAAGGTTTCCCGGTCACACGGTGGACCATATTCTGGGTTTCCCATGCGTGTTTTACCTGAAGGAAGAATCCCTTAAACCTGGAGGGGTGGGACCCATGCAATGGGTACCATGCAGTATGACTTCAAATGGCCTGCATTTTCTCACCGAACCTCACCAATGCTATCAGGCCAAAGTGTCGAACCTTATGTCTCACTCAGCTCTAGGTGTAGATGTGGTAAATCCAGGTTGCATCACAAGCTCTGAATGAATTATTTAAGAATTGCTCTCTATTTCACTGTCATTGTGTTTGTTTTTGTAGTTTATTTTGATAATGGGATTTATCGGATTTTCTCTGCTGCCTTCATGCAGCTGTACACACACTTGATTCTCTTACGGAGACATATAAATCCATGGGTTTGAAGATTCTTACTAGTCATGTGTAATCCTAGGAGTTGAATATGGTGTGTTTAGTCCATTTCGTTGAGCAAGGTGTAAGTCTTGACTATTACATATTTGGCTTATGGAAAGGTATGTGTGCTAATTTCTATCTCTGGTTTTATGCAGCACCCCACCTCACCTTTCCCCATAAGCAAGCATAAGTTGGTGTTCTAAATTTGAGACCCTGTTCTGTTTTGTAATTCAGTTCATGTGTAGCCAAGTTTACATTCCGTGTATTAGTGATATCTTATGATGTTTCATTTTCTGTGTGACTTATTTCACTTAGAATCATCTTACCTGGATCCACTCAATATGCCGCGACGGGCCTGATGACATAGATTTCATTGGTGAGTGATATTCCATTGTACGTGCGTACCACAACTTCTTTAACCATTTTTCACATTCTGGGATATTTAACTTGTACCGTAGACGACGTTCTTGTAAACAGAGCTGTCCCAAACTTTGGGGTGGCTGTGTGTTTTTGATTTTAATTTCCCTAAGCTATAGGACCATAAGTGGAAGTGACATAGGCTCTGTTGCTTTGTTTCCTACGTGTTTCAGGAAACCCCATACACTTCTCCAGAGTGGCTGTTTGCAATTTACATCCCCCCCATCAGCATAACAAGTCTCCCTGTTCTCCATGACCTGTCCTGCCTTTCTGGATTTTACACTTTTTCAGATGCCCCTTTTGACCGGGGGGAAGTGAGACTTCATTGTAGTGCAGATTTCATTTACCTGCTTGCTTGCTTGGCCAAAAATGGCGAATGCGTTTTTTCCTGAATATATTCAGGAAAAAACGCATACGCACTTTTTGGCCAGTGCATCATTGTCGACATTCTGCCTCTATTCCTATGCTTTAAGTGCAATTCCAGTCTACCCCCTGAAATCGTTTTCCTGAAATTCTGCCCCGCTTTCAAGTCCTATTCGAAGACTTACTTCAATACATTTTTGGACGATAGCTGTCATTCATAACTCTGCAGGTTTGTGAATTACAGTGCCCCTGAGCTCGTTTCCTCAACTCGCTTTCTTGTGAGCTGGCCACAAAACCGCAGGATTGCTGCAGGCCCTAATCTGTTTCCGTCAGGGCACACTGAGCCTTTGGTGAATTCCTCTTCCTGGTGGGAAATGAGCGTTCCATTTGCCCGTGCAGACACCTACAGCTAGTCTCTCATTGTTTCTCCCTATTCCTGTTAATATTGCGTAGAAATTGCAAACTGTGCCAAACAGGAGGTTAAAGGCACTGACTCTCCAAGTGGGGAGAATGTTAGTAAAGTGTCTGGAATGGTGAACCCGAGTGCCAGGGTTCGAAAACTGAGATATATTTGAAAACGTTTCCCAATCACACGGTGGACAATACTCTGGGTTTCCCATGCATGTCTTAGCTGAAGGAAGAATCCCTTAAACCTGGAGAGCTGGGAACCATGGAATGGGTACCATGCAGTATGACTACAAAGGGTCTGCGTTTGCTCACCGAACCTCACAAATGCTATCAGCCCGAAGTGTCCAGCCGTATATCTCACCCAGCTCTGGGTGTAGATGTGGTAAATCCAGGTTGCATCACAAGCCCTGAATGAATTATTTAAGAATTGCTCTCTATTTCACTGTCAATGTGTTTTGGCTTTGAAATTTATTTTGATAATGAAATTTATCGGATTTTCACTGCTGCGTTTAGGCTGCTGTACACACGCTTGATTTCCTTATGGAGACATATAAATCCATGGGTTTTAAGATTCTTACTTGTCAGGTATATTCCCAGGCTTTGAGTCCGTTTCGTTGAGCAAGGAGTAGGTCTTGTCTATTATATATTTGGCTTATGGAACGGTATCTGTGCTAATTTCAATCTCTGGTTTTATGCAGCACCCCAACTCACCTTTCCCCATAAGCAAGCATAAGTTGGTTTTCTAAATTTGAGACCCTGTTCTGTTTTGTAATTCAGTTCATGTGTAGCCAAGTTTACATTCCGTGTATTAGTGATATCTTATGATGTTTCTTTTTCTGTGTGACTTATTTCTCGTAGAATCATCATACCTGAATCCACTCATTATGCCGCTACGGGCCTGATGACGTAGATTTCATTGCTGAGTGATATTCCATTGTACGTGCGTACCACAACTTCTTTATCCATTTTTTGCTTTCTGGGATATTTTACTTGTACCGTAGACGAGGTTCTTGTAAACAGAGCCGTCCCAAACTCTGGGGTGGCTGTGTGTTTTTGATTTTAATTTCCCTAAGCTATAGGACCATAAGTGGAAGTGACATAGGCTGTGTTGCTTTGTTTCCTACGTGTTTCTAGAAACACCATACACTTCTCCAGAGTGGTTGTTGGCAATTTACATCCCGCCCATCAGCATGACAAGGCTCCCTGTTCTCCATGACCTGTCCTGCCTTTCTGGATTTTACACTTTTTTTCAGATGGCCCTTTTGACCGGGGGGGCAGTGAGACTTCATTGTAGTGCAGATTTCCTTTACACGCTTGCTTGGTTGGCCAAAAAGGGCGTAAGCATTTTTTCCTGAATATATTCAGGAAAAAACGCATACGCCCTTTTTGGCCAAGTGCATCGTTGTCGACATTCTGCCTCTTTTCCTATGCTTTTAGTACAATTCCAGTCTACCCCCTGAAATCGTTTTCCTGAAATTCTTCCCCGCATTCAAGTTCTCTTCGAAGACTTACTTCAATACATTTTTGGACGATAGCTGTCATTCATAACTCTGCAGGTTTGTGAATTACAGTGCCCCTGAGCTCATGTCTTCAACTCGTTTTCTTGTGAGCTGGCCGCAAAACCGCAGGATTGCTTCAGGCCGTAATCTGTTTCTGGCAGGGCTGGCTGAGCCTTTGTTTAATTCCTCTTCCTGGTCGGAAATGAGCGTTCCTTTTGCCCGTGCAGGCACCTACAGCTAGTCTCTCATTGGTTCTCCCTATTCCTGTACATCTTGCGCAGAAATTGCAAACTGTGCCAAACAGGAGGTTAATGGCCCTGACTCTCCACGTGGGGAGAGTGTTAGTAAAGCGTCTGGAATGGTGAACCCGAGTACCAGGGGACGAAAACTGAGATGCATTTGAAAACGTTTCCCGGTCACACAGTGCACTGTACCGTGGGTTTCCCATGCATGTTTTAGCTGAAGGAAGAATCCCTTAAACCTGGAGAGTTGGGACCCATGGAATGGGTACCATGCAGTTTGACTTCAAAGGGTCTGCGTTTGCTCACCGAACCTCACCAATGCTATCAGCCCGAAGTGTCCAGCCTTATGTCTCACCCAGTTCTGGGTGTAGATGTGGTAAATCCAGGTTGCATCACAAGCCCTGAATGAATTATTTAAGAATTGCTCTCTATTTCACTGTCATTGTGTTTTGTTTTTGAAATTTATTTTGATAATGGGATTTATCGGATTTTCACTGCTGCGTTTAGGCCGCTGTCCACACGCTTGATTTCCTTATGGAGACATATAAATCCATGGGTTTTAAGATTCTTACTTGTCAGGTATCTTGCCAGGCGTTGAATATGGGGTGTTGAGTCCATTTCGTTGAGCAAGGAGTAGGGCTTGTCTATTATATATTTGGCTTATGGAACGGTATCTGTGCTAATTTCAATCTCTGGTTTTATGCAGCACCCCAACTCACCTTTCCCCATAAGCAAGCATAAGTTGGTTTTCTAAATTTGAGACCCTGTTCTGTTTTGTAATTCAGTTCATGGGTAGCCAAGTTTACATTCGGTGTATTAGTGATATCTTATGATGTTTCTTTTTCTGTGTGACTTATTTCTCGTAGAATCATCATACCTGAATCCACTCATTATGCCGCTACGGGCCTGATGACGTAGATTTCATTGCTGAGTGATATTCCATTGTACGTGCGTACCACAACTTCTTTATCCATTTTTTGCTTTCTGGGATATTTTACTTGTACCGTAGACGAGGTTCTTGTAAACAGAGCCGTCCCAAACTCTGGGGTGGCTGTGTGTTTTTGAATTTAATTTCCCTAAGCTATAGGACCATAACTGGAAGTGCCGTAGGCTCCGTTGCTTTGTTTTTTAGGTGTTTCAGGAAACACCATACACTTCTCCAGGGTGGCTGTTGGCAATTTACATCCCGCCCATCAGCATAACAAGGCTCCCTGTTCTCCATGGCCTGTGCTGTCTTTCTGGATTTTACACTTTTTTTAGATGGCCCTTTTGACCGGGGGGCTGTGAGACTTCATTGTAGTGCATAATTCTTTAACATGCTTGCATGGTTGGCCAAAAAGGGCGTATGCGTTTTTTCCTAAATATATTCAGGAAAAAACGCATACGCCCTTTTTGGCCAAGTGCATCATTGTCGACGTTCTGCCTCTTTTCCTATGCTTTAAATGCAATTCCAGTCTACCCCCTGAAATCGTTTTCTTGCAATTCTGCCCACTTACAAGTCCTCTTCGCAGCCTTCCTTCAATATATTTTTGGACGATAGCTGTCATTTATAACTCTGCAGGTTTGTGAATTACAGTGACCCTGAGCTCCTTTCTTCAACTCGCTTTCTTGTGAGCTGGCCGCAAACACACATGATTGCTTCAGGCCCTAATCTGGTTCCGGCACGGCATGCTGAGCCTTTGGTGAATTCCTCTTCCTGGTGGGAAATGAGCGTTAAATTTGCCTGTGCAGACACCTCCAGCTAGTGTCTCATTGATTCCCCCTATTCCTGTTCATCTTGCGCAGATATTGCAAACTGTGCCAAACAGGAGGTTAAAGGCACTGAGTCTCCAAGTGGGGAGAGTGTTAGTAAAGGGTCTGGAATGGTGAACCCGAGTAAAAGGGGAAGAAAACTGAGATGCATTTGAAAACGTTTCCCGGTCACATGGTGCACCATGCTTGGGTTTTCCATGCATGTTTTAGCTGAAGGAAGAATCCCTCAATCCTGGAGAGTTGGGACCCATGGAATGGGTACCATGCAGTATGACTTCAAAGGGTCTGCACTTGCTCATCGAACCTCACCAATGCTATCAGCCCGAAGTGTCCAACCTTATGTCTCACTCAGCTCTGGGTGTAGATGTGGTAAATCCAGGTTGCATCACAAGCCCTGAATGAATTATTTAAAAATTGCTCTCTATTTCACTGTCATTGTGTTTTGTTTCTGTAATTCATTTTGATAATGGGATTTATCGGATTTTCTCTGCTGCATTCTTGCAGCTGTACACACGCTTGATTCTCTTATGGAGACATATAAATCCATGGGTTTGAAGATTCTGATCAGTCAGGTGTATTCCTAGGCTTTGAATATGGGGTGTTTAGTCCATTTCGTTGAGCAAGGGGTAGGTCTTGAGTATTATATATTTGGCTTATGGAAAGGTATCTGTGCTAATTTCTATCTCTGGTTTTATGCAGCACCCCAACTCACATTTCCCCTTAAGCAAGCATAAGTTGGTTTTCTAAATTTGAGACCCTGTTCTGTTTTGTAATTCAGTTCATGTGTAGCCAAGTTTACATTCCTTGTATTAGTGATATCTTATGATGTTTCATTTTCTGTGTGACTTATTTCACTTAGAATCATCGTACCTGAATCCACTCATTATGCCGCAATGGGCCTGATGACATAGATTTCATTGGTGAGTGATATTCCATTGTACGTACGTACCACAATTTCTTTATCCATTTTTCGCTTTCTTGGATATTTAACTTGTACCGTAGACGAGGTTCTTGTAAACAGAGCCGTCCGAAACTTTGGGGTGGCTGTGTGTTTTTGATTTTAATTTCACTAAGCTATCGGACCATAAGCGGAAGTGCTGTAGGCTCCGTTGCTTGGTTTTTTAGGTGTTTGAGGAAACACCATACACTTCTCCAGAGTGGCTGTTGGCAAATTACATCCCGCCCATCAGCATAACAAGGCTCCCTCTTCTCCATGGTCTGTGCTGCCTTTCTGGATTTTACACTTTTTTCAGATGGCCCTTTTGACCGGGGCGCAGTGAGACTTCATTGTAGTGCAGATTTCCTTTACACGCTTGCTTGGTTGGCCAAAAAGGGCGTATGCGTTTTTTCCTGAATATATTCAGGAAAAAACGCATACGCCCTTTTTGGCCAAGTGCATCATTGTCGTCGTTCTGCCTCTTTTCCTATGCTTTAAATGCAATTCCAGTCTACCCCCTGAAATCGTTTTCCTGAAATTCTGCCCCACTTTCAAGTCCTCTTCGCAGCCTTCCTTCAATATATTTTTAGACCGTAGCTGTCATTTATAACTCTGCAGGTTTGTGAATTACAGTGCCCCTGAGCTCCTTTCTTCAACTCGCTTTCTTGTGAGCTGGCCGCAAACCCGCAGGAATGCTTCAGGCCCTAATCTGGTTCTGGCACGGCATGCTGAGCCTTTGGTTAATTCCTCTTCCTGGTGGGAAATGAGCGTTAAATTTGCCCGTGCAGACACCTTCACACGAGTCGTCATGGTGCCCCTTTGCCCCGGTTATCTCTATGGAGGTTGGAGTTGGAGGGCCTCCTCACTCAAGGTCAGTGTGCCCACGGAGCCAACCCTGCAACTTCAGGGCATGTTTGGTGGTTAGGATCACCACGTGGGGTCCTTTTACCTTAGGAGGGAGGTGGCCTTTTGGGCTGCTGATTTCCAGGTTTTCGGATACTGCCAGTATCTTGGCCAGATGTGGCGGTGGGCCAATCCCCTTGGTGACCGTAGTTTATCCTACCTGGATCGCATTCTTGCATTGTTCCATTTCAAGTGGTCCCAGGTTTTGCACTAATACTCCAATGGCGATTCACCGTTCACCAGGAATGTAAAGGTCAAAGGGTTTAGCTAAATTAGGGAGTTCCAGGGCAAGGGTCTGAATTGACTGCTCTTTCCATTCTTGAAAGGCCACTTCTGCATTCTATTCAAAAGGATCATCACCTTTTCCTTTCAGTGTTTCATATAGAGGCCGAGCTAGTAGGCTGTAGTTAGGGATCCAGAAGCAGCAAACCCTGGCCTCCCCAGGAACCCCTAAGCTGTCTTCTAGTTTTAGAAATGGGTAAGGCTGTAAATTGTTTCTTCCCCTTCCTGGGATGGGCTTCTCCGACCTTCTGTGAGAATGAAGCCCAGGCAGGTCACCATAGTCTGTGATATTTGAGCTTTTTCTTGGACAACTTGTATCCTTTATTGGCTTCATAGTTCAGAGGTCTCCTTAGTAGGGCTGGCGATCAGAATGTCGTCTGCATATTGAAGGAGTGTTTCCTTTTCCAGAGGTAGAACTTTTAGGTCTTTAGCTGAGCTTTCCCCAAAGATGGTGTGGGAATTTTTGAACCCTTGGGACAACACGGCCCGGAAGTATTGTTTTAGTTGTATGTTGAGTCCTGCCACTCACAAGCCAAAATTTCTTGTGACTCTGGGACTAATAGAATATAAAAGAAGGCATCATTGAAGACTAATACAGAATACCATGTCCTGGTGTTTGGCAGAATGACCAGCAGGGTGTAGGGTTTAGGAACTACTGGAGGTATATCCTCAGTGGCTTAACTGACTGTCCTGACATCCTTTACCAGGACTCCAGCAGCCCATGGGGCTCTCGAGGTCAGGCCAATCCCAGGATATGGAGCTCACCTGGGCAGGTATCCCAACCCAGCCCACGGGGCTCTCATGTTCAGGACCCTCCCAGGATATGGTGTTCCCTGGGCAGGTCCCCCTGCAGCCCATGGGGCTCTCGTGGTCAGGCCCCTCCCAGGATACAGAGCTACCCTTGCAGGTACCATGGCAGGGCTGGGAACACAGGAACCGTGCATATCGCCCTCATTGCAGAGCACTCCCATCTCACCTGTCACTCAGATCTGACACAGAGCACCTCAGAGCAGGACTTGAACTAACAAACAGCAGCTCCGACAGGTCTGTGACCCTGGGCATCACTCTGTGTGGCCTCCCTCCACCTGGTCTTCCAGAGACTTCCACTGCACCCGGGGCACCAGGCCTCTGTCTCCACCCACCAGCCACCCCTCCTCTCCCTGACTCCTGGGTTCCTCTCATTAGGAGAGGGTTTTCTTGAAGTTGTCTCCCACTCATGGGCCAGATAATATAATTAGAAAACAAGCCAGAGCTGCAGCCCCTTGTCTATCCTGACTCTCAGGAGCCCACACCTGTTCCTTGGACCTGGCCGATTCAGCAAGTTCCAGTTTCTGCAACTGTGAGCCCCTGAGGGGTGATTATTGGCTGGCCTGGGAAGCCTGACCGTGCCGGCCAGCCCTCCCCAGGTGTGCCTGGGTTCAGATCAATATAAACACCGCTCCAGGCAGCAAGAGCCCCTGCAGCTGTGCCTGACGCCATTTTCTCTGCCCTGTCAGCAGTCTTGGGGCTGGACTGGTGGGAGGGAGTGAGAGGCCACGGCTTTGTGGGTGGCCCAGTGTGAGTGGGGCTCTGCTGGACTTTCTGCAGCAGTTGCCAAGATGCCACCTGCTAAAGAAGAGGATGTGTCACCCATACCTGCCGCTGGAATTTCTCCCTGGGCAGAGGTGAGTGAGGAAGAAAGCAGTGGGGGCCGGGACAGCAGGGGTATCTCAGGCAGGGAAATGGAAAGCTTCCAGAAGAGCACCCAGGGCCAGGACCACCCTGGCTGGCCTGCAGGCACCAAGTCGGCTGGCATGCTGTCACTCATGTGGCTCCATGGCCCTTCCTCTAGGCTTTCAAGTCCTTGTACATATTCAGGTGTTTTACCTGGGAAGGGTGGGAACATTTCAGCAGCAGCTGGCCTGGGGCTCAGCCCACGTTTACTCACAGATGCCTCGGCACGGTCCCCCAGCTTTGCAATGAGGACGCTTGTTGCGTGGGGCCTGCTGGCTGAATGGGAGATGATTCCCCACCACTGACCAACTTCAGAATTGCTTACAACTGGAGCAAGTGCCCTGATACGGTTTTCCTCTGTGTAACTGGTGGGTTCTGTTTTTTTTTCTTTTTTTCGTTTTTGGTTCAAGGTAGCTTTTATTCCTCTTTTTTGTATTTACAGATATAAGCATGGAAATAATTTATTCATATAAATACATGTATGTGAAGGGAAGAATATTTTCTCTGTTTTACTTTTTGTAATTTGAATTTTATTTTATTTTTTTATACAGCAGGTTCTTTTTGGTTATCTCTTTTATACATATAAATGTATATATGCCAATCCCAATCTCTCAACTCCTCCCACCACCACCCCCCAACAGCTTTCGCCCCTTGGTGTCCATACGTTTGTTGTCTACATCTGTTGCTCTATTTCTGCCTTGCAAAACGGTTCATCTGTACAATTTGTCTAGGTTCCACATATAGCCATTAATAGACAAGATTTCTTTTTCTCTTTCTGACTTACTTCACTCTGTATGACAGTCTCTAGATCCATCAACGTCTCTACAAATGACCCAATTTCATTCCTTTTTATGGCTTAGTAATATTCCATTTTATATATGTACCACTTCTTTATGCATTCGTCTGTCTGTGGGCATTTAGGTTGCTTCCATTACCTGGATATTGTAAATAGTGATGCAATGAACATTGCGGTGAATGTCTCTTTTTGATTTATGGTTTTGTCTGGGTATATGCCCAGTAGTGGGATTGCTGTATCATATGGTAATTCTATTCTTAGTTTTATAAGAAACTCCATAATGTTCTCCACAGTGACTGTATCAATTTACATTCCCAACAATAGTGCAAGAGGGTTCCTTATCTCCACACCCTTTCCAGCATTTGTTGTTTGTAGATTTTCTGATGATGCCCATTCTAACATGTGTGAGGTGATACACCATGGATGAGTCTATTTCGTTGAGCAAAGAGTAGGTCTTGTCTAGTACATATTTGGCTTATGGAACGGTATGTGTGCTAATTTCAATCTCTGGTTTTATACAGCACCCCAACTCAACATTCCCCTTAAGCAAGCATAAGTTTTTATCTAAATGTGAGACTCTGTTCGGTTTTGTATTTCAGTTTATGTGTAGCCAAGTTTACACTCCCTCTATTAGTGATATCTTATGATACTTATCTTTCTCTGTGTGACGTATTTCTCTTAGAATCATCCTATTTAAATCCACTCAATTTGCTGCTACAGGCCTGATGACATTGATTTCATTGCTGAGTGATATTCCGTTGTACGTAAGTAGCACAACTCCTTTATCCATTTTTTTCTTTCTGGGATATTTAATTTGTACTGGACTCGAGTTTCTTGTAAACACAGCAGCCCTAAATTTTGTGCTGGCTGTGTCTTGTTGATTTTAATTTTCCTAAGCTATAGGGCTAAAAGTGGAAGTACCCTAGGCTCTGTAGCTTTGTTTTTCAGATGTTTCAGGATACACCATAAACATCTCCAGAGTGTCTGTTGGCAATTTACATCCCGCCCATCAGCATAACAAGGCTCCCTGTTCTCCATGGCCTGTCCTGTGTTTCTGGTTTTTACACTTTTTTCAGATGGCCCTTTTGACGAATGGGAAATGAGACTTCATTGTAGTGCGGATTTCCATTGCTGGAGTGCTTGGTTGGCCAAAAAGGGCATATGCGTTTTTTCCTGAATATATTCAGGAAAAAATGTTTACGCACTTTTGTCCAAGTGCATCAGTGTCAAAGATCTGCCGCTTTTCACATGCTTTAAATGCAATTCCAATCTACCTCCTGAAATATGATTCCTGCAATTCTGCCTCGTTTTCAAGTCCTCTTTGCAGACTTACTTCAATATATTTTTGCCAATAGCTGTCATTTATATCTCTGCAGGTTTGTGAATTACAGTGCCCGTGATTTCCTTTCTTAACTCGTTTCCTTGAAAGCTGGCCACAGAACCGCAGGTTTGCTTTAGGCCATAATCAGGGTCCGACACGGCACTCTGAGCCTTTGGCTAATTCCTCTTCCTGGTGGGAAATTAGAGTTAAATGTGCCCCTCCGGACACCTGCCTCACTCCCAGCCCCTTGGTTATGTGTGTCCTGTAGTTTGAGGCCACATGTGCTGGGTTCCTCACCTTTGGCTGATGTGGCCTCACTGGTGTGAGGACACTCCTGCCTGGTTCCCATCCCCTTGGTGATGTGGACCCTCCGGTGAGAGTCTGATCCTGGCTGGGTTCCTCACACTTCTGAGAGGTGGGCCCTCTTCTCTGAGGTCACTCCTGCCTGGCTGGCCCACCCCGCCTTGACGACGTCGGCTCTCTCGTGGGAGTTGGTGCCTGCTGCGAGTCTCCTCCCCTTGGTAATGAGGGCCCTCTGGCGTCAGGCCCTAACTCCTGGCCTCCCAAAATTTTCTGATGTGCGCCCTGTGGTGCGAGTACACTCCTGCCAGGTTCCCAACACCATGGGAATGTGGGCCTTCTGCTCTGAGGTCCCAACGGTGGGTTGCTCAGTTTCATGATGAGGGCCCTCTGGTGTGAGTTCACTCCGGCCTGGATCCCATAGCCTCGCTGCTCCTGGCCACCTGCGGGGAGGTTACAACTGCGGGATTCCTCACCTTTTTTCTTCTATGGGCCCTCTGTTTTGAGACTCCTCCTGCCTGCCTCACTCCCAGCCCCTTGGTGATGTGTGTCCTCTGGTTTGAGGCCACGTGTGCTGGGTCCCTCACCTTTCGATGATGTGGCCCCACGGGTGTGAGGACACTCTTGCCTGGTTCCTATCCCCTTGAAGATGTGGGCTCTCTGGTGAGAGTCTGATCCTGGCTGGGTTCCTCACCCTTCTGTGAGGTGGGCCCTCTGCTGTGAGGTCACTCCTGCCTGGCTGGCACTGCCCGCCTGGGCAACATCGGTCCTCTTGTGGCAGTTGGAGCATGCTGGGAGCCTCCTCCCCTCGGTGATGAGGGCCCTCTGGCGTCAGGCCCTAACTGCTGGGTACCCACATTTTCTGATACGTGCTAAGTGGTGCGAGGACACTCCTGCGAGGTTCTCATCCCCATGGGGATGTGGGCCTTCTGCTCTGAGGTCCCAATGGCTGGGTTGCTCACAGTTTCATGATGTGGGCCCTCTGCTGTGAGTTCACTGCAGCCTGGATCACATAGACTCGGTGCTCTGGGCCGCCTGCTGGGAGGTTCCCACTGCAGGATTCCTCACCTTTTTTATTCTATTGGCCCTGTGTTGTGAGGCTACTCATGCCTGCCTCAATCCGAGCCCCTTGGAGATGTGGGTCCTCTGGTTTAGGCCTCATGTGCTGGTTTCCTCACCTTTCTATGATGTGGTCACCCTGGTGTGAAGACAGTCCTGCCTGGTTCTGATCCCCTTGGTGATGTGGGCCCTCTGGTGAGAGTCTTATCCTGGCTGGGTTCCTCACCCTTCTGTGAGGTAGGCCCTCTGCTGTGAGGTCACTCCTGCCTGGCTGTCACATGTCACCTTGTCGACATGGGCCCTCAGTTGGGAGTTGGTGCCTGCTTGGGGTCTCCTCCCCTTGGTAATGAGGGCCCTCTGGCGTCAGACCCTAACTTCTGGGCTCCCAGAATTCTCTGATGTGTGCCCTGAGGTGCGAGTACACTTATGCCATGTTCCCAACCACATAGGAATGTGGGCCTTCTGCTCTGAGGTCTCAAAGCCTGGGTTGCTCACAGTTTCATGATGAGGGCCCTCTGTTTTGAGTTCAGTCAGGTCTGGATCCCATAGCCTCGCTGCTCCTGGCCGCCTGCTGGGAGGTTCCAACTGCGGGATTCCTCACCTTTTTTCTTCTATGGGCCCTCTGTTTTGAGACTCCTCCTGCCTGCCTCACTCCCAGTCCCTTGGTGATGTGTGTCCTCTGGTTTGAGGCCACGTGTGCTGGGTCACTCACATTTCCTTGATGAGGTCCCACTGGTGTGAGGACACTCCAGCCTGGTTCCCATTCTCTTGGTGATGTGGGCCCTCTGGTGAGAGTCTGATCCTCCTTGGGTTCCTCACACTTTTGTGAGGTGGGCCCTCTGCTGTGAGGTCACTCTTGCCTGGCTGGCACACCCCGCATTGGCGACGGCGGCCCACTGGTAGCAGTTGGAGCCTGCTGGGAGCCTCCTCTCCTCGGTGATGAGAGCCCTCTGGTGTCAGGCCCTAACTGCTGGGCTCCCCACATTTTCTGATGTGTGCCCACTGGTGCGATGACACTCCTACTTGGTTCCCTTCCCCATGGGGATGTGGGCCTTGTGCTCTGAGGTCACAACGGCTGGTTTGCTCACAGTTTCATGATGAGGGCCCTCTGTTGTGAGTTCATCACTGCCTGGATCCCATAGCCTCGGTGCTCTGGGCCGCCTGCTGGGATGTTCCAACTGCTGGATTCCTCACCTTTTTTATACAATGGGCCATGTGTTGTGAGGTTAATCCTGCCTGCCTCGCTCCAAGACCCATGGTGATGTGGGTCCTCTGGTTTGAGGCCACATTTTCTTGTTACCTCAACTTTTGATGATATGGCCCCACGGGTGTGATGACACTCCTGCCTGGTTCACAGCCCCTTGCTGATGTGGGCACTCTGGTGAGAGTCTGATCCTGGCTGGGTTCCTTACCCTTCTGTGAGGTGGGCCCTCTGATGTGAGGTCACTCCTGCCTGGCTGGCTCACGTCGCCTTGATGATGTGGGCCCTCTGTTGGCCACTAAAGCATTCTGGGAGCCTCCTACCCTCTTTAATGAGGGCCCTGGAAAAAACGCAGATGCACATTTTGACCAAGTGCATCATTGTCCAGGATCTGCCTCTTCTCCTATGCTTTCAGAGCACTTCCCGTCTACGTCCTGAAATCATATTCCAGGAATACTGCCCCGCTTTCAAGTCCTCCTCTCAGCCTTACTTCAATATATTTTTGTATGATACCTGTCATTAATAACTCTGCAGGTTTGTTAAATACAGTGTCCCTGAGCTCCTTTCTTCAACACGCTTTCTTGTGAGCTGGCCGCAAAACCGCAGGATTGCTTCAGGCCGTAATCTGGTTTCGGCACGGCACGCTGAGCCTTTGGTAAATTCCTCTTTCTGGTGAGAAATGAGCATTCAATTTGCCCGTGGAGACACCTACAGCTAGTCTCTCATTGGTTCTCCCTATTCCTGTTCATCTTGTGCAGAAATTGCAAACTGTGCCAAACAGGAGGTTAAAGGCACTGACTCTCCAAGTGGGTAGAGGGTTAGTAAAGCATCTGGAATGGTGAACCCGAGTACCAGGGAACGAAACCTGAGAGCCATTTAAAATGGTTTCCCAGTCTCACAGTGGACAATACTCTGGGTTTCCCATGCATGTTTTAGCTGAAGGAAGAATTCCTTAAACCTGGAGATTATTGACCCATGGAATGGGTACCATGCAGTATGACTAAAAAGGGTCTGAATTTGCTCACCGAACCTCACCAATGCTATCAGTTCGAAGTGTCCAGCCTTATGCCTCACCCAGCTCTGGGTGTAGATGTGGTAAATCCAGGTTTCATCACAAGCCCTGAATCAATTATTTAAGAATTGCTGTCTCTTTCACTGTCATTGTGTTTTGTTTTTGTAATTTAGTTTGATAATGGGATTTATCGGATTTTCACTGCTGCGTTCATGCCGCTGTACAAACGCTTGATTCTCCTACAGAGAAATATAAATCCACGGGTTTTAAGATTCTTACTAGTCAGGTATATTCCTAGGCGTCGAATATGTGGTGTTGAGTCCATGTCGTTGAACAAGGAGTAGGTCTTGACTATTACATATTTGGCTTATGGAACGGTATCTGTGCTATTTTCAATCTCTGGTTTTATGCAGCACCCCAACTCACCTTTGCCCTTAAGCAAGCATAAGTTGGTTTTCTAAATTTGAGTCCCTGTTCTGTTTTGTAATTCAGTTCATGTGTAGCCAAGTTTACATTCCGTGTATTAGTGATATCTTATGATGTTTCATTTTCTGTGTGACTTATTTCACTTAGAATCACTGTAGCTGAATCCACTCCTTATGCCGTGATGGGCCTGATGACATAGATTTCATTGCTGAGTGATATTCCATTGTATGTACGAACCACAACTTCTTTATCCATTTTTCACATTCTGGGATATTTAACTTGTACCATAGATGAGGTTCTTGTAAACAGAGCCGTCCGAAAATTTGGGGTGGCTGTGTGTTTTTGATTTTAATTTCCCTAAGCTATAGGACCATAACTGGAAGTGCCGTAGGCTCCGTTGCTTTGTTTTTTAGGTGTTTCAGGAAACACCATACACTTCTCCAGGGTGGCTGTTGGCAATTTACATCCCGCCCATCAGCATAACAAGGCTCCCTGTTCTCCATGGCCTGTGCTGTCTTTCTGGATTTTACACTTTTTTTAGATGGCCCTTTTGACCGGGGGGCTGTGAGACTTCATTGTAGTGCATAATTCTTTAACATGCTTGCATGGTTGGCCAAAAAGGGCGTATGCGTTTTTTCCTGAATATATTCAGGAAAAAACGCATACGCCCTTTTTGGCCAAGTGCATCATTGTCGACGTTCTGCCTCTTTTCCTATGCTTTAAATGCAATTCCAGTCTACCCCCTGAAATCGTTTTCTTGCAATTCTGCCCACTTACAAGTCCTCTTCGCAGCCTTCCTTCAATATATTTTTGGACGATAGCTGTCATTTATAACTCTGCAGGTTTGTGAATTACAGTGCCCCTGAGCTCCTTTCTTCAACTCACTTTCTTGTGAGCTGGCCGCAAACACACATGATTGCTTCAGGCCCTAATCTGGTTCCGGCACGGCATGCTGAGCCTTTGGTGAATTCCTCTTCCTGGTGGGAAATGAGCGTTAAATTTGCCTGTGCAGACACCTCCAGCTAGTGTCTCATTGATTCCCCCTATTCCTGTTCATCTTGCGCAGATATTGCAAACTGTGCCAAACAGGAGGTTAAAGGCACTGAGTCTCCAAGTGGGGAGAGTGTTAGTAAAGGGTCTGGAATGGTGAACCCGAGTAAAAGGGGAAGAAAACTGAGATGCATTTGAAAACGTTTCCCGGTCACATGGTGCACCATACTTGGGTTTTCCATGCATGTTTTAGCTGAAGGAAGAATCCCTCAATCCTGGAGAGTTGGGACCCATGGAATGGGTACCATGCAGTATGACTTCAAAGGGTCTGCACTTGCTCATCGAACCTCACCAATGCTATCAGCCCGAAGTGTCCAACCTTATGTCTCACTCAGCTCTGGGTGTAGATGTGGTAAATCCAGGTTGCATCACAAGCCCTGAATGAATTATTTAAAAATTGCTCTCTATTTCACTGTCATTGTGTTTTGTTTCTGTAATTCATTTTGATAATGGGATTTATCGGATTTTCTCTGCTGCATTCTTGCAGCTGTACACACGCTTGATTCTCTTATGGAGACATATAAATCCATGGGTTTGAAGATTCTGATCAGTCAGGTGTATTCCTAGGCTTTGAATATGGGGTGTTTAGTCCATTTCGTTGAGCAAGGGGTAGGTCTTGAGTATTATATATTTGGCTTATGGAAAGGTATCTGTGCTAATTTCTATCTCTGGTTTTATGCAGCACCCCAACTCACATTTCCCCTTAAGCAAGCATAAGTTGGTTTTCTAAATTTGAGACCCTGTTCTGTTTTGTAATTCAGTTCATGTGTAGCCAAGTTTACATTCCTTGTATTAGTGATATCTTATGATGTTTCATTTTCTGTGTGACTTATTTCACTTAGAATCATCGTACCTGAATCCACTCATTATGCCGCAATGGGCCTGATGACATAGATTTCATTGGTGAGTGATATTCCATTGTACGTACGTACCACAATTTCTTTATCCATTTTTCGCTTTCTTGGATATTTAACTTGTACCGTAGACGAGGTTCTTGTAAACAGAGCCGTCCGAAACTTTGGGGTGGCTGTGTGTTTTTGATTTTAATTTCACTAAGCTATAGGACCATAAGTGGAAGTGCTGTAGGCTCCGTTGCTTGGTTTTTTAGGTGTTTGAGGAAACACCATACACTTCTCCAGAGTGGCTGTTGGCAAATTACATCCCGCCCATCAGCATAACAAGGCTCCCTCTTCTCCATGGTCTGTGCTGCCTTTCTGGATTTTACACTTTTTTCAGATGGCCCTTTTGACCGGGGCGCAGTGAGACTTCATTGTAGTGCAGATTTCCTTTACACGCTTGCTTGGTTGGCCAAAAAGGGCGTATGCGTTTTTTCCTGAATATATTCAGGAAAAAA
Organism: Delphinapterus leucas; assembly: GCF_059928025.1. Taxonomy (NCBI): domain Eukaryota; kingdom Metazoa; phylum Chordata; class Mammalia; order Artiodactyla; family Monodontidae; genus Delphinapterus; species Delphinapterus leucas. Next base: position 12,605,546 of record NW_028322241.1, on the reverse strand, counting down.
CGCATACGCCCTTTTTGGCCAAGTGCATCATTGTCGTCGTTCTGCCTCTTTTCCTATGCTTTAAATGCAATTCCAGTCTACCCCCTGAAATCGTTTTCCTGAAATTCTGCCCCACTTTCAAGTCCTCTTCGCAGCCTTCCTTCAATATATTTTTAGACCATAGCTGTCATTTATAACTCTGCAGGTTTGTGAATTACAGTGCCCCTGAGCTCCTTTCTTCATCTCGCTTTCTTGTGAGCTGGCCGCAAACCCGCAGGAATGCTTCAGGCCCTAATCTGGTTCTGGCACGGCATGCTGAGCCTTTGGTTAATTCCTCTTCCTGGTGGGAAATGAGCGTTAAATTTGCCCGTGCAGACACCTTCACACGAGTCGTCATGGTGCCCCTTTGCCCCGGTTATCTCTATGGAGGTTGGAGTTGGAGGGCCTCCTCACTCAAGGTCAGTGTGCCCACGGAGCCAACCCTGCAACTTCAGGGCATGTTTGGTGGTTAGGATCACCACGTGGGGTCCTTTTACCTTAGGAGGGAGGTGGCCTTTTGGGCTGCTGATTTCCAGGTTTTCGGATACTGCCAGTATCTTGGCCAGATGTGGCGGTGGGCCAATCCCCTTGGTGACCGTAGTTTATCCTACCTGGATCGCATTCTTGCATTGTTCCATTTCAAGTGGTCCCAGGTTTTGCACTAATACTCCAATGGCGATTCACCGTTCACCAGGAATGTAAAGGTCAAAGGGTTTAGCTAAATTAGGGAGTTCCAGGGCAAGGGTCTGAATTGACTGCTCTTTCCATTCTTGAAAGGCCACTTCTGCATTCTATTCAAAAGGATCATCACCTTTTCCTTTCAGTGTTTCATATAGAGGCCGAGCTAGTAGACTGTAGTTAGGGATCCAGAAGCAGCAAACCCTGGCCTCCCCAGGAACCCCTAAGCTGTCTTCTAGTTTTAGAAATGGGTAAGGCTGTAAATTGTTTCTTCCCTTTCCTGGGATGGGCTTCTCCGACCTTCTGTGAGAATGAAGCCCAGGCAGGTCACCGTAGTCTGTGATATTTGAGCTTTTTCTTGGACAACTTGTATCCTTTATTGGCTTGGTAGTTCAGAGGTCTCCTTAGTAGGGCTGGCGATCAGAATGTCGTCTGCATATTGAAGGAGTGTTTCCTTTTCCAGAGGTAGAACTTTTAGGTCTTTAGCTGAGCTTTCCCCAAAGATGGTGTGGGAATTTTTGAACCCTTGGGGCAACACGGCCCGGAAGTATTGTTTTAGTTGTATGTTGAGTCCTGCCACTCACAAGCCAAAATTTCTTGTGACTCTGGGACTAATAGAATACAAAAGAAGGCATCATTGAAGACTAATACAGAATACCATGTCCTGGTGGTTGGTAGAATGACCAGCAGGGTGTAGGATTTAGGAACTACTGGAGGTATATCCTCGGTGGCTTCACTGACTGTCCTGACATCCTTTACCAGGACTCCAGCAGCCTATGGGGCTCTCGAGGTCAGGCCAATCCCAGGATATGGAGCTCACCTGGGCAGGTACCCCACCCCAGCCCACGGGGCTCTCGTGGTCAGGCCCCTCCCAGGATACAGAGCTACCCTTGCAGGTACCATGGCAGGGCTGGGAACACAGGAACCGTGCATATCGCCCTCATTGCAGAGCACTCCCAGCTCACCTGTCACTCAGATCTGACACAGAGCACCTCAGAGCAGGACTTGAACTAACAAACAGCAGCTCCGACAGGTCTGTGACCCTGGGCATCACTCTGTGTGGCCTCCCTTCACCTGGTGTTCCAGAGACTTCCACTGCACCCGGGGCACCAGGCCTCTGTCTCCACCCACCAGCCACCCCTCCTCTCCCTGACTCCTGGGTTCCTCTCATTAGGAGAGGGTTTTCTTGAAGTTGTCTCCCACTCATGGGCCAGATAATATAATTAGAAAACAAGCCAGAGCTGCAGCCCCTTGTCTATCCTGACTCTCAGGAGCCCACACCTGTTCCTTGGACCTGGCCGATTCAGCAAGTTCCAGTTTCTGCAACTGTGAGCCCCTGAGGGGTGATTATTGGCTGGCCTGGGAAGCCTGACCGTGCCGGCCAGCCCTCCCCAGGTGTGCCTGGGTTCAGATCAATATAAACACCGCTCCAGGCAGCAAGAGCCCCTGCAGCTGTGCCTGACGCCATTTTCTCTGCCCTGTCAGCAGTCTTGGGGCTGGACTGGTGGGAGGGAGTGAGAGGCCACGGCTTTGTGGGTGGCCCAGTGTGAGTGGGGCTCTGCTGGACTTTCTGCAGCAGTTGCCAAGATGCCACCTGCTAAAGAAGAGGATGTGTCACCCATACCTGCCGCTGGAATTTCTCCCTGGGCAGAGGTGAGTGAGGAAGAAAGCAGTGGGGGCCGGGACAGCAGGGGTATCTCAGGCAGGGAAATGGAAAGCTTCCAGAAGAGCACCCAGGACCAGGACCATCCTGGCTGGCCTGCAGGCACCAAGTCGGCTGGCATGCTGTCGCTCATGTGGCTCCATGGCCCTTCCTCTAGGCTTTCAAGTCCTTGTACATATTCAGGTGTTTTACCTGGGAAGGGTGGGAACATTTCAGCAGCAGCTGGCCTGGGGCTCAGCCCACGTTTACTCACAGATGCCTCGGCACGGTCCCCCAGCTTTGCAATGAGGACGCTTGTTGCGTGGGGCCTGCTGGCTGAATGGGAGATGATTCCCCACCACCGACCAACTTCAGAATTGTTTACAACTGGAGCAAGTGCCCTGATACGGTTTTCCTCTGTGTAGCTGGTGGGTTCTGTTTTTTTTTCTTTTTTTCTTTTTTGGTTCAAGGTAGATTTTATTCCTCTTTTTTGTATTTACAGATATAAGCATGGAAATAATTTATTCATATAAATACATGTATGTGAAGGGAAGAATATTTTTTCTGTTTTACTTTTTGTAATTTGAATTTTATTTTATTTTTTTATACAGCAGGTTCTTTTTGGTTATCTATTTTATACATATAAATGTATACATGCCAATCCCAATCTCTCAACTCCTCCCACCACCACCCCCCAACAGCTTTCCCCCCTTGGTGTCCATACGTTTGTTGTCTACATCTGTTGCTCTATTTCTGCCTTGCAAAACGGTTCATCTGTACAATTTGTCTAGGTTCCACATATAGCCATTAATAGACAAGATTTCTTTTTCTCTTTCTGACTTACTTCACTCTGTATGACAGTCTCTAGATCCATCAACGTCTCTACAAATGACCCAATTTCATTCCTTTTTATGGCTTAGTAATATTCCATTTTATATATGTACCACGTCTTTATGCATTCGTCTGTCTGTGGGCATTTAGGTTGCTTCCATTACCTGGATATTGTAAATAGTGATGCAATGAACATTGCGGTGAATGTCTCTTTTTGATTTATGGCTTTGTCTGGGTATATGCCCAGTAGTGGGACTGCTGTATCATATGGTAATTCTATTCTTAGTTTTATAAGAAACTCCATAACTTTCTCCACAGTGACTGTATCAATTTCATTCCCAACAATAGCGGAAGAGGGTTCCTTATCTCCACACCCTTTCCAGCATTTGTTGTTTGTAGATTTTCTGATGATGCCCATTCTAACAGGTGTGAGGTGATACACCATGGATGAGTCTATTTCGTTGAGCAAAGAGTAGGTCTTGTCTATTACATATTTGGCTTATGGAACGGTATGTGTGCTAATTTCAATCTCTGGTTTTATACAGCACCGCAACTCAACTTTCCCCTTAAGCAAGCATAACTTTTTATCTAAATGTGAGACTCTGTTCAGTTTTGGAATTCAGTTTATGTGTAGCCAAGTTTACACTCTCTCTATTAGTGATATCTTATGATAATTACCTTTCTCTGTGTGACATATTTCTCTTAGAATCATCATACTTAAATCCACTCAATTTGCTGCTACAGGCCTGATGACATTGATTTCATTGCTGAGTGATATTCCATTGTACGTAAGTAGCACAACTCCTTTATCCATATTTTTCTTTCTGGGATATTTAATTTGTACTGGACTCAAGGTTCTTGTAAACACAGCAGCCCTAAATTTGGTGTTGGCTGTGTCTTGTTGATTTTAATTTTCCTAAGCTATAGGGCCAAAAGTGGAAGTGCCCTAGGGTCTGTAGCTTTGTTTTTCAGATGTTTCAGGATACACCATAAACATCTCCAGAGTGTCTGTTGGCAATTTACATCCCGCCCATCAGCATAACAAGGCTCCCTGTTCTCCGTGGCCTGTCCTGTGTTTCTGGTTTTTACACTTTTTTCAGATGGCCCTTTTGACGAATGGGAAATGAGACTTCATTGTAGTGCGGATTTCCATTGCTCGAGTGCTTGGTTGGCCAAAAAGGGCATATGTGTTTTTTCCTGAATATATTCAGGAAAAAATGTTTACGCACTTTTGTCCAAGTGCATCACTGTCAAAGATCTGCCGCTTTTCACATGCTTTAAACGCAATTCCAATCTACCTCCTGAAATATGATTCCTGCAATTCTGCCTTGTTTTGAAGTCCTCTTTGCAGACTTACTTCAGTATATTTTTGCCAATAGCTGTCATTTATAACTCTGCAGGTTTGTGAATTACAGTGCCTGTGATTTCCTTTCTTAACTCGTTTCCTTGAAAGCTGGCCACAGAACCGCAGGTTTGCTTTAGGCCATAATCAGGGTCTGGCACGGCACTCTGAGCCTTTGGTTAATTCCTCTTCCTGGTGGGAAATTAGAGTTAAATGTGCCCCTCCGGACACCTGCCTCACTCCCAGCCCCTTGGTGATGTGTGTCCTGTGGTTTGAGGCCACATGTGCTGGGTTCCTCACCTTTGGCTGATGTGGCCCCACTGGTGTGAGGACACTCCTGCCTGGTTCCCATCCCCTTGGTGATGTGGGCCATCCGCTGAGAGTCTGATCCTGGTTGGGTTCCTCACACTTCTGTGAGGTGGGCCCTCTTCTCTGACGTCACTCCTGCCTGGCTGGCACACCCCGCCTTGGCGAAGTCGGCCCTCTGGTGGGATTTGGTGCCTGCTGGGGGTCTCCTGCCCTCGGTAATGAGGGCCCTCTGGCGTCAGGCCCTAATTCCTGGGCTCCCAATATTTTCTGATATGCGCCCTGTGGTTCGAGTACACTCCTGCCAGGTTCCCAACCCCATGGGAATGTGGGCCTTCTGCTCTGAGGTCCCAACCGTGGGTTGCTCAGTTTCATGATGAGGGCCCTCTGCTGTGAGTTCTCTCCGGCCTGGATCCCATAGCCTCGCTGCTCCTGGCCACCTGCTGGGAGGTTCCAACTGCGGGATTCCTCACCTTTTTTCTTCTATGGACCCTCTGTTTTGAGACTCCTCCTGCCTGCCTCACTCCCAGTCCCTTGGTGATGTGTGTCCTCTGGTGTGAGGCCACGTGTGCTGGGTCCCTCGCCTTTGGATGATGTGGCCACACTGGTGTGAGGACACTCCTGCCTGCTTCCTATCCCCTTGATGATGTGGGCCCTCTGGTGAGAGTCTGATCCTGGCTGGGTTCCTCACCCTTCTGTGAGGTGGGCCCTCTGCTGTGAGGTCACTCCTGCCTGGCTGGCACACCCCACCTGGGCAACATCGGCCCTCTTGTGGCACTTGGAGCCTGCTGGGAGCCTCCTCCCCTCGGTGATGGGGGCCCTCTAGCGTCAGGCCCTAACTGCTGGGTACCCACATTTTCTGATACGTGCTAAGTGGTGCGAGGACACTCCTGCGAGGTTCCCATCCCCATGGGCATGTGGGCCTTCTGCTCTAAGGTCCCAACACCTGTGTTGTTCACCGTTTCATGATGTTGTCTCTCTGGTGTTAGTTCACTCAGGCCTAGATCCCATAGACTCTGTGCTCTGAGCCGACTGCTGGGAGGTTCCTACTGCTGGATTCCTTACCTTTTTTATTCTTTGGGTCCTGTGTTTTTATGCTCCTACTTCCTGACTCACTCCCAGCCCCTTTGTGATGTAGGTCCTCTGGTTTAAGGCCACATGTACCGGTTTCCTCACCTTTATTGATGTGGCCCCACTGGTGTGAGGACACTCCTGCCTGGTTCCCATCCCCTTGGTGATTGGGGCCCTCTTGTGAGAGTCTGATCCTGTCTGGATTCCTCACACTTCTGGGAGGTGGGCCCTCTGCTGTGAGGTCACTCCTGCCTGGCTGGCACACGTCACGTTGGCGATGTGGGCCCTCAGTTGGGAGTTGGTGCCTGCTGGGAGTCTCCTCCCCTCGGTAATGAGGGCCCTCTGGCGTCAGGCCCTAACTCATGGGCTCCCAAAATTTTCTGATGTGCGCCCTGTCGTGTGAGTACACTCCAGCCAGGGTCCCTTCCCTAGGGGATGTGGGCTTTCTGCTCTGTGGTTCCAACGGCTGGGTTGCTCACAGTGTCAGAATGTGGGCCCTCTGTTTTGAGTTCAGTCAGGCCTGGATCCCATAGCCTCGCTGCTCCTGGCCGCCTGCTGGGAGGTTCCAACTGCGGGATTCCTCACCTTTTTTACACAATGGGCCCTCGGTTTTGAGGCTCCTCCTGCCTGCCTCACTCCCAGCCCCTTGGTGATGTGTGTCCTGTAGTTTGAGGCCACGTGTGCTGGGTCCGTCACATTTCGGTGATGTGGCCCCACTGGTGTGAGGACACTCCTGCCTGGTTTCCATTCCCTTGGTGATGTGGGCCCTCTGGTGAGAGTCTGATCCTCTTTGGGTTCCTCACACTTTTGTGTGGTTGGCCCTCTGCTCTGAGGTCACTCCTGCCTGGCTGGCACACCCCGCATTGGCGACGTCGGCCCTCTGGTAGCAGTTGGAGCTTGCTGGGAGCCTCCTCTCCTCAGTGATGAGGGCCCTCTGGCGTCCGGCCCTAACTGCTGGGCTCCCCACATTTTCTGTTGTGTGCCCACTGGTGCGATGACACTCCTGCTTGGTTCCCTTCCCCATGGGGATGTGGGCCTTGTGCTCTGAGGTCACAACGGCTGGGTTGCTTACAGTATCACGATGAGGGCCCTCTGTTGTGAGTTCATCACTGCCTGGATCCCATAGCCTCGGTGCTCTGGGCCGCCTGCTGGGATGTTCCAACTGCTGGATTCCTCACCTTTCTATACAATGGGCCATGTGTTTTGAGGTTAATCCTGCCTGCCTCGCTCTGAGACCCATGGTGATGTGGGTCTTCTGGTTTGAGGCCACATGTGCTGGGTACCTCAACTTTCGATGATGTGGCCCCACGGGTGTGAGGACACTCGTGCCTGATTCCCAGCCCCTTGCTTATGTGGGCACTCTGGTGAGAGTCTGATCATGACTGGGTTCCTTACCCTTCTGTGAGGTGGGTGCTCTGATGTGAGGTCACTCCTGCCTGGATGGCTCATGTCGCCTTGGCGACGTAGGCCCTCTGTTGGCCACTGAAGCATGCTGGGAGCCTCCTACCCTCTTTAATGAGGGCCCTGGAAGAAACACATATGCCCTTTTTGACCAAGTGCATCATTGTCGAAGTTCTGCCTCTTCTCCTATACTTTCAGAGGACTTCTCATCTACCTCCTGAAATCGTATTCCTGGAATTCTGCCCCGCGTTCCAGTCCTCTTTGCAGCCTTACTTCAATATATTTTTGGACGATAGCTGTCATTTATAACTCTGCAGGTTTGTGAATTACAGTGCCCCTGAGCTCCATTCTTCAACTCGCTTTCTTGTGAGCTGGCCGCAAAACCGCAGGATTGCTTCAGGCCCTAATCTGGTTCCGGCACGGCATGTTGAGCCTTTGGCTAATTCCTCTTCCTGATGGGAAATGAGCGTTAAATTTGCTCGTGCAGACACCTACAGCTAATCTCTCATTGGTTCTCCCTATTCCTGTTCATCTTGCTCAGAAATTCCAAACTGTGCCAAACAGGAGGTTAAAGGCACTGACTCTCCAATTGGGGAAAGAGTTAGTAAAGCGTCTGGAATGGTAAAACCGAGTATGAGGGGAAGAAAACTGAGATGCATTTAAAAAGGTTTCCCGGTCACACGGTGGACCATATTCTGGGTTTCCCATGCGTGTTTTACCTGAAGGAAGAATCCCTTAAACCTGGAGGGGTGGGACCCATGCAATGGGTACCATGCAGTATGACTTCAAATGGCCTGCATTTTCTCACCGAACCTCACCAATGCTATCAGGCCAAAGTGTCGAACCTTATGTCTCACTCAGCTCTAGGTGTAGATGTGGTAAATCCAGGTTGCATCACAAGCTCTGAATGAATTATTTAAGAATTGCTCTCTATTTCACTGTCATTGTGTTTGTTTTTGTAGTTTATTTTGATAATGGGATTTATCGGATTTTCTCTGCTGCCTTCATGCAGCTGTACACACACTTGATTCTCTTACGGAGACATATAAATCCATGGGTTTGAAGATTCTTACTAGTCATGTGTAATCCTAGGAGTTGAATATGGTGTGTTTAGTCCATTTCGTTGAGCAAGGTGTAAGTCTTGACTATTACATATTTGGCTTATGGAAAGGTATGTGTGCTAATTTCTATCTCTGGTTTTATGCAGCACCCCACCTCACCTTTCCCCATAAGCAAGCATAAGTTGGTGTTCTAAATTTGAGACCCTGTTCTGTTTTGTAATTCAGTTCATGTGTAGCCAAGTTTACATTCCGTGTATTAGTGATATCTTATGATGTTTCATTTTCTGTGTGACTTATTTCACTTAGAATCATCGTACCTGGATCCACTCAATATGCCGCGACGGGCCTGATGACATAGATTTCATTGGTGAGTGATATTCCATTGTACGTGCGTACCACAACTTCTTTAACCATTTTTCACATTCTGGGATATTTAACTTGTACCGTAGACGACGTTCTTGTAAACAGAGCTGTCCCAAACTTTGGGGTGGCTGTGTGTTTTTGATTTTAATTTCCCTAAGCTATAGGACCATAAGTGGAAGTGACATAGGCTCTGTTGCTTTGTTTCCTACGTGTTTCAGGAAACCCCATACACTTCTCCAGAGTGGCTGTTTGCAATTTACATCCCCCCCATCAGCATAACAAGTCTCCCTGTTCTCCATGACCTGTCCTGCCTTTCTGGATTTTACACTTTTTCAGATGCCCCTTTTGACCGGGGGGAAGTGAGACTTCATTGTAGTGCAGATTTCATTTACCTGCTTGCTTGCTTGGCCAAAAATGGCGAATGCGTTTTTTCCTGAATATATTCAGGAAAAAACGCATACGCACTTTTTGGCCAGTGCATCATTGTCGACATTCTGCCTCTATTCCTATGCTTTAAGTGCAATTCCAGTCTACCCCCTGAAATCGTTTTCCTGAAATTCTGCCCCGCTTTCAAGTCCTATTCGAAGACTTACTTCAATACATTTTTGGACGATAGCTGTCATTCATAACTCTGCAGGTTTGTGAATTACAGTGCCCCTGAGCTCGTTTCCTCAACTCGCTTTCTTGTGAGCTGGCCACAAAACCGCAGGATTGCTGCAGGCCCTAATCTGTTTCTGTCAGGGCACACTGAGCCTTTGGTGAATTCCTCTTCCTGGTGGGAAATGAGCGTTCCATTTGCCCGTGCAGACACCTACAGCTAGTCTCTCATTGTTTCTCCCTATTCCTGTTAATATTGCGTAGAAATTGCAAACTGTGCCAAACAGGAGGTTAAAGGCACTGACTCTCCAAGTGGGGAGAATGTTAGTAAAGTGTCTGGAATGGTGAACCCGAGTGCCAGGGTTCGAAAACTGAGATATATTTGAAAACGTTTCCCAATCACACGGTGGACAATACTCTGGGTTTCCCATGCATGTCTTAGCTGAAGGAAGAATCCCTTAAACCTGGAGAGCTGGGAACCATGGAATGGGTACCATGCAGTATGACTACAAAGGGTCTGCGTTTGCTCACCGAACCTCACAAATGCTATCAGCCCGAAGTGTCCAGCCGTATATCTCACCCAGCTCTGGGTGTAGATGTGGTAAATCCAGGTTGCATCACAAGCCCTGAATGAATTATTTAAGAATTGCTCTCTATTTCACTGTCAATGTGTTTTGGCTTTGAAATTTATTTTGATAATGAAATTTATCGGATTTTCACTGCTGCGTTTAGGCTGCTGTACACACGCTTGATTTCCTTATGGAGACATATAAATCCATGGGTTTTAAGATTCTTACTTGTCAGGTATATTCCCAGGCTTTGAGTCCGTTTCGTTGAGCAAGGAGTAGGTCTTGTCTATTATATATTTGGCTTATGGAACGGTATCTGTGCTAATTTCAATCTCTGGTTTTATGCAGCACCCCAACTCACCTTTCCCCATAAGCAAGCATAAGTTGGTTTTCTAAATTTGAGACCCTGTTCTGTTTTGTAATTCAGTTCATGTGTAGCCAAGTTTACATTCCGTGTATTAGTGATATCTTATGATGTTTCTTTTTCTGTGTGACTTATTTCTCGTAGAATCATCATACCTGAATCCACTCATTATGCCGCTACGGGCCTGATGACGTAGATTTCATTGCTGAGTGATATTCCATTGTACGTGCGTACCACAACTTCTTTATCCATTTTTTGCTTTCTGGGATATTTTACTTGTACCGTAGACGAGGTTCTTGTAAACAGAGCCGTCCCAAACTCTGGGGTGGCTGTGTGTTTTTGATTTTAATTTCCCTAAGCTATAGGACCATAAGTGGAAGTGACATAGGCTGTGTTGCTTTGTTTCCTACGTGTTTCTAGAAACACCATACACTTCTCCAGAGTGGTTGTTGGCAATTTACATCCCGCCCATCAGCATGACAAGGCTCCCTGTTCTCCATGACCTGTCCTGCCTTTCTGGATTTTACACTTTTTTTCAGATGGCCCTTTTGACCGGGGGGGCAGTGAGACTTCATTGTAGTGCAGATTTCCTTTACACGCTTGCTTGGTTGGCCAAAAAGGGCGTAAGCATTTTTTCCTGAATATATTCAGGAAAAAACGCATACGCCCTTTTTGGCCAAGTGCATCGTTGTCGACATTCTGCCTCTTTTCCTATGCTTTTAGTACAATTCCAGTCTACCCCCTGAAATCGTTTTCCTGAAATTCTTCCCCGCATTCAAGTTCTCTTCGAAGACTTACTTCAATACATTTTTGGACGATAGCTGTCATTCGTAACTCTGCAGGTTTGTGAATTACAGTGCCCCTGAGCTCATGTCTTCAACTCGTTTTCTTGTGAGCTGGCCGCAAAACCGCAGGATTGCTTCAGGCCGTAATCTGTTTCTGGCAGGGCTGGCTGAGCCTTTGTTTAATTCCTCTTCCTGGTCGGAAATGAGCGTTCCTTTTGCCCGTGCAGGCACCTACAGCTAGTCTCTCATTGGTTCTCCCTATTCCTGTACATCTTGCGCAGAAATTGCAAACTGTGCCAAACAGGAGGTTAATGGCCCTGACTCTCCACGTGGGGAGAGTGTTAGTAAAGCGTCTGGAATGGTGAACCCGAGTACCAGGGGACGAAAACTGAGATGCATTTGAAAACGTTTCCCGGTCACACAGTGCACTGTACCGTGGGTTTCCCATGCATGTTTTAGCTGAAGGAAGAATCCCTTAAACCTGGAGAGTTGGGACCCATGGAATGGGTACCATGCAGTTTGACTTCAAAGGGTCTGCGTTTGCTCACCGAACCTCACCAATGCTATCAGCCCGAAGTGTCCAGCCTTATGTCTCACCCAGTTCTGGGTGTAGATGTGGTAAATCCAGGTTGCATCACAAGCCCTGAATGAATTATTTAAGAATTGCTCTCTATTTCACTGTCATTGTGTTTTGTTTTTGAAATTTATTTTGATAATGGGATTTATCGGATTTTCACTGCTGCGTTTAGGCCGCTGTCCACACGCTTGATTTCCTTATGGAGACATATAAATCCATGGGTTTTAAGATTCTTACTTGTCAGGTATCTTGCCAGGCGTTGAATATGGGGTGTTGAGTCCATTTCGTTGAGCAAGGAGTAGGGCTTGTCTATTATATATTTGGCTTATGGAACGGTATCTGTGCTAATTTCAATCTCTGGTTTTATGCAGCACCCCAACTCACCTTTCCCCATAAGCAAGCATAAGTTGGTTTTCTAAATTTGAGACCCTGTTCTGTTTTGTAATTCAGTTCATGGGTAGCCAAGTTTACATTCGGTGTATTAGTGATATCTTATGATGTTTCTTTTTCTGTGTGACTTATTTCTCGTAGAATCATCATACCTGAATCCACTCATTATGCCGCTACGGGCCTGATGACGTAGATTTCATTGCTGAGTGATATTCCATTGTACGTGCGTACCACAACTTCTTTATCCATTTTTTGCTTTCTGGGATATTTTACTTGTACCGTAGACGAGGTTCTTGTAAACAGAGCCGTCCCAAACTCTGGGGTGGCTGTGTGTTTTTGAATTTAATTTCCCTAAGCTATAGGACCATAACTGGAAGTGCCGTAGGCTCCGTTGCTTTGTTTTTTAGGTGTTTCAGGAAACACCATACACTTCTCCAGGGTGGCTGTTGGCAATTTACATCCCGCCCATCAGCATAACAAGGCTCCCTGTTCTCCATGGCCTGTGCTGTCTTTCTGGATTTTACACTTTTTTTAGATGGCCCTTTTGACCGGGGGGCTGTGAGACTTCATTGTAGTGCATAATTCTTTAACATGCTTGCATGGTTGGCCAAAAAGGGCGTATGCGTTTTTTCCTAAATATATTCAGGAAAAAACGCATACGCCCTTTTTGGCCAAGTGCATCATTGTCGACGTTCTGCCTCTTTTCCTATGCTTTAAATGCAATTCCAGTCTACCCCCTGAAATCGTTTTCTTGCAATTCTGCCCACTTACAAGTCCTCTTCGCAGCCTTCCTTCAATATATTTTTGGACGATAGCTGTCATTTATAACTCTGCAGGTTTGTGAATTACAGTGACCCTGAGCTCCTTTCTTCAACTCGCTTTCTTGTGAGCTGGCCGCAAACACACATGATTGCTTCAGGCCCTAATCTGGTTCCGGCACGGCATGCTGAGCCTTTGGTGAATTCCTCTTCCTGGTGGGAAATGAGCGTTAAATTTGCCTGTGCAGACACCTCCAGCTAGTGTCTCATTGATTCCCCCTATTCCTGTTCATCTTGCGCAGATATTGCAAACTGTGCCAAACAGGAGGTTAAAGGCACTGAGTCTCCAAGTGGGGAGAGTGTTAGTAAAGGGTCTGGAATGGTGAACCCGAGTAAAAGGGGAAGAAAACTGAGATGCATTTGAAAACGTTTCCCGGTCACATGGTGCACCATGCTTGGGTTTTCCATGCATGTTTTAGCTGAAGGAAGAATCCCTCAATCCTGGAGAGTTGGGACCCATGGAATGGGTACCATGCAGTATGACTTCAAAGGGTCTGCACTTGCTCATCGAACCTCACCAATGCTATCAGCCCGAAGTGTCCAACCTTATGTCTCACTCAGCTCTGGGTGTAGATGTGGTAAATCCAGGTTGCATCACAAGCCCTGAATGAATTATTTAAAAATTGCTCTCTATTTCACTGTCATTGTGTTTTGTTTCTGTAATTCATTTTGATAATGGGATTTATCGGATTTTCTCTGCTGCATTCTTGCAGCTGTACACACGCTTGATTCTCTTATGGAGACATATAAATCCATGGGTTTGAAGATTCTGATCAGTCAGGTGTATTCCTAGGCTTTGAATATGGGGTGTTTAGTCCATTTCGTTGAGCAAGGGGTAGGTCTTGAGTATTATATATTTGGCTTATGGAAAGGTATCTGTGCTAATTTCTATCTCTGGTTTTATGCAGCACCCCAACTCACATTTCCCCTTAAGCAAGCATAAGTTGGTTTTCTAAATTTGAGACCCTGTTCTGTTTTGTAATTCAGTTCATGTGTAGCCAAGTTTACATTCCTTGTATTAGTGATATCTTATGATGTTTCATTTTCTGTGTGACTTATTTCACTTAGAATCATCGTACCTGAATCCACTCATTATGCCGCAATGGGCCTGATGACATAGATTTCATTGGTGAGTGATATTCCATTGTACGTACGTACCACAATTTCTTTATCCATTTTTCGCTTTCTTGGATATTTAACTTGTACCGTAGACGAGGTTCTTGTAAACAGAGCCGTCCGAAACTTTGGGGTGGCTGTGTGTTTTTGATTTTAATTTCACTAAGCTATCGGACCATAAGCGGAAGTGCTGTAGGCTCCGTTGCTTGGTTTTTTAGGTGTTTGAGGAAACACCATACACTTCTCCAGAGTGGCTGTTGGCAAATTACATCCCGCCCATCAGCATAACAAGGCTCCCTCTTCTCCATGGTCTGTGCTGCCTTTCTGGATTTTACACTTTTTTCAGATGGCCCTTTTGACCGGGGCGCAGTGAGACTTCATTGTAGTGCAGATTTCCTTTACACGCTTGCTTGGTTGGCCAAAAAGGGCGTATGCGTTTTTTCCTGAATATATTCAGGAAAAAACGCATACGCCCTTTTTGGCCAAGTGCATCATTGTCGTCGTTCTGCCTCTTTTCCTATGCTTTAAATGCAATTCCAGTCTACCCCCTGAAATCGTTTTCCTGAAATTCTGCCCCACTTTCAAGTCCTCTTCGCAGCCTTCCTTCAATATATTTTTAGACCGTAGCTGTCATTTATAACTCTGCAGGTTTGTGAATTACAGTGCCCCTGAGCTCCTTTCTTCAACTCGCTTTCTTGTGAGCTGGCCGCAAACCCGCAGGAATGCTTCAGGCCCTAATCTGGTTCTGGCACGGCATGCTGAGCCTTTGGTTAATTCCTCTTCCTGGTGGGAAATGAGCGTTAAATTTGCCCGTGCAGACACCTTCACACGAGTCGTCATGGTGCCCCTTTGCCCCGGTTATCTCTATGGAGGTTGGAGTTGGAGGGCCTCCTCACTCAAGGTCAGTGTGCCCACGGAGCCAACCCTGCAACTTCAGGGCATGTTTGGTGGTTAGGATCACCACGTGGGGTCCTTTTACCTTAGGAGGGAGGTGGCCTTTTGGGCTGCTGATTTCCAGGTTTTCGGATACTGCCAGTATCTTGGCCAGATGTGGCGGTGGGCCAATCCCCTTGGTGACCGTAGTTTATCCTACCTGGATCGCATTCTTGCATTGTTCCATTTCAAGTGGTCCCAGGTTTTGCACTAATACTCCAATGGCGATTCACCGTTCACCAGGAATGTAAAGGTCAAAGGGTTTAGCTAAATTAGGGAGTTCCAGGGCAAGGGTCTGAATTGACTGCTCTTTCCATTCTTGAAAGGCCACTTCTGCATTCTATTCAAAAGGATCATCACCTTTTCCTTTCAGTGTTTCATATAGAGGCCGAGCTAGTAGGCTGTAGTTAGGGATCCAGAAGCAGCAAACCCTGGCCTCCCCAGGAACCCCTAAGCTGTCTTCTAGTTTTAGAAATGGGTAAGGCTGTAAATTGTTTCTTCCCCTTCCTGGGATGGGCTTCTCCGACCTTCTGTGAGAATGAAGCCCAGGCAGGTCACCATAGTCTGTGATATTTGAGCTTTTTCTTGGACAACTTGTATCCTTTATTGGCTTCATAGTTCAGAGGTCTCCTTAGTAGGGCTGGCGATCAGAATGTCGTCTGCATATTGAAGGAGTGTTTCCTTTTCCAGAGGTAGAACTTTTAGGTCTTTAGCTGAGCTTTCCCCAAAGATGGTGTGGGAATTTTTGAACCCTTGGGACAACACGGCCCGGAAGTATTGTTTTAGTTGTATGTTGAGTCCTGCCACTCACAAGCCAAAATTTCTTGTGACTCTGGGACTAATAGAATATAAAAGAAGGCATCATTGAAGACTAATACAGAATACCATGTCCTGGTGTTTGGCAGAATGACCAGCAGGGTGTAGGGTTTAGGAACTACTGGAGGTATATCCTCAGTGGCTTAACTGACTGTCCTGACATCCTTTACCAGGACTCCAGCAGCCCATGGGGCTCTCGAGGTCAGGCCAATCCCAGGATATGGAGCTCACCTGGGCAGGTATCCCAACCCAGCCCACGGGGCTCTCATGTTCAGGACCCTCCCAGGATATGGTGTTCCCTGGGCAGGTCCCCCTGCAGCCCATGGGGCTCTCGTGGTCAGGCCCCTCCCAGGATACAGAGCTACCCTTGCAGGTACCATGGCAGGGCTGGGAACACAGGAACCGTGCATATCGCCCTCATTGCAGAGCACTCCCATCTCACCTGTCACTCAGATCTGACACAGAGCACCTCAGAGCAGGACTTGAACTAACAAACAGCAGCTCCGACAGGTCTGTGACCCTGGGCATCACTCTGTGTGGCCTCCCTCCACCTGGTCTTCCAGAGACTTCCACTGCACCCGGGGCACCAGGCCTCTGTCTCCACCCACCAGCCACCCCTCCTCTCCCTGACTCCTGGGTTCCTCTCATTAGGAGAGGGTTTTCTTGAAGTTGTCTCCCACTCATGGGCCAGATAATATAATTAGAAAACAAGCCAGAGCTGCAGCCCCTTGTCTATCCTGACTCTCAGGAGCCCACACCTGTTCCTTGGACCTGGCCGATTCAGCAAGTTCCAGTTTCTGCAACTGTGAGCCCCTGAGGGGTGATTATTGGCTGGCCTGGGAAGCCTGACCGTGCCGGCCAGCCCTCCCCAGGTGTGCCTGGGTTCAGATCAATATAAACACCGCTCCAGGCAGCAAGAGCCCCTGCAGCTGTGCCTGACGCCATTTTCTCTGCCCTGTCAGCAGTCTTGGGGCTGGACTGGTGGGAGGGAGTGAGAGGCCACGGCTTTGTGGGTGGCCCAGTGTGAGTGGGGCTCTGCTGGACTTTCTGCAGCAGTTGCCAAGATGCCACCTGCTAAAGAAGAGGATGTGTCACCCATACCTGCCGCTGGAATTTCTCCCTGGGCAGAGGTGAGTGAGGAAGAAAGCAGTGGGGGCCGGGACAGCAGGGGTATCTCAGGCAGGGAAATGGAAAGCTTCCAGAAGAGCACCCAGGGCCAGGACCACCCTGGCTGGCCTGCAGGCACCAAGTCGGCTGGCATGCTGTCACTCATGTGGCTCCATGGCCCTTCCTCTAGGCTTTCAAGTCCTTGTACATATTCAGGTGTTTTACCTGGGAAGGGTGGGAACATTTCAGCAGCAGCTGGCCTGGGGCTCAGCCCACGTTTACTCACAGATGCCTCGGCACGGTCCCCCAGCTTTGCAATGAGGACGCTTGTTGCGTGGGGCCTGCTGGCTGAATGGGAGATGATTCCCCACCACTGACCAACTTCAGAATTGCTTACAACTGGAGCAAGTGCCCTGATACGGTTTTCCTCTGTGTAACTGGTGGGTTCTGTTTTTTTTTCTTTTTTTCGTTTTTGGTTCAAGGTAGCTTTTATTCCTCTTTTTTGTATTTACAGATATAAGCATGGAAATAATTTATTCATATAAATACATGTATGTGAAGGGAAGAATATTTTCTCTGTTTTACTTTTTGTAATTTGAATTTTATTTTATTTTTTTATACAGCAGGTTCTTTTTGGTTATCTCTTTTATACATATAAATGTATATATGCCAATCCCAATCTCTCAACTCCTCCCACCACCACCCCCCAACAGCTTTCGCCCCTTGGTGTCCATACGTTTGTTGTCTACATCTGTTGCTCTATTTCTGCCTTGCAAAACGGTTCATCTGTACAATTTGTCTAGGTTCCACATATAGCCATTAATAGACAAGATTTCTTTTTCTCTTTCTGACTTACTTCACTCTGTATGACAGTCTCTAGATCCATCAACGTCTCTACAAATGACCCAATTTCATTCCTTTTTATGGCTTAGTAATATTCCATTTTATATATGTACCACTTCTTTATGCATTCGTCTGTCTGTGGGCATTTAGGTTGCTTCCATTACCTGGATATTGTAAATAGTGATGCAATGAACATTGCGGTGAATGTCTCTTTTTGATTTATGGTTTTGTCTGGGTATATGCCCAGTAGTGGGATTGCTGTATCATATGGTAATTCTATTCTTAGTTTTATAAGAAACTCCATAATGTTCTCCACAGTGACTGTATCAATTTACATTCCCAACAATAGTGCAAGAGGGTTCCTTATCTCCACACCCTTTCCAGCATTTGTTGTTTGTAGATTTTCTGATGATGCCCATTCTAACATGTGTGAGGTGATACACCATGGATGAGTCTATTTCGTTGAGCAAAGAGTAGGTCTTGTCTAGTACATATTTGGCTTATGGAACGGTATGTGTGCTAATTTCAATCTCTGGTTTTATACAGCACCCCAACTCAACATTCCCCTTAAGCAAGCATAAGTTTTTATCTAAATGTGAGACTCTGTTCGGTTTTGTATTTCAGTTTATGTGTAGCCAAGTTTACACTCCCTCTATTAGTGATATCTTATGATACTTATCTTTCTCTGTGTGACGTATTTCTCTTAGAATCATCCTATTTAAATCCACTCAATTTGCTGCTACAGGCCTGATGACATTGATTTCATTGCTGAGTGATATTCCGTTGTACGTAAGTAGCACAACTCCTTTATCCATTTTTTTCTTTCTGGGATATTTAATTTGTACTGGACTCGAGTTTCTTGTAAACACAGCAGCCCTAAATTTTGTGCTGGCTGTGTCTTGTTGATTTTAATTTTCCTAAGCTATAGGGCTAAAAGTGGAAGTACCCTAGGCTCTGTAGCTTTGTTTTTCAGATGTTTCAGGATACACCATAAACATCTCCAGAGTGTCTGTTGGCAATTTACATCCCGCCCATCAGCATAACAAGGCTCCCTGTTCTCCATGGCCTGTCCTGTGTTTCTGGTTTTTACACTTTTTTCAGATGGCCCTTTTGACGAATGGGAAATGAGACTTCATTGTAGTGCGGATTTCCATTGCTGGAGTGCTTGGTTGGCCAAAAAGGGCATATGCGTTTTTTCCTGAATATATTCAGGAAAAAATGTTTACGCACTTTTGTCCAAGTGCATCAGTGTCAAAGATCTGCCGCTTTTCACATGCTTTAAATGCAATTCCAATCTACCTCCTGAAATATGATTCCTGCAATTCTGCCTCGTTTTCAAGTCCTCTTTGCAGACTTACTTCAATATATTTTTGCCAATAGCTGTCATTTATATCTCTGCAGGTTTGTGAATTACAGTGCCCGTGATTTCCTTTCTTAACTCGTTTCCTTGAAAGCTGGCCACAGAACCGCAGGTTTGCTTTAGGCCATAATCAGGGTCCGACACGGCACTCTGAGCCTTTGGCTAATTCCTCTTCCTGGTGGGAAATTAGAGTTAAATGTGCCCCTCCGGACACCTGCCTCACTCCCAGCCCCTTGGTTATGTGTGTCCTGTAGTTTGAGGCCACATGTGCTGGGTTCCTCACCTTTGGCTGATGTGGCCTCACTGGTGTGAGGACACTCCTGCCTGGTTCCCATCCCCTTGGTGATGTGGACCCTCCGGTGAGAGTCTGATCCTGGCTGGGTTCCTCACACTTCTGAGAGGTGGGCCCTCTTCTCTGAGGTCACTCCTGCCTGGCTGGCCCACCCCGCCTTGACGACGTCGGCTCTCTCGTGGGAGTTGGTGCCTGCTGCGAGTCTCCTCCCCTTGGTAATGAGGGCCCTCTGGCGTCAGGCCCTAACTCCTGGCCTCCCAAAATTTTCTGATGTGCGCCCTGTGGTGCGAGTACACTCCTGCCAGGTTCCCAACACCATGGGAATGTGGGCCTTCTGCTCTGAGGTCCCAACGGTGGGTTGCTCAGTTTCATGATGAGGGCCCTCTGGTGTGAGTTCACTCCGGCCTGGATCCCATAGCCTCGCTGCTCCTGGCCACCTGCGGGGAGGTTACAACTGCGGGATTCCTCACCTTTTTTCTTCTATGGGCCCTCTGTTTTGAGACTCCTCCTGCCTGCCTCACTCCCAGCCCCTTGGTGATGTGTGTCCTCTGGTTTGAGGCCACGTGTGCTGGGTCCCTCACCTTTCGATGATGTGGCCCCACGGGTGTGAGGACACTCTTGCCTGGTTCCTATCCCCTTGAAGATGTGGGCTCTCTGGTGAGAGTCTGATCCTGGCTGGGTTCCTCACCCTTCTGTGAGGTGGGCCCTCTGCTGTGAGGTCACTCCTGCCTGGCTGGCACTGCCCGCCTGGGCAACATCGGTCCTCTTGTGGCAGTTGGAGCATGCTGGGAGCCTCCTCCCCTCGGTGATGAGGGCCCTCTGGCGTCAGGCCCTAACTGCTGGGTACCCACATTTTCTGATACGTGCTAAGTGGTGCGAGGACACTCCTGCGAGGTTCTCATCCCCATGGGGATGTGGGCCTTCTGCTCTGAGGTCCCAATGGCTGGGTTGCTCACAGTTTCATGATGTGGGCCCTCTGCTGTGAGTTCACTGCAGCCTGGATCACATAGACTCGGTGCTCTGGGCCGCCTGCTGGGAGGTTCCCACTGCAGGATTCCTCACCTTTTTTATTCTATTGGCCCTGTGTTGTGAGGCTACTCATGCCTGCCTCAATCCGAGCCCCTTGGAGATGTGGGTCCTCTGGTTTAGGCCTCATGTGCTGGTTTCCTCACCTTTCTATGATGTGGTCACCCTGGTGTGAAGACAGTCCTGCCTGGTTCTGATCCCCTTGGTGATGTGGGCCCTCTGGTGAGAGTCTTATCCTGGCTGGGTTCCTCACCCTTCTGTGAGGTAGGCCCTCTGCTGTGAGGTCACTCCTGCCTGGCTGTCACATGTCACCTTGTCGACATGGGCCCTCAGTTGGGAGTTGGTGCCTGCTTGGGGTCTCCTCCCCTTGGTAATGAGGGCCCTCTGGCGTCAGACCCTAACTTCTGGGCTCCCAGAATTCTCTGATGTGTGCCCTGAGGTGCGAGTACACTTATGCCATGTTCCCAACCACATAGGAATGTGGGCCTTCTGCTCTGAGGTCTCAAAGCCTGGGTTGCTCACAGTTTCATGATGAGGGCCCTCTGTTTTGAGTTCAGTCAGGTCTGGATCCCATAGCCTCGCTGCTCCTGGCCGCCTGCTGGGAGGTTCCAACTGCGGGATTCCTCACCTTTTTTCTTCTATGGGCCCTCTGTTTTGAGACTCCTCCTGCCTGCCTCACTCCCAGTCCCTTGGTGATGTGTGTCCTCTGGTTTGAGGCCACGTGTGCTGGGTCACTCACATTTCCTTGATGAGGTCCCACTGGTGTGAGGACACTCCAGCCTGGTTCCCATTCTCTTGGTGATGTGGGCCCTCTGGTGAGAGTCTGATCCTCCTTGGGTTCCTCACACTTTTGTGAGGTGGGCCCTCTGCTGTGAGGTCACTCTTGCCTGGCTGGCACACCCCGCATTGGCGACGGCGGCCCACTGGTAGCAGTTGGAGCCTGCTGGGAGCCTCCTCTCCTCGGTGATGAGAGCCCTCTGGTGTCAGGCCCTAACTGCTGGGCTCCCCACATTTTCTGATGTGTGCCCACTGGTGCGATGACACTCCTACTTGGTTCCCTTCCCCATGGGGATGTGGGCCTTGTGCTCTGAGGTCACAACGGCTGGTTTGCTCACAGTTTCATGATGAGGGCCCTCTGTTGTGAGTTCATCACTGCCTGGATCCCATAGCCTCGGTGCTCTGGGCCACCTGCTGGGATGTTCCAACTGCTGGATTCCTCACCTTTTTTATACAATGGGCCATGTGTTGTGAGGTTAATCCTGCCTGCCTCGCTCCAAGACCCATGGTGATGTGGGTCCTCTGGTTTGAGGCCACATTTTCTTGTTACCTCAACTTTTGATGATATGGCCCCACGGGTGTGATGACACTCCTGCCTGGTTCACAGCCCCTTGCTGATGTGGGCACTCTGGTGAGAGTCTGATCCTGGCTGGGTTCCTTACCCTTCTGTGAGGTGGGCCCTCTGATGTGAGGTCACTCCTGCCTGGCTGGCTCACGTCGCCTTGATGATGTGGGCCCTCTGTTGGCCACTAAAGCATTCTGGGAGCCTCCTACCCTCTTTAATGAGGGCCCTGGAAAAAACGCAGATGCACATTTTGACCAAGTGCATCATTGTCCAGGATCTGCCTCTTCTCCTATGCTTTCAGAGCACTTCCCGTCTACGTCCTGAAATCATATTCCAGGAATACTGCCCCGCTTTCAAGTCCTCCTCTCAGCCTTACTTCAATATATTTTTGTATGATACCTGTCATTAATAACTCTGCAGGTTTGTTAAATACAGTGTCCCTGAGCTCCTTTCTTCAACACGCTTTCTTGTGAGCTGGCCGCAAAACCGCAGGATTGCTTCAGGCCGTAATCTGGTTTCGGCACGGCACGCTGAGCCTTTGGTAAATTCCTCTTTCTGGTGAGAAATGAGCATTCAATTTGCCCGTGGAGACACCTACAGCTAGTCTCTCATTGGTTCTCCCTATTCCTGTTCATCTTGTGCAGAAATTGCAAACTGTGCCAAACAGGAGGTTAAAGGCACTGACTCTCCAAGTGGGTAGAGGGTTAGTAAAGCATCTGGAATGGTGAACCCGAGTACCAGGGAACGAAACCTGAGAGCCATTTAAAATGGTTTCCCAGTCTCACAGTGGACAATACTCTGGGTTTCCCATGCATGTTTTAGCTGAAGGAAGAATTCCTTAAACCTGGAGATTATTGACCCATGGAATGGGTACCATGCAGTATGACTAAAAAGGGTCTGAATTTGCTCACCGAACCTCACCAATGCTATCAGTTCGAAGTGTCCAGCCTTATGCCTCACCCAGCTCTGGGTGTAGATGTGGTAAATCCAGGTTTCATCACAAGCCCTGAATCAATTATTTAAGAATTGCTGTCTCTTTCACTGTCATTGTGTTTTGTTTTTGTAATTTAGTTTGATAATGGGATTTATCGGATTTTCACTGCTGCGTTCATGCCGCTGTACAAACGCTTGATTCTCCTACAGAGAAATATAAATCCACGGGTTTTAAGATTCTTACTAGTCAGGTATATTCCTAGGCGTCGAATATGTGGTGTTGAGTCCATGTCGTTGAACAAGGAGTAGGTCTTGACTATTACATATTTGGCTTATGGAACGGTATCTGTGCTATTTTCAATCTCTGGTTTTATGCAGCACCCCAACTCACCTTTGCCCTTAAGCAAGCATAAGTTGGTTTTCTAAATTTGAGTCCCTGTTCTGTTTTGTAATTCAGTTCATGTGTAGCCAAGTTTACATTCCGTGTATTAGTGATATCTTATGATGTTTCATTTTCTGTGTGACTTATTTCACTTAGAATCACTGTAGCTGAATCCACTCCTTATGCCGTGATGGGCCTGATGACATAGATTTCATTGCTGAGTGATATTCCATTGTATGTACGAACCACAACTTCTTTATCCATTTTTCACATTCTGGGATATTTAACTTGTACCATAGATGAGGTTCTTGTAAACAGAGCCGTCCGAAAATTTGGGGTGGCTGTGTGTTTTTGATTTTAATTTCCCTAAGCTATAGGACCATAACTGGAAGTGCCGTAGGCTCCGTTGCTTTGTTTTTTAGGTGTTTCAGGAAACACCATACACTTCTCCAGGGTGGCTGTTGGCAATTTACATCCCGCCCATCAGCATAACAAGGCTCCCTGTTCTCCATGGCCTGTGCTGTCTTTCTGGATTTTACACTTTTTTTAGATGGCCCTTTTGACCGGGGGGCTGTGAGACTTCATTGTAGTGCATAATTCTTTAACATGCTTGCATGGTTGGCCAAAAAGGGCGTATGCGTTTTTTCCTGAATATATTCAGGAAAAAACGCATACGCCCTTTTTGGCCAAGTGCATCATTGTCGACGTTCTGCCTCTTTTCCTATGCTTTAAATGCAATTCCAGTCTACCCCCTGAAATCGTTTTCTTGCAATTCTGCCCACTTACAAGTCCTCTTCGCAGCCTTCCTTCAATATATTTTTGGACGATAGCTGTCATTTATAACTCTGCAGGTTTGTGAATTACAGTGACCCTGAGCTCCTTTCTTCAACTCACTTTCTTGTGAGCTGGCCGCAAACACACATGATTGCTTCAGGCCCTAATCTGGTTCCGGCACGGCATGCTGAGCCTTTGGTGAATTCCTCTTCCTGGTGGGAAATGAGCGTTAAATTTGCCTGTGCAGACACCTCCAGCTAGTGTCTCATTGATTCCCCCTATTCCTGTTCATCTTGCGCAGATATTGCAAACTGTGCCAAACAGGAGGTTAAAGGCACTGAGTCTCCAAGTGGGGAGAGTGTTAGTAAAGGGTCTGGAATGGTGAACCCGAGTAAAAGGGGAAGAAAACTGAGATGCATTTGAAAACGTTTCCCGGTCACATGGTGCACCATACTTGGGTTTTCCATGCATGTTTTAGCTGAAGGAAGAATCCCTCAATCCTGGAGAGTTGGGACCCATGGAATGGGTACCATGCAGTATGACTTCAAAGGGTCTGCACTTGCTCATCGAACCTCACCAATGCTATCAGCCCGAAGTGTCCAACCTTATGTCTCACTCAGCTCTGGGTGTAGATGTGGTAAATCCAGGTTGCATCACAAGCCCTGAATGAATTATTTAAAAATTGCTCTCTATTTCACTGTCATTGTGTTTTGTTTCTGTAATTCATTTTGATAATGGGATTTATCGGATTTTCTCTGCTGCATTCTTGCAGCTGTACACACGCTTGATTCTCTTATGGAGACATATAAATCCATGGGTTTGAAGATTCTGATCAGTCAGGTGTATTCCTAGGCTTTGAATATGGGGTGTTTAGTCCATTTCGTTGAGCAAGGGGTAGGTCTTGAGTATTATATATTTGGCTTATGGAAAGGTATCTGTGCTAATTTCTATCTCTGGTTTTATGCAGCACCCCAACTCACATTTCCCCTTAAGCAAGCATAAGTTGGTTTTCTAAATTTGAGACCCTGTTCTGTTTTGTAATTCAGTTCATGTGTAGCCAAGTTTACATTCCTTGTATTAGTGATATCTTATGATGTTTCATTTTCTGTGTGACTTATTTCACTTAGAATCATCGTACCTGAATCCACTCATTATGCCGCAATGGGCCTGATGACATAGATTTCATTGGTGAGTGATATTCCATTGTACGTACGTACCACAATTTCTTTATCCATTTTTCGCTTTCTTGGATATTTAACTTGTACCGTAGACGAGGTTCTTGTAAACAGAGCCGTCCGAAACTTTGGGGTGGCTGTGTGTTTTTGATTTTAATTTCACTAAGCTATAGGACCATAAGTGGAAGTGCTGTAGGCTCCGTTGCTTGGTTTTTTAGGTGTTTGAGGAAACACCATACACTTCTCCAGAGTGGCTGTTGGCAAATTACATCCCGCCCATCAGCATAACAAGGCTCCCTCTTCTCCATGGTCTGTGCTGCCTTTCTGGATTTTACACTTTTTTCAGATGGCCCTTTTGACCGGGGCGCAGTGAGACTTCATTGTAGTGCAGATTTCCTTTACACGCTTGCTTGGTTGGCCAAAAAGGGCGTATGCGTTTTTTCCTGAATATATTCAGGAAAAAACGCATACGCCCTTTTTGGCCAAGTGCATCATTGTCGTCGTTCTGCCTCTTTTCCTATGCTTTAAATGCAATTCCAGTCTACCCCCTGAAATCGTTTTCCTGAAATTCTGCCCCACTTTCAAGTCCTCTTCGCAGCCTTCCTTCAATATATTTTTAGACCATAGCTGTCATTTATAACTCTGCAGGTTTGTGAATTACAGTGCCCCTGAGCTCCTTTCTTCATCTCGCTTTCTTGTGAGCTGGCCGCAAACCCGCAGGAATGCTTCAGGCCCTAATCTGGTTCTGGCACGGCATGCTGAGCCTTTGGTTAATTCCTCTTCCTGGTGGGAAATGAGCGTTAAATTTGCCCGTGCAGACACCTTCACACGAGTCGTCATGGTGCCCCTTTGCCCCGGTTATCTCTATGGAGGTTGGAGTTGGAGGGCCTCCTCACTCAAGGTCAGTGTGCCCACGGAGCCAACCCTGCAACTTCAGGGCATGTTTGGTGGTTAGGATCACCACGTGGGGTCCTTTTACCTTAGGAGGGAGGTGGCCTTTTGGGCTGCTGATTTCCAGGTTTTCGGATACTGCCAGTATCTTGGCCAGATGTGGCGGTGGGCCAATCCCCTTGGTGACCGTAGTTTATCCTACCTGGATCGCATTCTTGCATTGTTCCATTTCAAGTGGTCCCAGGTTTTGCACTAATACTCCAGTGGCGATTCACCGTTCACCAGGAATGTAAAGGTCAAAGGGTTTAGCTAAATTAGGGAGTTCCAGGGCAAGGGTCTGAATTGACTGCTCTTTCCATTCTTGAAAGGCCACTTCTGCATTCTATTCAAAAGGATCATCACCTTTTCCTTTCAGTGTTTCATATAGAGGCCGAGCTAGTAGACTGTAGTTAGGGATCCAGAAGCAGCAAACCCTGGCCTCCCCAGGAACCCCTAAGCTGTCTTCTAGTTTTAGAAATGGGTAAGGCTGTAAATTGTTTCTTCCCTTTCCTGGGATGGGCTTCTCCGACCTTCTGTGAGAATGAAGCCCAGGCAGGTCACCGTAGTCTGTGATATTTGAGCTTTTTCTTGGACAACTTGTATCCTTTATTGGCTTCGTAGTTCAGAGGTATCCTTAGTAGGGCTGGCGATCAGAATGTCGTCTGCATATTGAAGGAGTGTTTCCTTTTCCAGAGGTAGAACTTTTAGTTCTTTAGCTGAGCTTTCCCCAAAGATGGTGTGGGAATTTTTGAACCCTTGGGGCAACATGGCCCGGAAGTATTGTTTTAGTTGTATGTTGAGTCCTGCCACTCACAAGCCAAAATTTCTTGTGACTCTGGGACTAATAGAATACAAAAGAAGGCATCATTGAAGACTAATACAGAATACCATGTCCTGGTGGTTGGTAGAATGACCAGCAGGGTGTAGGATTTAGGAACTACTGGAGGTATATCCTCGGTGGCTTCACTGACTGTCCTGACATCCTTTACCAGGACTCCAGCAGCCTATGGGGCTCTCGAGGTCAGGCCAATCCCAGGATATGGAGCTCACCTGGGCAGGTACCCCACCCCAGCCCACGGGGCTCTCGTGGTCAGGCCCCTCCCAGGATACAGAGCTACCCTTGCAGGTACCATGGCAGGGCTGGGAACACAGGAACCGTGCATATCGCCCTCATTGCAGAGCACTCCCAGCTCACCTGTCACTCAGATCTGACACAGAGCACCTCAGAGCAGGACTTGAACTAACAAACAGCAGCTCCGACAGGTCTGTGACCCTGGGCATCACTCTGTGTGGCCTCCCTTCACCTGGTGTTCCAGAGACTTCCACTGCACCCGGGGCACCAGGCCTCTGTCTCCACCCACCAGCCACCCCTCCTCTCCCTGACTCCTGGGTTCCTCTCATTAGGAGAGGGTTTTCTTGAAGTTGTCTCCCACTCATGGGCCAGATAATATAATTAGAAAACAAGCCAGAGCTGCAGCCCCTTGTCTATCCTGACTCTCAGGAGCCCACACCTGTTCCTTGGACCTGGCCGATTCAGCAAGTTCCAGTTTCTGCAACTGTGAGCCCCTGAGGGGTGATTATTGGCTGGCCTGGGAAGCCTGACCGTGCCGGCCAGCCCTCCCCAGGTGTGCCTGGGTTCAGATCAATATAAACACCGCTCCAGGCAGCAAGAGCCCCTGCAGCTGTGCCTGACGCCATTTTCTCTGCCCTGTCAGCAGTCTTGGGGCTGGACTGGTGGGAGGGAGTGAGAGGCCACGGCTTTGTGGGTGGCCCAGTGTGAGTGGGGCTCTGCTGGACTTTCTGCAGCAGTTGCCAAGATGCCACCTGCTAAAGAAGAGGATGTGTCACCCATACCTGCCGCTGGAATTTCTCCCTGGGCAGAGGTGAGTGAGGAAGAAAGCAGTGGGGGCCGGGACAGCAGGGGTATCTCAGGCAGGGAAATGGAAAGCTTCCAGAAGAGCACCCAGGACCAGGACCATCCTGGCTGGCCTGCAGGCACCAAGTCGGCTGGCATGCTGTCGCTCATGTGGCTCCATGGCCCTTCCTCTAGGCTTTCAAGTCCTTGTACATATTCAGGTGTTTTACCTGGGAAGGGTGGGAACATTTCAGCAGCAGCTGGCCTGGGGCTCAGCCCACGTTTACTCACAGATGCCTCGGCACGGTCCCCCAGCTTTGCAATGAGGACGCTTGTTGCGTGGGGCCTGCTGGCTGAATGGGAGATGATTCCCCACCACCGACCAACTTCAGAATTGTTTACAACTGGAGCAAGTGCCCTGATACGGTTTTCCTCTGTGTAGCTGGTGGGTTCTGTTTTTTTTTCTTTTTTTCTTTTTTGGTTCAAGGTAGATTTTATTCCTCTTTTTTGTATTTACAGATATAAGCATGGAAATAATTTATTCATATAAATACATGTATGTGAAGGGAAGAATATTTTTTCTGTTTTACTTTTTGTAATTTGAATTTTATTTTATTTTTTTATACAGCAGGTTCTTTTTGGTTATCTATTTTATACATATAAATGTATACATGCCAATCCCAATCTCTCAACTCCTCCCACCACCACCCCCCAACAGCTTTCCCCCCTTGGTGTCCATACGTTTGTTGTCTACATCTGTTGCTCTATTTCTGCCTTGCAAAACGGTTCATCTGTACAATTTGTCTAGGTTCCACATATAGCCATTAATAGACAAGATTTCTTTTTCTCTTTCTGACTTACTTCACTCTGTATGACAGTCTCTAGATCCATCAACGTCTCTACAAATGACCCAATTTCATTCCTTTTTATGGCTTAGTAATATTCCATTTTATATATGTACCACGTCTTTATGCATTCGTCTGTCTGTGGGCATTTAGGTTGCTTCCATTACCTGGATATTGTAAATAGTGATGCAATGAACATTGCGGTGAATGTCTCTTTTTGATTTATGGCTTTGTCTGGGTATATGCCCAGTAGTGGGACTGCTGTATCATATGGTAATTCTATTCTTAGTTTTATAAGAAACTCCATAACTTTCTCCACAGTGACTGTATCAATTTCATTCCCAACAATAGCGGAAGAGGGTTCCTTATCTCCACACCCTTTCCAGCATTTGTTGTTTGTAGATTTTCTGATGATGCCCATTCTAACAGGTGTGAGGTGATACACCATGGATGAGTCTATTTCGTTGAGCAAAGAGTAGGTCTTGTCTATTACATATTTGGCTTATGGAACGGTATGTGTGCTAATTTCAATCTCTGGTTTTATACAGCACCGCAACTCAACTTTCCCCTTAAGCAAGCATAACTTTTTATCTAAATGTGAGACTCTGTTCGGTTTTGGAATTCAGTTTATGTGTAGCCAAGTTTACACTCTCTCTATTAGTGATATCTTATGATAATTACCTTTCTCTGTGTGACATATTTCTCTTAGAATCATCATACTTAAATCCACTCAATTTGCTGCTACAGGCCTGATGACATTGATTTCATTGCTGAGTGATATTCCATTGTACGTAAGTAGCACAACTCCTTTATCCATATTTTTCTTTCTGGGATATTTAATTTGTACTGGACTCAAGGTTCTTGTAAACACAGCAGCCCTAAATTTGGTGTTGGCTGTGTCTTGTTGATTTTAATTTTCCTAAGCTATAGGGCCAAAAGTGGAAGTGCCCTAGGGTCTGTAGCTTTGTTTTTCAGATGTTTCAGGATACACCATAAACATCTCCAGAGTGTCTGTTGGCAATTTACATCCCGCCCATCAGCATAACAAGGCTCCCTGTTCTCCGTGGCCTGTCCTGTGTTTCTGGTTTTTACACTTTTTTCAGATGGCCCTTTTGACGAATGGGAAATGAGACTTCATTGTAGTGCGGATTTCCATTGCTCGAGTGCTTGGTTGGCCAAAAAGGGCATATGTGTTTTTTCCTGAATATATTCAGGAAAAAATGTTTACGCACTTTTGTCCAAGTGCATCACTGTCAAAGATCTGCCGCTTTTCACATGCTTTAAACGCAATTCCAATCTACCTCCTGAAATATGATTCCTGCAATTCTGCCTTGTTTTGAAGTCCTCTTTGCAGACTTACTTCAGTATATTTTTGCCAATAGCTGTCATTTATAACTCTGCAGGTTTGTGAATTACAGTGCCTGTGATTTCCTTTCTTAACTCGTTTCCTTGAAAGCTGGCCACAGAACCGCAGGTTTGCTTTAGGCCATAATCAGGGTCTGGCACGGCACTCTGAGCCTTTGGTTAATTCCTCTTCCTGGTGGGAAATTAGAGTTAAATGTGCCCCTCCGGACACCTGCCTCACTCCCAGCCCCTTGGTGATGTGTGTCCTGTGGTTTGAGGCCACATGTGCTGGGTTCCTCACCTTTGGCTGATGTGGCCCCACTGGTGTGAGGACACTCCTGCCTGGTTCCCATCCCCTTGGTGATGTGGGCCATCCGCTGAGAGTCTGATCCTGGTTGGGTTCCTCACACTTCTGTGAGGTGGGCCCTCTTCTCTGACGTCACTCCTGCCTGGCTGGCACACCCCGCCTTGGCGAAGTCGGCCCTCTGGTGGGATTTGGTGCCTGCTGGGGGTCTCCTGCCCTCGGTAATGAGGGCCCTCTGGCGTCAGGCCCTAATTCCTGGGCTCCCAATATTTTCTGATATGCGCCCTGTGGTTCGAGTACACTCCTGCCAGGTTCCCAACCCCATGGGAATGTGGGCCTTCTGCTCTGAGGTCCCAACCGTGGGTTGCTCAGTTTCATGATGAGGGCCCTCTGCTGTGAGTTCTCTCCGGCCTGGATCCCATAGCCTCGCTGCTCCTGGCCACCTGCTGGGAGGTTCCAACTGCGGGATTCCTCACCTTTTTTCTTCTATGGACCCTCTGTTTTGAGACTCCTCCTGCCTGCCTCACTCCCAGTCCCTTGGTGATGTGTGTCCTCTGGTGTGAGGCCACGTGTGCTGGGTCCCTCGCCTTTGGATGATGTGGCCACACTGGTGTGAGGACACTCCTGCCTGCTTCCTATCCCCTTGATGATGTGGGCCCTCTGGTGAGAGTCTGATCCTGGCTGGGTTCCTCACCCTTCTGTGAGGTGGGCCCTCTGCTGTGAGGTCACTCCTGCCTGGCTGGCACACCCCACCTGGGCAACATCGGCCCTCTTGTGGCACTTGGAGCCTGCTGGGAGCCTCCTCCCCTCGGTGATGGGGGCCCTCTAGCGTCAGGCCCTAACTGCTGGGTACCCACATTTTCTGATACGTGCTAAGTGGTGCGAGGACACTCCTGCGAGGTTCCCATCCCCATGGGCATGTGGGCCTTCTGCTCTAAGGTCCCAACACCTGTGTTGTTCACCGTTTCATGATGTTGTCTCTCTGGTGTTAGTTCACTCAGGCCTAGATCCCATAGACTCTGTGCTCTGAGCCGACTGCTGGGAGGTTCCTACTGCTGGATTCCTTACCTTTTTTATTCTTTGGGTCCTGTGTTTTTATGCTCCTACTTCCTGACTCACTCCCAGCCCCTTTGTGATGTAGGTCCTCTGGTTTAAGGCCACATGTACCGGTTTCCTCACCTTTATTGATGTGGCCCCACTGGTGTGAGGACACTCCTGCCTGGTTCCCATCCCCTTGGTGATTGGGGCCCTCTTGTGAGAGTCTGATCCTGTCTGGATTCCTCACACTTCTGGGAGGTGGGCCCTCTGCTGTGAGGTCACTCCTGCCTGGCTGGCACACGTCACGTTGGCGATGTGGGCCCTCAGTTGGGAGTTGGTGCCTGCTGGGAGTCTCCTCCCCTCGGTAATGAGGGCCCTCTGGCGTCAGGCCCTAACTCATGGGCTCCCAAAATTTTCTGATGTGCGCCCTGTCGTGTGAGTACACTCCAGCCAGGGTCCCTTCCCTAGGGGATGTGGGCTTTCTGCTCTGTGGTTCCAACGGCTGGGTTGCTCACAGTGTCAGAATGTGGGCCCTCTGTTTTGAGTTCAGTCAGGCATGGATCCCATAGCCTCGCTGCTCCTGGCCGCCTGCTGGGAGGTTCCAACTGCGGGATTCCTCACCTTTTTTACACAATGGGCCCTCGGTTTTGAGGCTCCTCCTGCCTGCCTCACTCCCAGCCCCTTGGTGATGTGTGTCCTGTAGTTTGAGGCCACGTGTGCTGGGTCCGTCACATTTCGGTGATGTGGCCCCACTGGTGTGAGGACACTCCTGCCTGGTTTCCATTCCCTTGGTGATGTGGGCCCTCTGGTGAGAGTCTGATCCTCTTTGGGTTCCTCACACTTTTGTGTGGTTGGCCCTCTGCTCTGAGGTCACTCCTGCCTGGCTGGCACACCCCGCATTGGCGACGTCGGCCCTCTGGTAGCAGTTGGAGCTTGCTGGGAGCCTCCTCTCCTCAGTGATGAGGGCCCTCTGGCGTCCGGCCCTAACTGCTGGGCTCCCCACATTTTCTGTTGTGTGCCCACTGGTGCGATGACACTCCTGCTTGGTTCCCTTCCCCATGGGGATGTGGGCCTTGTGCTCTGAGGTCACAACGGCTGGGTTGCTTACAGTATCACGATGAGGGCCCTCTGTTGTGAGTTCATCACTGCCTGGATCCCATAGCCTCGGTGCTCTGGGCCGCCTGCTGGGATGTTCCAACTGCTGGATTCCTCACCTTTCTATACAATGGGCCATGTGTTTTGAGGTTAATCCTGCCTGCCTCGCTCTGAGACCCATGGTGATGTGGGTCTTCTGGTTTGAGGCCACATGTGCTGGGTACCTCAACTTTCGATGATGTGGCCCCACGGGTGTGAGGACACTCGTGCCTGATTCCCAGCCCCTTGCTTATGTGGGCACTCTGGTGAGAGTCTGATCATGACTGGGTTCCTTACCCTTCTGTGAGGTGGGCGCTCTGATGTGAGGTCACTCCTGCCTGGATGGCTCATGTCGCCTTGGCGACGTAGGCCCTCTGTTGGCCACTGAAGCATGCTGGGAGCCTCCTACCCTCTTTAATGAGGGCCCTGGAAGAAACACATATGCCCTTTTTGACCAAGTGCATCATTGTCGAAGTTCTGCCTCTTCTCCTATACTTTCAGAGGACTTCTCATCTACCTCCTGAAATCGTATTCCTGGAATTCTGCCCCGCGTTCCAGTCCTCTTTGCAGCCTTACTTCAATATATTTTTGGACGATAGCTGTCATTTATAACTCTGCAGGTTTGTGAATTACAGTGCCCCTGAGCTCCATTCTTCAACTCGCTTTCTTGTGAGCTGGCCGCAAAACCGCAGGATTGCTTCAGGCCCTAATCTGGTTCCGGCACGGCATGTTGAGCCTTTGGCTAATTCCTCTTCCTGATGGGAAATGAGCGTTAAATTTGCTCGTGCAGACACCTACAGCTAATCTCTCATTGGTTCTCCCTATTCCTGTTCATCTTGCTCAGAAATTCCAAACTGTGCCAAACAGGAGGTTAAAGGCACTGACTCTCCAATTGGGGAAAGAGTTAGTAAAGCGTCTGGAATGGTAAAACCGAGTATGAGGGGAAGAAAACTGAGATGCATTTAAAAAGGTTTCCCGGTCACACGGTGGACCATATTCTGGGTTTCCCATGCGTGTTTTACCTGAAGGAAGAATCCCTTAAACCTGGAGGGGTGGGACCCATGCAATGGGTACCATGCAGTATGACTTCAAATGGCCTGCATTTTCTCACCGAACCTCACCAATGCTATCAGGCCAAAGTGTCGAACCTTATGTCTCACTCAGCTCTAGGTGTAGATGTGGTAAATCCAGGTTGCATCACAAGCTCTGAATGAATTATTTAAGAATTGCTCTCTATTTCACTGTCATTGTGTTTGTTTTTGTAGTTTATTTTGATAATGGGATTTATCGGATTTTCTCTGCTGCCTTCATGCAGCTGTACACACACTTGATTCTCTTACGGAGACATATAAATCCATGGGTTTGAAGATTCTTACTAGTCATGTGTAATCCTAGGAGTTGAATATGGTGTGTTTAGTCCATTTCGTTGAGCAAGGTGTAAGTCTTGACTATTACATATTTGGCTTATGGAAAGGTATGTGTGCTAATTTCTATCTCTGGTTTTATGCAGCACCCCACCTCACCTTTCCCCATAAGCAAGCATAAGTTGGTGTTCTAAATTTGAGACCCTGTTCTGTTTTGTAATTCAGTTCATGTGTAGCCAAGTTTACATTCCGTGTATTAGTGATATCTTATGATGTTTCATTTTCTGTGTGACTTATTTCACTTAGAATCATCGTACCTGGATCCACTCAATATGCCGCGACGGGCCTGATGACATAGATTTCATTGGTGAGTGATATTCCATTGTACGTGCGTACCACAACTTCTTTAACCATTTTTCACATTCTGGGATATTTAACTTGTACCGTAGACGACGTTCTTGTAAACAGAGCTGTCCCAAACTTTGGGGTGGCTGTGTGTTTTTGATTTTAATTTCCCTAAGCTATAGGACCATAAGTGGAAGTGACATAGGCTCTGTTGCTTTGTTTCCTACGTGTTTCAGGAAACCCCATACACTTCTCCAGAGTGGCTGTTTGCAATTTACATCCCCCCCATCAGCATAACAAGTCTCCCTGTTCTCCATGACCTGTCCTGCCTTTCTGGATTTTACACTTTTTCAGATGCCCCTTTTGACCGGGGGGAAGTGAGACTTCATTGTAGTGCAGATTTCATTTACCTGCTTGCTTGCTTGGCCAAAAATGGCGAATGCGTTTTTTCCTGAATATATTCAGGAAAAAACGCATACGCACTTTTTGGCCAGTGCATCATTGTCGACATTCTGCCTCTATTCCTATGCTTTAAGTGCAATTCCAGTCTACCCCCTGAAATCGTTTTCCTGCAATTCTGCCCCGCTTTCAAGTCCTATTCGAAGACTTACTTCAATACATTTTTGGACGATAGCTGTCATTCATAACTCTGCAGGTTTGTGAATTACAGTGCCCCTGAGCTCGTTTCCTCAACTCGCTTTCTTGTGAGCTGGCCACAAAACCGCAGGATTGCTGCAGGCCCTAATCTGTTTCCGTCAGGGCACACTGAGCCTTTGGTGAATTCCTCTTCCTGGTGGGAAATGAGCGTTCCATTTGCCCGTGCAGACACCTACAGCTAGTCTCTCATTGTTTCTCCCTATTCCTGTTAATCTTGCGTAGAAATTGCAAACTGTGCCAAACAGGAGGTTAAAGGCACTGACTCTCCAAGTGGGGAGAATGTTAGTAAAGTGTCTGGAATGGTGAACCCGAGTGCCAGGGTTCGAAAACTGAGATATATTTGAAAACGTTTCCCAATCACACGGTGGACAATACTCTGGGTTTCCCATGCATGTCTTAGCTGAAGGAAGAATCCCTTAAACCTGGAGAGCTGGGAACCATGGAATGGGTACCATGCAGTATGACTACAAAGGGTCTGCGTTTGCTCACCGAACCTCACAAATGCTATCAGCCCGAAGTGTCCAGCCGTATATCTCACCCAGCTCTGGGTGTAGATGTGGTAAATCCAGGTTGCATCACAAGCCCTGAATGAATTATTTAAGAATTGCTCTCTATTTCACTGTCAATGTGTTTTGGCTTTGAAATTTATTTTGATAATGAAATTTATCGGATTTTCACTGCTGCGTTTAGGCTGCTGTACACACGCTTGATTTCCTTATGGAGACATATAAATCCATGGGTTTTAAGATTCTTACTTGTCAGGTATATTCCCAGGCTTTGAGTCCGTTTCGTTGAGCAAGGAGTAGGTCTTGTCTATTATATATTTGGCTTATGGAACGGTATCTGTGCTAATTTCAATCTCTGGTTTTATGCAGCACCCCAACTCACCTTTCCCCATAAGCAAGCATAAGTTGGTTTTCTAAATTTGAGACCCTGTTCTGTTTTGTAATTCAGTTCATGTGTAGCCAAGTTTACATTCCGTGTATTAGTGATATCTTATGATGTTTCTTTTTCTGTGTGACTTATTTCTCGTAGAATCATCATACCTGAATCCACTCATTATGCCGCTACGGGCCTGATGACGTAGATTTCATTGCTGAGTGATATTCCATTGTACGTGCGTACCACAACTTCTTTATCCATTTTTTGCTTTCTGGGATATTTTACTTGTACCGTAGACGAGGTTCTTGTAAACAGAGCCGTCCCAAACTCTGGGGTGGCTGTGTGTTTTTGATTTTAATTTCCCTAAGCTATAGGACCATAAGTGGAAGTGACATAGGCTGTGTTGCTTTGTTTCCTACGTGTTTCTAGAAACACCATACACTTCTCCAGAGTGGTTGTTGGCAATTTACATCCCGCCCATCAGCATGACAAGGCTCCCTGTTCTCCATGACCTGTCCTGCCTTTCTGGATTTTACACTTTTTTTCAGATGGCCCTTTTGACCGGGGGGGCAGTGAGACTTCATTGTAGTGCAGATTTCCTTTACACGCTTGCTTGGTTGGCCAAAAAGGGCGTAAGCATTTTTTCCTGAATATATTCAGGAAAAAACGCATACGCCCTTTTTGGCCAAGTGCATCGTTGTCGACATTCTGCCTCTTTTCCTATGCTTTTAGTACAATTCCAGTCTACCCCCTGAAATCGTTTTCCTGAAATTCTTCCCCGCATTCAAGTTCTCTTCGAAGACTTACTTCAATACATTTTTGGACGATAGCTGTCATTCATAACTCTGCAGGTTTGTGAATTACAGTGCCCCTGAGCTCATGTCTTCAACTCGTTTTCTTGTGAGCTGGCCGCAAAACCGCAGGATTGCTTCAGGCCGTAATCTGTTTCTGGCAGGGCTGGCTGAGCCTTTGTTTAATTCCTCTTCCTGGTCGGAAATGAGCGTTCCTTTTGCCCGTGCAGGCACCTACAGCTAGTCTCTCATTGGTTCTCCCTATTCCTGTACATCTTGCGCAGAAATTGCAAACTGTGCCAAACAGGAGGTTAATGGCCCTGACTCTCCACGTGGGGAGAGTGTTAGTAAAGCGTCTGGAATGGTGAACCCGAGTACCAGGGGACGAAAACTGAGATGCATTTGAAAACGTTTCCCGGTCACACAGTGCACTGTACCGTGGGTTTCCCATGCATGTTTTAGCTGAAGGAAGAATCCCTTAAACCTGGAGAGTTGGGACCCATGGAATGGGTACCATGCAGTTTGACTTCAAAGGGTCTGCGTTTGCTCACCGAACCTCACCAATGCTATCAGCCCGAAGTGTCCAGCCTTATGTCTCACCCAGTTCTGGGTGTAGATGTGGTAAATCCAGGTTGCATCACAAGCCCTGAATGAATTATTTAAGAATTGCTCTCTATTTCACTGTCATTGTGTTCTGTTTTTGAAATTTATTTTGATAATGGGATTTATCGGATTTTCACTGCTGCGTTTAGGCCGCTGTCCACACGCTTGATTTCCTTATGGAGACATATAAATCCATGGGTTTTAAGATTCTTACTTGTCAGGTATCTTGCCAGGCGTTGAATATGGGGTGTTGAGTCCATTTCGTTGAGCAAGGAGTAGGGCTTGTCTATTATATATTTGGCTTATGGAACGGTATCTGTGCTAATTTCAATCTCTGGTTTTATGCAGCACCCCAACTCACCTTTCCCCATAAGCAAGCATAAGTTGGTTTTCTAAATTTGAGACCCTGTTCTGTTTTGTAATTCAGTTCATGGGTAGCCAAGTTTACATTCGGTGTATTAGTGATATCTTATGATGTTTCTTTTTCTGTGTGACTTATTTCTCGTAGAATCATCATACCTGAATCCACTCATTATGCCGCTACGGGCCTGATGACGTAGATTTCATTGCTGAGTGATATTCCATTGTACGTGCGTACCACAACTTCTTTATCCATTTTTTGCTTTCTGGGATATTTTACTTGTACCGTAGACGAGGTTCTTGTAAACAGAGCCGTCCCAAACTCTGGGGTGGCTGTGTGTTTTTGAATTTAATTTCCCTAAGCTATAGGACCATAACTGGAAGTGCCGTAGGCTCCGTTGCTTTGTTTTTTAGGTGTTTCAGGAAACACCATACACTTCTCCAGGGTGGCTGTTGGCAATT
This sequence comes from Delphinapterus leucas, assembly GCF_059928025.1. Taxonomy (NCBI): domain Eukaryota; kingdom Metazoa; phylum Chordata; class Mammalia; order Artiodactyla; family Monodontidae; genus Delphinapterus; species Delphinapterus leucas. The sequence goes on along the minus strand of NW_028322241.1, from coordinate 12,567,720 downwards.
TACATCCCGCCCATCAGCATAACAAGGCTCCCTGTTCTCCATGGCCTGTGCTGTCTTTCTGGATTTTACACTTTTTTTAGATGGCCCTTTTGACCGGGGGGCTGTGAGACTTCATTGTAGTGCATAATTCTTTAACATGCTTGCATGGTTGGCCAAAAAGGGCGTATGCGTTTTTTCCTAAATATATTCAGGAAAAAACGCATACGCCCTTTTTGGCCAAGTGCATCATTGTCGACGTTCTGCCTCTTTTCCTATGCTTTAAATGCAATTCCAGTCTACCCCCTGAAATCGTTTTCTTGCAATTCTGCCCACTTACAAGTCCTCTTCGCAGCCTTCCTTCAATATATTTTTGGACGATAGCTGTCATTTATAACTCTGCAGGTTTGTGAATTACAGTGACCCTGAGCTCCTTTCTTCAACTCGCTTTCTTGTGAGCTGGCCGCAAACACACATGATTGCTTCAGGCCCTAATCTGGTTCCGGCACGGCATGCTGAGCCTTTGGTGAATTCCTCTTCCTGGTGGGAAATGAGCGTTAAATTTGCCTGTGCAGACACCTCCAGCTAGTGTCTCATTGATTCCCCCTATTCCTGTTCATCTTGCGCAGATATTGCAAACTGTGCCAAACAGGAGGTTAAAGGCACTGAGTCTCCAAGTGGGGAGAGTGTTAGTAAAGGGTCTGGAATGGTGAACCCGAGTAAAAGGGGAAGAAAACTGAGATGCATTTGAAAACGTTTCCCGGTCACATGGTGCACCATGCTTGGGTTTTCCATGCATGTTTTAGCTGAAGGAAGAATCCCTCAATCCTGGAGAGTTGGGACCCATGGAATGGGTACCATGCAGTATGACTTCAAAGGGTCTGCACTTGCTCATCGAACCTCACCAATGCTATCAGCCCGAAGTGTCCAACCTTATGTCTCACTCAGCTCTGGGTGTAGATGTGGTAAATCCAGGTTGCATCACAAGCCCTGAATGAATTATTTAAAAATTGCTCTCTATTTCACTGTCATTGTGTTTTGTTTCTGTAATTCATTTTGATAATGGGATTTATCGGATTTTCTCTGCTGCATTCTTGCAGCTGTACACACGCTTGATTCTCTTATGGAGACATATAAATCCATGGGTTTGAAGATTCTGATCAGTCAGGTGTATTCCTAGGCTTTGAATATGGGGTGTTTAGTCCATTTCGTTGAGCAAGGGGTAGGTCTTGAGTATTATATATTTGGCTTATGGAAAGGTATCTGTGCTAATTTCTATCTCTGGTTTTATGCAGCACCCCAACTCACATTTCCCCTTAAGCAAGCATAAGTTGGTTTTCTAAATTTGAGACCCTGTTCTGTTTTGTAATTCAGTTCATGTGTAGCCAAGTTTACATTCCTTGTATTAGTGATATCTTATGATGTTTCATTTTCTGTGTGACTTATTTCACTTAGAATCATCGTACCTGAATCCACTCATTATGCCGCAATGGGCCTGATGACATAGATTTCATTGGTGAGTGATATTCCATTGTACGTACGTACCACAATTTCTTTATCCATTTTTCGCTTTCTTGGATATTTAACTTGTACCGTAGACGAGGTTCTTGTAAACAGAGCCGTCCGAAACTTTGGGGTGGCTGTGTGTTTTTGATTTTAATTTCACTAAGCTATCGGACCATAAGCGGAAGTGCTGTAGGCTCCGTTGCTTGGTTTTTTAGGTGTTTGAGGAAACACCATACACTTCTCCAGAGTGGCTGTTGGCAAATTACATCCCGCCCATCAGCATAACAAGGCTCCCTCTTCTCCATGGTCTGTGCTGCCTTTCTGGATTTTACACTTTTTTCAGATGGCCCTTTTGACCGGGGCGCAGTGAGACTTCATTGTAGTGCAGATTTCCTTTACACGCTTGCTTGGTTGGCCAAAAAGGGCGTATGCGTTTTTTCCTGAATATATTCAGGAAAAAACGCATACGCCCTTTTTGGCCAAGTGCATCATTGTCGTCGTTCTGCCTCTTTTCCTATGCTTTAAATGCAATTCCAGTCTACCCCCTGAAATCGTTTTCCTGAAATTCTGCCCCACTTTCAAGTCCTCTTCGCAGCCTTCCTTCAATATATTTTTAGACCGTAGCTGTCATTTATAACTCTGCAGGTTTGTGAATTACAGTGCCCCTGAGCTCCTTTCTTCAACTCGCTTTCTTGTGAGCTGGCCGCAAACCCGCAGGAATGCTTCAGGCCCTAATCTGGTTCTGGCACGGCATGCTGAGCCTTTGGTTAATTCCTCTTCCTGGTGGGAAATGAGCGTTAAATTTGCCCGTGCAGACACCTTCACACGAGTCGTCATGGTGCCCCTTTGCCCCGGTTATCTCTATGGAGGTTGGAGTTGGAGGGCCTCCTCACTCAAGGTCAGTGTGCCCACGGAGCCAACCCTGCAACTTCAGGGCATGTTTGGTGGTTAGGATCACCACGTGGGGTCCTTTTACCTTAGGAGGGAGGTGGCCTTTTGGGCTGCTGATTTCCAGGTTTTCGGATACTGCCAGTATCTTGGCCAGATGTGGCGGTGGGCCAATCCCCTTGGTGACCGTAGTTTATCCTACCTGGATCGCATTCTTGCATTGTTCCATTTCAAGTGGTCCCAGGTTTTGCACTAATACTCCAATGGCGATTCACCGTTCACCAGGAATGTAAAGGTCAAAGGGTTTAGCTAAATTAGGGAGTTCCAGGGCAAGGGTCTGAATTGACTGCTCTTTCCATTCTTGAAAGGCCACTTCTGCATTCTATTCAAAAGGATCATCACCTTTTCCTTTCAGTGTTTCATATAGAGGCCGAGCTAGTAGGCTGTAGTTAGGGATCCAGAAGCAGCAAACCCTGGCCTCCCCAGGAACCCCTAAGCTGTCTTCTAGTTTTAGAAATGGGTAAGGCTGTAAATTGTTTCTTCCCCTTCCTGGGATGGGCTTCTCCGACCTTCTGTGAGAATGAAGCCCAGGCAGGTCACCATAGTCTGTGATATTTGAGCTTTTTCTTGGACAACTTGTATCCTTTATTGGCTTCATAGTTCAGAGGTCTCCTTAGTAGGGCTGGCGATCAGAATGTCGTCTGCATATTGAAGGAGTGTTTCCTTTTCCAGAGGTAGAACTTTTAGGTCTTTAGCTGAGCTTTCCCCAAAGATGGTGTGGGAATTTTTGAACCCTTGGGACAACACGGCCCGGAAGTATTGTTTTAGTTGTATGTTGAGTCCTGCCACTCACAAGCCAAAATTTCTTGTGACTCTGGGACTAATAGAATATAAAAGAAGGCATCATTGAAGACTAATACAGAATACCATGTCCTGGTGTTTGGCAGAATGACCAGCAGGGTGTAGGGTTTAGGAACTACTGGAGGTATATCCTCAGTGGCTTAACTGACTGTCCTGACATCCTTTACCAGGACTCCAGCAGCCCATGGGGCTCTCGAGGTCAGGCCAATCCCAGGATATGGAGCTCACCTGGGCAGGTATCCCAACCCAGCCCACGGGGCTCTCATGTTCAGGACCCTCCCAGGATATGGTGTTCCCTGGGCAGGTCCCCCTGCAGCCCATGGGGCTCTCGTGGTCAGGCCCCTCCCAGGATACAGAGCTACCCTTGCAGGTACCATGGCAGGGCTGGGAACACAGGAACCGTGCATATCGCCCTCATTGCAGAGCACTCCCATCTCACCTGTCACTCAGATCTGACACAGAGCACCTCAGAGCAGGACTTGAACTAACAAACAGCAGCTCCGACAGGTCTGTGACCCTGGGCATCACTCTGTGTGGCCTCCCTCCACCTGGTCTTCCAGAGACTTCCACTGCACCCGGGGCACCAGGCCTCTGTCTCCACCCACCAGCCACCCCTCCTCTCCCTGACTCCTGGGTTCCTCTCATTAGGAGAGGGTTTTCTTGAAGTTGTCTCCCACTCATGGGCCAGATAATATAATTAGAAAACAAGCCAGAGCTGCAGCCCCTTGTCTATCCTGACTCTCAGGAGCCCACACCTGTTCCTTGGACCTGGCCGATTCAGCAAGTTCCAGTTTCTGCAACTGTGAGCCCCTGAGGGGTGATTATTGGCTGGCCTGGGAAGCCTGACCGTGCCGGCCAGCCCTCCCCAGGTGTGCCTGGGTTCAGATCAATATAAACACCGCTCCAGGCAGCAAGAGCCCCTGCAGCTGTGCCTGACGCCATTTTCTCTGCCCTGTCAGCAGTCTTGGGGCTGGACTGGTGGGAGGGAGTGAGAGGCCACGGCTTTGTGGGTGGCCCAGTGTGAGTGGGGCTCTGCTGGACTTTCTGCAGCAGTTGCCAAGATGCCACCTGCTAAAGAAGAGGATGTGTCACCCATACCTGCCGCTGGAATTTCTCCCTGGGCAGAGGTGAGTGAGGAAGAAAGCAGTGGGGGCCGGGACAGCAGGGGTATCTCAGGCAGGGAAATGGAAAGCTTCCAGAAGAGCACCCAGGGCCAGGACCACCCTGGCTGGCCTGCAGGCACCAAGTCGGCTGGCATGCTGTCACTCATGTGGCTCCATGGCCCTTCCTCTAGGCTTTCAAGTCCTTGTACATATTCAGGTGTTTTACCTGGGAAGGGTGGGAACATTTCAGCAGCAGCTGGCCTGGGGCTCAGCCCACGTTTACTCACAGATGCCTCGGCACGGTCCCCCAGCTTTGCAATGAGGACGCTTGTTGCGTGGGGCCTGCTGGCTGAATGGGAGATGATTCCCCACCACTGACCAACTTCAGAATTGCTTACAACTGGAGCAAGTGCCCTGATACGGTTTTCCTCTGTGTAACTGGTGGGTTCTGTTTTTTTTTCTTTTTTTCGTTTTTGGTTCAAGGTAGCTTTTATTCCTCTTTTTTGTATTTACAGATATAAGCATGGAAATAATTTATTCATATAAATACATGTATGTGAAGGGAAGAATATTTTCTCTGTTTTACTTTTTGTAATTTGAATTTTATTTTATTTTTTTATACAGCAGGTTCTTTTTGGTTATCTCTTTTATACATATAAATGTATATATGCCAATCCCAATCTCTCAACTCCTCCCACCACCACCCCCCAACAGCTTTCGCCCCTTGGTGTCCATACGTTTGTTGTCTACATCTGTTGCTCTATTTCTGCCTTGCAAAACGGTTCATCTGTACAATTTGTCTAGGTTCCACATATAGCCATTAATAGACAAGATTTCTTTTTCTCTTTCTGACTTACTTCACTCTGTATGACAGTCTCTAGATCCATCAACGTCTCTACAAATGACCCAATTTCATTCCTTTTTATGGCTTAGTAATATTCCATTTTATATATGTACCACTTCTTTATGCATTCGTCTGTCTGTGGGCATTTAGGTTGCTTCCATTACCTGGATATTGTAAATAGTGATGCAATGAACATTGCGGTGAATGTCTCTTTTTGATTTATGGTTTTGTCTGGGTATATGCCCAGTAGTGGGATTGCTGTATCATATGGTAATTCTATTCTTAGTTTTATAAGAAACTCCATAATGTTCTCCACAGTGACTGTATCAATTTACATTCCCAACAATAGTGCAAGAGGGTTCCTTATCTCCACACCCTTTCCAGCATTTGTTGTTTGTAGATTTTCTGATGATGCCCATTCTAACATGTGTGAGGTGATACACCATGGATGAGTCTATTTCGTTGAGCAAAGAGTAGGTCTTGTCTAGTACATATTTGGCTTATGGAACGGTATGTGTGCTAATTTCAATCTCTGGTTTTATACAGCACCCCAACTCAACATTCCCCTTAAGCAAGCATAAGTTTTTATCTAAATGTGAGACTCTGTTCGGTTTTGTATTTCAGTTTATGTGTAGCCAAGTTTACACTCCCTCTATTAGTGATATCTTATGATACTTATCTTTCTCTGTGTGACGTATTTCTCTTAGAATCATCCTATTTAAATCCACTCAATTTGCTGCTACAGGCCTGATGACATTGATTTCATTGCTGAGTGATATTCCGTTGTACGTAAGTAGCACAACTCCTTTATCCATTTTTTTCTTTCTGGGATATTTAATTTGTACTGGACTCGAGTTTCTTGTAAACACAGCAGCCCTAAATTTTGTGCTGGCTGTGTCTTGTTGATTTTAATTTTCCTAAGCTATAGGGCTAAAAGTGGAAGTACCCTAGGCTCTGTAGCTTTGTTTTTCAGATGTTTCAGGATACACCATAAACATCTCCAGAGTGTCTGTTGGCAATTTACATCCCGCCCATCAGCATAACAAGGCTCCCTGTTCTCCATGGCCTGTCCTGTGTTTCTGGTTTTTACACTTTTTTCAGATGGCCCTTTTGACGAATGGGAAATGAGACTTCATTGTAGTGCGGATTTCCATTGCTGGAGTGCTTGGTTGGCCAAAAAGGGCATATGCGTTTTTTCCTGAATATATTCAGGAAAAAATGTTTACGCACTTTTGTCCAAGTGCATCAGTGTCAAAGATCTGCCGCTTTTCACATGCTTTAAATGCAATTCCAATCTACCTCCTGAAATATGATTCCTGCAATTCTGCCTCGTTTTCAAGTCCTCTTTGCAGACTTACTTCAATATATTTTTGCCAATAGCTGTCATTTATATCTCTGCAGGTTTGTGAATTACAGTGCCCGTGATTTCCTTTCTTAACTCGTTTCCTTGAAAGCTGGCCACAGAACCGCAGGTTTGCTTTAGGCCATAATCAGGGTCCGACACGGCACTCTGAGCCTTTGGCTAATTCCTCTTCCTGGTGGGAAATTAGAGTTAAATGTGCCCCTCCGGACACCTGCCTCACTCCCAGCCCCTTGGTTATGTGTGTCCTGTAGTTTGAGGCCACATGTGCTGGGTTCCTCACCTTTGGCTGATGTGGCCTCACTGGTGTGAGGACACTCCTGCCTGGTTCCCATCCCCTTGGTGATGTGGACCCTCCGGTGAGAGTCTGATCCTGGCTGGGTTCCTCACACTTCTGAGAGGTGGGCCCTCTTCTCTGAGGTCACTCCTGCCTGGCTGGCCCACCCCGCCTTGACGACGTCGGCTCTCTCGTGGGAGTTGGTGCCTGCTGCGAGTCTCCTCCCCTTGGTAATGAGGGCCCTCTGGCGTCAGGCCCTAACTCCTGGCCTCCCAAAATTTTCTGATGTGCGCCCTGTGGTGCGAGTACACTCCTGCCAGGTTCCCAACACCATGGGAATGTGGGCCTTCTGCTCTGAGGTCCCAACGGTGGGTTGCTCAGTTTCATGATGAGGGCCCTCTGGTGTGAGTTCACTCCGGCCTGGATCCCATAGCCTCGCTGCTCCTGGCCACCTGCGGGGAGGTTACAACTGCGGGATTCCTCACCTTTTTTCTTCTATGGGCCCTCTGTTTTGAGACTCCTCCTGCCTGCCTCACTCCCAGCCCCTTGGTGATGTGTGTCCTCTGGTTTGAGGCCACGTGTGCTGGGTCCCTCACCTTTCGATGATGTGGCCCCACGGGTGTGAGGACACTCTTGCCTGGTTCCTATCCCCTTGAAGATGTGGGCTCTCTGGTGAGAGTCTGATCCTGGCTGGGTTCCTCACCCTTCTGTGAGGTGGGCCCTCTGCTGTGAGGTCACTCCTGCCTGGCTGGCACTGCCCGCCTGGGCAACATCGGTCCTCTTGTGGCAGTTGGAGCATGCTGGGAGCCTCCTCCCCTCGGTGATGAGGGCCCTCTGGCGTCAGGCCCTAACTGCTGGGTACCCACATTTTCTGATACGTGCTAAGTGGTGCGAGGACACTCCTGCGAGGTTCTCATCCCCATGGGGATGTGGGCCTTCTGCTCTGAGGTCCCAATGGCTGGGTTGCTCACAGTTTCATGATGTGGGCCCTCTGCTGTGAGTTCACTGCAGCCTGGATCACATAGACTCGGTGCTCTGGGCCGCCTGCTGGGAGGTTCCCACTGCAGGATTCCTCACCTTTTTTATTCTATTGGCCCTGTGTTGTGAGGCTACTCATGCCTGCCTCAATCCGAGCCCCTTGGAGATGTGGGTCCTCTGGTTTAGGCCTCATGTGCTGGTTTCCTCACCTTTCTATGATGTGGTCACCCTGGTGTGAAGACAGTCCTGCCTGGTTCTGATCCCCTTGGTGATGTGGGCCCTCTGGTGAGAGTCTTATCCTGGCTGGGTTCCTCACCCTTCTGTGAGGTAGGCCCTCTGCTGTGAGGTCACTCCTGCCTGGCTGTCACATGTCACCTTGTCGACATGGGCCCTCAGTTGGGAGTTGGTGCCTGCTTGGGGTCTCCTCCCCTTGGTAATGAGGGCCCTCTGGCGTCAGACCCTAACTTCTGGGCTCCCAGAATTCTCTGATGTGTGCCCTGAGGTGCGAGTACACTTATGCCATGTTCCCAACCACATAGGAATGTGGGCCTTCTGCTCTGAGGTCTCAAAGCCTGGGTTGCTCACAGTTTCATGATGAGGGCCCTCTGTTTTGAGTTCAGTCAGGTCTGGATCCCATAGCCTCGCTGCTCCTGGCCGCCTGCTGGGAGGTTCCAACTGCGGGATTCCTCACCTTTTTTCTTCTATGGGCCCTCTGTTTTGAGACTCCTCCTGCCTGCCTCACTCCCAGCCCCTTGGTGATGTGTGTCCTCTGGTTTGAGGCCACGTGTGCTGGGTCACTCACATTTCCTTGATGAGGTCCCACTGGTGTGAGGACACTCCAGCCTGGTTCCCATTCTCTTGGTGATGTGGGCCCTCTGGTGAGAGTCTGATCCTCCTTGGGTTCCTCACACTTTTGTGAGGTGGGCCCTCTGCTGTGAGGTCACTCTTGCCTGGCTGGCACACCCCGCATTGGCGACGGCGGCCCACTGGTAGCAGTTGGAGCCTGCTGGGAGCCTCCTCTCCTCGGTGATGAGAGCCCTCTGGTGTCAGGCCCTAACTGCTGGGCTCCCCACATTTTCTGATGTGTGCCCACTGGTGCGATGACACTCCTACTTGGTTCCCTTCCCCATGGGGATGTGGGCCTTGTGCTCTGAGGTCACAACGGCTGGTTTGCTCACAGTTTCATGATGAGGGCCCTCTGTTGTGAGTTCATCACTGCCTGGATCCCATAGCCTCGGTGCTCTGGGCCGCCTGCTGGGATGTTCCAACTGCTGGATTCCTCACCTTTTTTATACAATGGGCCATGTGTTGTGAGGTTAATCCTGCCTGCCTCGCTCCAAGACCCATGGTGATGTGGGTCCTCTGGTTTGAGGCCACATTTTCTTGTTACCTCAACTTTTGATGATATGGCCCCACGGGTGTGATGACACTCCTGCCTGGTTCACAGCCCCTTGCTGATGTGGGCACTCTGGTGAGAGTCTGATCCTGGCTGGGTTCCTTACCCTTCTGTGAGGTGGGCCCTCTGATGTGAGGTCACTCCTGCCTGGCTGGCTCACGTCGCCTTGATGATGTGGGCCCTCTGTTGGCCACTAAAGCATTCTGGGAGCCTCCTACCCTCTTTAATGAGGGCCCTGGAAAAAACGCAGATGCACATTTTGACCAAGTGCATCATTGTCCAGGATCTGCCTCTTCTCCTATGCTTTCAGAGCACTTCCCGTCTACGTCCTGAAATCATATTCCAGGAATACTGCCCCGCTTTCAAGTCCTCCTCTCAGCCTTACTTCAATATATTTTTGTATGATACCTGTCATAATAACTCTGCAGGTTTGTTAAATACAGTGTCCCTGAGCTCCTTTCTTCAACACGCTTTCTTGTGAGCTGGCCGCAAAACCGCAGGATTGCTTCAGGCCGTAATCTGGTTTCGGCACGGCACGCTGAGCCTTTGGTAAATTCCTCTTTCTGGTGAGAAATGAGCATTCAATTTGCCCGTGGAGACACCTACAGCTAGTCTCTCATTGGTTCTCCCTATTCCTGTTCATCTTGTGCAGAAATTGCAAACTGTGCCAAACAGGAGGTTAAAGGCACTGACTCTCCAAGTGGGTAGAGGGTTAGTAAAGCATCTGGAATGGTGAACCCGAGTACCAGGGAACGAAACCTGAGAGCCATTTAAAATGGTTTCCCAGTCTCACAGTGGACAATACTCTGGGTTTCCCATGCATGTTTTAGCTGAAGGAAGAATTCCTTAAACCTGGAGATTATTGACCCATGGAATGGGTACCATGCAGTATGACTAAAAAGGGTCTGAATTTGCTCACCGAACCTCACCAATGCTATCAGTTCGAAGTGTCCAGCCTTATGCCTCACCCAGCTCTGGGTGTAGATGTGGTAAATCCAGGTTTCATCACAAGCCCTGAATCAATTATTTAAGAATTGCTGTCTCTTTCACTGTCATTGTGTTTTGTTTTTGTAATTTAGTTTGATAATGGGATTTATCGGATTTTCACTGCTGCATTCATGCCGCTGTACAAACGCTTGATTCTCCTACAGAGAAATATAAATCCACGGGTTTTAAGATTCTTACTAGTCAGGTATATTCCTAGGCGTCGAATATGTGGTGTTGAGTCCATGTCGTTGAACAAGGAGTAGGTCTTGACTATTACATATTTGGCTTATGGAACGGTATCTGTGCTATTTTCAATCTCTGGTTTTATGCAGCACCCCAACTCACCTTTGCCCTTAAGCAAGCATAAGTTGGTTTTCTAAATTTGAGTCCCTGTTCTGTTTTGTAATTCAGTTCATGTGTAGCCAAGTTTACATTCCGTGTATTAGTGATATCTTATGATGTTTCATTTTCTGTGTGACTTATTTCACTTAGAATCACTGTAGCTGAATCCACTCATTATGCCGTGATGGGCCTGATGACATAGATTTCATTGCTGAGTGATATTCCATTGTATGTACGAACCACAACTTCTTTATCCATTTTTCACATTCTGGGATATTTAACTTGTACCGTAGATGAGGTTCTTGTAAACAGAGCCGTCCGAAAATTTGGGGTGGCTGTGTGTTTTTGATTTTAATTTCCCTAAGCTATAGGACCATAACTGGAAGTGCCGTAGGCTCCGTTGCTTTGTTTTTTAGGTGTTTCAGGAAACACCATACACTTCTCCAGGGTGGCTGTTGGCAATTTACATCCCGCCCATCAGCATAACAAGGCTCCCTGTTCTCCATGGCCTGTGCTGTCTTTCTGGATTTTACACTTTTTTTAGATGGCCCTTTTGACCGGGGGGCTGTGAGACTTCATTGTAGTGCATAATTCTTTAACATGCTTGCATGGTTGGCCAAAAAGGGCGTATGCGTTTTTTCCTGAATATATTCAGGAAAAAACGCATACGCCCTTTTTGGCCAAGTGCATCATTGTCGACGTTCTGCCTCTTTTCCTATGCTTTAAATGCAATTCCAGTCTACCCCCTGAAATCGTTTTCTTGCAATTCTGCCCACTTACAAGTCCTCTTCGCAGCCTTCCTTCAATATATTTTTGGACGATAGCTGTCATTTATAACTCTGCAGGTTTGTGAATTACAGTGCCCCTGAGCTCCTTTCTTCAACTCGCTTTCTTGTGAGCTGGCCGCAAACACACATGATTGCTTCAGGCCCTAATCTGGTTCCGGCACGGCATGCTGAGCCTTTGGTGAAATCCTCTTCCTGGTGGGAAATGAGCGTTAAATTTGCCTGTGCAGACACCTCCAGCTAGTGTCTCATTGATTCCCCCTATTCCTGTTCATCTTGCGCAGATATTGCAAACTGTGCCAAACAGGAGGTTAAAGGCACTGAGTCTCCAAGTGGGGAGAGTGTTAGTAAAGGGTCTGGAATGGTGAACCCGAGTAAAAGGGGAAGAAAACTGAGATGCATTTGAAAACGTTTCCCGGTCACATGGTGCACCATACTTGGGTTTTCCATGCATGTTTTAGCTGAAGGAAGAATCCCTCAATCCTGGAGAGTTGGGACCCATGGAATGGGTACCATGCAGTATGACTTCAAAGGGTCTGCACTTGCTCATCGAACCTCACCAATGCTATCAGCCCGAAGTGTCCAACCTTATGTCTCACTCAGCTCTGGGTGTAGATGTGGTAAATCCAGGTTGCATCACAAGCCCTGAATGAATTATTTAAAAATTGCTCTCTATTTCACTGTCATTGTGTTTTGTTTCTGTAATTCATTTTGATAATGGGATTTATCGGATTTTCTCTGCTGCATTCTTGCAGCTGTACACACGCTTGATTCTCTTATGGAGACATATAAATCCATGGGTTTGAAGATTCTGATCAGTCAGGTGTATTCCTAGGCTTTGAATATGGGGTGTTTAGTCCATTTCGTTGAGCAAGGGGTAGGTCTTGAGTATTATATATTTGGCTTATGGAAAGGTATCTGTGCTAATTTCTATCTCTGGTTTTATGCAGCACCCCAACTCACATTTCCCCTTAAGCAAGCATAAGTTGGTTTTCTAAATTTGAGACCCTGTTCTGTTTTGTAATTCAGTTCATGTGTAGCCAAGTTTACATTCCTTGTATTAGTGATATCTTATGATGTTTCATTTTCTGTGTGACTTATTTCACTTAGAATCATCGTACCTGAATCCACTCATTATGCCGCAATGGGCCTGATGACATAGATTTCATTGGTGAGTGATATTCCATTGTACGTACGTACCACAATTTCTTTATCCATTTTTCGCTTTCTTGGATATTTAACTTGTACCGTAGACGAGGTTCTTGTAAACAGAGCCGTCCGAAACTTTGGGGTGGCTGTGTGTTTTTGATTTTAATTTCACTAAGCTATAGGACCATAAGTGGAAGTGCTGTAGGCTCCGTTGCTTGGTTTTTTAGGTGTTTGAGGAAACACCATACACTTCTCCAGAGTGGCTGTTGGCAAATTACATCCCGCCCATCAGCATAACAAGGCTCCCTCTTCTCCATGGTCTGTGCTGCCTTTCTGGATTTTACACTTTTTTCAGATGGCCCTTTTGACCGGGGCGCAGTGAGACTTCATTGTAGTGCAGATTTCCTTTACACGCTTGCTTGGTTGGCCAAAAAGGGCGTATGCGTTTTTTCCTGAATATATTCAGGAAAAAACGCATACGCCCTTTTTGGCCAAGTGCATCATTGTCGTCGTTCTGCCTCTTTTCCTATGCTTTAAATGCAATTCCAGTCTACCCCCTGAAATCGTTTTCCTGAAATTCTGCCCCACTTTCAAGTCCTCTTCGCAGCCTTCCTTCAATATATTTTTAGACCATAGCTGTCATTTATAACTCTGCAGGTTTGTGAATTACAGTGCCCCTGAGCTCCTTTCTTCATCTCGCTTTCTTGTGAGCTGGCCGCAAACCCGCAGGAATGCTTCAGGCCCTAATCTGGTTCTGGCACGGCATGCTGAGCCTTTGGTTAATTCCTCTTCCTGGTGGGAAATGAGCGTTAAATTTGCCCGTGCAGACACCTTCACACGAGTCGTCATGGTGCCCCTTTGCCCCGGTTATCTCTATGGAGGTTGGAGTTGGAGGGCCTCCTCACTCAAGGTCAGTGTGCCCACGGAGCCAACCCTGCAACTTCAGGGCATGTTTGGTGGTTAGGATCACCACGTGGGGTCCTTTTACCTTAGGAGGGAGGTGGCCTTTTGGGCTGCTGATTTCCAGGTTTTCGGATACTGCCAGTATCTTGGCCAGATGTGGCGGTGGGCCAATCCCCTTGGTGACCGTAGTTTATCCTACCTGGATCGCATTCTTGCATTGTTCCATTTCAAGTGGTCCCAGGTTTTGCACTAATACTCCAATGGCGATTCACCGTTCACCAGGAATGTAAAGGTCAAAGGGTTTAGCTAAATTAGGGAGTTCCAGGGCAAGGGTCTGAATTGACTGCTCTTTCCATTCTTGAAAGGCCACTTCTGCATTCTATTCAAAAGGATCATCACCTTTTCCTTTCAGTGTTTCATATAGAGGCCGAGCTAGTAGGCTGTAGTTAGGGATCCAGAAGCAGCAAACCCTGGCCTCCCCAGGAACCCCTAAGCTGTCTTCTAGTTTTAGAAATGGGTAAGGCTGTAAATTGTTTCTTCCCTTTCCTGGGATGGGCTTCTCCGACCTTCTGTGAGAATGAAGCCCAGGCAGGTCACCGTAGTCTGTGATATTTGAGCTTTTTCTTGGACAACTTGTATCCTTTATTGGCTTCATAGTTCAGAGGTCTCCTTAGTAGGGCTGGCGATCAGAATGTCGTCTGCATATTGAAGGAGTGTTTCCTTTTCCAGAGGTAGAACTTTTAGGTCTTTAGCTGAGCTTTCCCCAAAGATGGTGTGGGAATTTTTGAACCCTTGGGACAACACGGCCCGGAAGTATTGTTTTAGTTGTATGTTGAGTCCTGCCACTCACAAGCCAAAATTTCTTGTGACTCTGGGACTAATAGAATACAAAAGAAGGCATCATTGAAGACTAATACAGAATACCATGTCCTGGTGGTTGGTAGAATGACCAGCAGGGTGTAGGGTTTAGGAACTACTGGAGGTATATCCTCAGTGGCTTAAATGACTGTCCTGATATCCTTTACCAGGACTCCAGCAGCCCATGGGGCTCTCGAGGTCAGGCCAATCCCAGGATATGGAGCTCACCTGGGCAGGTACCCCAACCCAGCCCACGGGGCTCTCATGTTCAGGACCCTCCCAGGATATGGTGTTCCCTGGGCAGGTCCCCCTGCAGCCCATGGGGCTCTCGTGGTCAGGCCCCTCCCAGGATACAGAGCTACCCTTGCAGGTACCATGGCAGGGCTGGGAACACAGGAACCGTGCATATCGCCCTCATTGCAGAGCACTCCCATCTCACCTGTCACTCAGATCTGACACAGAGCACCTCAGAGCAGGACTTGAACTAACAAACAGCAGCTCCGACAGGTCTGTGACCCTGGGCATCACTCTGTGTGGCCTCCCTCCACCTGGTCTTCCAGAGACTTCCACTGCACCCGGGGCACCAGGCCTTTGTCTCCACTCACCAGCCACCCCTCCTCTCCCTGACTCCTGGGTTCCTCTCATTAGGAGAGGGTTTTCTTGAAGTTGTCTCCCACTCATGGGCCAGATAATATAATTAGAAAACAAGCCAGAGCTGCAGCCCCTTGTCTATCCTGACTCTCAGGAGCCCACACCTGTTCCTTGGACCTGGCCGATTCAGCAAGTTCCAGTTTCTGCAACTGTGAGCCCCTGAGGGGTGATTATTGGCTGGCCTGGGAAGCCTGACCGTGCCGGCCAGCCCTCCCCAGGTGTGCCTGGGTTCAGATCAATATAAACACCGCTCCAGGCAGCAAGAGCCCCTGCAGCTGTGCCTGACGCCATTTTCTCTGCCCTGTCAGCAGTCTTGGGGCTGGACTGGTGGGAGGGAGTGAGAGGCCACGGCTTTGTGGGTGGCCCAGTGTGAGTGGGGCTCTGCTGGACTTTCTGCAGCAGTTGCCAAGATGCCACCTGCTAAAGAAGAGGATGTGTCACCCATACCTGCCGCTGGAATTTCTCCCTGGGCAGAGGTGAGTGAGGAAGAAAGCAGTGGGGGCCGGGACAGCAGGGGTATCTCAGGCAGGGAAATGGAAAGCTTCCAGAAGAGCACCCAGGGCCAGGACCACCCTGGCTGGCCTGCAGGCACCAAGTCGGCTGGCATGCTGTCGCTCATGTGGCTCCATGGCCCTTCCTCTAGGCTTTCAAGTCCTTGTACATATTCAGGTGTTTTACCTGGGAAGGGTGGGAACATTTCAGCAGCAGCTGGCCTGGGGCTCAGCCCACGTTTACTCACAGATGCCTCGGCACTGTCCCCCAGCTTTGCAATGAGGACGCTTGTTGCGTGGGGCCTGCTGGCTGAATGGGAGATGATTCCCCACCACTGACCAACTTCAGAATTGCTTACAACTGGAGCAAGTGCCCTGATACGGTTTTCCTCTGTGTAACTGGTGGGTTCTGTTTTTTTTTCTTTTTTTCGTTTTTGGTTCAAGGTAGCTTTTATTCCTCTTTTTTGTATTTACAGATATAAGCATGGAAATAATTTATTCATATAAATACATGTATGTGAAGGGAAGAATATTTTCTCTGTTTTACTTTTTGTAATTTGAATTTTATTTTATTTTTTTATACAGCAGGTTCTTTTTGGTTATCTCTTTTATACATATAAATGTATATATGCCAATCCCAATCTCTCAACTCCTCCCACCACCACCCCCCAACAGCTTTCGCCCCTTGGTGTCCATACGTTTGTTGTCTACATCTGTTGCTCTATTTCTGCCTTGCAAAACGGTTCATCTGTACAATTTGTCTAGGTTCCACATATAGCCATTAATAGACAAGATTTGTTTTTCTCTTTCTGACTTACTTCACTCTGTATGACAGTCTCTAGATCCATCAACGTCTCTACAAATGACCCAATTTCATTCCTTTTTATGGCTTAGTAATATTCCATTTTATATATGTACCACTTCTTTATGCATTCGTCTGTCTGTGGGCATTTAGGTTGCTTCCATTACCTGGATATTGTAAATAGTGATGCAATGAACATTGCGGTGAATGTCTCTTTTTGATTTATGGTTTTGTCTGGGTATATGCCCAGTAGTGGGATTGCTGTATCATATGGTAATTCTATTCTTAGTTTTATAAGAAACTCCATAATGTTCTCCACAGTGACTGTATCAATTTACATTCCCAACAATAGTGCAAGAGGGTTCCTTATCTCCACACCCTTTCCAGCATTTGTTGTTTGTAGATTTTCTGATGATGCCCATTCTAACATGTGTGAGGTGATACACCATGGATGAGTCTATTTCGTTGAGCAAAGAGTAGGTCTTGTCTAGTACATATTTGGCTTATGGAACGGTATGTGTGCTAATTTCAATCTCTGGTTTTATACAGCACCCCAACTCAACATTCCCCTTAAGCAAGCATAAGTTTTTATCTAAATGTGAGACTCTGTTCGGTTTTGTATTTCAGTTTATGTGTAGCCAAGTTTACACTCCCTCTATTAGTGATATCTTATGATACTTATCTTTCTCTGTGTGACGTATTTCTCTTAGAATCATCCTATTTAAATCCACTCAATTTGCTGCTACAGGCCTGATGACATTGATTTCATTGCTGAGTGATATTCCGTTGTACGTAAGTAGCACAACTCCTTTATCCATTTTTTTCTTTCTGGGATATTTAATTTGTACTGGACTCGAGTTTCTTGTAAACACAGCAGCCCTAAATTTTGTGCTGGCTGTGTCTTGTTGATTTTAATTTTCCTAAGCTATAGGGCTAAAAGTGGAAGTACCCTAGGCTCTGTAGCTTTGTTTTTCAGATGTTTCAGGATACACCATAAACATCTCCAGAGTGTCTGTTGGCAATTTACATCCCGCCCATCAGCATAACAAGGCTCCCTGTTCTCCATGGCCTGTCCTGTGTTTCTGGTTTTTACACTTTTTTCAGATGGCCCTTTTGACGAATGGGAAATGAGACTTCATTGTAGTGCGGATTTCCATTGCTGGAGTGCTTGGTTGGCCAAAAAGGGCATATGCGTTTTTTCCTGAATATATTCAGGAAAAAATGTTTACGCACTTTTGTCCAAGTGCATCAGTGTCAAAGATCTGCCGCTTTTCACATGCTTTAAATGCAATTCCAATCTACCTCCTGAAATATGATTCCTGCAATTCTGCCTCGTTTTCAAGTCCTCTTTGCAGACTTACTTCAATATATTTTTGCCAATAGCTGTCATTTATATCTCTGCAGGTTTGTGAATTACAGTGCCCGTGATTTCCTTTCTTAACTCGTTTCCTTGAAAGCTGGCCACAGAACCGCAGGTTTGCTTTAGGCCATAATCAGGGTCCGACACGGCACTCTGAGCCTTTGGCTAATTCCTCTTCCTGGTGGGAAATTAGAGTTAAATGTGCCCCTCCGGACACCTGCCTCACTCCCAGCCCCTTGGTTATGTGTGTCCTGTAGTTTGAGGCCACATGTGCTGGGTTCCTCACCTTTGGCTGATGTGGCCTCACTGGTGTGAGGACACTCCTGCCTGGTTCCCATCCCCTTGGTGATGTGGACCCTCCGGTGAGAGTCTGATCCTGGCTGGGTTCCTCACACTTCTGAGAGGTGGGCCCTCTTCTCTGAGGTCACTCCTGCCTGGCTGGCCCACCCCGCCTTGACGACGTCGGCTCTCTCGTGGGAGTTGGTGCCTGCTGCGAGTCTCCTCCCCTTGGTAATGAGGGCCCTCTGGCGTCAGGCCCTAACTCCTGGCCTCCCAAAATTTTCTGATGTGCGCCCTGTGGTGCGAGTACACTCCTGCCAGGTTCCCAACACCATGGGAATGTGGGCCTTCTGCTCTGAGGTCCCAACGGTGGGTTGCTCAGTTTCATGATGAGGGCCCTCTGGTGTGAGTTCACTCCGGCCTGGATCCCATAGCCTCGCTGCTCCTGGCCACCTGCGGGGAGGTTACAACTGCGGGATTCCTCACCTTTTTTCTTCTATGGGCCCTCTGTTTTGAGACTCCTCCTGCCTGCCTCACTCCCAGCCCCTTGGTGATGTGTGTCCTCTGGTTTGAGGCCACGTGTGCTGGGTCCCTCACCTTTCGATGATGTGGCCCCACGGGTGTGAGGACACTCTTGCCTGGTTCCTATCCCCTTGAAGATGTGGGCTCTCTGGTGAGAGTCTGATCCTGGCTGGGTTCCTCACCCTTCTGTGAGGTGGGCCCTCTGCTGTGAGGTCACTCCTGCCTGGCTGGCACTGCCCGCCTGGGCAACATCGGTCCTCTTGTGGCAGTTGGAGCATGCTGGGAGCCTCCTCCCCTCGGTGATGAGGGCCCTCTGGCGTCAGGCCCTAACTGCTGGGTACCCACATTTTCTGATACGTGCTAAGTGGTGCGAGGACACTCCTGCGAGGTTCTCATCCCCATGGGGATGTGGGCCTTCTGCTCTGAGGTCCCAATGGCTGGGTTGCTCACAGTTTCATGATGTGGGCCCTCTGCTGTGAGTTCACTGCAGCCTGGATCACATAGACTCGGTGCTCTGGGCCGCCTGCTGGGAGGTTCCCACTGCAGGATTCCTCACCTTTTTTATTCTATTGGCCCTGTGTTGTGAGGCTACTCATGCCTGCCTCAATCCGAGCCCCTTGGAGATGTGGGTCCTCTGGTTTAGGCCTCATGTGCTGGTTTCCTCACCTTTCTATGATGTGGTCACCCTGGTGTGAAGACAGTCCTGCCTGGTTCTGATCCCCTTGGTGATGTGGGCCCTCTGGTGAGAGTCTTATCCTGGCTGGGTTCCTCACCCTTCTGTGAGGTAGGCCCTCTGCTGTGAGGTCACTCCTGCCTGGCTGTCACATGTCACCTTGTCGACATGGGCCCTCAGTTGGGAGTTGGTGCCTGCTTGGGGTCTCCTCCCCTTGGTAATGAGGGCCCTCTGGCGTCAGACCCTAACTTCTGGGCTCCCAGAATTCTCTGATGTGTGCCCTGAGGTGCGAGTACACTTATGCCATGTTCCCAACCACATAGGAATGTGGGCCTTCTGCTCTGAGGTCTCAAAGCCTGGGTTGCTCACAGTTTCATGATGAGGGCCCTCTGTTTTGAGTTCAGTCAGGTCTGGATCCCATAGCCTCGCTGCTCCTGGCCGCCTGCTGGGAGGTTCCAACTGCGGGATTCCTCACCTTTTTTCTTCTATGGGCCCTCTGTTTTGAGACTCCTCCTGCCTGCCTCACTCCCAGCCCCTTGGTGATGTGTGTCCTCTGGTTTGAGGCCACGTGTGCTGGGTCACTCACATTTCCTTGATGAGGTCCCACTGGTGTGAGGACACTCCAGCCTGGTTCCCATTCTCTTGGTGATGTGGGCCCTCTGGTGAGAGTCTGATCCTCCTTGGGTTCCTCACACTTTTGTGAGGTGGGCCCTCTGCTGTGAGGTCACTCTTGCCTGGCTGGCACACCCCGCATTGGCGACGGCGGCCCACTGGTAGCAGTTGGAGCCTGCTGGGAGCCTCCTCTCCTCGGTGATGAGAGCCCTCTGGTGTCAGGCCCTAACTGCTGGGCTCCCCACATTTTCTGATGTGTGCCCACTGGTGCGATGACACTCCTACTTGGTTCCCTTCCCCATGGGGATGTGGGCCTTGTGCTCTGAGGTCACAACGGCTGGTTTGCTCACAGTTTCATGATGAGGGCCCTCTGTTGTGAGTTCATCACTGCCTGGATCCCATAGCCTCGGTGCTCTGGGCCGCCTGCTGGGATGTTCCAACTGCTGGATTCCTCACCTTTTTTATACAATGGGCCATGTGTTGTGAGGTTAATCCTGCCTGCCTCGCTCCAAGACCCATGGTGATGTGGGTCCTCTGGTTTGAGGCCACATTTTCTTGTTACCTCAACTTTTGATGATATGGCCCCACGGGTGTGATGACACTCCTGCCTGGTTCACAGCCCCTTGCTGATGTGGGCACTCTGGTGAGAGTCTGATCCTGGCTGGGTTCCTTACCCTTCTGTGAGGTGGGCCCTCTGATGTGAGGTCACTCCTGCCTGGCTGGCTCACGTCGCCTTGATGATGTGGGCCCTCTGTTGGCCACTAAAGCATTCTGGGAGCCTCCTACCCTCTTTAATGAGGGCCCTGGAAAAAACGCAGATGCACATTTTGACCAAGTGCATCATTGTCCAGGATCTGCCTCTTCTCCTATGCTTTCAGAGCACTTCCCGTCTACGTCCTGAAATCATATTCCAGGAATACTGCCCCGCTTTCAAGTCCTCCTCTCAGCCTTACTTCAATATATTTTTGTATGATACCTGTCATAATAACTCTGCAGGTTTGTTAAATATAGTGTCCCTGAGCTCCTTTCTTCAACACGCTTTCTTGTGAGCTGGCCGCAAAACCGCAGGATTGCTTCAGGCCGTAATCTGGTTTCGGCACGGCACGCTGAGCCTTTGGTAAATTCCTCTTTCTGGTGAGAAATGAGCATTCAATTTGCCCGTGGAGACACCTACAGCTAGTCTCTCATTGGTTCTCCCTATTCCTGTTCATCTTGTGCAGAAATTGCAAACTGTGCCAAACAGGAGGTTAAAGGCACTGACTCTCCAAGTGGGTAGAGGGTTAGTAAAGCATCTGGAATGGTGAACCCGAGTACCAGGGAACGAAACCTGAGAGCCATTTAAAATGGTTTCCCAGTCTCACAGTGGACAATACTCTGGGTTTCCCATGCATGTTTTAGCTGAAGGAAGAATTCCTTAAACCTGGAGATTATTGACCCATGGAATGGGTACCATGCAGTATGACTAAAAAGGGTCTGAATTTGCTCACCGAACCTCACCAATGCTATCAGTTCGAAGTGTCCAGCCTTATGCCTCACCCAGCTCTGGGTGTAGATGTGGTAAATCCAGGTTTCATCACAAGCCCTGAATCAATTATTTAAGAATTGCTGTCTCTTTCACTGTCATTGTGTTTTGTTTTTGTAATTTAGTTTGATAATGGGATTTATCGGATTTTCACTGCTGCGTTCATGCCGCTGTACAAACGCTTGATTCTCCTACAGAGAAATATAAATCCACGGGTTTTAAGATTCTTACTAGTCAGGTATATTCCTAGGCGTCGAATATGTGGTGTTGAGTCCATGTCGTTGAACAAGGAGTAGGTCTTGACTATTACATATTTGGCTTATGGAACGGTATCTGTGCTATTTTCAATCTCTGGTTTTATGCAGCATCCCAACTCACCTTTGCCCTTAAGCAAGCATAAGTTGGTTTTCTAAATTTGAGTCCCTGTTCTGTTTTGTAATTCAGTTCATGTGTAGCCAAGTTTACATTCCGTGTATTAGTGATATCTTATGATGTTTCATTTTCTGTGTGACTTATTTCACTTAGAATCACTGTAGCTGAATCCACTCATTATGCCGTGATGGGCCTGATGACATAGATTTCATTGCTGAGTGATATTCCATTGTATGTACGAACCACAACTTCTTTATCCATTTTTCACATTCTGGGATATTTAACTTGTACCATAGATGAGGTTCTTGTAAACAGAGCCGTCCGAAAATTTGGGGTGGCTGTGTGTTTTTGATTTTAATTTCCCTAAGCTATAGGACCATAACTGGAAGTGCCGTAGGCTCCGTTGCTTTGTTTTTTAGGTGTTTCAGGAAACACCATACACTTCTCCAGGGTGGCTGTTGGCAATTTACATCCCGCCCATCAGCATAACAAGGCTCCCTGTTCTCCATGGCCTGTGCTGTCTTTCTGGATTTTACACTTTTTTTAGATGGCCCTTTTGACCGGGGGGCTGTGAGACTTCATTGTAGTGCATAATTCTTTAACATGCTTGCATGGTTGGCCAAAAAGGGCGTATGCGTTTTTTCCTGAATATATTCAGGAAAAAACGCATACGCCCTTTTTGGCCAAGTGCATCATTGTCGACGTTCTGCCTCTTTTCCTATGCTTTAAATGCAATTCCAGTCTACCCCCTGAAATCGTTTTCTTGCAATTCTGCCCACTTACAAGTCCTCTTCGCAGCCTTCCTTCAATATATTTTTGGACGATAGCTGTCATTTATAACTCTGCAGGTTTGTGAATTACAGTGCCCCTGAGCTCCTTTCTTCAACTCGCTTTCTTGTGAGCTGGCCGCAAACACACATGATTGCTTCAGGCCCTAATCTGGTTCCGGCACGGCATGCTGAGCCTTTGGTGAATTCCTCTTCCTGGTGGGAAATGAGCGTTAAATTTGCCTGTGCAGACACCTCCAGCTAGTGTCTCATTGATTCCCCCTATTCCTGTTCATCTTGCGCAGATATTGCAAACTGTGCCAAACAGGAGGTTAAAGGCACTGAGTCTCCAAGTGGGGAGAGTGTTAGTAAAGGGTCTGGAATGGTGAACCCGAGTAAAAGGGGAAGAAAACTGAGATGCATTTGAAAACGTTTCCCGGTCACATGGTGCACCATACTTGGGTTTTCCATGCATGTTTTAGCTGAAGGAAGAATCCCTCAATCCTGGAGAGTTGGGACCCATGGAATGGGTACCATGCAGTATGACTTCAAAGGGTCTGCACTTGCTCATCGAACCTCACCAATGCTATCAGCCCGAAGTGTCCAACCTTATGTCTCACTCAGCTCTGGGTGTAGATGTGGTAAATCCAGGTTGCATCACAAGCCCTGAATGAATTATTTAAAAATTGCTCTCTATTTCACTGTCATTGTGTTTTGTTTCTGTAATTCATTTTGATAATGGGATTTATCGGATTTTCTCTGCTGCATTCTTGCAGCTGTACACACGCTTGATTCTCTTATGGAGACATATAAATCCATGGGTTTGAAGATTCTGATCAGTCAGGTGTATTCCTAGGCTTTGAATATGGGGTGTTTAGTCCATTTCGTTGAGCAAGGGGTAGGTCTTGAGTATTATATATTTGGCTTATGGAAAGGTATCTGTGCTAATTTCTATCTCTGGTTTTATGCAGCACCCCAACTCACATTTCCCCTTAAGCAAGCATAAGTTGGTTTTCTAAATTTGAGACCCTGTTCTGTTTTGTAATTCAGTTCATGTGTAGCCAAGTTTACATTCCTTGTATTAGTGATATCTTATGATGTTTCATTTTCTGTGTGACTTATTTCACTTAGAATCATCGTACCTGAATCCACTCATTATGCCGCAATGGGCCTGATGACATAGATTTCATTGGTGAGTGATATTCCATTGTACGTACGTACCACAATTTCTTTATCCATTTTTCGCTTTCTTGGATATTTAACTTGTACCGTAGACGAGGTTCTTGTAAACAGAGCCGTCCGAAACTTTGGGGTGGCTGTGTGTTTTTGATTTTAATTTCACTAAGCTATAGGACCATAAGTGGAAGTGCTGTAGGCTCCGTTGCTTGGTTTTTTAGGTGTTTGAGGAAACACCATACACTTCTCCAGAGTGGCTGTTGGCAAATTACATCCCGCCCATCAGCATAACAAGGCTCCCTCTTCTCCATGGTCTGTGCTGCCTTTCTGGATTTTACACTTTTTTCAGATGGCCCTTTTGACCGGGGCGCAGTGAGACTTCATTGTAGTGCAGATTTCCTTTACACGCTTGCTTGGTTGGCCAAAAAGGGCGTATGCGTTTTTTCCTGAATATATTCAGGAAAAAACGCATACGCCCTTTTTGGCCAAGTGCATCATTGTCGTCGTTCTGCCTCTTTTCCTATGCTTTAAATGCAATTCCAGTCTACCCCCTGAAATCGTTTTCCTGAAATTCTGCCCCACTTTCAAGTCCTCTTCGCAGCCTTCCTTCAATATATTTTTAGACCATAGCTGTCATTTATAACTCTGCAGGTTTGTGAATTACAGTGCCCCTGAGCTCCTTTCTTCAACTCGCTTTCTTGTGAGCTGGCCGCAAACCCGCAGGAATGCTTCAGGCCCTAATCTGGTTCTGGCACGGCATGCTGAGCCTTTGGTTAATTCCTCTTCCTGGTGGGAAATGAGCGTTAAATTTGCCCGTGCAGACACCTTCACACGAGTCGTCATGGTGCCCCTTTGCCCCGGTTATCTCTATGGAGGTTGGAGTTGGAGGGCCTCCTCACTCAAGGTCAGTGTGCCCACGGAGCCAACCCTGCAACTTCAGGGCATGTTTGGTGGTTAGGATCACCACGTGGGGTCCTTTTACCTTAGGAGGGAGGTGGCCTTTTGGGCTGCTGATTTCCAGGTTTTCGGATACTGCCAGTATCTTGGCCAGATGTGGCGGTGGGCCAATCCCCTTGGTGACCGTAGTTTATCCTACCTGGATCGCATTCTTGCATTGTTCCATTTCAAGTGGTCCCAGGTTTTGCACTAATACTCCAATGGCGATTCACCGTTCACCAGGAATGTAAAGGTCAAAGGGTTTAGCTAAATTAGGGAGTTCCAGGGCAAGGGTCTGAATTGACTGCTCTTTCCATTCTTGAAAGGCCACTTCTGCATTCTATTCAAAAGGATCATCACCTTTTCCTTTCAGTGTTTCATATAGAGGCCGAGCTAGTAGACTGTAGTTAGGGATCCAGAAGCAGCAAACCCTGGCCTCCCCAGGAACCCCTAAGCTGTCTTCTAGTTTCAGAAATGGGTAAGGCTGTAAATTGTTTCTTCCCTTTCCTGGGATGGGCTTCTCCGACCTTCTGTGAGAATGAAGCCCAGGCAGGTCACCGTAGTCTGTGATATTTGAGCTTTTTCTTGGACAACCTGTATCCTTTATTGGCTTGGTAGTTCAGAGGTCTCCTTAGTAGGGCTGGCAATCAGAATGTCATCTGCAAATTGAAGGAGTGTTTCCTTTTCCAGAGGTAGAACTTTTAGGTCTTTAGCTGAGCTTTCCCCAAAGATGGTGTGGGAATTTTTGAACCCTTGGGGCAAGACGGCCCAGAAGTATTGTTTTAGTTGTATGTTGAGTCCTGCCACTCACAAGCCAAAATTTTTTGTGACTCTGGGACTAATAGAATACAAAAGAAGGCATCATTGAAGACTAATACAGAATACCATGTCCTGGTGGTTGGTAGAATGACCAGCAGGGTGTAGAATTTAGGAACTACTGGAGGTATATCCTCGGTGGCTTCACTGACTGTCCTGACATCATTTACCAGGACTCCAGCAGCCCGTGGGGCTCTCGAGGTCAGGCCAATCCCAGGATATGGAGATCACCTGCGCAGGTACCCTACCCGAACCCCATACCACGGGGTTCTCGTGGTCAGCCCCCTCCCAGGATATGGGGTTCCCTTGGCAGGTTCCCCTGCAGCTCATGGGGCTCTCGTGGTCAGACCCCTCCCAGGATACAGAGCTACCCATGCAGGTACCATGGCAGGGCTGGGAACACAGGAGCCGTGCATATAGCCCTCATTGCAGAGCACTCCCAGCTCACCTGTCACTCAGATCTGACACAGAGCACCTCAGAGCAGGACTTGAACTAACAAACAGCAGCTCCGACAGGTCTGTGACCCTGGGCATCACTCTGTGTGGCCTCCCTCCACCTGGCCTTTCAGAGACTTCCACTGCACCCGGGGCACCAGGCCTCTGTCTCCACCCACCAGCCACTCCTCCTCTCCCTGACTCCTGGGTTCCTCTCATTAGGAGAGGGTTTTCTTGAAGTTGTCTCCCACTCATGGGCCAGATAATATAATTAGAAAACAAGCCAGAGCTGCAGCCCCTTGTCTATCCTGACTCTCAGGAGCCCACACCTGTTCCTTGGACCTGGCCGATTCAGCAAGTTCCAGTTTCTGCAACTGTGAGCCCCTGAGGGGTGATTATTGGCTGGCCTGGGAAGCACGACCATGCCGGCCAGACCTCCCCAGGTGTGCCTGCGTTCAGATCAATATAAACACCGCTCCAGGCAGCAAGAGCCCCTGCAGCTGTGCCTGACGCCATTTTCTCTGCCCTGTCAGCAGTCTTGGGGCTGGACTGGTGGGAGGGAGTGAGAGGCCACGGCTTTGTGGGTGGCCCAGTGTGAGTGGGGCTCTGCTGGACTTTCTGAAGCAGTTGCCAAGATGCCACCTGCTAAAGAAGAGGATGTGTCACCCATACCTGCCGCTGGAATTTCTCCCTGGGCAGAGGTGAGTGAGGAAGAAAGCAGTGGGGGCCGGGACAGCAGGGGTATCTCAGGCAGGGAAATGGAAAGCTTCCAGAAGAGTACCCAGGGCCAGGACCATCCTGGCTGGCCTGCAGGCACCAAGTCGGCTGGCATGCTGTCACTCATGTGGCTCCATGGCCCTTCCTCTAGGCTTTCAAGTCCTTGTACATATTCAGGTGTTTTACCTGGGAAGGGTGGGAACATTTCAGCAGCAGCTGGCCTGGGGCTCAGCCCACGTTTACTCACAGATGCCTCGGCACTGTCCCCCAGCTTTGCAATGAGGAAGCTTGTTGCGTGGGGCCTGCTGGCTGAATGGGAGATGATTCCCCACCACTGACCAACTTCAGAATTGTTTACAAATGGAGCAAGTGCCCTGATACGGTTTTCCTCTGTGTAGCTGGTGGGTTCTGTTTTTTTTTCTTTTTTGGTTCAAGGTAGATTTTATTCCTCTTTTTTGTATTTACAGATATAAGCATGGAAATAATTTATTCATATAAATACATGTATGTGAAGGGAAGAATATTTTTTCTGTTTTACTTTTCGTAATTTGAATTTTATTTTATTTTTTTATACAGCAGGTTCTTTTTGGTTATCTATTTTATACATATAAATGTATATATGCCAATCCCAATCTCTCAACTCCTCCCACCACCACCCCCCAACAGCTTTCCCCCCTTGGTGTCCATACGTTTGTTGTCTACGTCTGTTGCTCTATTTCTGCCTTGCAAAACGGTTCATCTGTACAATTTTTCTAGGTTCCACATATATGCATTAATAGACAAGATTTGTTTTTCTCTTTCTGACTTACTTCACTCTGTATGACAGTCTCTAGATCCATCAACGTCTCTACAAATGACCCAATTTCATTCCTTTTTATGGCTTAGTAATATTCCATTTCATATATGTACCACATCTTTATGCATTCGTCTGTCTGTGGGCATTTAGGTTGCTTCCATTACCTGGATATTGTAAATAGTGATGCAATGAACATTGCAGTGAATGTCTCTTTCTGATTTATGGTTTTGTCTGGGTATATGCCCAGTAGTGGGATTGCTGTATCATATGGTAATTCTATTCTTAGTTTTATAAGAAACTCCATAATGTTCTCCACAGTGACTGTATCAATTTACATTCCCAACAATAGCGGAAGAGGGTTCCTTATCTCCACACCCTTTCCAGCATTTGTTGTTTGTAGATTTTCTGATGATGCCCATTCTAACAGGTGTGAGGTGATACACCATGGATGAGTCTATTTCGTTGAGCAAAGAGTAGGTCTTGTCTATTACATATTTGGCTTATGGAACGGTATGTGTGCTAATTTCAATCTCTGGTTTTATACAGCACCCCAACTCAACTTTCCCCTTAAGCAAGCATAAGTTTTTATCTAAATGTGAGACTCTGTTCGGTTTTGGAATTCAGTTTATGTGTAGCCAAGTTTACACTCTCTCTATTAGTGATATCTTATGATAATTATCTTTCTCTGTGTGACCTATTTCTCTTAGAATCATCATACTTAAATCCACTCAATTTGCTGCTACAGGCCTGATGACATTGATTTCATTGCTGAGTGATATTCCGTTGTACGTAAGTAGCACAACTCCTTTATCCATTTTTTTCTTTCTGGGATATTTAATTTGTACTGGACTCAAGGTTCTTGTAAACACAGCAGCCCTAAATTTTGTGTTGGCTGTGTCTTGTTGATTTTAATTTTCCTAAGCTATAGGGCCAAAAGTGGAAGTGCCCTAGGGTCTGTAGCTTTGTTTTTCAGATGTTTCAGGATACACCATAAACATCTCCAGAGTGTCTGTTGGCAATTTACATCCCGCCCATCAGCATAACAAGGCTCCCTGTTCTCCATGGCCTGTCCTGTGTTTCTGGTTTTTACACTTTTTTCAGATGGCCCTTTTGACGAATGGGAAATGAGACTTCATTGTAGTGCGGATTTCCATTTCTCAAGTGCTTGGTTGGCCAAAAAGGGCATATGTGTTTTTTCCTGAATATATTCAGGAAAAAATGTTTACGCACTTTTGTCCAAGTGCATCACTGTCAAAGATCTGCCGCTTTTCACATGCTTTAAATGCAATTCTAATCTACCTCCTGAAATATGATTCCTGCAATTCTGCCTCGTTTTCAAGTCCTCTTTGCAGACTTACTTCCATATATTTTTGCCAATAGCTGTCATTTATAACTCTGCAGGTTTGTGAATTACAGTGCCCGTGATTTCCTTTCTTAACACGTTTCCTTGAAAACTGGCCACCGAACCGCAGGTTTGCTTCAGGCCATAATCAGGGTCCGGCACGGCACTCTGAGACTTTGGTTCATTCCACTTCCTGGTGGGAAATTAGAGTTAAATGTGCCCCTCCAGACACCTGCCTCACTCCTAGCCCCTTGGTGATGTGTGTCCTCTGGTTTGAGGCCACATGTGCTGCGTTCCTCACCTTTGGCTGATGTGGCCCCACTGGTGTGAGGACACTCCTGCCTGGTTCCCATCCCCTTGGTGATGTGGGCCCTCCGGTGAGAGTCTGATCCTGGTTGGGTTCCTCACACTTCTGTGAGGTGGGCCCTCTTCTCTGACGTCACTCCTGCCTGGCTGGCACACCCCGCCTTGGCGACGTCGGCCCTCTGGTGGGATTTGGTGCCTGCTGGGTGTCTCCTCCCCTCGGTAATGAGGGCCCTCTGGCGTCAGGCCCTAACTCCTGGGCTCCCAATATTTTCTGATATGCGCCCTGTGGTTCGAGTACACTCCTGCCAGGTTCCCAACCCCATGGGAATGTGGGCCTTCTGCTCTGAGGTCCCAACCGTGGGTTGCTCAGTTTCATGATGAGGGCCCTCTGCTGTGAGTTCTCTCTGGCCTGGATCCCATAAGCTCGCTGCTCCTGGCCACCTGCTGGGAGGTTACAACTGCGGGATTCCTCACCTTTTTTCTTCTATGGGCCCTCTGTTTTGAGACTCCTCCTGCCTGCCTCACTCCCAGCCCCTTGGTGATGTGTGTCCTCTGGTTTGAGGCCACGTATGCTGGGTCCCTCGCCTTTCGATGATGTGGCACCACAGGTGTGAGGACACTCCTGCCTGGTTCCTATCCCCTTGATGATGTGGGCCCTCTGGTGAGAGTCTGATCCTGGCTGGGTTCCTCACCCTTCTGTGAGGGGGGCCCTCTGCTGTGAGGTCACTCCTGCCTGGCTGGCACACCCCACCTGAGCAACATCGGCCCTCTTGTGGCAGTTGGAGCCTGCTGGGAACCTCCTCTCGGTGATGGGGGCCCTCTTGCGTCAGGCCCTAACTGCTGGGTACCCACATTTTCTGATACGTGCTAAGTGGTGCGAGGACACTCCTGCGAGGTTCCCATCCCCATGGGCATGTGGGCCTTCTGCTCTAAGGTCCCAACACCTGTGTTGTTCACCGTTTCATGATGTTGGCTCTCTGGTGTTAGTTCACTCAGGCCTAGATCCCATAGACTCTGTGCTCTGAGCGGCCTGCTGGGAGGTTCCTACTGCTGGATTCCTTACCTTTTTTTATTCTTTGGGTCCTGTGTTTTCATGCTCCTACTTCCTGACTCACTCCCAGCCCATTTGTGATGTAGGTCCTCTGGTTTAAGGCCACATGTACCGGTTTCCTCACCTTTATTGATGTGGCCCCACTGGTGTGAGAACACTCCTGCCTGGTTCCCATCCCCTTGTTGATGGGGGCCCTCTGGTGAGAGTCTGATCCTGTCTGGATTCCTCACACTTCTGGGAGGTGGGCCCTCTGCTGTGAGGTCACTCCTGCCTGGCTGGCACACGTCACCTTGGCGATGTGGGCCCTCAGTTGGGAGTTGGTGCCTGCTGGGAGTCTCCTCCCCTCGGTAATGAGGGCCCTCTGGCGTCAGGCCCTAACTCATGGGCTCCCAAAATTTTCTGATGTGCGCCCTGTCGTGCGAGTACACTCCAGCCAGGGTCCCATCCCCATGGGGATGTGGGCTTTCTGCTCTGAGGTCCCAACGGCTGGGTTGCTCACAGTGTCAGAATGTGGGCCCTCTGCTGTGAGTTCACTCCGGCATGGATCCCATAGCCTCGGTGCTCTGGGATACCTGCTTGGAGCTTCCATCTGCGGGGTTCCTCACCTTTTTTATTCTATGGGCGCTCTGTTGTGAGTCTCCTCCTGCATGCCTCACTCCCAGCCCTTTCGTGATGTGTGTCCGCTTGTTTGAGGCCACATGTGCTGTGTTCCTCACCTTTCGCTGATGTGGCCCCACTGGTGTGAGGACACTCCTGCCTGGTTTCCATCCCCTTGGTGATGAGGGCGCACTGGTTAGAGTCTGATCCTGTTTGGGCTCCTCACACTTCTGTGAGGTGGGCCCTCTGCTGTGAGGTAACTCCTGCCTGGCTTGCTCCCATTGCCTTGGTGACGTCGGCCCTCTGGTGGTATTTGGAGCATGCTGGTAGCCTCCTCTCCTCCGTGATGAGGGCCCTCTGGCGTCAGGCCATAACTGCTGGGTTCCCACATTTTCTGATACGTGCTAAGTTGTGCGTGGACACTCCTGCGAGGTTCCCATCCCCATGGGGATGTGGGCCTTCTGCTCTGAGGTCCCAACGCCTGGGTTGCTCACAGTTTCATGATGTGGGCCCTCTGCTGTGAGTTCACCTTGGCCTGGATCACATGGACTCGGTGCTCTGGGCCGCCTGCTGGGAGGTTCCCACTGCAGGATTCCTCAGCTTTTTTATTCTATTGGCCCTGTGTTGTGAGGCTATTCTTGCCTGCCTCACTCCGAGCCCCTTGGAGATCTGGATCCTCTGGTTTAGGCCACATGTGCTGGGTTCCTCACCTTTCTATGATGTGGCCACCCTGGTGTGAAGACAGTCCTGCCTGGTTCTGATGCCCTTGGTGATGTGGGCCCTCTGGTGAGAGTCTTACCCTGGCTGGGTTCCTCACCATTCTGTGAGGTAGGCCCTCAGCTGTGAGGTCACTCCTGCCTGGCTGTTGCACGTCACCTTGGCGACATGGGCCCTCAGTTGGGAGTTGGTGCCTGCTTGGGGTCTCCTCCCCTTGGTAATGAGGGCCCTCTGGCGCCAGGCCCTAACTTCTGGGCTCCCAAAATTCTCTGATGTGCGCCCTGTGGTGCGAGTACACTTCTGCCAGGTTCCCAACCACATGGGAATGTGGGCCTTCTGCTGTAAGGTCCCAACGGCTGGGTTGCTCACAGTTTCATGATGAGGGCCCTCTGTTTTGAGTTCAGTCAGGCCTGGATCCCATAGCCTCGCTGCTCCTGGCCACCTGCTGGGAGGTTCCAACTGCGGGATTCCTCACCTTTTTTACGCTATGGGCCCTCAGTTTGGAGGCTCCTCCTGCCTGCCTCACTCCCAGTCCCTTGGTGATGTGTGTCCTCTGGTTTGAGGCCACGTGTGCTGGGTCCGTCACATTTCGGTGATGTGGCCCCACTGGTGTGAGGACACTCCTGCCTGGTTTCCATTCCCTTGGTGATGTGGGACCTCCGGTGAGTGTCTGATCCTCTTTGGGTTCCTCACACTTTTGTGTGGTTGGCCCTCTGCTGTGAGGTCACTCCTGCCTGGCTGGCACACCCCGCATTGGCGACATCGGCCTTCTGGTAGCAGTTGGAGCTTGCTGGGAGCCTCCTCTCCTCAGTGATGAGGGCCCTCTGGCGTCCGGCCCTAACTGATGGGCTCCCCACATTTTCTGATGTGTGCCCACTGGTGCGATGACACTCCTGCTTGGTTCCCTTCCCCATGGGGATGTGGGCCTTGTGCTCTGAGGTTACAACGGCTGGGTTGCTTACAGTATCACGATGAGGGCCCTCTGTTGTGAGTTCATCACTGCCTGGATCCCATAGCCTCGGTGCTCTGGGCCGCCTGCTGGGATTTTCCAACTGCTGGATTCCTCACCTTTTTTATACAATGGGCCATGTGTTTTGAGGTTAATCCTGCCTGCCTCGCTCCGAGACCCATGGTGATGTGGGTCCTCTGGTTTGAGGCCACATGTGCTGGGTACCTCAACTTTCGATGATGTGGCCCCACGGGTGTGAGGACACTCCTGCCTGGTTCACTGCCCCTTGCTTATGTGGGCACCCTGGTGAGAGTCTGATCCTGACTGGGTTCCTTACCCTTCTGTGAGGTGGGCCCTCTGATGTGAGGTCACTCCTGCCTGGATGGCTCATGTCGCCTTGGCGACGTAGGCCCTCTGTTGGCCACTGAAGCATGCTGGGAGCCTCCTACCCTCTTTAATAAGGGCCCTGGAAGAAACGCATATGCCCTTTTTGAGCAAGTGCATCATTGTCGAGGTTCTGCCTCTTCTCCTATACTTTCAGCGGACTTCCCGTCTACCTCCTGAAATCGTATTCCTGGAATTCTGCCCCACGTTCAAGTCCTCTTTGCAGCCTTACTTCAATATATTTTTGGACGATAGCTGTCATTTATAACTCTGCAGGTTTGTGAATTACAGTGCCCCTGAGCTCCTTTCTTCAACTCGCTTTCTTGTGAGCTGGCCGCAAAACCGCAGGATTGCTTCAGGCCCTAATCTGGTTCCGGCACGGCATGCTGAGCCTTTGGCTAATTCCTCTTCCTGGTGGGAAATGAGCGTTAAATTTGTTCGTGCAGACACCTACAGCTAATCTCTCATTGGTTCTCCCTATTCCTGTTCATCTTGCGCAGAAATTCCAAACTGTGCCAAACAGGAGTTTAAAGGCACTGACTCTCCAAGTGGGGAGAGTATTAGTAAAGCGTCTGGAATGGTAAAACCGAGTACGAGGGGACGAAAACTGAGATGCATTGAAAAAGGTTTCCCGGTCATACGGTGGACCATATTCTGGGTTGCCCATGCATGTTTTACCTGAAGGAAGAATCGCTTCAACCTGGAGAGTTGGGACCCATAGAATGGGTACCATGCAGTATGACTTCAAAGGGTTGCCTTTGCTCACCGAACGTCACCAATGCTATCAGCCCGAAGTGTCCAGCCTTATGTCTCACACAGCTCTGCGTGTAGATGTGGTAAATCCAGGTTGCATCACAAGCCCTGAATGAATTATTTAAGAATTGCTCTCTATTTCACTATCATTGTGTTTTGTTTTTGAA
This sequence comes from Delphinapterus leucas, assembly GCF_059928025.1. NCBI lineage: Eukaryota > Metazoa > Chordata > Mammalia > Artiodactyla > Monodontidae > Delphinapterus > Delphinapterus leucas. The sequence continues at coordinate 12,534,314 of NW_028322241.1, read as the reverse complement.
ATTTATTTTTGATAATGGGATTTATCGGATTTTCACTGCTGCGTTTAGGCCGCTGTACACACGCTTGATTTCCTTATGGAGACATATAAATCCATGGGTTTTAAGATTCTTACTTGTCAGGTATATTCCCAGGCGCTAAGTCCGTTTCGTTGAGCAAGGAGTAGGTTTTGTCTATTATATATTTGGCTTATGGAACGGTATCTGTGCTAATTTCAATCTCTGGTTTTATGCAGCATCCTAACTGACCTTTCCCCATAAGCAAGCATAAGTTGGTTTGCTAAATTTGAGACCCTGTTCTGTTTTGTAATTCAGTTCATGGGTAGCCAAGTTTACATTCCGTGTATTAGTGATATCTTATGATGTTTCTTTTTCTGTGTGACTTATTTCTCGTAGAATCATCATACCTGAATCCACTCATTATGCCACTACGGGCCTGATGACGTAGATTTCATTGCTGAGTGATATTCCATTGTACGTGCGTACCACAACTTCTTTATCCATTTTTTGCTTTCTGGGATATTTTACTTGTACCGTAGACGAGGTTCTTGTAAACAGAGCCGTCCCAAACTCTGGGGTGGCTGTGTGTTTTTGATTTTAATTTCCCTAAGCTATAGGACCATAAGTGGAAGTGATATAGGCTGTGTTGCTTTGTTTCCTACGTGTTTCTGGAAACACCATACACTTCTCCAGAGTGGTTGTTGGCAATTTACATCCCGCCCATCAGCATGACAAGGCTCCCTGTTCTCCATGACCTGTCCTGCCTTTCTGGATTTTACACTTTTTTCAGATGGCCATTTTGACCGGGGGGGCAGTGAGACTTCATTGTAGTGCAGATTTCCTTTACACGCTTGCTTGGTTGGCCAAAAAGGGCGTATGCGTTTTTTCCTGAATATATTCAGGAAAAAACGCATACGCCCTTTTTGGCCAAGGGCATCGTTGTCGACATTCTGCCTCTTTTCCTATGCTTTTAGTATAATTCCAGTCTACCCCCTGAAATCGTTTTCCTGAAATTCTGCCCCGCTTTCAAGTCCTCTTGGAAGACTTACTTCAATACATTTTTGGACGATAGCTGTCATTCATAACTCTGCAGGTTTGTGAATTACAGTACCCCTGAGCTCCTTTCTTCAACTCCTTTTCTTGTGAGCTGGCCGCAAAACCGCAGGATTGCTTCAGGCCCTAATATGTTTCCGGCCGGGCACACTGAGCCTTTGGTTAATTCCTCTTCCTGGTGGGAAATGATCGTTCAATTTGCCCGTGCAGACACCAACAGCTAGTCTCTCATTGGTTCTCCCTATGCCTGTTCATCTTGCGCAGAAATTGCAAACTGTGCCAAACAGGAGGTTAAAGGCACTGACTCTCCAAGTGGGGAGAGTGTTAGTAAAGCGTCTGGAATGGTGAACCCGAGTACCAGGGGACGAAAACTGAGATGCATTTGAAAACGTTTCCCAATCACACGGCGGACGATAGTCTGGGTTTCCCATGCATGTTTTAGCTGAAGGAAGAATCCCTTAAACCTGGAGAGTTGGGACCCATGGAATGGGTACCATGCAGTATGACTTCAAAGGATCTGCGTTTGCTCACCGAACCTCACCAATGCTATCAGCCCGAAGTGTCCAGCCTTATGTCTCACCCAGCTCTGGGTGTAGATGTGGGAAATCCAGGTTGCATCACAAGCCCTGAATGAATTATTTAAGAATTGCTCTCTATTTCACTGTCATTGTGTTTTGTTTTTGAAATTTATTTTGATAATGGGATTTATCGGATTTTCACTGCTGCGTTTAGGCCGCTGTACACACGCTTGATTTCCTTATGGAGACATATAAATCCATGGGTTTTAAGATTCTTACTTGTCAGGTATCTTGCCAGGCGTTGAATATGGGGTGTTGAGTCCATTTCGTTGAGCAAGGAGTAGGGCTTGTCTATTATATATTTGGCTTATGGAACGGTATCTGTGCTAATTTCAATCTCTGGTTTTATGCAGCACCCCAACTCACCTTTCCCCATAAGCAAGCATAAGTTGGTTTCCGAAATTTGAGACCCTGTTCTGTTTTGTAATTCAGTTCATGTGTATCCAACTTTACATTCCGTGTATTAGTGATATCTTATGATGTTTCTTTTTCTGTGTGACTTATTTCTCGTAGAATCATCGTACCTGAATCCACTCATTATACCGCTACGGTCCTGATGACGTAGATTTCATTGCTGAGTGATATTCCATTGTACGTGCGTACCACAACTTCTTTATCCATTTTTTGCTTTCTGGGATATTTTACTTGTACCGTAGACGAGGTTCTTGTAAACAGAGCCGTCCCAAACTCTGGGTTGGCTGTGTGTTTTTGATTTTAATTTCCCTAAGCTATAGGACCATAAGGGGAAGTGCCATAGGCTGTGTTGCTTTGTTTCCTACGTGTTTCTGGAAACACCATACACTTCTCCAGAGTGGTTGTTGGCAATTTACATCCCGCCCATCAGCATGACAAGGCTCCCTGTTCTCCATGACCTGTCCTGACTTTCTGGATTTCACATTTTTTTCAGATGGCCCTTTTGACCGGGGGGCAGTGACACTTCACTGTAGTGCAGATTTCCTTTACACGCTTGCTAGGTTGGCCAAAAAGGGCGTATGCGTTTTTTCCTGAATATATTCAGGAAAAAACGCATACGCCCTTTTTGGCCAAGTGCATCATTGTTGACATTCTGCCTCTTTTCCTACGCTTTAAGTGCAATTCCAGTCTACCCCCTGAAATCGTTTTCCTGAAATTCTGCCCCGCTTTCAAGTCCTCTTTGAAGACTTACTTCAGTACATTTTTGGACGATAGCTGTCATTCATAACTCTGCAGGTTTGTGAATTACAGTGCCCCTGAGCTCATTTCTTCAACTCGTTTTCTTGTGAGCTGGCCGCAAAACCGCAGGATTGCTTCAGGCCCTAATATGTTTCCAGCCGGGCACGCTGAGCCTTTGGTTAATTCCTCTTCCTGGTGGGAAATGAGCGTTCAATTTGCCCGTGCAGACACCTACAGCTAGTCTCTCATTGCTTCTCCCTATTCCTGTTCTTCTTGCACAGAAATTGCAAACTGTGAAAACAGGAGGTTAATGGCACTGACTCTCCAAGTGGGGAGAGTGTTAGTAAAGCGTCTGGAATGGTGAACCCGAGTACCAGGGGACGAAAACTGAGATGCATTTGAAAACGTTTCCCAATCACACGGCGGACGATAGTCTGGGTTTACCATGCATGTTTTAGCTGAAGGAAGACTCCCTTAAACTTGGAGAGTTGGGACCCATGGAATGGGTACCATGCAGTATGACTTCAAAGGGTCTGCGTTTGCTCACCGAACCTCACCAATGCTATCAGCCCGAAGTGTCCAGCCTTATGTCTCACCCAGCTCTGGGTGTAGATGTGGTAAATCCAGGTTGCATCACAAGCCCTGAATGAATTATTTAAGAATTGCTCTGTATTTCACTGTCATTGTGTTTTGTTTTTGAAATTTATTTTGATAATGGGATTTATCGGATTTTCACTGCTGCGTTTAGGCCGCTGTACACACGCTTGATTTCCTTATGGAGACATATAAATCCATGGGTTTTAAGATTCTTACTTGTCAGGTATCTTGCCAGGCGTTGAATATGGGGTGTTGAGTCCATTTCGTTGAGCAAGGAGTAGGGCTTGTCTATTATATATTTGGCTTATGGAACGGTATCTGTGCTAATTTCAATCTCTGGTTTTATGCAGCACCCCAACTCACCTTTCCCCATAAGCAAGCATAAGTTGGTTTTCTAAATTTGAGACCCTGTTCTGTTTTGTAATTCAGTTCATGTGTAGCCAACTTTACATTCCGTGTATTAGTGATATCTTATGATGTTTCTTTTTCTGTGTGACTTATTTCTCGTAGAATCATCGTACCTGAATCCACTCATTATGCCGCTACGGGGCTGATGACGTAGATTTCATTGCTGAGTGATATTCCATTGTACGTGCGTACCAAAACTTCTTTATCCATTTTTTACTTTCTGGGATATTTTACTTGTACCGTAGACGAGGTTTTTGTAAACAGAGCCATCCCAAACTTTGGGGTGGCTGTGTGTTTTTTATTTTAATTTCCCTAAGCTATAGGACCATAAGTGGAAGTGCCATAGGCTGTGTTGCTTTGTTTCCTACGTGTTTCAGGATACACCATACATTTCTCCAGAGTGGCTGTTGGCACTTTACATCCCACCCATCAGCATAACAAGGCTCCCTGTTCTCCAAGACCTGTCCTGCCTTTCTGGATTTTACACTTTTTTCAGATGGCCCTTTTGACCGGGGGGCAGTGAGACTTCATTGTAGTGCAGATTTCCTTTACACGCTTGCTTGGTTGGCCAAAAAGGGCGTATGCGTTTTTTCCTGAATATATTCAGGAAAAAACGCATACGCCCTTTTGGCCAAGTGCATCATTGTCGACATTCTGCCTCTTTTCCTATGCTTTAAGTGCAATTCCAGTCTACCTCCTGAAATCGTTTTCCTGAAATTCTGCCCCGCTTTCAAGTCCTCTTCGAAGACTTACTTCAGTACATTTTTGGAGGATAGTTGTCATTCAAAACTCTGCAGGTTTGTGAATTAGAGTGCCCCTGAGCTCCTTTCTTCAACTCCTTTTCTTGTGAGCTGGCCGCAAAACCGCAGGATTGCTTCAGGCCCTAATATGTTTCCGGCCGGGCACGCTGAGCCTTTGGTTAATTCCTCTTCCTGGTGGGAAATGAGCGTTCAATTTGCCCGTGCAGACACCAACAGCTAGTCTCTCATTGGTTCTCCCTATGCCTGTTCATCTTGCGCAGAAATTGCAAACTGTGCCAAACAGGAGGTTAAAGGCACTGACTCTCCAAGTGGGGAGAGTGTTAGTAAAGCGTCTGGAATGGTGAAACCAAGTACCAGGGGACGAAAACTGAGATGCATTTGAAAACGTTTCCCAATCACACAGCGGACGATAGTCTGGGTTTCCCATTCATGTTTTAGCTGAAGGAAGAATCCCTTAAACCTGGAGAGTTGGGACCCATGGAATGGGTACCATGCAGTATGACTTCAAAGGGTCTGCGTTTGCTCACCGAACCTCACCAATGCTATCAGCCCGAAGTGTCCAGCCTTATATCTCATCCAGCTCTGGGTGTAGATGTGGTAAATACAGGTTGCATCACAAGCCCTGAATGAATTATTTAAGAATTGCTCTGTATTTCACTGTCATTGTGTTTTGTTTTTGAAATTCATTTTGATAATGGGATTTATCGGATTTTCACTGCTGCTTTTAGGCCACTGTACACACGCTTGATTTCCTTATGGAGACATATAAATCCATGGGTTTTAAGATTCTTACTTGTCAGGTATCTTCCCAGGCGTTGAATATAGGGTGTTGAGTCCATTTCGTTGAGCAAGGAGTAGGTTTTGTCTATTATATATTTGGCTTATGGAACGGTATCTGTGCTAATTTCAATCTCTGGTTTTATGCAGCATCCCAACTGACCTTTCCCCATAAGCAAGCATAAGATTGTTTGCTAAATTTGAGACCCTTTTCTGTTTTGTAATTCATTTCATGGGTAGCCAAGTTTACATTCCGTGTATTAGTGATAACTTATGATGTTTCTTTTTCTGTCTGACTTATTTCTCATAGAATCATCGTACCTGAATCCACTCATTATGCCGCTACGGTCCTGATGACGTAGATTTCATTGCTGAGTGATATTCCATTGTACGTGCGTACCACAACTTCTTTATCCATTTTATGCTTTCTCGGATATTTAACTGCTACCGTAGATGAGGTTCTTGTAAACAGAGCCATCCCAAACTTTGGGGTGGCTGTGTGTTTTTGATTTTAATTTCCCTAAGCTATAGGACCATAAGTGGAAGTGCCATAGGCTGTGTTGCTTTGTTTCCTACGTGTTTCAGGAAACACCATACACTTTTCCAGAGTGACTGTTGGCAATTTAAATCCGCCCATCAGCATAACAAGGCTCCCTGTTCTCCATGACCTGTCCTGCCTTTCTGGATTTTACACTTTTTTCAGATGGCCCTTTTGACCTGGGGGCAGTGAGACTTCATTGTAGTGCAGATTTCCTTTACACGCATGCTTGGTTGGCCAAAAAGGGCGTATGCGTTTTTTCTTGAATATATTCAGGAAAAAACGCATACGCCCTTTTTGGCCAAGTGCATCATTGTCAACATTCTGCCTCTTTTCCTATGCTTTAAGTGCAATTCCAGTCTACCCCCTGAAATCGTTTTCCTGAAATTCTGCCCCACTTTCAAGTCCTCTTCGAAGACTTACTTCTATACATTTTTGGACGATAGGTGTCATTCATAACTCTGCAGGTTTGTGAATTACAGTGCCCCTGAGCTCCTTTCTTCAACTCGCTTTCTTGTGAGCTGGCCGCAAAACCGCAGGATTGCTTCAGGCCCTAATATGTTTCCGGCAGGGCATGCTGAGCATTTGGTTAATTCCTCTTCCTGGTGGTAAATGAGCATTCCATTTGCCCGTGCAGACACCTACAGCTAGTCTGTCATTGGTTCTCCCTTTGCCTGTTCATCTTGCGCAGAAATTGCAAACTTTGCCAAACAGGAGGTTAAAGGCACTGACTCTCCAAGTGGGGAGAGTGTTAGTAAAGCGTCTGGAATGGTGAACCCGAGTACCAGGGGACGAAAACTGAGATGCATTTGAAAACGTTTCCCAATCACACGGTGGACCATACTCTGGGTTTCCCATGCATGTTTTAGCTGAAGGAAGAATCCCTTAAACGTGGAGAGTTGGGACCCATGGAATGGGTACCATGCAGTATGACTTCAAAGGGTCTGCTTTTGCTCACCGAACCTCACCAATGCTATCAGCCCGAAGTGTCCAGCCTTATGTCTCACTCAGCTCTGGGTGTAGATGTGGTAAATCCAGGTTGCATCACAAGCCCTGAATGAATTATTTAAGAATTGCTCTCTATTTCACTGTCATTGTGTTTTGTTTTTGAAATTTATTTTGATAATGGGATTTATCGGATTTTCACTGCTGCGTTTAGGCCGCTGTACACACGCTTGATTTCCTTATGGAGACATATAAATCCATGGGTTTTAAGATGCTTACTTGTCAGGTATCTTCCCACTCGTTGAGTCCGTTTCGTTGATAAAGGAATAGGTCTTGTCTATTATATATTTGGCTTATGGAACGGTATCTGTGCTAATTTCAATCTCTGGTTTGACGCAGCACCCCAACTCACCTTTCCCCATAAGCATGCATAAGTTGGTTTTCTAAATTTGAGACCCTGTTCTGTTTTGTAATTCAATTCATGTGTAGCCAAGTTTACATTCTGTGTATTAGTGATATCTTATGATGTTTCTTTTTCTGTGTGACTTATTTCTCGTAGAATCATCGTACTTGGATCCACTCGTTATGCCGCTACGGTCCTGATGACGTAGATTTCATTGCTGAGTAATATTCCATTGTACGTGCGTACCACAACTTCTTTATCCATTTTTTGCTTTCTCGGATATTTAACTTGTACCGTAGACGAGGTTGTTGTAAACAGAGCCGTCCCAAACTTTGGGGTGGCTGTGTGTTTTTGATTTTAATTTCCCTAACCTATAGGACCATAAGTGGAAGTGCCGTAGGCTGTGTTGCTTTGTTTCCTACGTGTTTCAGGAAACACCATACACTTCTCCAGAGTGGCTATTGGCCATTTACATCCTACCCATCAGCATAACAAGGCTCCCTGTTTTCCATGACCTATCCTGCCTTTCTGGATTTTACACTTTTCTCAGATGGCCCTTTTGACCGGGGGGAATTAGACTTCATTGTAGTGCAGATTTCATTAACACGCCTGCTTGGTTGGCCAAAAAGGGCGTATGGGTTTTTTCCTGAATATATTCAGGAAAAAACGCATACGCCCTTTTTGGCCAAGTGCATCGTTGTCGACATTCTGCCTCTTTTCCTATTCTTTTAGTACAATTCCAGTCTACCCCCTGAAATCGTTTTCCTGAAATTCTGCCCCGCTTTCAGTTCCTCTTGGAAGACTTACTTCAATACATTTTTGGACGATAGCTGTCATTCATAACTCTGCAGGTTTGTGAATTACAGTGCCCCTGAGCTCATGTCTTCAACTCGCTTTCTTGTGAGCTGGCCGCAAAACCGCAGGATTGCTTCAGGCCAAAGTCTATTTCCGGCAGGGCACGCTGAGCCTTTGTTTAATTCCTCTTCCTGGTGGGAAATGAGCGTTCCTTTTGCCCGTGCAGGCACCTACAGCTAGTCTCTCATTGGTTCTCCCTATTCCTGTACATCTTGCGCAGAAATTGCAAACTGTGCCAAACAGGAGGTTAATGGCACTGACTCTCCAAGTGGGGAGAGTGTTAGTAAAGCGTCTGGAATGGTGAACCCGAGTACCAGGGGACGAAAATTGAGATGCATTTGAAAACGTTTACCGGTCACACAGTGCACTGTACTGTGGGTTTCCCATGCATGTTTTAGCTGAAGGAAGAATCCCTTAAACGTGGAGAGTTGGGACCCATGGAATGGGTACCATGCAGTATGCCTGCAAAGGGTCTGCATTTGCTCACCGAACCTCACCAATGCTATCAGCCCGAAGTGTCCAGCCTTATGTCTCACCCAGCTCTGGGTGTAGATGTGGTAAATCCAGGTTGCATCACAAGCCCTGAATGAATTATTTAAGAATTGCTCTCTATTTCACTGTCATTGTGTTTTGTTTTTGAAATTTATTTTGATAATGGGATTTATCGGATTTTCACTGCTGCGATTAGTTCGCTGTACACACGCTTGATTTCCTTATGGAGACATATAAATCCATGGGTTTTAAGATTCTTACTTGTCAGGTATCTTGCCAGGCGTTGAATATGGGGTTTTGAGTCCATTTCGTTGAGCAAGGAGTAGGTCTTGTCTATTATATATTTGGCTTATGGAACGGTATCTGTGCTAATTTCAATCGCTGGTTTTATGCAGCACCCCAACTCACCTTTCCCCATAAGCAAGCATAAGTTGGATTTCTAAATTTGAGACCCTGTTCTGTTTTGTAATTCAGTTTATGTGTAGCCAAGTTTACATTCCGTGTATTACTGATATATTATGATGTTTCTTTTTCTGTGTGACTCATTTCTCGTAGAATCATCGTACCTGAATCCACTCATTATGCCGCTATGGGCCTGAAGACGTAGATTTCATTGCTGAGTGATATTCCATTGTACGTGCGTACCAGAACTTCTTTATCCATTTTTTCCTTTCTCGGATATTTAACTTGTACCATAGACAAGGTTCTTGTAAACAGAGCCATCCCAAACTTTGGGGTGGCTGTGTGTTTTTGACTTTAATTTCCCTAAGCTATAGGACCATAAGTGGAAGTGACATAGGCTGTGTTGCTTTGTTTCCTACGTGTTTCAGGATACACCATACATTTCTCCAGAGTGGCTGTTGGCAATTTACATCCCGCCCATCAGCATAACAAGGCTCCCTGTACTCCATGACCTGTCCTGTCTTTCTGGATTTTACTCTTTTTTCAGATGGCCCTTTTGACCGGGGGGCAGTGAGACTTCATTGTAGTGCAGATTTCCTTTACACGCTTGCTTGGTTGGCCAAAAAGTGCGTATGCGTTTTTTCCTGAATATATTCAGGAAAAAACGCATACGCCCTTTTTGGCCAAGTGCATCATTGTCGACATTCTGCCTCTTTTCCTATGCTTTAAGTGCAATTCCAGTCTACCCCCTGAAATCGTATTCCTGAAATTCTGCCCCGCTTTCAAGTCCTCTTTGAAGACTTACTTCAGTACATTTTTGGACGATATCTGTCATTCATAACTCTGCAGGTTTGTGAATTACAGTGCCCCTGAGCTCCTTTCTTCAACTCGTTTTCTTGTGAGCTGGCCGCAAAACCGCAGGATTGCTTCAGGCCCTAATCTGTTTCCGGCATGGCACGCTGAGCCTTTGGTTAATTCCTCTTCCTGGTGGGAAATGAGCGTTCAATTTGCCCGTGCAGACACCAACAGCTAGTCTCTCATTGGTTCTCCCTATGCCTGTTCATCTTGCGCAGAAAGTGCAAACTGTGCCAAACAGGAGGTTAAAGGCACTGACTCTCCAAGTGGGGAGAGTGTTAGTAAAGCGTCTGGAATGGTGAACCCGAGTACCAGAGGACGAAAACTGAGAGGCATTTGAAAACGTTTCCCAATCACATGGTGGACCATACTGTGGGTTTCCCATGCATGTTTTAGCTCAAGGAAGAATCCCTTAAACCTGGAGAGTTGTGACCCTTGGAATGGGTACCATGCAGTATGACTTCAAGAGGTCTGCGTTTGCTCACCGAACCTCACCAATGCTTTCAGCCCGAAGGGTCCAGCCTTATGTCTCACCCAGCTCTGTGTGTAGATGTGGTAATTCCAGGTTGCATCACAATCCCTGTATGAATTATTTAAGAATTGCTCTCTATTTCACTGTCATTGTGTTTTGTTTTTGAAATTTATTTTGATAATGGGATTTATCGGATTTTCACTGCTGCATTTAGGCCGCTGTACACATGCTTGACTTCCTTATGGAGACATATAAATCCATGTATTTTAAGATCCTTACTTGTCAGGTATATTCCCAGGCGTTGCGTCCGTTTCGTTGAGCAAGGAGTAGGTCTTGTCTATTATATATTTGGCTTATGGAACGGTATCTGTGCTAATTTCAATCTCTGGTTTTATGCAGCACCCCAACTCACCTTTCCGCATAAGCAAGCATAAGTTGATTTTCTCAATTTGAGACCATTTTCTGTTTTGTAATTCAGTTCATGGGTAGCCAAGTTTACATTCCGTGTATTAGTCATATCTTATGATGTTTCTTTTTCTGTGTGACTTATTTCTCGTAGAATCATCGTACCTAAATCCACTCATTATGGCGCTTCGGGCCTGATGACGTAGATTTCATTGCTGAGTGATATTCCATTGTACGTGCGTATCACAACTTCTTTATCCATTTTTTGCTTTCTCGGATATTTAACTTGTACCATAGACGACGTTCTTGTAAACAGAGCCGTCCCAAATTTTGGGGTGGCTGTGTGTTTTTGATTTTAATTTCCCTAAGCTATAGTATCATAAGTGGAAGTGCCATAGGCTGTGTTGCTTTGTTTCCTACGTGTTTCAGGAAACACTATACACCTCTCCAGAGTGGCTGTTGGCAATTTATATCCCGCCCATCAGCATAACAAGGCTCCCTGTTCTCCATGACCTGTCCTGCCTTTCTGGATTTTACACGTTTTTCAGATGGCCCTTTTGACCGCTGGGCAGTGAGACTTCATTGTAGTGCAGATTTCTTTTACACGCCGGCCTGGTTGGCCAAAAAGGGCGTATGCGTTTTTTCCTGAATATATTCAGGATAAAACGCATACGCCCTTTTTGGCCAAATGCATCATTGTCGACATTCTGCCTCTTTTCCTATGCTTTAAGTGCAATTCCAGCCTACCCCCTGAAATCGTTTTCCTGAAATTCTGCCCCCCTTTCAAGTCCTCTTCGAAGACTTACTTCAGTACATTTTTGGACGATAGCTGTCATTCATAACTCTGCAGGTTTGTGAATTACAGTGCCCCTGAGCTCCTTTCCTCAACACGCTTTCTTGTGATCTGGCCGCAAAACCGCAGGATTGCTTCAGGCCCTAATCTGTTTCCGGCAGGGCACGCTGAGCCTTTGGTTAATTCCTCTTCCTGGTGGGAAATGAGCGTTCCATTTGCCCGTGCAGACACCTACAGCTAGTCTCTCATTGGTTCTCCCTATTCCTGTTCATCTTGCGCAGAAATTGCAAACTAGGCCAAACAGGACGTTAAAGGCACTGACTCTCCAAGTGGGGAGAATGTTAGTAAAGCGTCTGGAATGGTGAACCCGAGTACCAGGGGACGAAAACTGAGATGCATTTGAAAACGTTTCCCAATCACACGGTGGACCATACTCTGGGTTTCCCATGCATGTTTTAGCTGAAAGAAGAATCCCTTAAACCTGGAGATTTAAGACCCTTGGAATGGGTACCATGCTGTATGACTTCAAAGGGTCTGCGTTTGCTCACCGAACCTCACCAATGCTATCAGCCCGAAGTGTCCAGCCTTATGTCTCACACAGCTCTGCGTGTAGATGTGGTAAATCCAGGTTGCATCACAAGCCCTGAGTGAATTATTTAAGAATTGCTCTCTATTTCACTGTCATTGTGTTTTGTTTTCAAAATTTATTTTGATAATGGGATTTATCGGATTTTCACTGCTGCGTTTAGTCCGATGTACACACGCTTGATTTCCATGTGGAGACATATCCATGGGTTTTAAGATTCTTACTTTTGAGGTATGTTCCCAGGCGTTGAATATGGTGTGTGGAGTACATTTCATTGAGCAAGGAGTAGGTCTTGTCTATTATATATTTGGCTTATGGAACGGTATCTGTGCTAATTTCAATCTCTGGTTTGATGTAGCACCCCAACTCACCTTTCCCCATAAGCAAGCATAATTTGGTTTTCTAAATTTGAGATCCTGTTCTGTTTTGTAATTCAGTTCATGTGTAGCCATGTTTACATTCCGTGTATTAGTGATATCTTATGACGTTTCTTTTTCTGTGTGACTTATTTCTCGTAGAATCATCGTTCCTGAATCCACTCATTATGCCGCTATGGACCTGATGACGTAGATTTCATTGCTGAGTGATATTCCATTGTACGTGAGTACCACAACTTCTTTATCCGTTTTTTGCTTTCTCGGATAGTTAACTTATACCGTATACAAGGTTCTTGTAAACAGAGCCGTCCCAAACTTTGGGGTGGCTGTGTGTTTTTGATTTTAATTTCCCTAAGCTATAGGACCATAAGTGGAAGTGACATAGTCTGTGTTGCTTTTTTTCCTACGTGTTTCAGGAAACACCATACACTTCTCCAGAGTGGCTGTTGGCAATTTACATCCCGCCCATCAGCATGACAAGGCTCCCTGTTCTCCATGACCTGTCGTGCCTTTCTGGAATTTACACATTTTTCAGATGGCCCTTTTGACCGGGGGGCAGTGAGACATCATTGTAGTGCACATTTCCTTTACACGGTTGCTTGGTTGGCCAAAAAGGGCGTATGCGTTTTTTCCTGAATATATTCAGGAAAAAACGCATACGCCCTTTTTGGCCAAGTGCGTCATTGTCGACATTCTGCCTCTAATCTTATTCTTTAAGTGCAATTCCAGTCTACCCCCTGAAATCGTTTTCCTGAAATTCTGCCCCGATTTCAAGTCCTCTTCGAAGACTTACTTCAAAACATTTTTGGACGATAGCTGTCATTCATTACTCTGCAGGTTTGTGAATTACAGTGCCCCTGAGCTCCTTTCTTCAACTCGCTTTCTTGTGAGCTGGCCGCAAACCCGCAGGATTGCTTCAGGCCCTAATATAGTTCCGGCATGGCATGCTGAGCCTTTGGTTAATTCCTCTTCCTGGTGGGAAATGAGCGTTAAATTTGCATGTGCAGACACCTTCACATGAGTCGTCATGGTGCCCCTTTGCCCCGGTTATCTCTATGGAGGTTGGAGTTGGAGGGCCTCCTCACTCAAGATCAGTGTGCCCACGGAGCCAACCCTGCAACTTCAGGGCATGGTTGGGGGTTAGGATCACCACGAGGGTTCCTTTTCCCTTAGGAGGGAGGTGGCCTTTTGGGCTGCTGATTTCCAGGTTATCAGATACTGCCAGTATCTTGGCCAGATGTGGCGGTGGGCCAAGCCCCTTGGTGACCGTAGTTTATCCTACCTGGATCGCATTCTTGCATTGTTCCATTTCAAGTGGTCCCAGGTTTTGCACTAATACTCCAGTGGCGATTCACCGTTCACCAGGAATGTAAAGGTCAAAGGGTTTAGCTAAATTAGGGAGTTCCAGGGCAAGGGTCTGAATTGACTGCTCTTTCCATTCTTGAAAGGCCACTTCTGCATTCTATTCAAAAGGATCATCACCTTTTCCTTTCAGTGTTTCATATAGAGGCCGAGCTAGTAGACTGTAGTTAGGGATCCAGAAGCAGCAAACCCTGGCCTCCCCAGGAACCCCTAAGCTGTCTTCTAGTTTTAGAAATGGGTAAGGCTGTAAATTGTTTCTTCCCTTTCCTGGGATGGGCTTCTCCGACCTTCTGTGAGAATGAAGCCCAGGCAGGTCACCGTAGTCTGTGATATTTGAGCTTTTTCTTGGACAACTTGTATCCTTTATTGGCTTGGTAGTTCAGAGGTCTCCTTAGTAGGGCTGGCGATCAGAATGTCGTCTGCATATTGAAGGAGTGTTTCCTTTTCCAGAGGTAGAACTTTTAGGTCTTTAGCTGAGCTTTCCCCAAAGATGGTGTGGGAATTTTTGAACCATTGGGGCAACACGGCCCGGAAGTATTGTTTTAGTTGTATGTTGAGTCCTGCCACTCACAAGCCAAAATTTCTTGTGACTCTGGGACCAATAGAATACAAAAGAAGGCATCATTGAAGACTAATACAGAATACCATGTCCTGGTGGTTGGTAGAATGACCAGCAGGGTGTAGGATTTAGGAACTACTGGAGGTATATCCTCGGTGGCTTCACTGACTGTCCTGACATCCTTTACCAGGACTCCAGCAGCCCATGGGGCTCTCGAGGTCAGGCCAATCCCAGGATATGGAGCTCACCTGGGCAGGTACCCCACCCCAGCCCACGGGGCTCTCGTGTTCAGGACCCTCCCAGGATATGGGGTTCCCTTGGCAGGTCCCCCTGCAGTCCATGGGGCTCTCGTGGTCAGGCCCCTCCCAGGATACAGAGCTACCCTTGCAGGTACCATGGCAGGGCTGGGAACACAGGAACCGTGCATATCGCCCTCATTGCAGAGCACTCCCATCTCACCTGTCACTCAGATCTGACACAGAGCACCTCAGAGCAGGACTTGAACTAACAAACAGCAGCTCCGACAGGTCTGTGACCCTGGACATCACTCTGTGTGGCCTCCCTCCACCTGGTGTTCCAGAGACTTCCACTGCACCCGGGGCACCAGGCCTCTGTCTCCACCCACCAGCCACCCCTCCTCTCCCTGACTCCTGGGTTCCTCTCATTAGGAGAGGGTTTTCTTGAAGTTGTCTCCCACTCATGGGCCAGATAATATAATTAGAAAACAAGCCAGAGCTGCAGCCCCTTGTCTATCCTGACTCTCAGGAGCCCACACCTGTTCCTTGGACCTGGCCGATTCAGCAAGTTCCAGTTTCTGCAACTGTGAGCCCCTGAGGGGTGATTATTGGCTGGCCTGGGAAGCCTGACCGTGCCGGCCAGCCCTCCCCAGGTGTGCCTGGGTTCAGATCAATATAAACACCGCTCCAGGCAGCAAGAGCCCCTGCAGCTGTGCCTGACGCCATTTTCTCTGCCCTGTCAGCAGTCTTGGGGCTGGACTGGTGGGAGGGAGTGAGAGGCCACGGCTTTGTGGGTGGCCCAGTGTGAGTGGGGCTCTGCTGGACTTTCTGCAGCAGTTGCCAAGATGCCACCTGCTAAAGAAGAGGATGTGTCACCCATACCTGCCGCTGGAATTTCTCCCTGGGCAGAGGTGAGTGAGGAAGAAAGCAGTGGGGGCCGGGACAGCAGGGGTATCTCAGGCAGGGAAATGGAAAGCTTCCAGAAGAGCACCCAGGACCAGGACCATCCTGGCTGGCCTGCAGGCACCAAGTCGGCTGGCATGCTGTCGCTCATGTGGCTCCATGGCCCTTCCTCTAGGCTTTCAAGTCCTTGTACATATTCAGGTGTTTTACCTGGGAAGGGTGGGAACATTTCAGCAGCAGCTGGCCTGGGGCTCAGCCCACGTTTACTCACAGATGCCTCGGCACGGTCCCCCAGCTTTGCAATGAGGACGCTTGTTGCGTGGGGCCTGCTGGCTGAATGGGAGATGATTCCCCACCACCGACCAACTTCAGAATTGTTTACAACTGGAGCAAGTGCCCTGATACGGTTTTCCTCTGTGTAGCTGGTGGGTTCTGTTTTTTTTTCTTTTTTGGTTCAAGGTAGATTTTATTCCTCTTTTTTGTATTTACAGATATAAGCATGGAAATAATTTATTCATATAAATACATGTATGTGAAGGGAAGAATATTTTTTCTGTTTTACTTTTTGTAATTTGAATTTTATTTTATTTTTTTATACAGCAGGTTCTTTTTGGTTATCTATTTTATACATATAAATGTATACATGCCAATCCCAATCTCTCAACTCCTCCCACCACCACCCCCCAACAGCTTTCCCCCCTTGGTGTCCATACGTTTGTTGTCTACATCTGCTGCTCTATTTCTGCCTTGCAAAACGGTTCATCTGTACAATTTGTCTAGGTTCCACATATAGCCATTAATAGACAAGATTTCTTTTTCTCTTTCTGACTTACTTCACTCTGTATGACAGTCTCTAGATCCATCAACGTCTCTACAAATGACCCAATTTCATTCCTTTTTATGGCTTAGTAATATTCCATTTTATATATGTACCACGTCTTTATGCATTCGTCTGTCTGTGGGCATTTAGGTTGCTTCCATTACCTGGATATTGTAAATAGTGATGCAATGAACATTGCGGTGAATGTCTCTTTTTGATTTATGGTTTTGTCTGGGTATATGCCCAGTAGTGGGACTGCTGTATCATATGGTAATTCTATTCTTAGTTTTATAAGAAACTCCATAACTTTCTCCACAGTGACTGTATCAATTTCATTCCCAACAATAGCGGAAGAGGGTTCCTTATCTCCACACCCTTTCCAGCATTTGTTGTTTGTAGATTTTCTGATGATGCCCATTCTAACAGGTGTGAGGTGATACACCATGGATGAGTCTATTTCGTTGAGCAAAGAGTAGGTCTTGTCTATTACATATTTGGCTTATGGAACGGTATGTGTGCTAATTTCAATCTCTGGTTTTATACAGCACCGCAACTCAACTTTCCCCTTAAGCAAGCATAAGTTTTTATCTAAATGTGAGACTCTGTTCGGTTTTGGAATTCAGTTTATGTGTAGCCAAGTTTACACTCTCTCTATTAGTGATATCTTATGATAATTACCTTTCTCTGTGTGACATATTTCTCTTAGAATCATCATACTTAAATCCACTCAATTTGCTGCTACAGGCCTGATGACATTGATTTCATTGCTGAGTGATATTCCATTGTACGTAAGTAGCACAACTCCTTTATCCATATTTTTCTTTCTGGGATATTTAATTTGTACTGGACTCAAGGTTCTTGTAAACACAGCAGCCCTAAATTTGGTGTTGGCTGTGTCTTGTTGATTTTAATTTTCCTAAGCTATAGGGCCAAAAGTGGAAGTGCCCTAGGGTCTGTAGCTTTGTTTTTCAGATGTTTCAGGATACACCATAAACATCTCCAGAGTGTCTGTTGGCAATTTACATCCCGCCCATCAGCATAACAAGGCTCCCTGTTCTCCATGGCCTGTCCTGTGTTTCTGGTTTTTACACATTTTTCAGATGGCCCTTTTGACGAATGGGAAATGAGACTTCATTGTAGTGCGGATTTCCATTGCTCGAGTGCTTGGTTGGCCAAAAAGGGCATATGTGTTTTTTCCTGAATATATTCAGGAAAAAATGTTTACGCACTTTTGTCCAAGTGCATCACTGTCAAAGATCTCCCGCTTTTCACATGCTTTAAATGCAATTCCAATCTACCTCCTGAAATACGATTCCTGCAATTCTGCCTCGTTTTGAAGTCCTCTTTGCAGACTTACTTCAGTATATTTTTGCCAATAGCTGTCATTTATAACTCTGCAGGTTTGTGAATTACAATGCCTGTGATTTCCTTTCTTAACTCGTTTCCTTGAAAGCTGGCCACAGAACCGCAGGTTTGCTTTAGGCCATAATCAGGGTCTGGCACGGCACTCTGAGCCTTTGGTTAATTCCTCTTCCTGGTGGGAAATTAGAGTTAAATGTGCCCCTCCGGACACCTGCCTCACTCCCAGCCCCTTGGTGATGTGTGTCCTGTGGTTTGAGGCCACATGTGCTGGGTTCCTCACCTTTGGCTGATGTGGCCCCACTGGTGTGAGGACACTCCTGCCTGGTTCCCATCCCCTTGGTGATGTGGGCCATCCGCTGAGAGTGTGATCCTGGTTGGGTTCCTCACACTTCTGTGAGGTGGGCCCTCTTCTCTGACGTCACTCCTGCCTGGCTGGCACACCCCGCCTTGGCGAAGTCGGCCCTCTGGTGGGATTTGGTGCCTGCTGGGGGTCTCCTGCCCTCGGTAATGAGGGCCCTCTGGCGTCAGGCCCTAATTCCTGGGCTCCCAATATTTTCTGATATGCGCCCTGTGGTTCGAGTACACTCGTGCCAGGTTCCCAACCCCATGGGAATGTGGGCCTTCTGCTCTGAGGTCCCAACCGTGGGTTGCTCAGTTTCATGATGAGGGCCCTCTGCTGTGAGTTCTCTCCGGCCTGGATCCCATAGCCTCGCTGCTCCTGGCCACCTGCTGGGAGGTTCCAACTGCGGGATTCCTCACCTTTTTTCTTCTATGGACCCTCTGTTTTGAGACTCCTCCTGCCTGCCTCACTCCCAGTCCCTTGGTGATGTGTGTCCTCTGGTGTGAGGCCACGTGTGCTGGGTCCCTCGCCTTTGGATGATGTGGCCACACTGGTGTGAGGACACTCCTGCCTGCTTCCTATCCCCTTGATGATGTGGGCCCTCTGGTGAGAGTCTGATCCTGGCTGGGTTCCTCACCCTTCTGTGAGGTGGGCCCTCTGCTGTGAGGTCACTCCTGCCTGGCTGGCACACCCCACCTGGGCAACATCGGCCCTCTTGTGGCACTTGGAGCCTGCTGGGAGCCTCCTCCCCTCGGTGATGGGGGCCCTCTAGCGTCAGGCCCTAACTGCTGGGTACCCACATTTTCTGATACGTGCTAAGTGGTGCGAGGACACTCCTGCGAGGTTCCCATCCCCATGGGCATGTGGGCCTTCTGCTCTAAGGTCCCAACACCTGTGTTGTTCACCGTTTCATGATGTTGGCTCTCTGGTGTTAGTTCACTCAGGCCTAGATCCCATAGACTCTGTGCTCTGAGCCGACTGCTGGGAGGTTCCTACTGCTGGATTCCTTACCTTTTTTATTCTTTGGGTCCTGTGTTTTTATGCTCCTACTTCCTGACTCACTCCCAGCCCCTTTGTGATGTAGGTCCTCTGGTTTAAGGCCACATGTACCGGTTTCCTCACCTTTATTGATGTGGCCCCACTGGTGTGAGGACACTCCTGCCTGGTTCCCATCCCCTTGGTGATTGGGGCCCTCTTGTGAGAGTCTGATCCTGTCTGGATTCCTCACACTTCTGGGAGGTGGGCCCTCTGCTGTGAGGTCACTCCTGCCTGGCTGGCACACGTCACGTTGGCGATGTGGGCCCTCAGTTGGGAGTTGGTGCCTGCTGGGAGTCTCCTCCCCTCGGTAATGAGGGCCCTCTGGCGTCAGGCCCTAACTCATGGGCTCCCAAAATTTTCTGATGTGCGCCCTGTCGTGTGAGTACACTCCAGCCAGGGTCCCTTCCCTAGGGGATGTGGGCTTTCTGCTCTGTGGTCCCAACGGCTGGGTTGCTCACAGTGTCAGAATGTGGGCCCTCTGTTTTGAGTTCAGTCAGGCCTGGATCCCATAGCCTCGCTGCTCCTGGCCGCCTGCTGGGAGGTTCCAACTGCGGGATTCCTCACCTTTTTTACGCAATGGGCCCTCTGTTTTGAGGCTCCTCCTGCCTGCCTCACTCCCAGCCCCTTGGTGATGTGTGTCCTGTAGTTTGAGGCCACGTGTGCTGGGTCCGTCACATTTCGGTGATGTGGCCCCACTGGTGTGAGGACACTCCTGCCTGGTTTCCATTCCCTTGGTGATGTGGGCCCTCTGGTGAGAGTCTGATCCTCTTTGGGTTCCTCACACTTTTGTGTGGTTGGCCCTCTGCTCTGAGGTCACTCCTGCCTGGCTGGCACACCCCGCATTGGCGACGTCGGCCCTCTGGTAGCAGTTGGAGCTTGCTGGGAGCCTCCTCTCCTCAGTGATGAGGGCCCTCTGGCGTCCGGCCCTAACTGCTGGGCTCCCCACATTTTCTGTTGTGTGCCCACTGGTGCGATGACACTCCTGCTTGGTTCCCTTCCCCATGGGGATGTGGGCCTTTTGCTCTGAGGTCACAACGGCTGGGTTGCTTACAGAATCACGATGAGGGCCCTCTGTTGTGAGTTCATCACTGCCTGGATCCCATAGCCTCGGTGCTCTGGGCCGCCTGCTGGGATGTTCCAACTGCTGGATTCCTCACCTTTTTATACAATGGGCCATGTGTTTTGAGGTTAATCCTGCCTGCCTCGCTCTGAGACCCATGGTGATGTGGGACTTCTGGTTTGAGGCCACATGTGCTGGGTACCTCAACTTTCGATGATGTGGCCCCACGGGTGTGAGGACACTCGTGCCTGATTCCCAGCCCCTTGCTTATGTGGGCACTCTGGTGAGAGTCTGATCATGACTGGGTTCCTTACCCTTCTGTGAGGTGGGCGCTCTGATGTGAGGTCACTCCTGCCTGGATGGCTCACGTCGCCTTGGCGACGTAGGCCCTCTGTTGGCCACTGAAGCATGCTGGGAGCCTCCTACCCTCTTTAATGAGGGCCCTGGAAGAAACGCATATGCCCTTTTTGACCAAGTGCATCATTGTCGAAGTTCTGCCTCTTCTCCTATACTTTCAGAGGACTTCCCATCTACCTCCTGAAATCGTATTCCTGGAATTCTGCCCCGCGTTCAAGTCCTCTTTGCAGCCTTACTTCAATATATTTTTGGACGATAGCTGTCATTTATAACTCTGCAGGTTTGTGAATTACAGTGCCCCTGAGCTCCATTCTTCAACTCGCTTTCTTGTGAGCTGGCCGCAAAACCGCAGGATTGCTTCAGGCCCTAATCTGGTTCCGGCACGGCATGTTGAGCCTTTGGCTAATTCCTCTTCCTGATGGGAAATGAGCGTTAAATTTGCTCGTGCAGACACCTACAGCTAATCTCTCATTGGTTCTCCCTATTCCTGTTCATCTTGCTCAGAAATTCCAAACTGTGCCAAACAGGAGGTTAAAGGCACTGACTCTCCAATTGGGGAAAGAGTTAGTAAAGCGTCTGGAATGGTAAAACCGAGTATGAGGGGAAGAAAACTGAGATGCATTTAAAAAGGTTTCCCGGTCACACGGTGGACCATATTCTGGGTTTCCCATGCGTGTTTTACCTGAAGGAAGAATCCCTTAAACCTGGAGAGGTGGGACCCATGCAATGGGTACCATGCAGTATGACTTCAAATGGCCTGCATTTTCTCACCGAACCTCACCAATGCTATCAGCCCAAAGTGTCGAACCTTATGTCTCACTCAGCTCTAGGTGTAGATGTGGTAAATCCAGGTTGCATCACAAGCCCTGAATGAATTATTTAAGAATTGCTCTCTATTTCACTGTCATTGTGTTTTGTTTTTGAAATTTATTTTGATAATGGGATTTATCGGATTTTCTCTGCTGCCTTCATGCAGCTGTACACACACTTGATTCTCTTACGGAGACATATAAATCCATGGGTTTGAAGATTCTTACTAGTCATGTGTAATCCTAGGAGTTGAATATGGTGTGTTTAGTCCATTTCGTTGAGCAAGGTGTAAGTCTTGACTATTGCATATTTGGCTTATGGAAAGGTATGTGTGCTAATTTCTATCTCTGGTTTTATGCAGCACCCCACCTCACCTTTCCCCATAAGCAAGCATAAGTTGGTGTTCTAAATTTGAGACCTTGTTCTGTTTTGTAATTCAGTTCATGTGTAGCCAAGTTTACATTCCGTGTATGAGTGATATCTTATGATGTTTCATTTTCTGTGTGACTTATTTCACTTAGAATCATCGTACCTGGATCCACTCAATATGCCGCGACGGGCCTGATGACATAGATTTCATTGGTGAGTGATATTCCATTGTACGTGCGTACCACAACTTCTTTAACCATTTTTCACATTCTGGGATATTTAACTTGTACCGTAGACGACGTTCTTGTAAACAGAGCTGTCCCAAACTTTGGGGTGGCTGTGTGTTTTTGATTTTAATTTCCCTAAGCTATAGGACCATAAGTGGAAGTGACATAGGCTCTGTTGCTTTGTTTCCTACGTGTTTCAGGAAACCCCATACACTTCTCCAGAGTGGCTGTTTGCAATTTACATCCCCCCCATCAGCATAACAAGTCTCCCTGTTCTCCATGACCTGTCCTGCCTTTCTGGATTTTACACTTTTTCAGATGCCCCTTTTGACCGGGGGGCAGTGAGACTACATTGTAGTGCAGATTTCATTTACCTGCTTGCTTGCTTGGCCAAAAATGGCGTATGCGTTTTTTCCTGAATATATTCAGGAAAAAACGCAGACGCACTTTTTGGCCAGTGCATCATTGTCGACATTCTGCCTCTATTCCTATGCTTTAAGTGCAATTCCAGTCTACCCCCTGAAATCGTTTTCCTGAAATTCTGCCCCGCTTTCAAGTCCTCTTCGAAGACTTACTTCAATACATTTTTGGACGATAGCTGTCATTCATAACTCTGCAGGTTTGTGAATTACAGTGCCCCTGAGCTCGTTTCCTCAACTCGCTTTCTTGTGAGCTGGCCGCAAAACCGCAGGATTGCTGCAGGCCCTAATCTGTTTCCGTCAGGGCACACTGAGCCTTTGGTGAATTCCTCTTCCTGGTCGGAAATGAGCGTTCCATTTGCCCGTGCAGACACCTACAGCTAGTCTCTCATTGTTTCTCCCTATTCCTGTTAATCTTGCGTAGAAATTGCAAAGTGTGCCAAACAGGAGGTTAAAGGCACTGACTCTCCAAGTGGGGAGAATGTTAGTAAAGTGTCTGGAATGGTGAACCCGAGTACCAGTGTTCGAAAACTGAGATATATTTGAAAACGTTTCCCAATCACACGGTGGACAATACTCTGGGTTTCCCATGCATGTCTTAGTTGAAGGAAGAATCCCTTAAACCTGGAGAGCTGGGAACCATGGAATGGGTACCATGCTGTATGACTACAAAGGGTCTGCGTTTGCTCACCGAACCTCACAAATGCTATCAGCCCGAAGTGTCCAGCCGTATATCTCACCCAGCTCTGGGTGTAGATGTGGTAAATCCAGGTTGCATCACAAGCCCTGAATGAATTATTTAAGAATTGCTCTCTATTTCACTGTCAATGTGTTTTGGTTTTGAAATTTATTTTGATAATGGGATTTAACGGATTTTCACTGCTGCGTTTAGGCCGCTGTACACACGCTTGATTTCCTTATGGAGACATATAAATCCATGGGTATTAAGATTCTTACTTGTCAGGTATCTTGCCAGGCGTTGAATATGAGGTGTTGAGTCCATTTCGTTGAGCAAGGAGTAGGTCTTGTCTATTATATATTTGGCTTATGGAACGGTATCTGTGCTAATTTCAATCTCTGGTTTTATGCAGCACCCCAACTCACCTTTCCCCATAAGCAAGCATAAGTTGGTTTTCTAAATTTGAGACCCTGTTCTGTTTTGTAATTCAGTTTATGTGTAGCCAAGTTTACATTCCGTGTATTACTGATATATTATGATGTTTCTTTTTCTGTGTGACTTATTTCTCGTAGAATCATCGTACCTGAATCCACTCATTATGCCTCTATGGGCCTGAAGACGTAGATTTCATTGCTGAGTGATATTCCATTGTACGTGCGTACCACAATTTCTTTATCCATTTTTTGCTTTCTGGGATATTTAACTTGTACCGTAGACGAGGTTCTTGTAAACAGAGCCATCCCAAACTCTGGGGTGGCTGTGTGTTTTTGATTTTAATTTCCCTAAGCTATAGGACCATAAGTGGAAGTGCCATAGGCTGTGTTGCTTTGTTTCCTACGTGTTTCAGGATACACCATACATTTCTCCAGAGTGGCTGTTGGCAATTTACATCCCGCCCATCAGCATAACAAGGCTCCCTGTTCTCCATGACCTGTCCTGTCTTTCTGCATTTTACTCTTTTTTCAGATGGCCCTTTTGACCGGGGGGCAGTGAGACTTCATTGTAGTGCAGATTTCCTTTACACGCTTGCTTGGTTGGCCAAAAAGGGCGTATGCGTTTTTTCCTGAATATATTCAGGAAAAAACGCATACGCCCTTTTTGGCCAAGTGCATCATTGTCGACATTCTGCCTCTTTTCCTATGCTTTAAGTGCAATTCCAGTCTACCCCCTGAAATCGTTTTCCTGAAATTCTGCCCCGCTTTCAAGTCCTCTTCGAAGACTTACTTCAATACATTTTTGGACGATAGCTGTCATTCATAACTCTGCAGGTTTGTGAATTACAGTGCCCCTGAGCTCGTTTCCTCAACTCGCTTTCTTGTGAGCTGGCCGCAAAACCGCAGGATTGCTGCAGGCCCTAATCTGTTTCCGTCAGGGCACACTGAGCCTTTGGTGAATTCCTCTTCCTGGTGGGAAATGAGCGTTCCATTTGCCCGTGCAGACACCAACAGCTAGTCTCTCATTGGTTCTCCCTATGTCTGTTCATCTTGCGCAGAAATTGCAAACTGTGCCAAACAGGAGGTTAACGGCACTGACTCTCCAAGTGGGGAGAGTGTTAGTAAAGCGTCTGGAATGGTGAACCCGAGTACCAGGGGACGAAAACTTAGATGCATTTGAAAACGTTTCCCAATCACACGGCGGACGATAGTCTGGGTTTCCCATTCATGTTTTAGCTGAAGGAAGAATCCCTTAAACCTGGAGAGTTGGGACCCATGGAATGGGTACCATGCAGTATGACTACAAAGGGTCTGCGTTTGCTCACCGAACCTCACCAATGCTATCAGCCTGAAGTGTCCAGCCTTATGTCTCACCCAGCTCTGGGTGTAGATGTGGGAAATCCAGGTTGCATCACAAGCCCTGAATGAATTATTTAAGAATTGCTCTCTATTTCACTGTCATTTTGTTTTGTTTTTGAAATTTATTTTGATAATGGGATTTATCGGATTTTCACTGCTGCGTTTAGGCCGCTGTACACACGCTTGATTTCCTTATGGAGACATATAAATCCATGGGTTTTAAGATTCTTACTTGTTAGGTATCTTGCCAGGCATTGAATATGGGGTGTTGAGTCCATTTCGTTGAGCAAGGAGTAGGTCTTGTCTATTATATATTTGGCTTATGGAACGGTATCTGTGCTAATTTCAATCTCTGGTTTTATGCAGCACCCCAACTCACCTTTCCCCATAAGCAAGCATAAGTTGGTTTTCTAAATTTGAGACCCTGTTCTGTTTTGTAATTCAGTTCATGGGTAGCCAAGTTTACATTCCGTGTATTAGTGATATCTTATGATGTTTCTTTTTTGTGTGACTTATTTCTCGTAGAATCATCATACCTGAATCCACTCATTATGCCGCTACGGGCCTGATGATGTAGATTTCATTGCTGAGTGATATTCCATTGTACGTGCGTACCACAACTTCTTTATCCATTTTTTGCTTTCTGGGATATTTTACTTGTACCGTAGACGAGGTTCTTGTAAACAGAGCCGTCCCAAACTCTGGGGTGGCTGTGTGTTTTTGATTTTAATTTCCCTAAGCTATAGGACCATAAGTGGAAGTGCCATAGGCTGTGTTGCTTTGTTTCCTACGTGTTTCTGGAAACACCATACACTTCTCCAGAGTGGTTGTTGGCAATTTACATCCCGCCCATCAGCATGACAAGGCTCCCTGTTCTCCATGACCTGTCCTGCCTTTCTGGATTTTACACTTTATTCAGATGTCTCTTTTGACCGGGGGTCCAGTGAGACTTCACTGTAGTGCAGATTTCTTTTACACGCTTGCTTGGTTTGCCAAAAAGTGCGTATGCGTTTTTTCCTGAATATATTCAGGAAAAAACGCATACGCCCTTTTTGGCCAAGTGCATCGTTGTTGACATTCTGCCTCTTTTCCTATGCTTTTAGTACAATTCCAGTCTACCCCCTGAAATCGTTTTCCTGAAATTCTGCCCCGCTTTCAAGTCCTCTTCGAAGACTTACTTCAATACATTTTTTGACGATAGCTGTCATTCATAACTCTGCAGGTTTGTGAATTACAGTGCCCCTGAGCTCATGTCTTCAACTCGCTTTCTTGTGAGCTGGCCACAAAACCGCAGGATTGCTTCAGGCCAAAGTCTCTTTCCGGCAGGGCATGCTGAGCCTTTGTTTAATTCCTCTTCCTGGTCGGAAATGAGCGTTCCATTTGCCCGTGCAGACACCTACAGCTAGTCTCTCATTGCTTGTCCCTATTCCTGTTCATCTTGCACAAAAATTGCAAAGTGTGCCAAACAGGAGGTAAAATGCACTGACTCTCCAAGTGGGGAGAGTGTTAGTAAAGCGTTCAAATGTTGAACCCGAGTACCAGGGGACGAAAACTGAGATGCATTTGAAAACGTTTCCCAATCACATGGTGGACCATACTCTGGGTTTTCCATGCATGTTTTAGCTGAAGGAAGAATCCCTTAAACCTGGAGAGTTGGGACCCATGGAATAGGTACCATGCAGTATGACTTCAAAGGGTCTGCGTTTGTTCACCGAACCTCACCAATGCTATCAGCCCGAAGTGTCCAGCCTTATGTCTCATCCAGCTCTGGGTGTAGATGTGGTAAATCCAGGTTGCATCACAAGCCCTGAATGAATTATTTAAGAATTGCTCTCTATTTCACTGTCATTGTGTTTTGTTTTTGAAATTTATTTTGATAATGGGATTTATCGGATTTTCACTGCTGCGTTTAGGCCGCTGTACACATGCTTGATTTCCTTATGGAGACATATAAATCCATGGGTTTTAAGATTCTTACTTGTCAGGTATCTTGCCAGGCGTTGAATATGGGGTGTTGAGTCCATTTCGTTGAGCAAGGAGTAGGGCTTGTCTATTATATATTTGGCTTATGGAACGGTATCTGTGCTAATTTCAATCTCTGGTTTTATGCAGCACCCCAACTCACCTTTCCCCATAAGCAAGCATAAGTTGGTTTTCTAAATTTGAGACCCTGTTCTGTTTTGTAATTCAGTTCATGGGTAGTCAAGTTTTCATTCCGTGTATTAGTCATATCTTATGATGTTTCTTTTTCTGTGTGACTTATTTCTCGTAAAATCATCATACTTGAATCCACTCATTATGCCGCTACGGGCCTGAAGACGTAGATTTCATTGTTGAGTGATATTCCATTGTACGTGCGTACCAGAACTTCTTTATCGATTTTTTCCTTTCTCGGATATTTAACTTGTACCGTAGACAAGGTTCTTGTAAACAGAGCCATCCCAAACTTTAGGGTGGCTGTGTGTTTGTGATTTTAATTACCCTAAGCTATAGGACCATAGTGGAAGTGACATAGGCTGTCTTGCTTTGTTTCCTACGTGTTTCAGGATACACCATACATTTCTCCAGAGTGGCTGTTGGCAATTTACATCCCGCCCATCAGCATAACAAGGCTCCCTGTTCTCCAAGACCTGTCCTGCCTTTCTGGATTTTACACTTTTTTCAGATGGCCCTTTTGACTGGGGGGCAGTGAGACTTCATTGTAGTGCAGATTTCCTTTACACGCTTGCTTGGTTGGCCAAAAAGGGCGTATGCGTTTTTTCCTGAATATATTCAGGAAAAAACGCATACGCCCTTTTTGGCCAAGTGCATCATTGTCGACATTCTGCCTCTTTTCCTATGCTTTAAGTGCAATTCCAGTCTACCCCCTGAAATCGTTTTCCTGAAATTCTGCCCCGCTTTCAAGTCCTCTTTGAAGACTTACTTCAATACATTTTTGGACGATAGCTGTCATTCATAACTCTGCAGGTTTTTGAATTACAGTGCCTCTGAGCTCCTTTCTTCAACTCCTTTTCTTGTGAGCTGCCCGCAAAACCGCAGGATTGCTTCAGGCCGTAATATGTTTCCGGCCGGGCACGCTGAGCCTTTGGTTAATTCCACTTCCTGGTGGGAAATGATCGTTCAATTTGCCCGTGCAGACACCAATAGGTAGTCTCTCATTGGTTCTCCCTATTCCTGTTCATCTTGCGCAGAAATTCCAAACTGTGCCAAACAGGAGGTTAAAGGCACTGACTCTTCAAGTGGGGAGAGTGTTAGTAAAGCGTCTGGAATGGTAAAACCGAGTACGAGGGGACGAAAACTGAGATGCATTTGAAAACGTTTCCCAATCACACGGCGGACGATAGTCTGGGTTTCCCATGCATGTTTTAGCTGAAGGAAGAGTCCCTTAAACCTGGAGAGTTGGGACCCATGGAATGGGTACCATGCAGTATGACTTCAAAGGGTCTGCGTCTGCTCACCGAACCTCACCAATGCTATCAGCCCGAAGTGTCCAGCCTTATGTCTCACCCAGCTCTGGGTGTAGATGTGGTAAATCCAGGTTGCATCACAAGCCCTGAATGAATTATTTAAGAATTGCTCTCTATTTCACTGTCATTGTGTTTTTTTTTTTGAAATTTATTTTGATAATGGGATTTACCGGATTTTCACTGTTCCGTTTAGGCTGCTGTACACACGCTTGTTTTCCTTATGGAGACATATAAATCCATGGTTTTAAAGATTCTTACTTCTCAGGTATCTTGCCAGGCGTTGAATATGGGGTGTTGAGTCCATTTCGTTGAGCAAGTAGTAGGTCTTGTCTATAATATATTTGGCTTATGGAACGGTACCTGTGCTAATTCCAATCTCTGGTTTTATGCAGCACCCCAACTCACCTTTCCCCATAAGCAAGCATAAGTTGGTTTTCTAAATTTGAGACCCTGTTCTGTTTTGTAATTCAGTTTATGTGTAGCCAAGTTTACATTCCGTGTATTACTGATATCTTATGATGTTTATTTTTCTGTGTGACTTATTTCTCGTAGAATCATCGTACCTGAATCCACTCATTATACCGCTACGGGCCTGAAGACGTAGATTTAATTGCTGAATGATATTCCATTGTACGTGCGTACCAAAACTTCTTTATCCATTTTTTCCTTTCTCGGATATTTAACTTGTACCGTAGACAAGGTTCTTGTAAACAGAGCCATCCCAAATTTTGGGGTGGCTGTGTGTTTTTGATTTTAATTTCTTTAAACTATAGGACCATAAGTGGAAGTGACATAGGCTGTGTTGCTTTGTTTCCTACGTGTTTCAGGATACACCATACACTTCTCCAGAGTGGCTGTTGGCAATTTACATCCCGCCCATCAGCATAACAAGGCTCCCTGTTCTCCAAAACCTGTCCTGCCTTTCTGGATTTTACACATTTTTCAGATGGCCCTTTTGACCGGGGGGCAGTGAGACTTCATTGTAGTGCACATTTCCTTTACACGCTTGCTTGGTTGTCGAAAAAGTGCGTATGCGTTTTTTCCTGAATATATTCAGGAAAAAACGCATACGCCCTTTTTGGCCAAGTGCATCATTGTCGACATTCTGCCTCTTTTCCTATGCTTTAAGTGCAATTCCAGTCTACCCCCTGAAATCGTTTTCCTGAAATTCTGCCCCGCTTTCAAGTCCTCTTCTAAGACTTACTTCAATACATTTTTGGACGATAGCTGTCATTCATAACTCTGCAGGTTTGTGAATTGCAGTGCCCCTGAGCTCCTTTCTTCAACTCTCTTTCTTGTGAGCTGGCCGCAAAACCGCAGGATTGCTTCAGGCCATAATCTCTTTCCGGGGGGGAACGCTGAGCCTTTGTTTAATTCCTCTTCCTGGTCGGAAATGAGCGTTCCATTTGCCCATGCAGGCACCTACAGCTAGTCTCTCATTGGTTCTCCCTATTCCTGTACATCTTGCGCAGAAATTGCAAACTGTGCCAACAGGAGGTTAATGGCACTGACTCTCCAAGTGGGGAGAGTGTTAGTAAAGCGTCTGGAATGGTGAACCCGAGTACCAGGGGACGAAATCTGAGATGCATTTGAAAACGTTTCCCGGTCACACAGTGCACAGTTCTGTGGGTTTCCCATGCATGTTTTAGCTGAAGGAAGAATCCCTTAAACCTGGAGAGTTGGGAGCCATGGAATGGGTACCATGCAGTATGACTTCAAAGGGTCTGCGTTTGCTCACCGAACCTCACCAATGCTATCAGCCCGAAGTGTCCAGCCTTATGTCTCACCCAGCTCTGGATGTAGATGTGGTAAATCCAGGTTGGATCACATGCCCTGAATGAATTATTTAAGAATTGCTCTCTATTTCACTCTCATTGTGTTTTGTTTTTCTAATTCATTTTGATAACGGGATTTATTGGATTTTCTCTGCTGCGTTCATGCAGCTGTACACACGCTTGATTGTCTTAAGGAGACATATAAATCCATGGGTTTGAAGATTCTTACTAGTCAGGTGTATTCCTAGGCGTTGAATATGAGGTGTTTAGTCCATTTCGTTGAGCAAGGGGTAGGTCTTGACTATTACATATTTGGCTTATGGAAAGGTATCTGTGCTAATTTCTATCTCTGCTTTTATGCAGCACCCCAACTCACTTTTCCCCTTAAGCAAGCATAAGTTGGTTTTCTAAATTTGAGACCCTGTTCTGTTTTGTAATTCAGTTCATGTGTAGCCAAGTTTACATTCCGTGTATTAGTGATAACTTATGATGTTTCATTTTCTGTGTGACTTATTTCACTTAGAATCATCGTACCTGAATCCACTCATTATGCCGCGACGGGCCTGATGAAATAGATTTCATTGGTGAGTGATATTCATTTGTACGTACGTACCACACTTCTTTATCCATTTTTCGCTTTCTGGGATATTTAACTTGTTCCGTAGACGAGGTTCTTGTAAACAGAGCCGTCCGACACTTTGGGGTGGCTGTCTGTTTTTGATTTTAATTTCCGTGATCTATAAGACCATAAGTGGAAGTGCCGTAGTCTCCGTTGCTTTGTTTCTTAGGTGTTTCAGGAAACACCATACACTTCTCCAGAGTGGCTGTTGGCATTTACATCCCGCCCATCAGCATAACAAGGCTCCCTGTTCTCCATGGCCTGTCCTGTGTTTCTGGTTTTTACACTTTTTTCAGATGGCCCTTTTGACGAATGGGAAATGAGACTTCATTGTAGTGCGGATTTCCATTGCTCGAGTGCTTGGTTGGCCAAAAAGGGCATATGTGTTTTTTCCTGAATATATTCAGGAAAAAATGTTTACGCACTTTGGTCCAAGTGCATCACTGTCAAAGATCTGCCGCTTTTCACATGCTTTAAATGCAATTCCAATCTACCTCCTGAAATATGATTCCTGCAATTCTGCCTCGTTTTCAAGTCCTCTTTGCAGACTTACTTCAGTATATTTTTGCCAATAGCTGTCATTTATAACTCTGCAGGTTTGTGAATTACAGTGCCCGTGATTTCCTTTCTTAACTCGTTTCCTTGAAAACTGGCCACAGAACCGCAGGTTTGCTTCAGGCCGTAATCAGGGTCCGGCACGGCATTCTGAGACTTTGGTTCATTCCACTTCCTGGTGGGAAATTAGAGTTAAATGTGCCCCTCCAGACACCTGCCTCACTCCTAGCCCCTTGGTGATGTGTGTCCTCTGGTTTGAGGCCACATGTGCTGCGTTCCTCACCTTTGGCTGATGTGGCCCCACTGGTGTGAGGACACTCCTGCCTGGTTCCCATCCCCTTGGTGATGTGGGCCCTCCGGTGAGAGTGTGATCCTGGTTGGGTTCCTCACACTTCTGTGAGGTGGGCCCTCTTCTCTGAGGTCACTCCTGCCTGGCTGGCACACCCCGCCTTGGCGACGTCGGCCCTCTGGTGGGATTTGGTGCCTGCTGGGTGTCTCCTCCCCTCGGTAATGAGGGCCCTCTGGCGTCAGGCCCTAACTCCTGGGCTCCCAATATTTTCTGATATGCGCCCTGTGGTTCGAGTACACTCCTGCCAGGTTCCCAACCCCATGGGAATGTGGGCCTTCTGCTCTGAGGTCCCAACCGTGGGTTACTCAGTTTCATGATGAGGGCCCTCTGCTGCGAGTTCTCTCCGGCCTGGATCCCATAGCCTCGCTGCTCTTGGCCACCTGCTGGGAGGTTCCAACTGCGGGATTCCTCACCTTTTTTCTTCTATGGGCCCCCTGTTTTGAGACTCCTCCTGCCTGCCTCACTCCCAGCCCCTTGGTGATGTGTGTCCTCTGGTTTGAGGCCACGTATGCTGGGTCCCTCGCCTTTCGATGATGTGGCCCCACTGATGTGAGGACACTCCTGCCTGGTTCCTATCCCCTTGATGATGTGGGCCCTCTTGTGAGAGTCTGATCCTGTCTGGATTCCTCACACTTCTGGGAGGTGGGCCCTCTGCTGTGAGGTCACTCCTGCCTGGCTGGCACACGTCACGTTGGCGATGTGGGCCCTCAGTTGGGAGTTGGTGCCTGCTGGGAGTCTCCTCCCCTCGGTAATGAGGACCCTCTGGCGTCAGGCCCTAACTCATGGGCTCCCAAAATTTTCTGATGTGCGCCCTGTCGTGCGAGTACACTCCAGCCAGGGTCCCATCCCCATGGGTATGTGGGCTTTCTGCTCTGTGGTCCCAACGGCTGGGTTGCTCACAGTGTCAGAATGTGGGCCCTCTGCTGTGAGTTCACTCCGGCATGGATCCCATAGCCTCGGTGCTCTGGGCCACCTGCTTGGAGCTTCCAACTGCGGGGTTCCTCACCTTTTTTATTCTATGGGCGCTCTGTTGTGAGTTTCCTCCTGCATGCCTCACTCCCAGCCCTTTCGTGATGTGTGTCCCCTTGTTTGAGGCCACATGTGCTGTGTTCCTCACCTTTCGCTGATGTGGCCCCACTGGTGTGAGGACACTCCTGCCTGGTTTCCATCCCATTGGTGATGTGGGCGCTCTGGTTAGAGTCTGATCCTGTTTGGCCTCCTCACACTTCTGTGAGGTGGGCCCTCTGCTGTGAGGTAACTCCTGCCTGGCTTACTCCCATTGCCTTGGTGACGTCGGCCCTCTGGTGGCATTTGGAGCCTGCTGGTAGCCTCCTCTCCTCAGTGATGAGGGCCCTCTGGCGTCAGGCCATAACTGCTGGGTTCCCACATTTTCTGATACATGCTAAGTTGTGCGAGGACACTCCTGCGAGGTTCCCATCCCCATGGGGATGTGGGCCTTCTGCTCTGAGGTCCCACTGGCTGGGTTGCTCACAGTTTCATGATGTGGGCCCTCTGCTGTGAGTTCACTGTGGCCTGGATCCCATAGACTCCATGCTCTGGGCCACCTGCTGGGAGGTTCAAACTGCTGGATTCCTCACATTTTTTATTCTGTGGGCCCTGTGTTGTTAGGTTACTCCTGCCTGCCTCACTCGGAGCACCTTGGAAATGTGGGTCCTCTGGTTTAGGCCACATGTGCTGGGTTCCTCACCTTTCGCTGATGTGGCCCCACTGGTGTGAGGACACTCCTGCCTTGTTCCGATCCCCTTGGTGATGTGGGCCCTCTGGTGAGAGTCTTATCCTGGCTGGGTTCCTCACCCTTCTGTGAGGTAGGCCCTCTGCTGTGAGGTCACTCCTGCCTGGCTGGCCCAGGTCACCTTGGCGACGTGGGCCCTCAGTTGGGAGTTGGTGCCTGCTGGGAGTCTCCTCCCCTCGGTAATGAGGGCCCTCTGGCGTCAGACCCTAACTCCTGGGCTCCCAAAATTTTCTGTTGTGCGCCCTGTGGTGCTAGTACACTCCTGCCAGGTTCCCAACCCCATGGGAATGTGGGCCTTCTGCTCTGAGGTCCCAACCGTGGGTTGCTCAGTTTCTTGATGAGGGCCCTCTGGTGTGAGTTCACTCCAGCATGGATCCCATAGCCTCGCTGCTCCTGGCCACCTGCGGGGAAGTTCCAACTGCGGGATTCCTCACCTTTTTCCTTCTATGGGCCCTCTGTTTTGAGACTCCTCCTGCCGGCCTCACTCCCAGCCCCTTGGTGATGTGTGTCCTCTGGTTTGAGGCCACGTGTGCTGGGTCCCTCACCTTTCGATGATGTGGCCCCACTGGTGTGAGGACACTCCTGCCTGGTTCCTATCCCCTTGGTGATGTGGGCCCTCTGGTGAGAGTCTGATCCTGGCTGGGTTCCTCACACTTCTGTGAGGTGGGCCCTCTGCTGTGAGGTCACTCCTGCCTGGCTGGCACACCCCGCCTTGGCAATGTCGGCCCTCTTGTGGCAGTTGGAGCCTACTGGGAGCCTCCTCCCCTCGGTGATGAGGGCCCTCTGGCGTCAGGCCCTAACTGCTGGGTACCCACATTTTCTGATACGTGCTAAGTTGTGCGAGGACACTCGTGCCATGTTCCCAACCCCATGGTGATGTGGGCCTTCTGCTCTGAGGTCCAAACGGCTGGGTTGCTCACAGTTTCATGATGTGGGCCCTCTGCTGTGAGTTCACTGTGGCCTGGATCGCATAGACTCGGTGCTCTGGGCCGCCCACTGGGAGGTTCCCACTGCAGGATTCCTCAGCTTTTTTATTCTATTCACCCTGTGTTGTGAGGCTACTCATGCCTGCCTCACTCCGAACCCCTTGGAGATCTGGGTCCTCTGGTTTAGGCCACATGTGCTGGGTTCCTCACCTTTCTATGATGTGGTCACCCTGGTGTGAAGACAGCCCTGCCTGGTTCTGATGCCCTTGGTGATGTGGGCCCTCTGGTGAGAGTCTAATCCTGGCTGGGTTCCTCACCATTCTGTGAGGTAGGCCCTCAGCTGTGAGGTCACTCCTGCCTGGCTGTTGCACGTCACCTTGGCGACATGGTCCCTCCATAGGGAATTGGTGCCTGCTTGGGGTCTCCTCCCCTTGGTAATGAGGGCCCTCTGGCATCAGGCCCTAATTTCTGGGTTCCCAAAATTCTCTGATGTGCGCCCTGTGGTGCGAGTACACTTCTGCCAAGTTCCCAACCACATGGGAATGTGGGCCTTCTGCTCTAAAGTCCCAACGGCTGGGTTGCTCACAGTTTCATGATGAGGGCCCTCTGTTTTGAGTTCAGTCAGGCCTGGATCCCATAGCCTCGCTGCTCCTGGCCGCCTGCTGGGAGGTTCCAACTGCGGGATTCCTCACCTTTTTTACGCAATGGGCCCTCTGTTTTGAGGCTCCTCCTGCCTGCCTCACTCCCAGCCTCTTGGTGATGTGTGTCCTGTAGTTTGAGGCCACGTGTGCTGGGTCCGCACATTTCGGTGATGTGGCCCCACTGGTGTGAGGACACTCCTGCCTGGTTTCCATTCCCTTGGTGATGTGGGCCCTCTGGTGAGAGTCTGATCCTCTTTGGGTTCCTCACACTTTTGTGTGGTTGGCCCTCTGCTCTGAGGTCACTCCTGCCTGGCTGGCACACCCCGCATTGGCGACGTCGGCCCTCTGGTAGCAGTTGGAGCTTGCTGGGAGCCTCCTCTCCTCAGTGATGAGGGCCCTCTGGCGTCCGGCCCTAACTGCTGGGCTCCCCACATTTTCTGTTGTGTGCCCACTGGTGCGATGACACTCCTGCTTGGTTCCCTTCCCCATGGGGATGTGGGCCTTGTGCTCTGAGGTCACAACGGCTGGGTTGCTTACAGTATCACGATGAGGGCCCTCTGTTGTGAGTTCATCACTGCCTGGATCCCATAGCCTCGGTGCTCTGGGCCGCCTGCTGGGATGTTCCAACTGCTGGATTCCTCACCTTTTTATACAATGGGCCATGTGTTTTGAGGTTAATCCTGCCTGCCTCGCTCTGAGACCCATGGTGATGTGGGACTTCTGGTTTGAGGCCACATGTGCTGGGTACCTCAACTTTCGATGATGTGGCCCCACGGGTGTGAGGACACTCGTGCCTGATTCCCAGCCCCTTGCTTATGTGGGCACTCTGGTGAGAGTCTGATCATGACTGGGTTCCTTACCCTTCTGTGAGGTGGGCGCTCTGATGTGAGGTCACTCCTGCCTGAATGGCTCACGTCGCCTTGGCGACGTAGGCTCTCTGTTGGCCACTGAAGCATGCTGGGAGCCTCCTACCCTCTTTAATGAGGGCCCTGGAAGAAACGCATATGCCCTTTTTGACCAAGTGCATCATTGTCGAAGTTCTGCCTCTTCTCCTATACTTTCAGAGGATTTCCCGTCTACCTCCTGAAATCGTATTCCTGGAATTCTGCCCCGCGTTCAAGTCCTCTTTGCAGCCTTACTTCAATATATTTTTGGACGATAGCTGTCATTTATAACTCTGCAGGTTTGTGAATTACAGTGCCCCTGAGCTCCATTCTTCAACTCGCTTTCTT
This sequence comes from Delphinapterus leucas, assembly GCF_059928025.1. Lineage (NCBI taxonomy): Eukaryota > Metazoa > Chordata > Mammalia > Artiodactyla > Monodontidae > Delphinapterus > Delphinapterus leucas. The sequence continues at coordinate 12,498,217 of NW_028322241.1, read as the reverse complement.
GTGAGCTGGCCGCAAAACCGCAGGATTGCTTCAGGCCCTAATCTGGTTCCGGCACGGCATGTTGAGCCTTTGGCTAATTCCTCTTCCTGATGGGAAATGAGCGTTAAATTTGCTCGTGCAGACACCTACAGCTAATCTCTCATTGGTTCTCCCTATTCCTGTTCATCTTGCTCAGAAATTCCAAACTGTGCCAAACAGGAGGTTAAAGGCACTGACTCTCCAATTGGGGAAAGAGTTAGTAAAGTGTCTGGAATGGTAAAACCGAGTATGAGGGGAAGAAAACTGAGATGCATGTAAAAAGGTTTCCCGGTCACACGGTGGACCATATTCTGGGTTTCCCATGCGTGTTTTACCTGAAGGAAGAATCCCTTAAACCTGGAGAGGTGGGACCCATGCAATGGGTACCATGCAGTATGACTTCTAAGGGCCTGCATTTTCTCACCGAACCTCACCAATGCTATCAGCCCAAAGTGTCGAACCTTATGTCTCACTCAGCTCTAGGTGTAGATGTGGTAAATCCAGGTTGCATCACAAGCCCTGAATGAATTATTTAAGAATTGCTCTCTATTTCACTGTCATTGTGTTTGTTTTTGTAGTTTATTTTGATAATGGGATTTATCGGGTTTTCTTTGCTGCCTTCATGCAGCTGTACACACACTTGATTCTCTTACGGAGACATATAAATCCATGGGTTTGAAGATTCTTACTAGTCATGTGTAATCCTAGGAGTTGAATATGGTGTGTTTAGTCCATTTCGTTGACCAAGGTGTAGGTCTTGACTATTACATATTTGGCTTATGGAAAGGTATGTGTGCTAATTTCTATCTCTGGTTTTATGCAGCACCCCACCTCACCTTTCCCCATAAGCAAGCATAAGTTGGTGTTCTAAATTTGAGACCCTGTTCTGTTTTGTAATTCAGTTCATGTGTAGCCAAGTTTACATTCCGTGTATTAGTGATATCTTATGATGTTTCATTTTCTGTGTGACTTATTTCACTTAGAATCATCGTACCTGGATCCACTCAATATGCCGCGACGGGCCTGATGACATAGATTTCATTGGTGAGTGATATTCCATTGTACGTGCGTAGCACAACTTCTTTAACCATTTTTCACATTCTGGGATATTTAACTTGTACCGTAGACGACGTTCTTGTAAACAGAGCCGTCCCAAACTTTGGGGTGGCTGTGTGTTTTTGATTTTAATTTCCCTAAGCTATAGGACCATAAGTGGAAGTGCCATAGGCTCTGTTGCTTTGTTTCCTACGTGTTTCAGGAAACCCCATACACTTCTCCAGAGTGGCTGTTTGCAATTTACATCCCCCCCATCAGCATAACAAGGCTCCCTGTTCTCCATGACCTGTCCTGCCTTTCTGGATTTTACACTTTTTCAGATGCCCCTTTTAACCGGGGGGCAGTGAGACTTCATTGTAGTGCAGATTTCATTTACCTGCTTGCTTGCTTGGCCAAAAATGGCGTATGCGTTTTTTCCTGAATATATTCAGGAAAAAACGCATACGCACTTTTTGGCCAGTGCATCATTGTCGACATTCTGCCTCTATTCCTATGCTTTAAGTGCAATTCCAGTCTACGCCCTGTAATCGTTTTCCTGAAATTTTGCCCCGCTTTCAAGTCCTCTTCGAAGACTTACTTCAATACATTTTTGGACGATAGCTGTCATTCATAACTCTGCAGGTTTGTGAATTACAGTACCCCTGAGCTCGTTTCCTCAACTCGCTTTCTTGTGAGCTGGCCGCAAAACCGCAGGATTGCTGCAGGCCCTAATCTGTTTCCGTCAGGGCACGCTGAGCCTTTGGTGAATTCCTCTTCCTGGTGGGAAATGAGCGTTAAATTTGTTCGTGCAGACACCTACAGCTAATCTCTCATTGGTTCTCCCTATTCCTGTTCATCTTGCGCAGAAATTCCAAACTGTGCCAAACAGGAGGTTAAAGGCACTGACTCTCCAAGTGGGGAGAGTGTTAGTAAAGCGTCTGGAATGGTAAAACCGAGTACGAGGGGACGAAAACTGAGATGCATTTGAAAACGTTTCCCAATCACACGGCGGACGATAGTCTGGGTTTCCCATGCATGTTTTAGCTGAAGGAAGAGTCCCTTAAACCTGGAGAGTTGGGACCCATGGAATGGGTACCATGCAGTATGACTTCAAAGGGTCTGCGTCTGCTCACCGAACCTCACCAATGCTATCAGCCCGAAGTGTCCAGCCTTATGTCTCACCCAGCTCTGGGTGTAGATGTGGTAAATCCAGGTTGCATCACAAGCCCTGAATGAATTATTTAAGAATTGCTCTCTATTTCACTGTCATTGTGTTTTTTTTTTTGAAATTTATTTTGATAATGGGATTTACCGGATTTTCACTGTTCCGTTTAGGCTGCTGTACACACGCTTGTTTTCCTTATGGAGACATATAAATCCATGGTTTTAAAGATTCTTACTTGTCAGGTATCTTGCCAGGCGTTGAATATGGGGTGTTGAGTCCATTTCGTTGAGCAAGTAGTAGGTCTTGTCTATAATATATTTGGCTTATGGAACGGTACCTGTGCTAATTCCAATCTCTGGTTTTATGCAGCACCCCAACTCACCTTTCCCCATAAGCAAGCATAAGTTGGTTTTCTAAATTTGAGACCCTGTTCTGTTTTGTAATTCAGTTTATGTGTAGCCAAGTTTACATTCCGTGTATTACTGATATCTTATGATGTTTATTTTTCTGTGTGACTTATTTCTCGTAGAATCATCGTACCTGAATCCACTCATTATACCGCTACGGGCCTGAAGACGTAGATTTCATTGCTGAATGATATTCCATTGTACGTGCGTACCAAAACTTCTTTATCCATTTTTTCCTTTCTCGGATATTTAACTTGTACCGTAGACAAGGTTCTTGTAAACAGAGCCATCCCAAACTTTGGGGTGGCTGTGTGTTTTTGATTTTAATTTCTTTAAACTATAGGACCATAAGTGGAAGTGACATAGGCTGTGTTGCTTTGTTTCCTACGTGTTTCAGGATACACCATACATTTCTCCAGAGGGGCTGTTGGCAATTTACATCCCGCCCATCAGCATAACAAGGCTCCCTGTTCTCCAAAACCTGTCCTGCCTTTCTGGATTTTACACATTTTTCAGATGGCCCTTTTGACCGGGGGCCAGTGAGACTTCATTGTAGTGCACATTTCCTTTACACGCTTGCTTGGTTGTCGAAAAAGTGCGTATGCGTTTTTTCCTGAATATATTCAGGAAAAAACGCATACGCCCTTTTTGGCCAAGTGCATCATTGTCGACATTCTGCCTCTTTTCCTATGCTTTAAGTGCAATTCCAGTCTACCCCCTGAAATCGTTTTCCTGAAATTCTGCCCCGCTTTCAAGTCCTCTTCTAAGACTTACTTCAATACATTTTTGGACGATAGCTGTCATTCATAACTCTGCAGGTTTGTGAATTGCAGTGCCCCTGAGCTCCTTTCTTCAACTCTCTTTCTTGTGAGCTGGCCGCAAAACCGCAGGATTGCTTCAGGCCATAATCTCTTTCCGGGGGGGAATGCTGAGCCTTTGTTTAATTCCTCTTCCTGGTCGGAAATGAGCGTTCCATTTGCCCATGCAGGCACCTACAGCTAGTCTCTCATTGGTTCTCCCTATTCCTGTACATCTTGCGCAGAAATTGCAAACTGTGCCAACAGGAGGTTAATGGCACTGACTCTCCAAGTGGGGAGAGTGTTAGTAAAGCGTCTGGAATGATGAACCCGAGTACCAGGGGACGAAATCTGAGATGCATTTGAAAACGTTTCCCGGTCACACAGTGCACAGTTCTGTGGGTTTCCCATGCATGTTTTAGCTGAAGGAAGAATCCCTTAAACCTGGAGAGTTGGGACCCATGGAATGGGTACCATGCAGTATGACTTCAAAGGGTCTGCGTTTGCTCACCGAACCTCACCAATGCTATCAGCCCGAAGTGTCCAGCCTTATGTCTCACCCAGCTCTGGATGTAGATGTGGTAAATCCAGGTTGGATCACATGCCCTGAATGAATTATTTAAGAATTGCTCTCTATTTCACTCTCATTGTGTTTTGTTTTTCTAATTCATTTTGATAACGGGATTTATTGGATTTTCTCTGCTGCGTTCATGCAGCTGTACACACGCTTGATTGTCTTAAGGAGACATATAAATCCATGGGTTTGAAGATTCTTACTAGTCAGGTGTATTCCTAGGCGTTGAATATGAGGTGTTTAGTCCATTTCGTTGAGCAAGGGGTAGGTCTTGACTATTACATATTTGGCTTATGGAAAGGTATCTGTGCTAATTTCTATCTCTGCTTTTATGCAGCACCCCAACTCACTTTTCCCCTTAAGCAAGCATAAGTTGGTTTTCTAAATTTGAGACCCTGTTCTGTTTTGTAATTCAGTTCATGTGTAGCCAAGTTTACATTCCGTGTATTAGTGATAACTTATGATGTTTCATTTTCTGTGTGACTTATTTCACTTAGAATCATCGTACCTGAATCCACTCATTATGCCGCGACGGGCCTGATGAAATAGATTTCATTGGTGAGTGATATTCATTTGTACGTACGTACCACACTTCTTTATCCATTTTTCGCTTTCTGGGATATTTAACTTGTTCCGTAGACGAGGTTCTTGTAAACAGAGCCGTCCGACACTTTGGGGTGGCTGTCTGTTTTTGATTTTAATTTCCGTGATCTATAAGACCATAAGTGGAAGTGCCGTAGTCTCCGTTGCTTTGTTTCTTAGGTGTTTCAGGAAACACCATACACTTCTCCAGAGTGGCTGTTGGCATTTACATCCCGCCCATCAGCATAACAAGGCTCCCTGTTCTCCATGGCCTGTCCTGTGTTTCTGGTTTTTACACTTTTTTCAGATGGCCCTTTTGACGAATGGGAAATGAGACTTCATTGTAGTGCGGATTTCCATTGCTCGAGTGCTTGGTTGGCCAAAAAGGGCATATGTGTTTTTTCCTGAATATATTCAGGAAAAAATGTTTACGCACTTTGGTCCAAGTGCATCACTGTCAAAGATCTGCCGCTTTTCACATGCTTTAAATGCAATTCCAATCTACCTCCTGAAATATGATTCCTGCAATTCTGCCTCGTTTTCAAGTCCTCTTTGCAGACTTACTTCCATATATTTTTGCCAATAGCTGTCATTTATAACTCTGCAGGTTTGTGAATTACAGTGCCGGTGATTTCCTTTCTTAACTCGTTTCCTTGAAAACTGGCCACAGAACCGCAGGTTTGCTTCAGGCCGTAATCAGGGTCCGGCACGGCACTCTGAGACTTTGGTTCATTCCACTTCCTGGTGGGAAATTAGAGTTAAATGTGCCCCTCCAGACACCTGCCTCACTCCTAGCCCCTTGGTGATGTGTGTCCTCTGGTTTGAGGCCACATGTGCTGGGTTCCTCACCTTTGGCTGATGTGGCCCCACTGGTGTGAGGACACTCCTGCCTGGTTCCCATCCCCTTGGTGATGTGGGCCCTCCGGTGAGAGTGTGATCCTGGTTGGGTTCCTCACACTTCTGTGAGGTGGGCCCTCTTCTCTGAGGTCACTCCTGCCTGGCTGGCACACCCCGCCTTGGCGACGTCGGCCCTCTGGTGGGATTTGGTGCCTGCTGGGTGTCTCCTCCCCTCGGTAATGAGGGCCCTCTGGCGTCAGGCCCTAACTCCTGGGCTCCCAATATTTTCTGATATGCGCCCTGTGGTTCGAGTACACTCCTGCCAGGTTCCCAACCCCATGGGAATGTGGGCCTTCTGCTCTGAGGTCCCAACCGTGGGTTACTCAGTTTCATGATGAGGGCCCTCTGCTGCGAGTTCTCTCCGGCCTGGATCCCATAGCCTCGCTGCTCTTGGCCACCTGCTGGGAGGTTCCAACTGCGGGATTCCTCACCTTTTTTCTTCTATGGGCCCCCTGTTTTGAGACTCCTCCTGCCTGCCTCACTCCCAGCCCCTTGGTGATGTGTGTCCTCTGGTTTGAGGCCACGTATGCTGGGTCCCTCGCCTTTCGAAGATGTGGCCCCACTGATGTGAGGACACTCCTGCCTGGTTCCTATCCCCTTGATGATGTGGGCCCTCTTGTGAGAGTCTGATCCTGTCTGGATTCCTCACACTTCTGGGAGGTGGGCCCTCTGCTGTGAGGTCACTCCTGCCTGGCTGGCACACGTCACGTTGGCGATGTGGGCCCTCAGTTGGGAGTTGGTGCCTGCTGGGAGTCTCCTCCCCTCGGTAATGAGGACCCTCTGGCGTCAGGCCCTAACTCATGGGCTCCCAAAATTTTCTGATGTGCGCCCTGTCGTGCGAGTACACTCCAGCCAGGGTCCCATCCCCATGGGTATGTGGGCTTTCTGCTCTGTGGTCCCAACGGCTGGGTTGCTCACAGTGTCAGAATGTGGGCCCTCTGCTGTGAGTTCACTCCGGCATGGATCCCATAGCCTCGGTGCTCTGGGCCACCTGCTTGGAGCTTCCAACTGCGGGGTTCCTCACCTTTTTTATTCTATGGGCGCTCTGTTGTGAGTTTCCTCCTGCATGCCTCACTCCCAGCCCTTTCGTGATGTGTGTCCCCTTGTTTGAGGCCACATGTGCTGTGTTCCTCACCTTTCGCTGATGTGGCCCCACTGGTGTGAGGACACTCCTGCCTGGTTTCCATCCCATTGGTGATGTGGGCGCTCTGGTTAGAGTCTGATCCTGTTTGGGCTCCTCACACTTCTGTGAGGTGGGCCCTCTGCTGTGAGGTAACTCCTGCCTGGCTTACTCCCATTGCCTTGGTGACGTCGGCCCTCTGGTGGCATTTGGAGCCTGCTGGTAGCCTCCTCTCCTCAGTGATGAGGGCCCTCTGGCGTCAGGCCATAACTGCTGGGTTCCCACATTTTCTGATACATGCTAAGTTGTGCGAGGACACTCCTGCGAGGTTCCCATCCCCATGGGGATGTGGGCCTTCTGCTCTGAGGTCCCACTGGCTGGGTTGCTCACAGTTTCATGATGTGGGCCCTCTGCTGTGAGTTCACTGTGGCCTGGATCCCATAGACTCCATGCTCTGGGCCACCTGCTGGGAGGTTCAAACTGCTGGATTCCTCACATTTTTTATTCTGTGGGCCCTGTGTTGTTAGGTTACTCCTGCCTGCCTCACTCGGAGCACCTTGGAAATGTGGGTCCTCTGGTTTAGGCCACATGTGCTGGGTTCCTCACCTTTCGCTGATGTGGCCCCACTGGTGTGAGGACACTCCTGCCTTGTTCCGATCCCCTTGGTGATGTGGGCCCTCTGGTGAGAGTCTTATCCTGGCTGGGTTCCTCACCCTTCTGTGAGGTAGGCCCTCTGCTGTGAGGTCACTCCTGCCTGGCTGGCCCAGGTCACCTTGGCGACGTGGGCCCTCAGTTGGGAGTTGGTGCCTGCTGGGAGTCTCCTCCCCTCGGTAATGAGGGCCCTCTGGCGTCAGACCCTAACTCCTGGGCTCCCAAAATTTTCTGTTGTGCGCCCTGTGGTGCTAGTACACTCCTGCCAGGTTCCCAACCCCATGGGAATGTGGGCCTTCTGCTCTGAGGTCCCAACCGTGGGTTGCTCAGTTTCTTGATGAGGGCCCTCTGGTGTGAGTTCACTCCAGCATGGATCCCATAGCCTCGCTGCTCCTGGCCACCTGCGGGGAAGTTCCAACTGCGGGATTCCTCACCTTTTTCCTTCTATGGGCCCTCTGTTTTGAGACTCCTCCTGCCGGCCTCACTCCCAGCCCCTTGGTGATGTGTGTCCTCTGGTTTGAGGCCACGTGTGCTGGGTCCCTCACCTTTCGATGATGTGGCCCCACTGGTGTGAGGACACTCCTGCCTGGTTCCTATCCCCTTGGTGATGTGGGCCCTCTGGTGAGAGTCTGATCCTGGCTGGGTTCCTCACACTTCTGTGAGGTGGGCCCTCTGCTGTGAGGTCACTCCTGCCTGGCTGGCACACCCCGCCTTGGCAATGTCGGCCCTCTTGTGGCAGTTGGAGCCTACTGGGAGCCTCCTCCCCTCGGTGATGAGGGCCCTCTGGCGTCAGGCCCTAACTGCTGGGTACCCACATTTTCTGATACGTGCTAAGTTGTGCGAGGACACTCGTGCCATGTTCCCAACCCCATGGTGATGTGGGCCTTCTGCTCTGAGGTCCAAACGGCTGGGTTGCTCACAGTTTCATGATGTGGGCCCTCTGCTGTGAGTTCACTGTGGCCTGGATCGCATAGACTCGGTGCTCTGGGCCGCCCACTGGGAGGTTCCCACTGCAGGATTCCTCAGCTTTTTTATTCTATTCACCCTGTGTTGTGAGGCTACTCATGCCTGCCTCACTCCGAACCCCTTGGAGATCTGGGTCCTCTGGTTTAGGCCACATGTGCTGGGTTCCTCACCTTTCTATGATGTGGTCACCCTGGTGTGAAGACAGCCCTGCCTGGTTCTGATGCCCTTGGTGATGTGGGCCCTCTGGTGAGAGTCTAATCCTGGCTGGGTTCCTCACCATTCTGTGAGGTAGGCCCTCAGCTGTGAGGTCACTCCTGCCTGGCTGTTGCACGTCACCTTGGCGACATGGTCCCTCCATAGGGAATTGGTGCCTGCTTGGGGTCTCCTCCCCTTGGTAATGAGGGCCCTCTGGCATCAGGCCCTAATTTCTGGGTTCCCAAAATTCTCTGATGTGCGCCCTGTGGTGCGAGTACACTTCTGCCAAGTTCCCAACCACATGGGAATGTGGGCCTTCTGCTCTAAAGTCCCAACGGCTGGGTTGCTCACAGTTTCATGATGAGGGCCCTCTGTTTTGAGTTCAGTCAGGCCTGGATCCCATAGCCTCGCTGCTCCTGGCCGCCTGCTGGGAGGTTCCAACTGCGGGATTCCTCACCTTTTTTACGCAATGGGCCCTCTGTTTTGAGGCTCCTCCTGCCTGCCTCACTCCCAGCCTCTTGGTGATGTGTGTCCTGTAGTTTGAGGCCACGTGTGCTGGGTCCGCACATTTCGGTGATGTGGCCCCACTGGTGTGAGGACACTCCTGCCTGGTTTCCATTCCCTTGGTGATGTGGGCCCTCTGGTGAGAGTCTGATCCTCTTTGGGTTCCTCACACTTTTGTGTGGTTGGCCCTCTGCTCTGAGGTCACTCCTGCCTGGCTGGCACACCCCGCATTGGCGACGTCGGCCCTCTGGTAGCAGTTGGAGCTTGCTGGGAGCCTCCTCTCCTCAGTGATGAGGGCCCTCTGGCGTCCGGCCCTAACTGCTGGGCTCCCCACATTTTCTGTTGTGTGCCCACTGGTGCGATGACACTCCTGCTTGGTTCCCTTCCCCATGGGGATGTGGGCCTTGTGCTCTGAGGTCACAACGGCTGGGTTGCTTACAGTATCACGATGAGGGCCCTCTGTTGTGAGTTCATCACTGCCTGGATCCCATAGCCTCGGTGCTCTGGGCCGCCTGCTGGGATGTTCCAACTGCTGGATTCCTCACCTTTTTATACAATGGGCCATGTGTTTTGAGGTTAATCCTGCCTGCCTCGCTCTGAGACCCATGGTGATGTGGGACTTCTGGTTTGAGGCCACATGTGCTGGGTACCTCAACTTTCGATGATGTGGCCCCACGGGTGTGAGGACACTCGTGCCTGATTCCCAGCCCCTTGCTTATGTGGGCACTCTGGTGAGAGTCTGATCATGACTGGGTTCCTTACCCTTCTGTGAGGTGGGCGCTCTGATGTGAGGTCACTCCTGCCTGAATGGCTCACGTCGCCTTGGCGACGTAGGCTCTCTGTTGGCCACTGAAGCATGCTGGGAGCCTCCTACCCTCTTTAATGAGGGCCCTGGAAGAAACGCATATGCCCTTTTTGACCAAGTGCATCATTGTCGAAGTTCTGCCTCTTCTCCTATACTTTCAGAGGATTTCCCGTCTACCTCCTGAAATCGTATTCCTGGAATTCTGCCCCGCGTTCAAGTCCTCTTTGCAGCCTTACTTCAATATATTTTTGGACGATAGCTGTCATTTATAACTCTGCAGGTTTGTGAATTACAGTGCCCCTGAGCTCCATTCTTCAACTCGCTTTCTTGTGAGCTGGCCGCAAAACCGCAGGATTGCTTCAGGCCCTAATCTGGTTCCGGCACGGCATGTTGAGCCTTTGGCTAATTCCTCTTCCTGATGGGAAATGAGCGTTAAATTTGCTCGTGCAGACACCTACAGCTAATCTCTCATTGGTTCTCCCTATTCCTGTTCATCTTGCTCAGAAATTCCAAACTGTGCCAAACAGGAGGTTAAAGGCACTGACTCTCCAATTGGGGAAAGAGTTAGTAAAGTGTCTGGAATGGTAAAACCGAGTATGAGGGGAAGAAAACTGAGATGCATGTAAAAAGGTTTCCCGGTCACACGGTGGACCATATTCTGGGTTTCCCATGCGTGTTTTACCTGAAGGAAGAATCCCTTAAACCTGGAGAGGTGGGACCCATGCAATGGGTACCATGCAGTATGACTTCTAAGGGCCTGCATTTTCTCACCGAACCTCACCAATGCTATCAGCCCAAAGTGTCGAACCTTATGTCTCACTCAGCTCTAGGTGTAGATGTGGTAAATCCAGGTTGCATCACAAGCCCTGAATGAATTATTTAAGAATTGCTCTCTATTTCACTGTCATTGTGTTTGTTTTTGTAGTTTATTTTGATAATGGGATTTATCGGGTTTTCTTTGCTGCCTTCATGCAGCTGTACACACACTTGATTCTCTTACGGAGACATATAAATCCATGGGTTTGAAGATTCTTACTAGTCATGTGTAATCCTAGGAGTTGAATATGGTGTGTTTAGTCCATTTCGTTGACCAAGGTGTAGGTCTTGACTATTACATATTTGGCTTATGGAAAGGTATGTGTGCTAATTTCTATCTCTGGTTTTATGCAGCACCCCACCTCACCTTTCCCCATAAGCAAGCATAAGTTGGTGTTCTAAATTTGAGACCCTGTTCTGTTTTGTAATTCAGTTCATGTGTAGCCAAGTTTACATTCCGTGTATTAGTGATATCTTATGATGTTTCATTTTCTGTGTGACTTATTTCACTTAGAATCATCGTACCTGGATCCACTCAATATGCCGCGACGGGCCTGATGACATAGATTTCATTGGTGAGTGATATTCCATTGTACGTGCGTAGCACAACTTCTTTAACCATTTTTCACATTCTGGGATATTTAACTTGTACCGTAGACGACGTTCTTGTAAACAGAGCCGTCCCAAACTTTGGGGTGGCTGTGTGTTTTTGATTTTAATTTCCCTAAGCTATAGGACCATAAGTGGAAGTGCCATAGGCTCTGTTGCTTTGTTTCCTACGTGTTTCAGGAAACCCCATACACTTCTCCAGAGTGGCTGTTTGCAATTTACATCCCCCCCATCAGCATAACAAGGCTCCCTGTTCTCCATGACCTGTCCTGCCTTTCTGGATTTTACACTTTTTCAGATGCCCCTTTTAACCGGGGGGCAGTGAGACTTCATTGTAGTGCAGATTTCATTTACCTGCTTGCTTGCTTGGCCAAAAATGGCGTATGCGTTTTTTCCTGAATATATTCAGGAAAAAACGCATACGCACTTTTTGGCCAGTGCATCATTGTCGACATTCTGCCTCTATTCCTATGCTTTAAGTGCAATTCCAGTCTACGCCCTGTAATCGTTTTCCTGAAATTTTGCCCCGCTTTCAAGTCCTCTTCGAAGACTTACTTCAATACATTTTTGGACGATAGCTGTCATTCATAACTCTGCAGGTTTGTGAATTACAGTACCCCTGAGCTCGTTTCCTCAACTCGCTTTCTTGTGAGCTGGCCGCAAAACCGCAGGATTGCTGCAGGCCCTAATCTGTTTCCGTCAGGGCACGCTGAGCCTTTGGTGAATTCCTCTTCCTGGTGGGAAATGAGCGTTAAATTTGTTCGTGCAGACACCTACAGCTAATCTCTCATTGGTTCTCCCTATTCCTGTTCATCTTGCGCAGAAATTCCAAACTGTGCCAAACAGGAGGTTAAAGGCACTGACTCTCCAAGTGGGGAGAGTGTTAGTAAAGCGTCTGGAATGGTAAAACCGAGTACGAGGGGACGAAAACTGAGATGCATTTGAAAACGTTTCCCAATCACACGGCGGACGATAGTCTGGGTTTCCCATGCATGTTTTAGCTGAAGGAAGAGTCCCTTAAACCTGGAGAGTTGGGACCCATGGAATGGGTACCATGCAGTATGACTTCAAAGGGTCTGCGTCTGCTCACCGAACCTCACCAATGCTATCAGCCCGAAGTGTCCAGCCTTATGTCTCACCCAGCTCTGGGTGTAGATGTGGTAAATCCAGGTTGCATCACAAGCCCTGAATGAATTATTTAAGAATTGCTCTCTATTTCACTGTCATTGTGTTTTTTTTTTTGAAATTTATTTTGATAATGGGATTTACCGGATTTTCACTGTTCCGTTTAGGCTGCTGTACACACGCTTGTTTTCCTTATGGAGACATATAAATCCATGGTTTTAAAGATTCTTACTTGTCAGGTATCTTGCCAGGCGTTGAATATGGGGTGTTGAGTCCATTTCGTTGAGCAAGTAGTAGGTCTTGTCTATAATATATTTGGCTTATGGAACGGTACCTGTGCTAATTCCAATCTCTGGTTTTATGCAGCACCCCAACTCACCTTTCCCCATAAGCAAGCATAAGTTGGTTTTCTAAATTTGAGACCCTGTTCTGTTTTGTAATTCAGTTTATGTGTAGCCAAGTTTACATTCCGTGTATTACTGATATCTTATGATGTTTATTTTTCTGTGTGACTTATTTCTCGTAGAATCATCGTACCTGAATCCACTCATTATACCGCTACGGGCCTGAAGACGTAGATTTCATTGCTGAATGATATTCCATTGTACGTGCGTACCAAAACTTCTTTATCCATTTTTTCCTTTCTCGGATATTTAACTTGTACCGTAGACAAGGTTCTTGTAAACAGAGCCATCCCAAACTTTGGGGTGGCTGTGTGTTTTTGATTTTAATTTCTTTAAACTATAGGACCATAAGTGGAAGTGACATAGGCTGTGTTGCTTTGTTTCCTACGTGTTTCAGGATACACCATACATTTCTCCAGAGGGGCTGTTGGCAATTTACATCCCGCCCATCAGCATAACAAGGCTCCCTGTTCTCCAAAACCTGTCCTGCCTTTCTGGATTTTACACATTTTTCAGATGGCCCTTTTGACCGGGGGCCAGTGAGACTTCATTGTAGTGCACATTTCCTTTACACGCTTGCTTGGTTGTCGAAAAAGTGCGTATGCGTTTTTTCCTGAATATATTCAGGAAAAAACGCATACGCCCTTTTTGGCCAAGTGCATCATTGTCGACATTCTGCCTCTTTTCCTATGCTTTAAGTGCAATTCCAGTCTACCCCCTGAAATCGTTTTCCTGAAATTCTGCCCCGCTTTCAAGTCCTCTTCTAAGACTTACTTCAATACATTTTTGGACGATAGCTGTCATTCATAACTCTGCAGGTTTGTGAATTGCAGTGCCCCTGAGCTCCTTTCTTCAACTCTCTTTCTTGTGAGCTGGCCGCAAAACCGCAGGATTGCTTCAGGCCATAATCTCTTTCCGGGGGGGAATGCTGAGCCTTTGTTTAATTCCTCTTCCTGGTCGGAAATGAGCGTTCCATTTGCCCATGCAGGCACCTACAGCTAGTCTCTCATTGGTTCTCCCTATTCCTGTACATCTTGCGCAGAAATTGCAAACTGTGCCAACAGGAGGTTAATGGCACTGACTCTCCAAGTGGGGAGAGTGTTAGTAAAGCGTCTGGAATGATGAACCCGAGTACCAGGGGACGAAATCTGAGATGCATTTGAAAACGTTTCCCGGTCACACAGTGCACAGTTCTGTGGGTTTCCCATGCATGTTTTAGCTGAAGGAAGAATCCCTTAAACCTGGAGAGTTGGGACCCATGGAATGGGTACCATGCAGTATGACTTCAAAGGGTCTGCGTTTGCTCACCGAACCTCACCAATGCTATCAGCCCGAAGTGTCCAGCCTTATGTCTCACCCAGCTCTGGATGTAGATGTGGTAAATCCAGGTTGGATCACATGCCCTGAATGAATTATTTAAGAATTGCTCTCTATTTCACTCTCATTGTGTTTTGTTTTTCTAATTCATTTTGATAACGGGATTTATTGGATTTTCTCTGCTGCGTTCATGCAGCTGTACACACGCTTGATTGTCTTAAGGAGACATATAAATCCATGGGTTTGAAGATTCTTACTAGTCAGGTGTATTCCTAGGCGTTGAATATGAGGTGTTTAGTCCATTTCGTTGAGCAAGGGGTAGGTCTTGACTATTACATATTTGGCTTATGGAAAGGTATCTGTGCTAATTTCTATCTCTGCTTTTATGCAGCACCCCAACTCACTTTTCCCCTTAAGCAAGCATAAGTTGGTTTTCTAAATTTGAGACCCTGTTCTGTTTTGTAATTCAGTTCATGTGTAGCCAAGTTTACATTCCGTGTATTAGTGATAACTTATGATGTTTCATTTTCTGTGTGACTTATTTCACTTAGAATCATCGTACCTGAATCCACTCATTATGCCGCGACGGGCCTGATGAAATAGATTTCATTGGTGAGTGATATTCATTTGTACGTACGTACCACACTTCTTTATCCATTTTTCGCTTTCTGGGATATTTAACTTGTTCCGTAGACGAGGTTCTTGTAAACAGAGCCGTCCGACACTTTGGGGTGGCTGTCTGTTTTTGATTTTAATTTCCGTGATCTATAAGACCATAAGTGGAAGTGCCGTAGTCTCCGTTGCTTTGTTTCTTAGGTGTTTCAGGAAACACCATACACTTCTCCAGAGTGGCTGTTGGCATTTACATCCCGCCCATCAGCATAACAAGGCTCCCTGTTCTCCATGGCCTGTCCTGTGTTTCTGGTTTTTACACTTTTTTCAGATGGCCCTTTTGACGAATGGGAAATGAGACTTCATTGTAGTGCGGATTTCCATTGCTCGAGTGCTTGGTTGGCCAAAAAGGGCATATGTGTTTTTTCCTGAATATATTCAGGAAAAAATGTTTACGCACTTTGGTCCAAGTGCATCACTGTCAAAGATCTGCCGCTTTTCACATGCTTTAAATGCAATTCCAATCTACCTCCTGAAATATGATTCCTGCAATTCTGCCTCGTTTTCAAGTCCTCTTTGCAGACTTACTTCCATATATTTTTGCCAATAGCTGTCATTTATAACTCTGCAGGTTTGTGAATTACAGTGCCGGTGATTTCCTTTCTTAACTCGTTTCCTTGAAAACTGGCCACAGAACCGCAGGTTTGCTTCAGGCCGTAATCAGGGTCCGGCACGGCACTCTGAGACTTTGGTTCATTCCACTTCCTGGTGGGAAATTAGAGTTAAATGTGCCCCTCCAGACACCTGCCTCACTCCTAGCCCCTTGGTGATGTGTGTCCTCTGGTTTGAGGCCACATGTGCTGGGTTCCTCACCTTTGGCTGATGTGGCCCCACTGGTGTGAGGACACTCCTGCCTGGTTCCCATCCCCTTGGTGATGTGGGCCCTCCGGTGAGAGTGTGATCCTGGTTGGGTTCCTCACACTTCTGTGAGGTGGGCCCTCTTCTCTGAGGTCACTCCTGCCTGGCTGGCACACCCCGCCTTGGCGACGTCGGCCCTCTGGTGGGATTTGGTGCCTGCTGGGTGTCTCCTCCCCTCGGTAATGAGGGCCCTCTGGCGTCAGGCCCTAACTCCTGGGCTCCCAATATTTTCTGATATGCGCCCTGTGGTTCGAGTACACTCCTGCCAGGTTCCCAACCCCATGGGAATGTGGGCCTTCTGCTCTGAGGTCCCAACCGTGGGTTACTCAGTTTCATGATGAGGGCCCTCTGCTGCGAGTTCTCTCCGGCCTGGATCCCATAGCCTCGCTGCTCTTGGCCACCTGCTGGGAGGTTCCAACTGCGGGATTCCTCACCTTTTTTCTTCTATGGGCCCCCTGTTTTGAGACTCCTCCTGCCTGCCTCACTCCCAGCCCCTTGGTGATGTGTGTCCTCTGGTTTGAGGCCACGTATGCTGGGTCCCTCGCCTTTCGATGATGTGGCCCCACTGATGTGAGGACACTCCTGCCTGGTTCCTATCCCCTTGATGATGTGGGCCCTCTTGTGAGAGTCTGATCCTGTCTGGATTCCTCACACTTCTGGGAGGTGGGCCCTCTGCTGTGAGGTCACTCCTGCCTGGCTGGCACACGTCACGTTGGCGATGTGGGCCCTCAGTTGGGAGTTGGTGCCTGCTGGGAGTCTCCTCCCCTCGGTAATGAGGACCCTCTGGCGTCAGGCCCTAACTCATGGGCTCCCAAAATTTTCTGATGTGCGCCCTGTCGTGCGAGTACACTCCAGCCAGGGTCCCATCCCCATGGGTATGTGGGCTTTCTGCTCTGTGGTCCCAACGGCTGGGTTGCTCACAGTGTCAGAATGTGGGCCCTCTGCTGTGAGTTCACTCCGGCATGGATCCCATAGCCTCGGTGCTCTGGGCCACCTGCTTGGAGCTTCCAACTGCGGGGTTCCTCACCTTTTTTATTCTATGGGCGCTCTGTTGTGAGTTTCCTCCTGCATGCCTCACTCCCAGCCCTTTCGTGATGTGTGTCCCCTTGTTTGAGGCCACATGTGCTGTGTTCCTCACCTTTCGCTGATGTGGCCCCACTGGTGTGAGGACACTCCTGCCTGGTTTCCATCCCATTGGTGATGTGGGCGCTCTGGTTAGAGTCTGATCCTGTTTGGGCTCCTCACACTTCTGTGAGGTGGGCCCTCTGCTGTGAGGTAACTCCTGCCTGGCTTACTCCCATTGCCTTGGTGACGTCGGCCCTCTGGTGGCATTTGGAGCCTGCTGGTAGCCTCCTCTCCTCAGTGATGAGGGCCCTCTGGCGTCAGGCCATAACTGCTGGGTTCCCACATTTTCTGATACATGCTAAGTTGTGCGAGGACACTCCTGCGAGGTTCCCATCCCCATGGGGATGTGGGCCTTCTGCTCTGAGGTCCCACTGGCTGGGTTGCTCACAGTTTCATGATGTGGGCCCTCTGCTGTGAGTTCACTGTGGCCTGGATCCCATAGACTCCATGCTCTGGGCCACCTGCTGGGAGGTTCAAACTGCTGGATTCCTCACATTTTTTATTCTGTGGGCCCTGTGTTGTTAGGCTACTCCTGCCTGCCTCACTCGGAGCACCTTGGAAATGTGGGTCCTCTGGTTTAGGCCACATGTGTTGGGTTCCTCACCTTTCGCTGATGTGGCCCCACTGGTGTGGGGTCACTCCTGCCTTGTTCCGATCCCCTTGGTGATGTGGGCCCTCTGGTGAGAGTCTTATCCTGGCTGGGTTCCTCACCCTTCTGTGAGGTAGGCCCTCTGCTGTGAGGTCACTCCTGCCTGGCTGGCCCAGGTCACCTTGGCGACGTGGGCCCTCAGTTGGGAGTTGGTGCCTGCTGGGAGTCTCCTCCCCTCGGTAATGAGGGCCCTCTGGCGTCAGACCCTAACTCCTGGGCTCCCAAAATTTTCTGTTGTGCGCCCTGTGGTGCTAGTACACTCCTGCCAGGTTCCCAACCCCATGGGAATGTGGGCCTTCTGCTCTGAGGTCCCAACCGTGGGTTGCTCAGTTTCTTGATGAGGGCCCTCTGGTGTGAGTTCACTCCAGCATGGATCCCATAGCCTCGCTGCTCCTGGCCACCTGCGGGGAAGTTCCAACTGCGGGATTCCTCACCTTTTTCCTTCTATGGGCCCTCTGTTTTGAGACTCCTCCTGCCGGCCTCACTCCCAGCCCCTTGGTGATGTGTGTCCTCTGGTTTGAGGCCACGTGTGCTGGGTCCCTCACCTTTCGATGATGTGGCCCCACTGGTGTGAGGACACTCCTGCCTGGTTCCTATCCCCTTGGTGATGTGGGCCCTCTGGTGAGAGTCTGATCCTGGCTGGGTTCCTCACACTTCTGTGAGGTGGGCCCTCTGCTGTGAGGTCACTCCTGCCTGGCTGGCACACCCCGCCTTGGCAATGTCGGCCCTCTTGTGGCAGTTGGAGCCTACTGGGAGCCTCCTCCCCTCGGTGATGAGGGCCCTCTGGCGTCAGGCCCTAACTGCTGGGTACCCACATTTTCTGATACGTGCTAAGTTGTGCGAGGACACTCGTGCCATGTTCCCAACCCCATGGTGATGTGGGCCTTCTGCTCTGAGGTCCAAACGGCTGGGTTGCTCACAGTTTCATGATGTGGGCCCTCTGCTGTGAGTTCACTGTGGCCTGGATCGCATAGACTCGGTGCTCTGGGCCGCCCACTGGGAGGTTCCCACTGCAGGATTCCTCAGCTTTTTTATTCTATTCACCCTGTGTTGTGAGGCTACTCATGCCTGCCTCACTCCGAACCCCTTGGAGATCTGGGTCCTCTGGTTTAGGCCACATGTGCTGGGTTCCTCACCTTTCTATGATGTGGTCACCCTGGTGTGAAGACAGTCCCGCCTGGTTCTGATGCCCTTGGTGATGTGGGCCCTCTGGTGAGAGTCTAATCCTGGCTGGGTTCCTCACCATTCTGTGAGGTAGGCCCTCAGCTGTGAGGTCACTCCTGCCTGGCTGTTGCACGTCACCTTGGCGACATGGTCCCTCCATAGGGAATTGGTGCCTGCTTGGGGTCTCCTCCCCTTGGTAATGAGGGCCCTCTGGCATCAGGCCCTAATTTCTGGGTTCCCAAAATTCTCTGATGTGCGCCCTGTGGTGCGAGTACACTTCTGCCAAGTTCCCAACCACATGGGAATGTGGGCCTTCTGCTCTAAAGTCCCAACGGCTGGGTTGCTCACAGTTTCATGATGAGGCCCCTCTGTTTTGAGTTCAGTCAGGCCTGGATCCCATAGCCTCGCTGCTCCTGGCCGCCTGCTGGGAGGTTCCAACTGCGGGATTCCTCACCTTTTTTACGCAATGGGCCCTCTGTTTTGAGGCTCCTCCTGCCTGCCTCACTCCCAGCCCCTTGGTGATGTGTGTCCTGTAGTTTGAGGCCACGTGTGCTGGGTCCGCACATTTCGGTGATGTGGCCCCACTGGTGTGAGGACACTCCTGCCTGGTTTCCATTCCCTTGGTGATGTGGGCCCTCTGGTGAGAGTCTGATCCTCTTTGGGTTCCTCACACATTTGTGTGGTTGGCCCTCTGCTCTGAGGTCACTCCTGCCTGGCTGGCACACCCCGCATTGGCGACGTCGGCCCTCTGGTAGCAGTTGGAGCTTGCTGGGAGCCTCCTCTCCTCAGTGATGAGGGCCCTCTGGCGTCCGGCCCTAACTGCTGGGCTCCCCACATTTTCTGTTGTGTGCCCACTGGTGCGATGACACTCCTCCTTGGTTCCCTTCCCCATGGGGATGTGGGCCTTGTGCTCTGAGGTCACAACGGCTGGGTTGCTTACAGTATCACGATGAGGGCCCTCTGTTGTGAGTTCATCACTGCCTGGATCCCATAGCCTCGGTGCTCTGGGCCGCCTGCTGGGATGTTCCAACTGCTGGATTCCTCACCTTTTTATACAATGGGCCATGTGTTTTGAGGTTAATCCTGCCTGCCTCGCTCTGAGACCCATGTTGATGTGGGACTTCTGGTTTGAGGCCACATGTGCTGGGTACCTCAACTTTCGATGATGTGGCCCCACGGGTGTGAGGACACTCGTGCCTGATTCCCAGCCCCTTGCTTATGTGGGCACTCTGGTGAGTCTGATCATGACTGGGTTCCTTACCCTTCTGTGAGGTGGGCGCTCTGATGTGAGGTCACTCCTGCCTGAATGGCTCACGTCGCCTTGGCGACGTAGGCCCTCTGTTGGCCACTGAAGCATGCTGGGAGCCTCCTACCCTCTTTAATGAGGGCCCTGGAAGAAACGCATATGCCCTTTTTGACCAAGTGCATCATTGTCGAAGTTCTGCCTCTTCTCCTATACTTTCAGAGGACTTCCCGTCTACCTCCTGAAATCGTATTCCTGGAATTCTGCCCCGCGTTCAAGTCCTCTTTGCAGCCTTACTTCAATATATTTTTGGACGATAGCTGTCATTTATAACTCTGCAGGTTTGTGAATTACAGTGCCCCTGAGCTCCATTCTTCAACTCGCTTTCTTGTGAGCTGGCCGCAAAACCGCAGGATTGCTTCAGGCCCTAATCTGGTTCCGGCACGGCATGTTGAGCCTTTGGCTAATTCCTCTTCCTGATGGGAAATGAGCGTTAAATTTGCTCGTGCAGACACCTACAGCTAATCTCTCATTGGTTCTCCCTATTCCTGTTCATCTTGCTCAGAAATTCCAAACTGTGCCAAACAGGAGGTTAAAGGCACTGACTCTCCAATTGGGGAAAGAGTTAGTAAAGTGTCTGGAATGGTAAAACCGAGTATGAGGGGAAGAAAACTGAGATGCATGTAAAAAGGTTTCCCGGTCACACGGTGGACCATATTCTGGGTTTCCCATGCGTGTTTTACCTGAAGGAAGAATCCCTTAAACCTAGAGAGGTGGGACCCATGCAATGGGTACCATGCAGTATGACTTCTAAGGGCCTGCATTTTCTCACCGAACCTCACCAATGCTATCAGCCCAAAGTGTCGAACCTTATGTCTCACTCAGCTCTAGGTGTAGATGTGGTTAATCCAGGTTGCATCACAAGCCCTGAATGAATTATTTAAGAATTGCTCTCTATTTCACTGTCATTGTGTTTGTATTTGTAGTTTATTTTGATAATGGGATTTATCGGATTTTCTCTGCTGCCTTCATGCAGCTGTACACACACTTGATTCTCTTACGGAGACATATAAATCCATAGGTTTGAAGATTCTTACTAGTCATGTGTAATCCTAGGAGTTGAATATGGTGTGTTTAGTCCATTTCGTTGAGCAAGGTGTAGGTCTTGACTATTACATATTTGGCTTATGGAAAGGTATGTGTGCTAATTTCTATCTCTGGTTTTATGCAGCACCCCACCTCACCTTTCCCCATAAGCAAGCATAAGTTGGTGTTCTAAATTTGAGACCCTGTTCTGTTTTGTAATTCAGTTCATGTGTAGCCAAGTTTACATTCCGTGTATTAGTGATATCTTATGATGTTTCATTTTCTGTGTGACTTATTTCACTTAGAATCATCGTACCTGGATCCACTCAATATGCCGCGACGGGCCTGATGACATAGATTTCATTGGTGAGTGATATTCCATTGTACGTGCGTACCACAACTTCTTTAACCATTTTTCACATTCTGGGATATTTAACTTGTACCGTAGACGACGTTCTTGTAAACAGAGCCGTCCCAAACTTTGGGGTGGCTGTGTGTTTTTGATTTTAATTTCCCTAAGCTGTAGGATCATAAGTGGAAGTGCCATAGGCTCTGTTGCTTTGTTTCCTACGTGTTTCAGGAAACCCCATACACTTCTCCAGAGTGGCTGTTGGCAATTTACATCCCCCCCATCAGCATAACAAGGCTCCCTGTTCTCCATGACCTGTCCTGCCTTTCTGGATTTTACACTTTTTCAGATGTCCCTTTTAACCGGGGGGCAGTGAGACTTCATTGTAGTGTAGATTTCATTTACCTGCTTGCTTGCTTGGCCAAAAATGGCGTATGCGTTTTTTCCTGAATATATTCAGGAAAAAACGCAGACGCACTTTTTGGCCAGTGCATCATTGTCGACATTCTGCCTCTATTCCTATGCTTTAAGTGCAATTCCAGTCTACCCCCTGAAATCGTTTTCCTGAAATTTTGCCCCGCTTTCAAGTCCTCTTCGAAGACTTACTTCAATACATTTTTGGACGATAGCTGTCATTCATAACTCTGCAGGTTTGTGAATTACAGTACCCCTGAGCTCGTTTCCTGAACTCGCTTTCTTGTGAGCTGGCCGCAAAACCGCAGGATTGCTGCAGGCCCTAATCTGTTTCCGTCAGGGCACGCTGAGCCTTTGGTGAATTGCTCTTCCTGGTGGGAAATGAGCGTTAAATTTGTTCGTGCAGACACCTACAGCTAATCTCTCATTGGTTCTCCCTATTCCTGTTCATCTTGCGCAGAAATTCCAAACAATGCCAAACAGGAGGTTAAAGGCACTGACTCTCCAAGTGGGGAGAGTGTTAGTAAAGCGTCTGGAATGGTAAAACCGAGTACGAGGGGACGAAAACTGAGATGCATTTGAAAACGTTTCCCAATCACACGGCGGACGATAGTCTGCGTTTCCCATGCATGTTTTAGCTGAAGGAAGAATCCCTTAAACCTTGAGAGTTGGGACTCATGGAATGGGTACCATGAAGTATGACTTCAAAGGGTCTGCGTTTGCTCACCGAACCTCACCAATGCTATCAGCCCGAAGTGTCCAGCCTTATGTCTCACCCAGCTCTGGGTGTAGATGTGGGAAATCCAGGTTGCATCACAAGACCTTAATGAATTATTTAAGAATTGCTCTCTATTTCACTGTCATTGTGTTTTGTTTTGAAATTTATTTTGATAATGGGATTTATCGGATTTTCACTGCTGCATTTAGGTCGCTGAACACGCTCTTGATTTCCTTATGGAGACATATAAATCCATGGGTTTTAAGATTCTTACTTGTCAGGTATCTTGCCAGGCGTTGAATATGGGGTGTTGAGTCCATTTCGTTGAGCAAGGAGTAGGTCTTGTCTATTATATATTTGGCTTATGGAACGGTATCTGTGCTAATTTCAATCTCTGGTTTTATGCAGCACCCCAACTCACCTTTCCCCTTAAGCAAGCATAAGTTGGTTTTCTCAATTTGAGACCCTGCTCTGTTTTGTAATTCAGTTCATGTGTAGCCAAGTTTACACTCCGTGTATTAGGGATATCTAATGATGTTTCTTTTTCTGTGTGACTTATTTCTCGTAGAATCATGGTACCTGAATCCACTCATTATGCCGCTAGGGTCCTGATGACGTAGATTTCATTGCTGAGTGATATTCCATTGTACGTGCGTACCACAACTTCTTTATCCATTTTTTGCTTTCTCGGATATTTAACTTGTACCGTAGACGAGGTTCTTGTAAACAGTGCCGTCCCAAACTTTGGGGTGGCTCAGTCTTTTTGATTTTAATTTCCCTAAGCGATAGGACCATAAGTGGAAGTACCATAGGCTGTGTTGCTTTGTTTCCTACCTGTTTCAGGAAACACCATACACTTCTCCAGAGTGGCTGTTGGCAATTTACATCCCGCCCATACGCATAACAAGGCTCCCTGTTCTCCATGACCTTTCCTGCCTTTCAGGATTTTACACTTTTTTCAGATGGCCCTTTTGACCATGGGGCAGTGAGACTTCATTGTAGTGCCGATTTCATTTACACGCTTGCTTGGTTGGTCAAAAAGTGCGTTTGCTTTTTTTCCTGAATATATTCAGGAAAAAACGCATATGCCCTTTTTAGCCAAGTGCATCATTGTCGACATTCTGCCTCTATTCCTATGCTTTAAGCGCAATTCCAGTCTACCCCCTGAAATCGTTTTCCTGAAATTCTGCCCCGCTTTCAAGTCCTCTTCGAAGACTTACTTCAGTACATTTTGGACGATAGCTGTCATTCATAACTCTGCAGGTTTGTGAATTACAGTGCCCCTGAGCTCCTTTCTGCAACTCCCTTCCATGTGAGCTGGCCGCAAAACCGCAGGATTGCTTCACGCCATAATCTCTTTATGGCATGGCACACTGAGCCTTTGGTTAATTCCTCTTCCTGTTGGGAAATGAGCGTTCCATTTGCCGGTGCAGACACCTACAGCTAGTCTCTCATTGGTTCTGCCTATTCCTGTTCACCTTGCGCAGAAATTGCAAAACTGTGCCAAACAGGAGGTTAAAGGCACTGACTCTCCAAGTGGGGAGAGTGTTAGTAAAGCGTCTGGAATGGTGAACCCGAGTACCAGGGGCGAAAACTGAGATGCATTTGAAAACGTTTCCCAATCACACGGTGGATCATACTCTGGGTTTCCCATGCATGTTTTAGCTGAAGGAAGAATCCCTTAAACCTGGAGAGTTGGGACTCATGGAATGGGTACCATGAAGTATGACTTCAAAGGGTCTGCGTTTGCTCACCGAACCTCACCAATGCTATCAGCCCGAAATGTACAGCCTTATGCCTCACCCAGCTCTGGGTGTAGAAGTGGTAAATCCAGGTTGCATCACAAAACCTTAATGAATTATTTAAGAATTGCTCTCTATTTCACTGTCATTGTGTTTTGTTTTTGAAATTTATTTTGATAATGGGATTTATCGGATTTTCACTGCTGCATTTAGGCCGCTGTACACACTCTTGATTTCTTTATGGAGACATATAAATCCATGGGTTTTAAGGTTCTTACTTGTCAGGTATCTTCCCAGGCGTTGAATATGGGGTGTTGAGTCCATTTCGTTGAGCAAGGAGTAGGTCTTGTCTATTATATATTTGGCTTATGGAACGGTATCTGTGCTAATTTCAATCTCTGGTTTTATGCAGCACCCCAACTCACCTTTTCCCGTAAGCAAGCATAAGATGGTTTTCTCAATTTGAGACCCTGTTCTGTTTTGTAATTCAGTTCATGTTTAGCCAAGTTTACATTCCGTGTATTAGGGATATCTAATGATGTTTCTTTTTCTGTGTGACTTATTTCTCGTAGAATCATGGTACCTGAATCCACTCATTATGCCGCTAGGGACCTGATGACTTAGATTTCACTGCTGAGTGATATTCCATTGTACGTGCGTACCACAACTTCTTTATCCATTTGTTGCTTTCTTCGATATTTAACTTGTACCGTAGACGAGTTTCTTGTAAACAGAGGCGTCCGAAAATTTGCGGTGGCTGTGTGTCTTTGATTTTAATTTCCCTAAGCTATAGGACCATAAGTGGAAGTGCCATAGGCTGTGTTGCTTTGTTTCCTACCTGTTTCAGGAAACACGATACACATCTCCAGAATGGCTGTTGGCAATTTTCATCCGCCCATCAGCATAACAAGGCTCCCTGTTCTCCATGACCTGTCCTGCCTTTCTGGATTTTACACATTTTTCAGATGGCCCTTTTGACCGGGGGGCAGTGAAACTTCATTGTAGTGCAGATTTTCTTTACACGCTTGCTTGGTTGGCCAAAAAGGGCGTATGCGTTTTTTCCTGAATATATTCAGGAAAAAAAGCATACACCCTTTTTGGCCAAGTGTATCATTGTCGACATTCTGCCTCTTTTCCTATGCTTTACGTGCAATTCCAGTCTACCCCCTGAAATCGTTTTCCTGAAATTCTGCCCCGCTTTCAAGTCCTCTTCGAAGACTTACTTCAGTACATTTTTGGACGATAGCTGTCATCATAACACTGCAGTTTTGTGAATTACAGTGCCCTTGAGCTCCTTTCTTCAACTCGCTTTCTTGTGAGCTGGCCACAAAACGGCAGGATTCCTTCAGGCCCTAATCTGTTTCTGGCAGGGCACGGTGAGCCTTTGGTTTATTCCTCTTCCTGGTGGGAAATGAGTGTTCCATTTGCCCGTGCAGACACCTACAGCTAGTCTCTCATTGGTTCTCCCTATTCCTGTTCATCTTGCGCAGAAATTGCAAACTGTGCCAAACCGGAGGTTAAAGGCACTGACTCTCCAAGTGGGGAGAGTGTTAGTAAAGCGTCTGGAATGGTGAACCCGAGTACCAGGGAACGAAAACTGAGATGCATTTGAAAACGTTTCCCAATCACAAGGTGGACCATACTCTGGGTTTCCCATGCATGTTTTAATGGAAGGAAGAATCCCTTAAACCTGGAGAGTTGGGACCCATGGAATGGGTACCATGCAGTAAGACTTCAAAGGGTCTGAATTTGCTCACCGAACCTCACCAATGCTATCAGCGTGAAGGGTCCAGCCTTTTGTCTCACCCAGCTCTGGGTGCAGATGTGGTAAATCCAGGTGGCATCACAAGCCCTGAATGAATTATTTAAGAATTGCTCTCTATTTCACTGTCATTGTGTTTTGTTTTTTAAATTAATTTTGACAATTGGATTTATCGGATGTTCACTGTTGCGTTTAGGCCGCTGAACACACGCTTGATTTCCTTATGGAGACATATAAATCCATGGGTTTTAAGATTCTTACTTGTCAGGTATCTTCCCAGGCGTTGAATATGGGGTGTTGAGTCCATTTCGTTGAGCAAGGAGTACGTCTTCTCTATTATATATTTGGCTTATGGAACGGTATATGTGCTAATTTCAATCTCCGGTTTTATGCAGCACCCAAACTCACCTTTCCCCATAAGCAAGCATAAGTTGGTTTTCTAAACTTGAGACCCTGTTCTGTTTTGTAATTCAGTACATGTGTAGCCAAGTTTACATTCCGTGTATTAGGGATATCTTATGATGTTTCTTTTTCTGTGTGACTTATTTCTCGTAGAATCATCATACCTGAATCCACTCATTATGCCGCTACGGGCCTGATGACGTAGATTTCATTGCTGAGTGATATTCCACTGTACGTGCATACCACAACTTCTTTATCCATTTTTTGATTTCTTGGATATTTAACTTGTACCGTAGACGAGGTTCTTGTAAACAGAACCGTCCCAAAATTTGGGGTTGCTGTGTCTTTTTGATTTTAATTTCCCTAAGCTATAGGACCATAAGTGGAAGTGACATAGGCTGTGTTGCTTTGTTTCCTACGTGTTTCAGGAAACACCATACACTTCTCCAGAGTGGCTGTTGGCAATTTACATCCCGCCCATCAGCATAACAAGGCTCCCTTTTCTCCATGACCTATCCTGCCTTTCTGGATTTTACACTTTTTTCAGGTGGCCCTTTTGACCGGGGGGCAGTGAGACTTCTTTGTAGTGCCGATTTCATTTACACGCTTGCTTGGTTGGCCAAAAAGTGCGTTTGCGTTTTTTCCTGAATATATTCAGGAAAAAACGCATATGCACTTTTTAGCCAAGTGCATCATTGTCGACATTCTGCCTCTGTTCCTATGCTTTAAGCGCAATTCCTGTCTACCCCCTGAAATCGTTTTCCTGAAATTCTGCCCCGCTTTCAAGTCCTCTTCGAAGACTTACTTCAGTACATTTTGGTCGATAGCTGTCATTCATAACTCTGCAGGTTTGTGAATTACAGTTCCCCTGAGCTCCTTTCTTCAACTTGCTTCCTTGTGAGCTGGCCGCCAAACCGCAGGATTGCTTCAGGCCCTAATCTGTTTCCGGCAGGCCACGCTGAGCCTTTGGTTAATTCCTCTTCCTGGTGGGAAATGAGTGTTCCATTTGCCCGTGCAGACACCTACAGCTAGTCTCTCATTGGTTCTCCCTATTCCTGTTCATCTTGCGCAGAAATTGCAAACTGTGCCAAACAGGAGGTTAAAGGCACTGACTCTCCAAGTGGGGAGAGTGTTAGTAAAGCATCTGGAATGGTGAACCCGAGTACCAGGGGCGAAAACTGAGATGCATTTGAAAACGTTTCCCAATCACACGGTGGACCATACTCTGGGTTTCCCATGCATGTTTTAGCTGAAGGAAGAATCCCTTAAACCTGGAGAGTTGGGACTCATGGAATGGGTACCATGCAGTATGACTTCAAAGGGTCTGCGTTTGCTCACCGAACCTCACCAATGCTATCAGCCCGAAGTGTGCAGCCTTATGTCTCACCCAGCTCTGGGTGTAGAAGTGGTAAATCCAGGTTGAATCCCAAGACCTTAATGAATTATTTAAGAATTGCTCTCTATTTCACTGCCATTGCGTTTTGTTTTTGAAATTTATTTTGATAATGGGATTTATCGGATTTTCACTGCTGCGTTTAGGCCGCTGTACACACGCTTGATTTCCTTATGGAGACATATAAATCCATGGGTTTTAAGGTTCTTACTTGTCAGGTATCTTCCCAGGCGTTGAATATGGGGTGTTGAGTCCATTTCGTTGAGCAAGGAGTAGGTCTTGTCTATTATATATTTGGCTTATGGAACGGTATCTATGCTAATTTCAATCTCTGGTTTTATGCAGCACCCCAACTCACCTTTCCCCGTAAGCAATCATAAGATGGTTTTCTCAATTTGAGACCCTGTTCTGTTTTGTAATTCAGTTCATGTGTAGCCAAGTTTACATTCCGTGTATTAGGGATATCTAATGATGTTTCTTTTTCTGTGTGACTTATTTCTCGTAGAATCATGGTACCTGAATCCACTCATTATGCCGCTAGGGACCTGATGACTTAGATTTCATTGCTGAGTGATATTCCATTGTACGTGCGTACCACAATTTCTTTATCCATTTGTTGCTTTCTTGGATATTTAACTTGTACCGTAGACGAGGTTCTTGAAAACAGAGCCGTCCGAAAATTTGCGGTGGCTGTGTGTTTTTGATTTTAATTTCCCTAAGCTATAGGACCATAAGTGGAAGTGCCATAGGCTGTGTTGCTTTGTTTCCTACCTGTTTCAGGAAACACGATACACTTCTCCAGAGTGGCTGTTGGCAATTTTCATCCGCCCATCAGCATAACAAGGTTCCCTGTTCTCCATGACCTGTCCTGCCTTTCTGGATTTTACACTTTTTTCAGATGGCCGTTTTGACCGGGGGGCAATGAGACTTCATTGTAGTGCAGATTTTCTTTACACGCTTGCTTGGTTGGCCAAAAAGGGCGTATGCGTTTTTTCCTGAATATATTCAGGAAAAAACGCATACTCCCTTTTTGGCCAAGTGTATCACTGTCGACATTCTGCCTCTGTTCCTATGCTTTAAGCGCAATTCCTGTCTACCCCCTGAAATCGTTTTCCTGAAATTCTGCCCCGCTTTCAAGTCCTCTTCGAAGACTTACTTCAGTACATTTTGGTCGATAGCTGTCATTCATAACTCTGCATGTTTGTGAATTACAGAGCCCCTGAGCTCCTTTCTTCAACTCGCTTCCTTGTGAGCTGGCCGCCAAACCGCAGGATTGCTTCAGGCCCAAATCTGTTTCCGGCAGGCCACGCTGAGCCTTTGGTTAATTCCTCTTCCTGTTGGGAAATGAGTGTTCCATTTGCCCGTGCAGACACCTACAGCTAGTCTCTCATTGGTTCTCCCTATTCCTGTTCAGCTTGCGCAGAAATTGCAAACTGTGCCAAACAGGAGGTGAAAGGCACTGACTCTCCAAGTGAGGAGAGTGTTAGTAAAGCGTCTGGAATGGTGAACCCGAATACCAGGGGACGAAAACTGAGATGCATTTGAAAACGTTTCCCAATCACACGGTTGACCATACTCTGGGTTTCCCATGCATGTTTTAACTGAAGAAGAATCCCTTAAACCTGGAGAGTTGGGACCCATGGAATGGGTACCATGCAGTATGACTTCAAAGTGTCTGCGTTTGCTCACCGAACCTCACCAATGCTTTCAGCCTGAAGTGTCCAGCCTTATGTCTCACCCAGCTCTGGGTGTAGATGTGGTAAATCCAGGTTGCGTCACAAGCCCTGAATCAATTATTTAAGAATTGCTCTCATTTTCACTGTCATTGTGTTTTGTTTTTGAAATTAATTTTGATAATGGGATTTTTCGGATCTTCACTGCTGCGTTTAGGCCTTTGTACACATGCTTGATTTCCTTATGGAGACATATAAATCTATGGGTTTTAAGATTCTTAATTGTCAGGTATCTTCCCAGGCGTTGAATATGTGGTGTTGAGTCCATTTCGTTGAGCAAGGAGTAGGTCTTGTCTATTATATATTTGGCTTATGGAAGGGTATCTGTGCTAATTTCAATCTCTGGTTTTATGCAGCACCATAACTCACCTTTCCCCATAAGCAAGCATAAGTTGGTTTTCTCAATTTGAAACCCTGTCCTGTTTTGTAATTCATTTCACGTATAGCCAAGTTTACATTCCGTGTATTAGTGATATCTTATGATGTTTCTTTTTCTGTGTGACTTATTTCTCGTAGAATCATCGTACCTGAATCCACTCATTATGCCGCTACGGGCCTGATGACGTAGATTTCATTGCTGAGTGATATTCCATTGTACGTACGTACCACAATTTCTTTATCCATTTTTTGCTTTCTCGGATATTTAACTTGTACCGTAGACGAGGTTTTTGTAAACAGAGCCGTTCCAAACTTTGGGGTTGCTTTGTGTTTTTGATTTTAATTTCCCTAAGCTGTCGGACCATAAGTGGAAGTGCCATAGGCTCCGTTGCTTTGTTTTTTAGGCGTTTCAGGAAACACCATACACTTCTCCAGAGTGGCTGTTGGCAATTTACATCCCGCCCATCAGCATAACAAGGCTCCCTGTTCTCCATGACCTGTCCTGCCTTTCTGGATTTTACACTTTTTTCAGATGGCCCTTTTGACCGGGGGGCAGTGAGACTTCATTGTAGTGCAGATTTCCTTTACACGCTTGCTTGGTTGTCCAAAAACGGCATATGCGTTTTTTCCTGAATATATTCAGGAAAAAACGCATACGCTCTTTTTGGCCAAGTGCATCATTGTCGACATTCTGCCTCGTTTCCTATGCTGTAAGTGCAATTCCAGTCTGCCCCCTGAAATAGTTTTCCTGAAATTCTGCCCCGCATTCAAGTCCTCTTCGAAGACTTACTTCAGTACATTTTTGGACGATAGCTGTCATTCATAACTCTGCAGGTTTGTGAATTACGGTGTCCCAGAGCTCCTTTCTTCAACTCGCTTTCTTGTGAGCTGGCCGCAAAACTGCAGGATTGCTTCAGGGACTAAACTGTTTCCGGCAGGGCACGCTGAGCCTTTGGTAAATTCCTTTTCCTGGTGGTAAATGAGCGTTCCATTTGCCCGTGCAGACACCTACAGCTAGTCTCTCATTGGTTCTCCCTATTCCTGTTCATCTTGCGCAGAAATTGCAAACTGTGCCAAACAGGAGGTTAAAGGCACTGACTCTCCAAGTGGGGATAGTGTTAGTAAAGCGTCTGGAATGGTGAACCCGAGTACTAGGGGACGAAAACTGAGATGCATTTGAAAACGTTTCCCAATCACACGGTGGACCATACTCTGGGTTTCCCACGCATGTTTTACCTGAAGGAAGAATCCCTTAAACATGGAGAGTTGGGACCCATGGAATGGGTACCAGGCAGTATGCCTTCAACGGGTCTGCGTTTGCTCAGTGAACCTCACCAATGCTATCAGCCCGAAGTGTCCAGCCTTATGTCTCACCCAGGTCTGGGTGTAGATGTGGTAAATCCAGGTTGCATCACAAGCCCTGAATCAATTATTTAATAATTGCTCTCTATTTCACTGTCATTGTGTTTTTTTTTTTTTAAACATCTTTATTGGGGTATAATTTCTTTACAATTGTGTGTTAGTTTCTGCTTTATAATAAAGTGAATCAGTTATACATATACATATGTTCCCATATGTCTTCCCTCTTGCATCTCCCTGCCTCCCACTCTCCCTATCCCACCCCTCCAGGCTGTCACAAAGCACCGAGCTAATATCCCTGTGCCTTGCGGCTGCTTCCCCATAGCTATCTACCTTACTACGTTTGTTAGTGTGTATATGTCCATGACTCTCTCTCACCTTGTCAAAGCTCACCCTTCCCCCTCCCCATATCCTCAAGTCCGTTCTCCAGTAGGTCTGCGTCTTTATTCCTGTCTTACCCCTAGGTTCTTCATGACATTTTTTTCCCCCTTAAATGCCATATATATGCGTTAGCATACGGTATTTGTCTTTTTCTTTCTGACTTACTTCACTCTGTATGACAGACTCTAGGTCTATCCATCTCATTACAAATAGCTCAATTTCATTTCTTTTTAAGGCTGAGTAATATTCCATTGTATATATGTGCCACATCTTCTTTATCCATTCATCCGATGATGGGCGCTTAGGTTGTTTCCATCTCCGGGCTATTGTAAATAGAGCTGCAATGAACATTTTGGTACATGACTCTTTTTGAATTATGGTTTTCTCAGGGTATATGCCCAGTAGTGGGATTGCTGGGTCATATGGTAATTCTATTTGTAGTTTTTTAAGGAACCTCCATACTGTTCTCCATAGTGGCTGAACCAATTCACATTCCCACCAGCAGTGCAAGAGTGTTCCCTTTTCTCCACACCCTCTCCAGCATTTATTGTTTCTAGATTTTTTGATGATGGCCATTCTGACTGGTGTGAGATGATATCTCATTGTAGTTTTGATTTGCATTTCTCTAATGATTAATGATGTTGAGCATTCTTTCATGTGTTTGTTGGCATTCTGTATATCTTCTTTGGAGAAATGTCTATTTAGATCTTCTGCCCATTTTTGGATTGGGTTGTTTGTTTTTTTGTTATTGAGCTGCATGAGCTGCTTGTAAATTTTGGAGATTAATCCTTTGTCAGTTGCTTCATTTGCAAATATTTTCTCCCATTCTGAGGGTTGTCTTTTGGTCTTGATTATGGTTTCCTTTGCTGTGCAAAAGCTTTGAAGTTTCATTAGGTCCCATTTGTTTATTTTTGTTTTTATTTCCATTACTCTAGGAGGTGGGTCAGAAAGGATCTTGCTGTGATTTATGTCATAGAGTGTTCTGCCTATGTTTTCCTCTAAGAGTTTGATAGTTTCTGGCCTTACATTTAGGTCTTTAATCCATTTTGAGCTTATTTTTGTGTATGGTGTTAGGGAGTGATCTAATCTCATACTTTTACATGTACCTGTCCAGTTTTCCCAGCACCATTTATTGAAGAGGCTGTCCTTTCTCCACTGTACATTCCTGCCACCTTTATCAAAGATAAGGTGTCCATATGTGCGTGGGTTTATCGCTGGGCTTTCTATCCTGTTCCATTGATCTATCTTTCTGTTTTTGTGCCAGTACCATACTGTCTTGATTACTGTAGCTTTGTAGTATAGTCTGAAGTCAGGGAGCCTGATTCCTCCAGCTCCTTTTCTCGTTCTCAAGATTGCTTTGGCTATTCGGGGTCTTTTGTGTTTCCATACAAATTGTGAAATTTTTTGTTCTAGTTCTGTGAAAAATGCCAGTGGTAGTTTGATAGGGATTGCATTGAATCTGTAGATTGCTTTGGGTAGTAGAGTCATTTTCACAATGTTGATTCTTCCCATCCAAGAACATGGTATATCTCTCCATCTATTTGTATCATCTTTAATTTCTTTTATCAGTGTCTTATAATTTTCTGCATACAGGTTTTTCGTCTCTTTAGGTAGGTTTATTCCTAGATATTTTATTCTTTTTGTTGCAATGGTAAATGGAAGTGTTTTCTTGATTTCACTTTCAGATTTTTCATCATTAGTATATAGGAATGCCAGAGATTTCTGTGCATTAACTTTGTATCCTGCTACTTTACCAAATTCATTGATTAGCTCTAGTAGTTTTCTGGTAGCATCTTTAGGATTCTCTATGTATAGTATCATGTCATCTGCAAACAGTGACAGCTTTACTTCTTCTTTTCCGATTTGGATTCCTTTTATTTCCTTTTCTTCTCTGATTGCTGTGGCTAAAACTTCCAAAACTATGTTGAATAAGAGTGGTGAGAGTGGGCAACCTTGTCTTGTTCCTGATCTTAGTGGAAATGCTTTCAGTTTTTCACCATTGAGGATGATGTTTGCTGTGGGCTTGTCATATATGGCCTTTATTATGTTGAGGAAAGTTCCCTCTATGCCTACTTTCTGCAGGGTTTTTAGCATAAATGGGTGTTGAATTTTGTCGAAAGCTTTCTCTGCATCTATTGAGATGATCATATGGTTTTTCTCCTTCAATTTGTTAATATGGTTTATCACATTGATAGATTTGCGTATATTGAAGAATCCTTGCATTCCTGGAATAAACCCCACTTGATCATGGTGTATGATCCTTTTAATGTGCTGTTGGATTCTGTTTGCTAGTATTTTGTTGAGGATTTTTGCATCTATGTTCATCAGTGATATTGGCCTGTAGTTTTCTTTCTTTGTGACATCCTTGTCTGGTTTTGGTATCAAGGTGATGGTGGCCTCGTAGAAGGAATTTGGGAGTGTTCCTCCCTCTGCTATATTTTGGAAGAGTTTGAGAAGGATAGGTGTTAGCTCTTCTCTAAACGTTTGATAGAATTCACCTGTGAAGCCATCTGGTCCTGGGCTTTTGTTTGTTGGAAGATTTTTAATGACAGTTTCAATTTCAGTGCTTGTGATTGGTCTGTTCATATTTTCTATTTCTTCCTGATTCAGTCTTGGCAGGTTGTGCATTTCTAAGAATTTGTCCATTTCTTCCAGATTGTCCATTTTATTGGCATAGAGTTGCTTGTAGTAATCTCTTATGATTTTTTTTATTTCTGCAGTGTCAGTTGTTACTTCTCCTTTTTCATTTCTAATTCTATTGATTTGAGTCTTCTCCCTTTTTTTCTTGATGAGTCTGGCTAGTGGTTTATCTATTTTGTTTATCTTCTCAAAGAACCAGCTTTTAGTTTTATTGATCTTTGCTATCGTTTCCTTCATTTCTTTTTCATTTATTTCTGATCTGATTTTTATGATTTCTTTCCTTCTGCTAGCTTTGGGGTTTTTTTGTTCTTCTTTCTCTAATTGCTTGAGGTGCAAGGTTAGGTTGTTTATTCGAGATGTTTCCTGCTTCTTAAGGTGGGCTTGTATTGCTATAAACTTCCCCCTTAGAACTGCTTTTGCTGCATCCCATAGGTTTTGGGTCGTTGTGTCTCCATTGTCATTTGTTTCTAGGTATTTTTTTATTTCCTCTTTGATTTCTTCAGTGATCACTTCATTATTAAGTAGTGTATTGTTTAGCTTCCATGTGTTTGTATTTTTTACAGATCTTTTCCTGTAATTGATATCTAGTCTCATGGCGTTGTGGTCAGAAAAGATACTTGATACAATTTCAATTTTCTTAAATTTACCAAGGCTTGATTTGTGACCCAAGATATGATCTATCCTGGAGAATGTTCCATGAGCACTTGAGAAAAATGTGTATTCTGTTGTTTTTGGATGGAGTGTCCTATAAATATCAATTAAGTCCATCTTGTTTAATGTATCATTTAAAGCTTGTGTTTCCTTATTTATTTTCATTTTGGATGATCTGTCCATGGGTGAAAGTGGGGTGTTAAAGTCCCCTACTATGAATGTGTTACTGTCAATCTCCCCTTTTATGGCTGTTAGTATTTGCCTTATGTATTGAGGTGCTCCTATGTTGGGTGCATAAATATTTACAATTGTTATATCTTCTTCTTGAATCGATCCCTTGATCATTATGTAGTGTCCTTCTTTGTCTCTTGTAATAGTCCTTATTTTAAAGTCTATTTTGTCTGATATGAGAATTGCTACTCCAGCTTTCTTTTGGTTTCCATTTGCATGGAATATCTTTTTCCATCCCCTTATTTTCAGTCTGTATGTGTCTCTAGGTCTGAAGTGGGTCTCTTGTAGACAGCATATATAAGGGTCTTGTTTTTGTATCCATTCAGCCAATCTGTGTCTTTTGGTGGGAGCATTTAGTCCATTTACATTTAAGGTAATTATCGATATGTATGTTCCTATTCCCATTTTCTATATTGTTTTGGGTTCGTTATTATAGGTCTTTTCCTTCTCTTGTGTTCCTTGTCTAGAGAAGTTCCTTTAGCATTTGCTGTAAAGCTGGTTTGGTGGTGCTAAACTCTCTCAGCTTTTGCTTGTCTGTAAAGGTTTTAATTTCTCCATCAAATCTGAATGAGATCCTTGCTGGGTAAAGTAGCCTTGGTTGCAGGTTTTTCTCCTTCATCACTTTCAGTATGTCCTGCCACTCCCTTCTGGCTTGTAGGGTTTCTGCTGAGAGATCAGCTGTTAACCTTATGGGGATTCCCTTGTGTGTTATTTGCTGTTTTTCCCTTGCTGCTTTTAATATGCTTTCTTTGTATTTAATTTTTGACAGTTTGATTAATATGTGTCTTGGCGTATTTCTCCTTGTATTTATCCTGTATGGGACTCTCTGTGCTTCCTGGACTTGATTAACTATTTCCTTTCCCATATTAGGGAAGTTTTCAACTATAATCTCTTCAAATATTTTCTCAGTCCCTTTCTTTTTCTCTTCTTCTTCTGGAACCCCTATAATTCGAATGTTGGTGCGTTTAATGTTGTCCCAGAGGTCTCTGAGACTGTCCTCAGTTCTTTTCATTCTTTTTTCTTTATTCTGCTCTGCAGTAGTTATTTCCACTATTTTATCTTCCAGGTCACTTATCCGTTCTTCTGCCTCAGTTATTCTGTTATTGATCCCATCTAGAGTACTTTTAATTTCATTTATTGCGTTGTTCATCATTGCTTGTTTCACCTTTATTTCTTCTAGGTCCTTGTTAACTGCTTCTTGCATTTTGTCCATTCTACTTCCAAGATTTCGGATCATCCTTACTATCATTATTCTGAATTCTTTTTCAGGTAGACTGCCTATTTCCTCTTCATTTGTTAGGTCTGGTGCATTTTTATCTTGCTCCTTCATCTGCTGTGTGTTTTTCTGTCTTCTCATTTTGCTTATCTTACTGTGTTTGGGGTCTCCTTTTTGCAGGCTGCACGTTCGTAGTTCCCGTTGTTTTTGATGTCTGTCTCCAGTGGCTAAGGTTGTTTCAGTGGGTTGTGTAGGCTTCCTGGTGGAGGGGACTAGTGCCTGTGTTGTGGTGGATGAGGCTGGATCTTGTCTCTCTAGTGGGCAGGTTCACGTCTGGTGGTGTGTTTTGGGGTGTCTGTGGCCTTATTATGATTTTAGGCAGCCTCTCTGCTAATGGGTGGGGTTGTGTTCCTGTTTTGCTAGTTGTTTGGCATAGGTTGTCTAGCACTGTGGCTTGCTGGTCGTTGAGTGAAGCTGGGTGCTGGTGTTAAGATGGAGGTCACTGGGAGATTTCCACCGTTTAATATTATGTGGAGCTGGGAGGTCTCTTTGGACCAGTGTCCTGAAGTTGGCTCTCCTACCTCAGAGGCAGAGCCCTGACTCCTGGCTGGAGCACCAAGAGCCTTTCATCCACACGGCTCAGAATAAAAGGGAGAAAAAGTAGAGAGAATTAGTAGATGTATGAGGAAAGAAAGAAGGAAAGGAGGAAGGGAAGGAAGGAAGAAAGAAGCAAAGAAGGAAAGAAAGGAGGGAGGGAGGGAGGAAGGAAGGAAGGAAGGAAGGAAGGAGGGAAAGAAGGAAAAAAGACAGAAAGAAAGAAGATACAGTAAAAATAAAATAAAGTATAATATATTTATTGAATTAAAAAATATTTAGAAAAAAAAAAAAAAGAGGGACGGATAGAACCTTAGGACAAATGTTGGAAGCAAAGCTATACAGAGAAAATCTTATACAGAAGCATACACATACACCTTCACAAAAAGAGGTAAAGGGGGAAAAATCATAAATCTTGCTCTCAGAGACCACCTCCTCAATTTGGGGTGATTCGTTGTCTAAAGGAGGGAAGGACGGAAAGAAAGAAAGAAAGAAAGAAGGAACGACGGTAAAGTATAATAAAGTTATTACAATTAAAATTATTGAGAAAAAAAATTTTTTTTTTAAAAACCATGGACGGATAGAGCCCTAGGACAAATGGTGGAAGCAAGAGTATACAGACAAGATCTCACACATAAGCATACACACACATTCACAAAAAGAGGAAAAGGGAAAAAAATCATAGATCTCGCTCCTAAATTCCACCTCTTCAATTTGGGATCATTTCTTGTCTATTCAGGTATTCCACAGATGCAGGGTATATCAAGTTGATTGTGGAGCTTTAATCCGCTGCTTCTGAGGCTGCTGGGGGAGATTTCCCTTTCTCTTCTTTGTTCTCACAGCTCACAGGAGCTCAGCTTTGGATTTGGCCCTGCCTCTGCGTGTAGGTCGCTGGAGGGCGTCTGTTTTTTGCTCAGACAGGAAAGGGTTAAAGGGGCCGCTAATTCGGGGGCTCAGGCTCACTCAGGCCGGGGGTGAGGG
This sequence comes from Delphinapterus leucas, assembly GCF_059928025.1. Taxonomy (NCBI): domain Eukaryota; kingdom Metazoa; phylum Chordata; class Mammalia; order Artiodactyla; family Monodontidae; genus Delphinapterus; species Delphinapterus leucas. Next base: position 12,460,489 of record NW_028322241.1, on the reverse strand, counting down.
GGGGGAAGGAGGGGCACTGCGTGCGGGGCGGGCCTGCGGCGTCAGAGGCGGCGTGACGTTGCGGCAGAGGCCGGCGTGACGTTGCACCAGCCTGAGGCCCGCCGTGCGTTCTCCCGGGGAAGTTGTCCCTGGTTCCCGGGAACCTGGCAGTGGCGGGCTGCACAGGCTCCGCGGAAGAGGGGTGTGGAGGTTCCCGGGAACCTGGCAGGGGCGGGCTGCACAGGCCCCTTGGTGGTGGCAGCAGCAGCCCTAGCGTCTCCCGCCCATCTCTGGGGTCCGCGCTTTTAGCCGCGGCTCGCGCCCGTCTCTGGGGTTCGCGCTTTTAGCCGCGGCTCGCGCCCGTCTCTGGGGTTCGCGCTTTTAGCCGCGGCTCGCGCCCGTCTCTGGAGTTCCTTTAAGCAGCGCTCTTAAACCCCTCTCCTCGCGCACCAGGAAACAAAGAGGGAAGAAAAAGTCTCTTGCCTCTTCGGCAGGTGCAGGCTTTTCCCCGAACTCCCTCCTGGCTAGTCGTGGTGCACTAACCCCTTCAGGCTATGTTCAAGCCGCCAACCCCAGTCCTCTCCCTGCGCTCCGTCCAAAACCGAAACCCGAGCTTCAGCTCGCAGCCCCGCCAGCCCGGGCGGGTGAGCAGACAAGCCCCTCGGGCTGGTGAGTGCCGGTCGGCACCGATCCTCTGTGCGGGAATCTCCCCGCTTTGCCCTCCGCACCCGTCGCTGTGCACTACTCCTCGGTCCCGAAGCCCCCCCCTCCGCCTCCCGCAGTCTCCGCCCGCGGAGGGGCTTCCAAGTGTGTGGAAACTTTTCCTCCTTCACAGCTCCCTCCTACTGGCGCAGGTGCCGTCCTTATTCTTTTGTCTCTGTTTTTTCTTTTGCCCTACCCAGGTACGTGGGGAGTTTCTTGCCTTTTGGGACGTCTGAGGTCTTCTGCCAGCCTTCAGTAGGTGTTCTGTAGGAGTTGTTCCAAGTGTAGATGTATTTCTGGTGTATCCGTGGGGAGGAAGGCGATCTCCGTGTCTTACTCTTCCGCCATCTTCAAGGTCCCCCCTCTGTGTTTTGTTTTTGAAATTAATTTTGATAATGGGATTTTTCGGATCTTCACTGCTGCGTTTAGGCCGTTGTACACATGCTTGATTTCCCTATGGAGACATATAAATCCATGGGTTTTAAGATTCTTAATTGTCAGGTATCTTCCCAGGCGTTGAATATGGGGTGTTGAGTCCATTTCGTTGAGCAAGGAGTAGGTCTTGTCTATTATATATTTGGCTTATGGAACGGTATCTGTGCTAATTTCAATCTCTGGTTTTATGCAGCACCCCAACTCACCTTTCCCCATAAGCAAGCATAAGTTGGTTTTCTAAAGTTGAAACCCTGTCCTGTTTTGTAATTCATTTCACGTGTAGCCAAGTTTACATTCCGTGTATTAGTGATATCTTATGATGTTTCTTTTTCTGTGTGACTTATTTCTCGTAGAATCATCGTACCTGAATCCACTCATTATGCCGCTACGGGCCTGATGACGTAGATTTCATTGCTGAGTGATATTCCATTGTACGTACGTACCACAATTTCTTTATCCATTTTTTGCTTTCTCGGATATTTAACTTGTACCGTAGACGAGGTTTTTGTAAACAGAGCCGTTCCAAACTTTGGGGTTGCTTTGTGTTTTTGATTTTAATTTCCCTAAGCTGTCGGACCATAAGTGGAAGTGCCATAGGCTCCGTTGCTTTGTTTTTTAGGCGTTTCAGGAAACACCATACACTTCTCCAGAGTGGCTGTTGGCAATTTACATCCCGCCCATCAGCATAACAAGGCTCCCTGTTCTCCATGACCTGTCCTGCCTTTCTGGATTTTACACTTTTTTCAGATGGCCCTTTTGACCGGGGGGCAGTGAGACTTCATTGTAGTGCAGATTTCCTTTACACGCTTGCTTGGTTGTCCAAAAACGGCATATGCGTTTTTTCCTGAATATATTCAGGAAAAAACGCATACGCTCTTTTTGGCCAAGTGCATCATTGTCGACATTCTGCCTCGTTTCCTATGCTGTAAGTGCAATTCCAGTCTGCCCCCTGAAATAGTTTTCCTGAAATTCTGTCCCGCTTTCAAGTCCTCTTCGAAGACTTACTTCAGTACATTTTTGGATGATAGCTGTCATTCATAACTCTGCAGGTTTGTGAATTACGGTGTCCCAGAGCTCCTTTCTTCAACTCGCTTTCTTGTGAGCTGGCCGCAAAACTGCAGGATTGCTTCAGGGACTAATCTGTTTCCGGCAGGGCACGCTGAGCCTTTGGTAAATTCCTTTTCCTGGTGGTAAATGAGCGTTCCAATTGCCCGTGCAGACAACTACAGCTAGTCTCTCATTGGTTCTCCCTATTCCTGTTCATCTTGCGCAGAAATTGCAAACTGTGCCAAACAGGAGGTTAAAGGCACTGACTCTCCAAGTGGGGATAGTGTTAGTAAAGCGTCTGGAATGGTGAACCCGAGTACCAGGGGACGAAAACTGAGATGCATTTGAAAACGTTTCCCAATCACACGGTGGACCATACTCTGGGTTTCCCACGCATGTTTTACCTGAAGGAAGAATCCCTTAAACATGGAGATTTGGGACCCATGGAATGGATACCATGCAGGGTGACTTCAAAGGGTCTGCGTTTGCTCACCGAACCTCACCAATGCTATCAGCCTGAAGTGTCCAGCCTTATGTCTCACCCAGCTCTGGGTGTAGATGTGGTAAATCCAGGTTGCATCACAAGCCGTGAATGAATTATTTAAGAATTGCTCTCTATTTCACTGTCATTGTGTTTTGTTTTTGAAATTTATTTTGATAATGGGATTTATCGGATTTTCACTGCTGCGTTTAGGCCGCTGTACACTCACTTGATTCCCTTATGGAGACATATAAATCCATGGCTTTTAAGATTCTTACTTGTCAGGTATCTTGCAAGGCGTTGAATATGGGGTGTTGAGTCCATTTCGTTGAGCAAGGAGTAGGTCTTGTCTATTATACATTTGGCTTATGGAACGGTATCTGTGCTAATTTCAATCTCTGGTTTTATGCAGCACCCCAACTCACCTTTCCCCATAAGCAAGCATAAGTTGGTTTTCTCAATTTGAGACCCTGTTCTGTTTTGTAATTCAGTTCATGTGTAGCCAAGTTTACATTCCGTGTATTAGTGATATCTTATGATGTTTCTTTTTCTGTGTGACTTATTTCTCGTAGAATCATCGTACATGAATCCACTCATTATGCCGCTACGGGCCTGATGACGTAGATTTCATTGCTGAGTGATATTCCATTGTACGTGCGTACCACAACTGCTTTATACAGTTTTTGCTTTCTCGGATATTTAACTTGTACCGTAGACGAGGTTCTTGTAAACAGAGCCGTCCCAAACTTTGGGGTGGCTGTGTTTTTGATTTTAATTTCCCTAAGCTATAGGACCATAAGTGGAAGTGCCATAGGCTGTGTTGCTTTGTTTCCTACGTGTTTCAGGAAACAACATAAACTTCTCCAGAGTGGCTGTTGGCAATTTACATCACGCCCATCAGCATAACAAGGCTCCCTGTTCTCCATGACCTGTCGTGCCTTTCTGGATTTTACACATTTTTCAGATGGCCCTTTTGACCGGGGGGCAGTGAGACTTCATTGTAGTGCAGATTTCCTTTAAACACTTGCTTCGTTGGCAAAAAAGTGCGTATGCGTTTTTATCTGAATATAATCAGGAAAAACCGCATACGCCCTTTATGGCCAAGTGCATCATTGTCGACATTCTGCCTCTTTTCGTATGCTTTAAGTGCAATTCCTGTCTACCCCTTGAAATCGTTTTCCTGAAATTCTGCCCCGCTTTCATGTCCTCTTCGAAGACTTACTTCAATACCCTTTTGGACGATAGCTGTCATTCATAACTCTGCAGGTTTGTGAATTGCAGTGCCCCTGAGCTCCTTTCTTCAACTCTCTTTCTTGTGAGCTGGCCGCAAAACCGCAGGATTGCTTCAGGCCATAATCTCTTTCCGGGGGGGAACGCTGAGCCTTTGTTTAATTCCTCTTCCTGGTCGGAAATGAGCGTTCCATTTGCCCGTGCAGGCACCTACAGCTAGTCTCTCATTGGTTCTCCCTATTCCTGTACATCTTGCGCAGAAATTGCAAACTGTGCCAAACAGGAGGTTAATGGCACTGACTCTCCAAGTGGGGAGAGTGTTAGTAAAGCGTCTGGAATGATGAACCCGAGTACCAGGGGACGAAAACTGAGATGCATTTGAAAACATTTCCCGGTCACACAGTGCACTGTACTGTGGGTTTCCCATGCATGTTTTAGCTGAAGGAAGAATCCCTTAAACCTGGAGAGTTGGGACCCATGGAATGGGTACCATGCAGGATGACTTCAAAGGGTCTGCGTTTGCTCACCGAACCTCACCAATGCTATCAGCCCGAAGTGTCCAGCCTTATGTCTCACCCAGCTCTGGGTGTAGATGTGGTAAATCCAGGTTGCATCACAAGCCCTGAATGAATTATTTAAGAATTGCTCTCTATTTCACTGTCATTGTGTTTTGTTTTTGAAATTCATTTTGATAATGGGATTTATCGGATGTTCACTGCTGCGTTTAGGCCGCTGTACACACGTTTGATTTCCTTATGGAGACATATAAATCCATGGGTTTTAAGATTCTTACTTGCCAGGTATCTTCCCAGGCGTTGATTATGTTGTGTTGAATCCATTTCGTTGAGCAAGGAGTAGGTCTTGTCTATTATATATTTGCCTTATGAAACGGTATCTGTGCTAATTTCAATCTCTGGTTTTATGCAGCACCCCAACTCACCTTTCCCCATAAGCAAGAATAAGTTGGTTTTCTAAATTTGAGACCCTGTTCTGTTTTGTAATTCAGTTTATGTGTAGCCAAGTTTACATTCCGTGTATTAGTGATATCTTATGATTTTTCTTTTTCTTTGTGACTTTTTTCTCGTAGAATCATCGTACCTGAATCCACTCATTATGCCGATAGGGACCTGATGACGTAGATTTCATTGCTGAGTGATATTCCATTGTACGTGCATACCACAACTTCTTTATCCATTTTTTGCTTTCTCGGATATTTAACTTGTACCGTAGACGAGGTTCTTGTAAACAGAGCCGTCCCAAACATTGGGCTGGCTGTGTGTTTTTGATTTTAATTTCCCTAATCTATAGGACCATATTTGGAAGTGCCATAGGCTGTGTTGCTTTGTTTCCTACGTGTTTCAGGAAACACCATACACTTCTCCAGAGTGGCTGTTGGCAATTTATATCCCACCCATCAGCATAACAAGGCTCCCTGTTCTCCATGACCTGTCCTGTCTTTCTGGATTTTACACTTTTTTCAGATGGCCCTTTTGACCGGGGGGCAGTGAGACTTCATTGTAGTGCAGATTTCCTTTACACGCTTGCTTGGTTGGCCAAAAAGGGCGTATGCGTTTTTTCCTGAATATATTCAGGAAAAAACGCATACGCCCTTTTTGGCCAAGTGCATCATTGTTGACATTCTGCCTCTTTTCCTACGCTTTAAGTGCAATTCCAGTCTACCCCCTGAAATCGTTTTCCTGAAATTCTGCCCCGCTTTCAAGTCCTCTTTGAAGACTTACTTCAGTACATTTTTGGACGATAGCTGTCATTCATAACTCTGCAGGTTTGTGAATTACAGTGCCCCTGAGCTCCTTTCTTCAACTCCTTTTCTTGTGAGCTGGTCGCAAAACCGAAGGATTGCTTCAGGCCCTAATATGTTTCCGGCCGGGCACGCTGAGCCTTTGGTTAATTCCTCTTCCTGGTGGGAAATGATCGTTCAATTTGCCGGTGCAGACACCAACAGCTAGTCTCTCATTGGTTCTCCCTATGCCTGTTCATCTTGCGCAGAAATTGCAAACTGTGCCAAACAGGAGGTTAAATGCACTGACTCTCCAAGTGGGGAGAGTGTTAGTAAAGCGTCTGGAATGGTGAACCCGAGTACCAGGGGACGAAAACTGAGATGCATTTGAAAACGTTTCCCAATCACACGGTGGACGATAGTCTGGGTTTCCCATGCATGTTTTAGCTGAAGGAAGAATCCCTTAAACCTGGAGAGTTGGGACCCCTGGAATGGGTACCATGCAGTATGACTTCAAAGGGTCTGCGTTTGCTCACCGAACCTCACCAATGCTATCAGCCCGAAGTGTCCAGCCTTATGTCTCACCCAGCTCTGGTTGTAGATGTGGTAAATCCAGGTTGCATCACAAGCCCTGAATGAATTATTTAAGAATTGCTCTCTATTTCACTGTCATTTTGTTTTGTTTTTGAAATTTATTTTGATAATGGGATTTATCGGATTTTCACTGCTGCGTTTAGGCCGCTGTACACACGCTTGATTTCCTTATGGAGACATATAAATCCATGGGTTTTAAGATTCTTACTTGTCAGGTATCTTGCCAGGCGTTGAATATGGGGTGTTGAGTCCATTTCGTTGAGCAAGGAGTAGGGCTTGTCTATTATATATTTGGCTTATGGAACGGTATCTGTGCTAATTTCAATCTCTGGTTTTATGCAGCACCCCATCTCACCTTTCCCGATAAGCAAGCATAAGTTGGTTTTCTAAATTTGAGACCCTGTTCTGTTTTGTAATTCAGTTCCTGTGTAGCCAACTTTACATTCCGTGTATTAGTGATATCTGATGATGTTTCTTTTTCTGTGTGACTTATTTCTCGTAGAATCATCGTACCTGAATCCACTCATTATGCCACTACGGGCCTGATGACGTAGATTTCATTGCTGAGTGATATTCCATTGTACGTGCGTACCACAACTTCTTTATACATTTTTTGCTTTCTGGGATATTTTACTTGTACCGTAGACGAGGTTCTTGTAAACAGAGCCGTCCCAAACTCTGGGGTGGCTGTGTGTTTTTAAATTTAATTTCCCTAAGCTATAGGACCATAAGTGGAAGTGCCATAGGCTGTGTTGCTTTGTTTCCTACGTGTTTCTGGAAACACCATACACTTCTCCAGAGTGGTTGTTGGCAATTTACATCCCGCCCATCAGCATGACAAGGCTCCCTGTTCTCCATGACCTGTCCTGACTTTCTGGATTTTACATTTTTTTCAGATGGCCCTTTTGACCAGGGGGCAGTGAGACTTCATTGTAGTGCCAATTTCCTTTACACGCTTGCTTGGTTGGCCAAAAAGTGCGTATGCGTTTTTTCCTGAATATATTCAGGAAAAAACGCATACGCCCTTTTTGGCCAAGTGCATCATTGTCTACATTCTCCCTCTTTTCCTATGCTTTTAGTACAATTCCAGTCTACCCCCTAAAATCGTATTCCTGAAATTCTGCCCCGCTTTCAAGTCCTCTTCGAAGACTTACTTCAATACATTTTTGGATGATAGCTGTCATTCATAACTCTGCAGGTTTGTGAATTACAGTGCCCCTGAGCTCATTTCTTCAACTCGCTTTCTTGTGAGCTGGCCGCAAAACCGCAGGATTGCTTCAGGCCTTAATCTGTTTCCGGCAGGGCACGCTGAGCCTTTGGATAATTCCTCTTCCTGGTGGGCAATGAGCGTTCCATTTGCCCGTGCAGACACCTACAGCTAGTCTCTCATTGCTTCTCCCTATTCCTGTTCATCTTACACAGAAATTGCAAACTGTGCCAAACAGGAGGTTAATGGCACTGACTCTCCAAGTGGGGAGAGTGTTAGTAAAGCGTTCAAAGGTTGAACCCGAGTACCAGGGGACGAAAACTGAGATGCATTTGAAAACGTTTCCCAATCACATGGTGTACCACACTATGGGTGTCCCATGCATGTTTTAGCTGAAGGAAGAATCCCTTAAACCTGGAGAGTTGGGACCTATGGAATGGGTACCATGCAGTATGACTTCTAAGGGTCTGCGTTTGCTCACCGAACCTCACCAATGCTATCAGCCTGAAGTGTCCAGCCTTATGTCTCATCCAGCTCTGGTTGTAGATGTGGTAAATACAGGTTGCATCACAAGCCCTGAATGAATTATTTAAGAATTGCTCTCTATTTCACTGTCATTGTGTTTTGTTTTTGAAATTAATTTTGATAATGGGATTTATCGGATTTTCACTGCTGCTTTTAGGCCACTGTACACACGGTTGATTTCCTTATGGAGACATATAAATCCATGGGTTTTAAGAGTCTTACTTGTCAGGTATCTTCCCAGGCGTTGAATATTGGGTGTTGAGTCCATTTCGTTGAGCAAGGAGTAGGTTTTGTCTATTATATATTTGGCTTATGGAACGGTATCTGTGCTAATTTCAATCTCTGGTTTTATGCAGCATCCCAACTGACCTTTCCCCATAAGCAAGCATAAGTTGGTTTGCTAAATTTGAGACCCTGTTCTGTTTTGTAATTCAGTTCATGGGTAGCCAAGTTTACATTCCGTGTATTAGTGATAACTTATGATGTTTCTTTTTCTGTCTGACTTATTTCTCATAGAATCATCGTACCTGAATCCACTCATTATGCCGCTACGGTCCTGATGACGTAGATTTCATTGCTGAGAGATATTCCATTGTACGTGCGTACCACAACTTCTTTATCCATCTTATGCTTTCTCGGATATTTAACTTCTACCGTAGATGAGGTTCTTGTAAACAGAGCCATCCCAAACTTTGGGGTGGCTGTGTGTTTTTGATTTTAATTTCCCTAAGCTATAGGACCATAAGTGGAAGTGCCATAGGCTGTGTTGCTTTGTTTCCTACGTGTTTCTGGAAACACCATACACTTCTCCAGAGTGGTTGTTGGCAATTTACATCCCGCCCATCAGCATGACAAGGCTCCCTGTTCTCCATGACCTGTCCTGCCTTTCTGGATTTTACACTTTTTTCAGATGGCTCTTTTGACCGGGGGGGCAGTGAGACTTCATTGTAGTGCAGATTTCCTTTACATGCTTGCTTGGTTGGCCAAAAAGGGCGTATGCGTTTTTTCCTGAATATATTCAGGAAAAAACTCATACGCCCTTTTTGGCCAAGTGCATCGTTGTCGACATTCTGCCTCTTTTCCTATGCTTTTACTACAATTCCAGTCTACCCCCTGAAATCGTTTTCCTGAAATTCTGCCCCGCTTTCAAGTCCTCTTGGAAGACTTAATTCAATACATTTTTGGACGATAGCTGTCATTCATAACTCTGCAGGTTTGTGAATTACAGTGCCCCTGAGCTCCTTTCTTCAACTCGCTTTCTTGTGAGCTGGCCGCAAAACCGCAGGATTGCTTCAGGCCCTAATCTCTTTCCAGCAGGGAACGCTGAGCCTTTGGTTAATTCCTCTTCCTGGTGGGAAATGAGCGTTCCATTTGCCCGTGCAGACACCAACAGCTAGTCTCTCATTGGTTCTCCCTATGCCTGTTCATCTTGCGCAGAAATTGCAAACTGTGCCAAACAGGAGGTTAAAGGCACTGACTCTCCAAGTGGGGAGAGTATTAGTAAAGCGTCTGGAATGGTGAACCCGAGTACCAGGGGACGAAAACTCAGATGCATTTGAAAACGTTTCCCAATCACACGGTGGACCATACTATGGGTTTCCCATGCATGTTTTAGCTGAAGGAAGAATCCCTTAAACCTGGAAATTTGGAACCCATGGAATGGGTACCATGCTGTATGTCTTCAAAAGGTCTGCGTTTGCTCACCGAACCTCACCAGTGCTATCAGCCCGAAGTGTCCAGCCGTATGTCTCACCCAGCTCTGGGTGTAGATGTGGGAAATCCAGGTTGCATCACAAGCCCTGAATGAATTATTTAAGAATTGCTCTCTATTTCACTGTCATTGTGTTTTGTTTTTGAAATTTATTTTGATAATGGGATTTATCGGATTTTCACTGCTGCGTTTAGGCCGCTGTACACACGCTTGATTTCCTTATGGAGACATATAAATCCATGGGTTTTAAGATTCTTACTTGTCATGTATCTTGCCAGGCGTTGAATATGGGGTGTTGAGTCCATTTCGTTGAGCAAGGAGTAGGTCTTGTCTATTATATATTTGGCTTATGGAACGGTATCTGTGCTAATTTCAATCTCTGGTTTTATGCAGCACCCCAACTCACCTTTCCCCATAAGCAAGCATAAGTTGGTTTTCTAAATTTGAGACCCTGTTCTGCTTTGTAATTCAGTTCATGGGTAGCCAAGTTTACATTCCGTGTATTAGTGATATCTTATGATGTTTCTTTTTCTGTGTGACTTATTTCTCGTAGAATCATCTAACCTGAATCCACTCATTATGCCGCTACGGGCCTGAAGACGTAGATTTTATTGCTGAGTGATATTCCATTGTACGTGCGTACCGCAACTTCTTTATCCATTTTTTACTTTCTGGGATATTTTACTTGTACCGTAGACGAGGTTCTTGTAAACAGAGCCGTCCCAAACTCTGGGGTGGCTGTGTGTTTTTGATTTTAATTTCCCTAAGCTATAGGACCATAAGTGGAAGTGCCATAGGCTGTGTTGCTTTGTTTCCTACGTGTTTCTGGAAACACCATACACTTCTCCAGAGTGGTTGTTGGCAATTTACATCCCGCCCATCAACATGACAAGGCTCCCTGTTCTCCATGACCTGTCCTGCCTTTCTGGATTTTACACTTTTTTCAGATGGCCCTTTTGACCGGGGGGGCAGTGAGACTTCATTGTAGTGCAGATTTCCTTTACACGCTTGCTTGGTTGGCCAAAAAGGGCGTATGCGTTTTTTTCTGAATATATTCAGGAAAAAACGCATACGCCCTTTTTGGCCAAGTGCATCGTTGTCGACATTCTGCCTCTTTTCCTATGCTTTTAGTACAATTCCAGTCTACCCCCTGAAATCGTTTTCCTGAAATTCTGCCCCGCTTACAAGTCCTCTTCGAAGACTTACTTCAATACATTTTTGGACGATAGGTGTCATTCATAACTCTGCAGGTTTGTGAATTACAGTGCCCCTGAGCTCATTTCTTCAACTCGCTTTCTTGTGAGCTGGCCGCAAAACCGCAGGATTGCTTCAGGCCATAATCTCTTTCCGGCAGGGCATGCTGAGCCTTTGTTTAATTCCTCTTCCTGGTCGGAAATGAGTGTTCCTTTTGCCCGTGCAGGCACCTACAGCTAGTCTCTCATTGGTTCTCCCTATTCCTGTACATCTTGCGCAGAAATTGCAAACTGTGCCAAACAGGAGGTTAATGGCACTGACTCTCCAAGTGGGGAGAGTGTTAGTAAAGCGTCTGGAATGGTGAACCCGAGTAGCAGGGGACGATAACTGAGATGCATTTGAAAACGTTTCCCGGTCACACAGTGCACTGTACTGTGGGTTTCCCATGCATGTTTTAGCTGAAGGAAGAATTCCTTAAACCTGGAGAGTTGGGACCCATGGAATGGTTACCATGCAGTATGAGTTCAAAGGGTCTGCGTTTGCTCACCAAACCTCACCAAAGCTATCAGCCCGAAGTGTCCAGCCTTATGTCTCACCCAGCTCTGGGTGTAGATGTGGTAAATCCAGGTTGCATCACAAACCCTGAATGAATTATTTAAGAATTGCTCTCTATTTCACTGTCATTTTGTTTTGTTTTTGAAATTTATTTTGATAATGGGATTTATCGGATTTTCACTGCTGCGTTTAGGCCGCTGTACACACGCTTGATTTCCTTATGGAGACATATAAATCCATGGGTTTTAAGATTCTTACTTGTCAGGTATCTTCCGAGGCGTTGAATATGGGGTGTTGAGTCCATTTCGTTGAGCAAGGAGTAGGTCTTGTCTATTATATATTTGGCTTATGGAACGGTATCTGTGCTAATTTCAATCTCTGGTTTTATGCAGCACCCCAACTCACCTTTCCCCATAAGCAAGCATAAGTCGGTTTTCTAAATTTGAGACCCTGTTCTGTTTTGTAATTCAGTTTATGTGTAGCCAAGTTTACATTCCGTGTATTAGTGATATCTTATGATGTTTCTTTTTCTGTGTGACTTATTTCTCGTAGAATCATCGTACCTGAATCCACTCATTATGCCGCTATGGGCCTGAAGACGTAGATTTCATTGCTGAGTGATATTCCATTGTACGTGCGTACCACAACTTCTTTATCCATTTTTTCCTTTCTCGGATATTTAACTGCTACCGTAGATGAGGTTCTTGTAAACAGAGCCATCCCAAACTTTGGGGTGTCTGTGTGTTTGTGATTTGAATTTCCCTAAGCTATAGGACCATAAGTGGAAGTGCCATAGGCTGTGTTGCTTTGTTTCCTACGTGTTTCAGGAAACACCATACACTTTTCCAGAGTGGCTGTTGGCAATTTAAATCCGCCCATCAGCATAACAAGGCTCCCTGTTCTCCATGACCTGTCCTGCCTTTCTGGATTTTACACTTTTTTCAGATGGCCCTTTTGACTGGGGGGCAGTGAGACTTCATTGTAGTGCAGATTTCCTTTACACGCTTGCTTGGTTGGCCAAAAAGGGCGTATGCGTTTTTTCCTGAATATATTCAGGAAAAAAAGCATACGCCCTTTTTGGCCAAGTGCATCATTGTCAACATTCTGCCTCTTTTCCTATGCTTTAAGTGCAATTCCAGTCTACCCCCTGAAATCGTTTTCCTGAAATTCTGCCCCACTTTCAAGTCCTCTTCGAAGACTTACTTCTATACATTTTTGGACGATAGGTGTCATTCATAACTCTGCAGGTTTGTGAATTACAGTGCCCCTGAGCTCCTTTCTTCAACTCGCTTTCTTGTGAGCTGGCCGCAAAACCGCAAGATTGCTTCAGGCCCTAATCTGTTTCCGGCAGGGCACGCTGAGCCTTTGGTTAATTCCTCTTCCTGGTGGGAAATGAGCGTTCCATTTGCCCGTGCAGACACCTACAGCTAGTCTCTCATTGCTTCTCCCTATGCCTGTTCATCTTGCGCAGAAATTGCCAAGTGTGCCAAACAGGAGGTTAAAGGCACTGACTCTCCAAGTGGGGAGAGTGTTAGTAAAGCGTTCAAATGTTGAACCCGAGTACCAGGGGACGAAAACTGAGATGCATTTGAAAACGTTTCCCAATCACACAGCGGACGATAGTCTGGGTTTCCCATGCATGTTTTAGCTGAAGGAAGAATCCCTTAAACCTGGAGAGTTGGGACCCATGGAATGGGTAGCATGCAGTATGACTTCAAAGGGTCTGCGTTTGCTCACCGAACCTCACCAATGCTATCAGCCCGAAGTGTCCAGCCTTATGTCTCACCCAGCTCTGGGTGTAGATGTGGAAAATCCAGGTTGCATCACAAGCCCTGAATGAATTATTTAAGAATTGCTCTCTATTTCACTGTCATTGTGTTTTGTTTTTGAAATTTATTTTGATAATGGGATTTATCGGATTTTCACTGCTGCGTTTAGGCCGCTGTACACACGCCTGATTTCCTTATGGAGACATATAAATCCATGGGTTTTAAGATTCTTACTTGTCAGGTATCTTGCCAGGCGTTGAATATGGGGTGTTGAGTCCATTTCGTTGAGCAAGGAGTAGGTCTTGTCTATTATATATTTGGCTTATGGAACGGTATCTGTGCTAATTTCAATCTCTGGTTTTATGCAGCACCCCAACTCACCTTTCCCCATAAGCAAGCATAAGTTGGTTTTCTAAATTTGAGACCCTGTTCTGTTTTGTAATTCAGTTCATGGGTAGCCAAGTTTACATTCCGTGTATTAGTGATATCTTATGATGTTTCTTTTTCTGTGTGACTTATTTCTCGTAGAATCATCATACCTGAATCCACTCATTATGCCGCTACGGGCCTGATGACGTAGATTTCATTGCTGAGTGATATTCCATTGTACGTGCGTACCACAACTTCTTTATCCATTTTTTACTTTCTGGGATATTTTACTTGTACCGTAGACGAGGTTCTTGTAAACAGAGCCGTCCCAAACTCTGGGGTGGCTGTGTGTTTTTGATTTTAATTTCCCTAAGCTCTAGGACCATAAGTGGAAGTGCCATAGGCTGTGTTGCTTTGTTTCCTACGTGTTTCTGGAAACACCATACACTTCTCCAGAGTGGTTGTTGGCAATTTACATCCCGCCCATCAGCATGACAAGGCTCCCTGTTCTCCATGACCTGTCCTGCCTTTCTGGATTTTACACTTTTTTCAGATGGCTCTTTTGACCGTGGGGGCAGTGAGACTTCATTGTAGTGCAGATTTCCTTTACACGCTTGCTTGGTTGGCCAAAAAGGGCGTATGCGTTTTTTCCTGAATATATTCAGGAAAAAACGCATACGCCCTTTTTGGCCAAGTGCATCGTTGTCGACATTCTGCCTCTTTTCCTATGCTTTTGGTACAATTCCAGTCTACCCCCTGAAATCGTTTTCCTGAAATTCTGCCCCGCTTTCAAGTCCTCTTCGAAGACTTACTTCAATACATTTTTGGACGATAGCTGTCATTCATAACTCTGCAGGTTTGTGAATTACAGTGCCCCTGAGCTCATGTCTTCAACTCGCTTTCTTGTGAGCTGGCCGCAAAACCGCAGGATTGCTTTAGGCCAAAGTCTCTTTCCAGCAGGGCATGCTGAGCCTTTGTTTAATTCCTCTTCCTAGTCGGAAATGAGCGTTGCATTTGCCCGTGCAGACACCTACAGCTAGTCTCTCATTGCTTCTCCCTATTCCTGTTCATCTTGCGCAGAAATTGCAAAGTGTGCCAAACAGGAGGTTAAATGCACTGACTCTCCAAGTGGGGAGAGTGTTAGTAAAGCGTTCAAATGTTGAACCCGAGTACCAGGGGACGAAAACTGAGATGCATTTGAAAACGTTTCCCAATCACATGGTGGACCATACTCTGGGTTTCCCATGCATGTTTTAGCTGAAGGAAGAATCCCTTAAACCTGGAGAGTTGGGAACCATGGAATGGGTACCATGCAGTATGACTTCAAAGGGTCTGCGTTTGCTCACCGAACCTCACCAATGCTATCAGCCCGAAGTGTCCAGCCTTATGTCTCATCCAGCTCTGGGTGTAGATGTGGTAAATACAGGTTGCATCACAAGCCCTGAATGAATTATTTAAGAATTGCTCTCTATTTCACTGTCATTGTGTTTTGTTTTTGAAATTCATTTTGATAATGGGATTTATCGGATTTTCACTGCTGCTTTTAGGCCACTGTACACACGCTTGATTTCCTTATGGAGACATATAAATCCATGGGTTTTAAGATTCTTACTTGTCAGGTATCTTCCCAGGCGTTGAATATAGGGTGTTGAGTCCATTTCGTTGAGCAAGGAGTAGGTTTTGTCTATTATATATTTGGCTTATGGAACGGTATCTGTGCTAATTTCAATCTCTGGTTTTATGCAGCATCCCAACTGACCTTTCCCCATAAGCAAGCATAAGTTGGTTTGCTAAATTTGAGACCCTGTTCTGTTTTGTAATTCAGTTCATGGGTAGCCAAGTTTACATTCCGTGTATTAGTGATAACTTATGATGTTTCTTTTTCTGTCTGACTTATTTATCATAGAATCATCGTACCTGAATCCACTCATTATGCCGCTACGGTCCTGATGTCGTAGATTTCATTGCTGAGAGATATTCCATTGTACGTGCGTACCACAACTTCTTTATCCATTTTATGCTTTCTCAGATATTTAACTTCTACCGTAGATGAGGTTCTTGTAAACAGAGCCATCCCAAACTTTGGGGTGGCTGTGTGTTTTTGATTTTAATTTCCCTAAGCTATAGGACCATAAGTGGAAGTGCCATAGGCTGTGTTGCTTTGTTTTCTACGTGTTTCAGGAAACACCATACACTTTTCCAGAGTGGCTGTTGGCAATTTAAATCCGCCCATCAGCATAACAAGGCTCCCTGTTCTCCATGACCTGTCCTGCCTTTCTGGATTTTACACTTTTTTCAGATGGCCCTTTTGACCGGGGGGCAGTGAGACTTCATTGTAGTGCAGATTTCCTTTACACGCTTGCTTGGTTGGCCAAAAAGGGCGTATGCGTTTTTTCCTGAATATATTCAGGAAAATATATTCAGGAAAATATATTCAGGAAAAAACGCATACGCCCTTTTTGGCCAAGTGCATCGTTGTCGACATTCTGCCTCTTTTCCTATGCTTTTAGTACAATTCCAGTCTACACCCTGAAATCGTTTTCCTGAAATTCTGCCCCGCTTTCAAGTCCTCTTGGAAGACTTACTTCAATACATTTTTGGACGATAGCTGTCATTCATAACTCTGCAGGTTTGTGAATTACAGTGCCCCTGAGCTCATGTCTTCAACTCGCTTTCTTGTGAGCTGGCCGCAAAACCGCAGGATTGCTTCAGGCCAAAGTCTCTTTCTGGCAGGGCACGCTGAGCCTTTGTTTAATTCCTCTTCCTGGTGGGAAATGAGCGTTCCATTTGCCCGTGCAGACACCTACAGCTAGTCTCTCATTGCTTCTCCATATTCCTGTTCATCTTGCACAGAAATTGCAAAGTGTGCCAAACAGGAGGTTAAATGCACTGACTCTCCAAGTGGGGAGAGTGTTAGTAAAGCGTCTGGAATGGTGAACCCGAGTACCAGGGGACGAAAACTGAGATGCATTTGAAAACGTTTCCCAATCACACGGTGGACCATACTAACGGTTTCCCATGCATGTTTTAGCTGAAGGAAGAATCCCTTAAACCTGGAAATTTGGAACCCATGGAATGGGTACCATGCATTATGACTTCAAAGGGTCTGCGTTTGCTCACCGAACCTCACCAATGCTATCAGCCCGAAGTGTCCAGCCTTATGACTCACCCAGCTCTGGGTGTAGATGTGGGAAATCCAGGTTGCATCACAAGCCCTGAATGAATTATTTAAGAATTGCTCTCTATTTCACTGTCATTGTGTTTTGTTTTTGAAATTTATTTTGATAATGGGATTTATCGGATTTTCACTGCTGCCTTTAGGCCGCTGTACACACGCTTGATTTCCTTATGGAGACATATAAATCCATGGGTTTTAAGATTCTTACTTGTCAGGTATCTTGCCAGGCGTTGAATATGGGGTGTTGAGTCCATTTCGTTGAGCAAGGAGTAGGTCTTGTCTATTATATATTTGGCTTATGGAACGGTATCTGTGCTAATTTCAATCTCTGGTTTTATGCAGCACCCCAACTCACCTTTCCCCATAAGCAAGCATAAGTTGGTTTTCTAAATTTGAGACCCTGTTCTGTTTTGTAATTCAGTTCATGTGTAGCCAACTTTACATTCCGTGTATTAGTGATATCTTATGATGTTTCTTTTTCTGTGTGACTTATTTCTCGTAGAATCATCCTACCTGAATCCACTCATGCCGCTACGGGCCTGATGACGTAGATTTCATTGCTGAGTGATATTCCATTGTACGTGTGTACCACAACTTCTTTATCCATTTTTTGCTTTCTGGGATATTTTACTTGTACCATAGACGAGGTTCTTGTAAACAGAGCCGTCCCAAACCCTGGGGTGGCTGTGTGTTTTTGATTTTAATTTCCCTAAGCTATAGGACCATAAGTGGAAGTGCCATAGGCTGTGTTGCTTTGTTTCCTACGTGTTTCTGGAAACACCATACACTTCTCCAGATTGGTTGTTGGCAATTTACATCCCGCCCATCAGCATGACAAGGCTCCCTGTTCTCCATGACCTGTCTTGACTTTCTGGATTTTACATTTTTTTCAGATGGCCCTTTTGACCGGGGGGCAGTGAGACTTCATTGTAGTGCAGATTTCCATTACACACTTGCTTGGTTGGCCAAAAAGGGCGTATGCGTTTTTTCCTGAATATATTCAGGAAAACACGCATACGCCCTTTTTGGCCAAGTGCATCATTGTCTACATTCTCCCTCTTTTCCTATGCTGTTAGTACAATTCCAGTCTACCCCCTGAAATCGTTTTCCTGAAATTCTGCCCCGCTTTCAAGTCCTCTTCGAAGACTTACTTCAATACATTTTTGGACGATAGCTGTCATTCATAACTCTGCAGGTTTGTGAATTACAGTGCCCCTGAGCTCATTTCTTCAACTCGCTTTCTTGTGACCTGGTCGCAAAACCGCCGGATTGCTTCAG
This sequence comes from Delphinapterus leucas, assembly GCF_059928025.1. Taxonomy (NCBI): domain Eukaryota; kingdom Metazoa; phylum Chordata; class Mammalia; order Artiodactyla; family Monodontidae; genus Delphinapterus; species Delphinapterus leucas. The sequence goes on along the minus strand of NW_028322241.1, from coordinate 12,442,497 downwards.
GCCCTTATCTGTTTCCGGCAGGGCACGCTGAGCCTTTGGTTAATTCCTCTTCCTGGTGGGAAATGAGCGTTCCATTTGCCCGTGCAGACACCTACAGCTAGTCTCTCATTGCTTCTCCCTATTCCTGTTCATCTTGCGCAGAAATTGCAAACTGTGCCAAACAGGAGTTTAATGGCACTGACTCTCCAAGTGGGGAGAGTGTTAGTAAAGCTTTCAAATGTTGAACCCGAGTACCAGGGGACGAAAACTGAGATGCATTTGAAAACGTTTCCCAATCACATGGTGGACCATACTCTTGGTTTTCCATGCATGTTTTAGCTGAAGGAAGAATCCCTTAAACCTGGAGAGTTGGGACACATGGAATGGGTACCATGCAGTTTGACTTCAAAGGGTCTGCGTTTGTTCAGCGAACCTCACCAATGCTATCAGCCCGAAGTGTCCAGCCTTATGTCTCATCCAGCTCTGGGTGTAGATATGGTAAATACAGGTTGCATCACAAGCCCTGAATGAATTATTTAAGAATTGCTCTCTATTTCACTGTCATTGTGTTTTGTTTTTGAAATTTATTTTGATAATGGGATTTATCGGATTTTCACTGCTGCGTTTAGGCCGCTGTACACACGCTTGATTTCCTTATGGAGATATATAAATGCATTGGTTTTTAGATTCTTACTTGTCAGGTATCTTGCCAGGCGTTGAATATGGGGTGTTGAGTCCATTTCGTTGAGCAAGGAGTAGGGCTTGTCTATAATATATTTGGCTTATGGAACGGTATCTGTGCTAATTTCAATCTCTGGTTTTATGCAGCACCCCAACTCACATTTCCCCATAAGCAAGCATAAGTTGGTTTTCTAAATTTGAGACCCTGTTCTGTTTTGTAATTCAGTTTATGTGTAGCCAAGTTTACATTCCGTGTATTACTGATATATTATGATGTTTCTTTTTCTGTGTGACTTATTTCTGTAGAATCATCGTACCTGAATCCACTCATTATGCCGCTATGGGAGTGAAGACGTAGATTTCATTGCTGAGTGATATTCCATTGTACGTGCGTACCAGAACTTCTTTATCCATTTTTTCCTTTCTCGGATATTTAACTTGTACCGTAGACAAGGTTCTTGTAAACAGAGCCATCCCAAACTTTGGGGTGGCTGTGTGTTTTTGATTTTAATTTCCCTAAGCTATAGGACCATAAGTGGAAGTGACATAGGCTGTGTTGCTTTGTTTCCTACGTGTTTCAGGAAACACCATACACTTTTCCAGAGTGGCTGTTGGCAATTTACATCCCGCCCATCAGCATAACAAGGCTCCCTGTTCTCCATGACCTGTCCTGTCTTTCTGGATTTTACTCTTTTTTCAGATGGCCCTTTTGACCGGGGGGCAGTGAGACTTCATTGTAGTGCAGATTTCCTTTATACGCTTGCTTGGTTGGCCAAAAAGGGCGTATGCGTTTTTTCCTGAATATATTCAGGAAAAAACGCATACGCCCTTTTTGGCCAAGTGCATCATTGTCGACATTCTGCCTCTTTTCCTATGCTGTAAGTGCAATTCCAGTCTACCCCCTGAAATCTTTTTACTGAAATTCTGCCCCGCTTTCAAGTCCTCTTTGAAGACTTACTTCAGTACATTTTTGGACGATAGCTGTCATTCATAACTCTGCAGGTTTGTGAATTACAGTGCCCCTGAGCCCCTTTCTTCAACTCGTTTTCTTGTGAGCTGGCCGCAAAACCGCAGGATTGCTTCAGGCCCTAATCTCTTTCCAGCAGGGCACGCTGAGCCTTTGGTGAATTCCTCTTCCTGGTGGGAAATGAGCGTTCCATTTGCCCGTGCAGACACCAACAGCTAGTCTCTCATTGGTTCTCCCTATGCCTGTTCATCTTGCGCAGAAATTGCAAACTGTGCCAAACAGGAGGTTAAAGGCACTGACTCTCCAAGTGGGGAGAATGTTAGTAAAGTGTCTGGAATGGTGAACCCGAGTACCAGGGTTCGAAAACTGAGATATATTTGAAAACGTTTCCCAATCAGACGGTGGACAATACTCTGGGTTTCCCATGCATGTCTTAGCTGAAGGAAAAATCCCTTAAACCTGGAGAGCTGGGAACCATGGAATGGGTACCATGCAGTATGACTACAAAGGGTCTGCGTTTGCTCACCGAACCTCACAAATGCTATCAGCCCGAAGTGTCCAGCCGTATATCTCACCCAGCTCTGGGTGTAGATGTGGTAAATCCAGGTTGCATCACAAGCCCTGAATGAATTATTTAAGAATTGCTCTCTATTACACTGTCAATGTGTTTTGGTTTTGAACTTTATTTTGATAATGGGATTTATCGGATTTTCACTGCTGCGTTTAGGCTGCTGTACACACGCATGATTTCCTTATGGAGACATATAAATCCATGGGTTTTAAGATTCTTACTTGTCAGGTATATTCCCAGGCTTTGAGTCCGTTTCGTTGAGCAAGGAGTAGGTCTTGTCTATTATATATTTGGCTTATGGAACGGTATCTGTGCTAATTTCAATCTCTGGTTTTATGCAGCACCCCAACTCACCTTTCCCCATAAGCAAGCATAAGTTGGTTTTCTAAATTTGAGACCCTGTTCTGTTTTGTAATTCAGTTCATGGGTAGCCAAGTTTACATTCCGTGTATTAGTCATATCTTATGATGTTTCATTTTCTGTGTGACTTTTTCTCGTAAAATCATCATACTTGAATCCACTCATTATGCCGCTACGGGCCTGAAGACGTAGATTTCATTGCTGAGTGATATTCCATTGTACGTGCGTACCAGAACTTCTTTATCCATTTTTTCCTTTCTCGGATATTTAACTTGTACCGTAGACAAGGTTCTTGTAAACAGAGCCATCCCAAACTTTAGGGTGGCTGTGTGTTTGTGATTTTAATAACCCTAAGCTATAGGACCATAGTGGAAGTGACATAGGCTGTCTTGCTTTGTTTCCTACGTGTTTCAGGATACACCATACATTTCTCCAGAGTGGCTGTTGGCAATTTACATCCCGCCCATCAGCATAACAAGGCTCCCTGTTCTCCAAGACCTGTCCTGCCTTTCTGGATTTTACACTTTTTTCAGATGGCCCTTTTGACTGGGGGGCAGTGAGACTTCATTGTAGTGCAGATTTCCTTTACACGCTTGCTTGGGTGGCCAAAAAGTGCGTATGCGTTTTTTCCTGAATATATTCAGGAAAAAACGCATAGGCCCTTTTTGGCCAAGTGCATCATTGTCGACATTCTGCCTCTTTTCCTATGCTTTAAGTGCAATTCCAGTCTACCCCCTGAAATCGTTTTCCTGAAATTCTGCCCCGCTTTCAAGTCCTCTTTGAAGACTTACTTCAGTACATTTTTGGACGATAGCTGTCATTCATAACTCTGCAGGTTTGTGAATTACAGTGCCCCTGAGCTCCTTTCTTCAACTCCTTTTCTTGTGAGCTGCCCGCAAAACCGCAGGATTGCTTCAGGCCGTAATATGTTTCCGGCCGGGCACGCTGAGCCTTTGGTTAATTCCACTTCCTGGTGGGAAATGATCATTCAATTTGCACGTGCAGACACCAACAGCTAGTCTCTCATTGCTTCTCCCTATTCCTGTTCATCTTGCGCAGAAATTGCAAACTGTGCCAAACAGGAGGTTAAAGGCACTGACTCTCCAAGTGGGGAGAGTGTTAGTAAAGCGTCTGGAATGGTGAACCCGAGTACCAGGGGACAAAAACTGAGATGCATTTGAAAACGTTTCCCAATCACATGGCGGACGATAGTCTGGGTTTCCCATTCATGTTTTAGCTGAAGGAAGAATCCCTTAAACCTGGAGAGTTGGGACCCATGGAATGGGTACCATGCAGTATGACTTCAAAGGGTCTGCGTTTGCTCACCGAACCTCACCAATGCTATCAGCCCGAAGTGCCCAGCCTTATGTCTCACCCAGCTCTGGGTGTAGATGTGGTAAATCCAGGTTGCATCACAAGCCCTGAATGAATTATTTAAGAATTGCTCTCTATTTCACTGTCATTGTGTTTTGTTTTTGAAATTTATTTTGATAATGGGATTTATCGGATTTTCCCTGCTGCGTTTAGGCCGCTGTACACACGCTTGATTTCCTTATGGAGATATATAAATCCATGGGTTTTAAGATTCTTACTTGTCAGGTATCTTGCCAGGCGTTGAATATGGGGTGTTGAGTCCATTTCGTTGAGCAAGGAGTAGGTCTTGTCTATTATATATTTGGCTTATGGAACGGTATCTGTGCTAATTTCAATCTCTGGTTTTATGCAGCACCCCAACTCACCTTTCCCCATAAGCAAGCATAAGTTGGTTTTCTAAATTTGAGACCCTGTTCTGTTTTGTAATTCAGTTCCTGTGTAGCCAACTTTACATTCCGTGTATTAGTGATATCTGATGATGTTTCTTTTTCTGTGTGACTTATTTCTCGTAGAATCATCGTACCTGAATCCACTCATTAGGCCGCTACGGGCCTGATGACGTAGATTTCATTGCTGAGTGATATTCCATTGTACGTGCGTACCACAACTTCTTTATCCATTTTTTGCTTTCTGGGATATTTTACTTGTACCGTAGACGAGGTTCTTGTAAACAGAGCCGTCCCAAACTCTGGGGTGGCTGTGTGTTTTTGATTTTAATTTCCCTAAGCTATAGGACCATAAGTGGAAGTGCCATAGGCTGTGTTGCTTTGTTTCCTACGTGTTTCTGGAAACACCATACACTTCTCCAGAGTGGTTGTTGGCAATTTACATCCCGCCCATCAGCATGACAAGGCTCCCTGTTCTCCATGACCTGTCCTGACTTTCTGGATTTTACATTTTTTTCAGATGGGCCTTTTGACCGGGGGGCAGTGAGACTTCATTGTAGTGCAGATTTCCATTACACGCTTGCTTGGTTGGCCAAAAAGGGCGTATGCGTTTTTTCCTGAATATATTCAGGAAAAAACGCATACGCCCTTTTTGGCCAAGTGCATCATTGTCGACATTCTGCCTCTTTTCCTATGCTTTTAGTAAAATTCCAGTCTACCCCCTGAAATCGTTTTTCTGAAATTCTGCCCCGCTTTCAAGTCCTCTTCGAAGACTTATTTCAATACATTTTTGGACGATAGCTGTCATTCATAACTCTGCAGGTTTGTGAATTACAGTGCCCCTGAGCTCATTTCTTCAACTCGCTTTCTTGTGACCTGGCCGCAAAACCGCAGGATTGCTTCAGGCCCTAATCTGTTTCCGGCAGGGCACGCTGAGCCTTTCGATAATTCCTCTTCCTGGTGGGAAATGAGCGTTCCATTTGCCCGTGCAGACACCTACAGCTAGTCTCTCATTGCTTCTCCCTATTCCTGTTCATCTTGCGCAGAAATTGCAAACTGTGCCAAACAGGAGGTTAATGGCACTGACTCTCCAAGTGGGGAGAGTGTTAGTAAAGCGTTCAAATGTTGAACCCGAGTACCAGGGGACGAAAACTGAGATGCATTTTAAAACGTTTCCCAATCACACGGTGGACCATACTCTGGGTTTCCCATGCATGTTTTAGCTGAAGGAAGAATCCCTTAAACCTGAAGAGTTGGGACCCATGGAATGGGTACCATGCAGTATGACTTCAAAGGGTCTGCGTTTGCTCACCGAACCTCACCAATGCTATCAGGCTGAAGTGTCCAGCCTTATGTCTCATCCAGCTCTGGGTGTAGATGTGGTAAATCCAGGTTGCATCACAAACCCTGAATGAATTATTTAAGAATTGCTCTCTATTTCACTGTCATTGTGTTTTGTTTTTGAAATTCATTTTGATAATGGGATTTATCGGATTTTCACTGCTGCTTTTAGGCCACTGTACACACGCTTGATTTCCTTATGGAGACATATAAATCCATGGGTTTTAAGATTCTTACTTGTCAGGTATCTTCCCAGGCGTTGAATATAGGGTGTTGAGTCCATTTCGTTGAGCAAGGAGTAGGTTTTGTCTATTATATATTTGGCTTATGGAACGGTATCTGTGCTAATTTCAATCTCTGGTTTTATGCAGCACCCCAACTCACCTTTCCCCATAAGCAAGCATAAGTTGGTTTGCTAAATTTGAGACCCTGTTCTGTTTTGTAATTCAGTTCATGGGTAGCCAAGTTTACATTCCGTGTATTAGTGATAACTTATGATGTTTCTTTTTCTGTCTGACTTATTTCTCATAGAATCATCGTACCTGAATCCACTAATTATGCCGCTACGGTCCTGATGACGTAGATTTCATTGCTGAGTGATATTCCATTGTATGTGCGTACCACAACTTCTTTATCCATTTTATGCTTTCTGTGATATTTAACTGCTACCATAGATGAGGTTCTTGTAAACAGAGCCATCCCAAACTTTGGGCTGGCTGTGTGTTTTTGATTTTAATTTCCCTAAGCTATAGGACCATAAGTGGAAGTGCCATAGGCTGTGTTGCTTTGTTTCCTACGTGTTTCTGGAAACACCATACACTTCTCCAGAGTGGTTGTTGGCAATTTACATCCCGCCCATCAGCATGACAAGGCTCCCTGTTCTCCATGACCTGTCCTGCCTTTCTGGATTTTACACTTTTTTCAGATGGCCCTTTTGACCGGGGGGGCAGTGAGACTTCATTGTAGTGCAGATTTCCTTTACACGGTTGCTTGGTTGGCCAAAAAGGGCGTATGCGTTTTTTTCTGAATATATTCAGGAAAAAACGCATACGCCCTTTTTGGCCAAGTGCATCGTTGTCGACATTTTGCCTCTTTTCCTATGCTTTTAGTACAATTCCTGTCTACCCCCTGAAGTCGTTTTCCTGAAATTCTGCCCCGCTTACAAGTCCTCTTCGAAGACTTATTTCAATACATTTTTGGACGATAGCTGTCCTTCATAACAATGCAGGTTTTTGAATTACAGTGCCCCTGAGCTCATGTCTTCAACTCGCTTTCTTGTGAGCTGGCCGCAAAACCGCAGGATTGCTTCAGGCCATAATCTCTTTCCGGCAGGGCATGCTGAGCCTTTGTTTAATTCCTCTTCCTGGTCGGAAATGAGTGTTCCTTTTGCCCGTGCAGGCACCTACAGCTAGTCTCTCATTGGTTCTCCCTATTCCTGTACATCTTACGCAGAAATTGCAAACTGTGCCAAGCAGGAGGTTAATGGCACTGACTCTCCAAGTGGGGAGAGTGTTAGTAAAGCGTCTGGAATGGTGAACCCGAGTACCAGGGGACGATAACTGAGATGCATTTGAAAACGTTTCCCGGTCACACAGTGCACAGTACTGTGGGTTTCCCATGCATGTTTTAGCTGAAGGAAGAATTCCTTAAACCTGGAGAGTTGGGACCCATGGAATGGTTACCATGCAGTATGACTTCAAAGGGTCTGCGTTTGCTCACCGAACCTCACAAATGCTATCAGCCCGAAGTGTCCAGCCTTATGTCTCACCCAGCTCTGGGTGTAGATGTGGTAAATCCAGGTTGCATCACAAACCCTGAATGAATTATTTAAGAATTGCTCTCTATTTCACTGTCATTTTGTTTTGTTTTTGAAATTTATTTTGATAATGGGATTTATCGGATTTTCACTGCTGCGTTTAGGCCGCTGTACACACGCTTGATTTCCTTATGGAGACATATAAATCCATGGGTTTTAAGATTCTTACTTGTCAGGTATCTTGCCAGGCGTTGAATATGGGGTGTTGAGTCCATTTCGTTGAGCAAGGAGTAGGGCTTGTCTATTATATATTTGGCTTATGGAACGGTATCTGTGCTAATTTCAATCTCTGGTTTTATGCAGCACCCCAACTCACCTTTCCCCATAAGCAAGCATAAGTTGGTTTTCTAAATTTGAGACCCTGTTCTGTTTTGTAATTCAGTTCATGTGTGGCCAAGTTTACAATCCGTGTATTAGTGATATCTTATGATGTTTCTTTTTCTGTGTGACTTATTTCTCGTAGAATCATCGTACCTGAATCCACTCATTATGCCGCTACGGGCCTGATGACGTAGGTTTCATTGCTGATTGATATTCCATTGTACGTGCGTACCACAACTTCTTTATCCATTTTTTGCTTTCTCGGATATTTAACTTGTACCGTAGACGAGGTTCTTGTAAACAGAGCCATCCCAAATTTTGGGGTGGCTGTGTGTTTTTGATTTTAATTTCTCTATGCTATAGGACCATAAGTGGAAGTGCCATAGGCTGTGTTGCTTTGTTTCCTACGTGTTTCTGGAAACACCATACACTTCTCCAGAGTGGCTGTTGGCAATTTACATCCCGCCCATCAGCATAACAAGGCTCCCTGTTCTCCATGACCTGTCGTGCCTTTCTGGAATTTCCACATTTTTCAGATCGCCCTTTTGACCGGGGGGCAGTGAGACTTCATTGTAGTACACATTTCCTTTACACGGTTGCTTGGTTGGCCAAAAAGGGCGTATGCGTTTTTTCCTGAATATATTCAGGAAAAAACGCATACGCCCTTTTTGGCCAAGTGCATCATTGTTGACATTCTGCCTCTAATCTTATTCTTTAAGTGCAATTCCAGTCTACCCCCTGAAATCGTTTTCCTGAAATTCTGCCCCGATTTCACGTCCTCTTCGAAGACTTACTTCAAAACATTTTTGGACGATAGCTGTCATTCATTACTCTGCAATTTTGTGAATTACAGTGCCCCTGAGCTCCTTTCTTCAACTCGCTTTCTTGTGAGCTGGCCGCAAACCCGCAGTATTGCTTCAGGCCCTAATATGGTTCCGGCATGGCATGCTGAGCCTTTGGTTAATTCCTCTTCCTGGTGGGAAATGAGCGTTAAATTTCCATGTTCAGACACCTTCACATGAGTCGTCATGGTGCCCCTTTGCCCCGGTTATCTCTATGGAGGTTGGAGTTGGAAGGCCTCCTCACTCAAGATCAGTGTGCCCATGGAGCAAACCCTGCAACTTCAGGGCATGGCTGGGGGTTAGGATCACCACGAGGGTTCCTTTTTCCTTAGAAGGGAGGTGGCCTTTTGGGCTGCTGATTTCCAGGTTATCAGATACTGCCAGTATCTTGGCCAGATGTGGCGGTGGTCCAAGCCCCTTGGTGACCGTAGTTTATCCTACCTGGATCGCATTCTTGCATTGTTCCATTTCAAGTGGTCCCAGGTTTTGCACTAATACTCCAATGGCGATTCACCGTTCACCAGGAATGTAAAGGTCAAAGGGTTTAGCTAAATTAGGGAGTTCCAGGGCAAGGGTCTGAATTGACTGCTCTTTCCATTCTTGAAAGGCCACTTCTGCATTCTATTGAAAAGGATCATCACCTTTTCCTTTCAGTGTTTCATATAGAGGCCGAGCTAGTAGACTGTAGTTAGGGATCCAGAAGCAGCAAACCCTGGCCTCCCCAGGAACCCCTAAGCTGTCTTCTAGTTTCAGAAATGGGTAAGGCTGTAAATTGTTTCTTCCCTTTCCTGGGATGGGCTTCTCCGACCTTCTGTGAGAATGAAGCCCAGGCAGGTCACCGTAGTCTGTGATATTTGAGCTTTTTCTTGGACAACTTGTATCCTTTATTTGCTTCGTAGTTCAGAGGTCTCCTTAGTAGGGCTGGCGATCAGAATGTCGTCTGCATATTGAAGGAGTGTTTCCTTTTCCAGAGGTAGAACTTTTAGGTCTTTAGCTGAGCTTTCCCCAAAGATGGTGTGGGAATTTTTGAACCCTTGGGGCAACACGGCCCGGAAGTATTGTTTTAGCTGTATGTTGAGTCCTGCCACTCACAAGCCAAAATTTCTTGTGACTCTGGGACTAATAGAATACAAAAGAAGGCATCATTGAAGACTAATACAGAATACCATGTCCTGGTGGTTGGTAGAATGACCAGCAGGGTGTAGGATTTAGGAACTACTGGAGGTATATCCTCGGTGGCTTCACTGACTGTCCTGACATCCTTTACCAGGACTCCAGCAGCCCATGGGGCTCTCGAGGTCAGGCCAATCCCAGGATATGGAGCTCACCTGGGCAGGTACCCCACCCCAGCCCACGAGGCTCTCGTGGTCAGGCCCCTCCCAGGATACAGAGCTACCCTTGCAGGTACCATGGCAGGGCTGGGAACACAGGAACCGTGCATATCGCCCTCATTGCAGAGCACTCCCAGCTCACCTGTCACTCAGATCTGACACAGAGCACCTCAGAGCAGGACTTGAACTAACAAACAGCAGCTCCGACAGGTCTGTGACCCTGGGCATCACTCTGTGTGGCCTCCCTCCACCTGGTCTTCCAGAGACTTCCACTGCACCCGGGGCACCAGGCCTCTGTCTCCACCCACCAGCCACCCCTCCTCTCCCTGACTCCTGGGTTCCTCTCATTAGGAGAGGGTTTTCTTGAAGTTGTCTCCCACTCATGGGCCAGATAATATAATTAGAAAACAAGCCAGAGCTGCAGCCCCTTGTCTATCCTGACTCTCAGGAGCCCACACCTGTTCCTTGGACCTGGCCGATTCAGCAAGTTCCAGTTTCTGCAACTGTGAGCCTCTGAGGGGTGATTATTGGCTGGCCTGGGAAGCCTGACCGTGCCGGCCAGCCCTCCCCAGGTGTGCCTGGGTTCAGATCAATATAAACACCGCTCCAGGCAGCAAGAGCCCCTGCAGCTGTGCCTGACGCCATTTTCTCTGCCCTGTCAGCAGTCTTGGGGCTGGACTGGTGGGAGGGAGTGAGAGGCCACGGCTTTGTGGGTGGCCCAGTGTGAGTGGGGCTCTGCTGGACTTTCTGCAGCAGTTGCCAAGATGCCACCTGCTAAAGAAGAGGATGTGTCACCCATACCTGCCGCTGGAATTTCTCCCTGGGCAGAGGTGAGTGAGGAAGAAAGCAGTGGGGGCCGGGACAGCAGGGGTATCTCAGGCAGGGAAATGGAAAGCTTCCAGAAGAGCACCCAGGACCAGGACCATCCTGGCTGGCCTGCAGGCACCAAGTCGGCTGGCATGCTGTCGCTCATGTGGCTCCATGGCCCTTCCTCTAGGCTTTCAAGTCCTTGTACATATTCAGGTGTTTTACCTGGGAAGGGTGGGAACATTTCAGCAGCAGCTGGCCTGGGGCTCAGCCCACGTTTACTCACAGATGCCTCGGCACTGTCCCCCAGCTTTGCAATGAGGACGCTTGTTGCGTGGGGCCTGCTGGCTGAATGGGAGATGATTCCCCACCACCGACCAACTTCAGAATTGTTTACAACTGGAGCAAGTGCCCTGATACGGTTTTCCTCTGTGTAGCTGGTGGGTTCTGTTTTTTTTTCTTTTTTGGTTCAAGGTAGATTTTATTCCTCTTTTTTGTATTTACAGATATAAGCATGGAAATAATTTATTCATATAAATACATGTATGTGAAGGGAAGAATATTTTTTCTGTTTTACTTTTTGTAATTTGAATTTTATTTTATTTTTTTATACAGCAGGTTCTTTTTGGTTATCTATTTTATACATATAAATGTATACATGCCAATCCCAATCTCTCAACTCCTCCCACCACCACCCCCCAACAGCTTTCCCCCCTTGGTGTCCATACGTTTGTTGTCTACATCTGTTGCTCTATTTCTGCCTTGCAAAACGGTTCATCTGTACAATTTGTCTAGGTTCCACATATAGCCATTAATAGACAAGATTTCTTTTTCTCTTTCTGACTTACTTCACTCTGTATGACAGTCTCTAGATCCATCAACGTCTCTACAAATGACCCAATTTCATTCCTTTTTATGGCTTAGTAATATTCCATTTTATATATGTACCACGTCTTTATGCATTCGTCTGTCTGTGGGCATTTAGGTTGCTTCCATTACCTGGATATTGTAAATAGTGATGCAATGAACATTGCGGTGAATGTCTCTTTTTGATTTATGGTTTTGTCTGGGTATATGCCCAGTAGTGGGACTGCTGTATCATATGGTAATTCTATTCTTAGTTTTATAAGAAACTCCATAACTTTCTCCACAGTGACTGTATCAATTTCATTCCCAACAATAGCGGAAGAGGGTTCCTTATCTCCACACCCTTTCCAGCATTTGTTGTTTGTAGATTTTCTGATGATGCCCATTCTAACAGGTGTGAGGTGATACACCATGGATGAGTCTATTTCGTTGAGCAAAGAGTAGGTCTTGTCTATTACATATTTGGCTTATGGAACGGTATGTGTGCTAATTTCAATCTCTGGTTTTATACAGCACCACAACTCAACTTTCCCCTTAAGCAAGCATAAGTTTTTATCTAAATGTGAGACTCTGTTCGGTTTTGGAATTCAGTTTATGTGTAGCCAAGTTTACACTCTCTCTATTAGTGATATCTTATGATAATTACCTTTCTCTGTGTGACATATTTCTCTTAGAATCATCATACTTAAATCCACTCAATTTGCTGCTACAGGCCTGATGACTTTGATTTCATTGCTGAGTGATATTCCATTGTACGTAAGTAGCACAACTCCTTTATCCACATTTTTCTTTCTGGGATATTTAATTTGTACTGGACTCAAGGTTCTTGTAAACACAGCAGCCCTAAATTTGGTGTTGGCTGTGTCTTGTTGATTTTAATTTTCCTAAGCTATAGGGCCAAAAGTGGAAGTGCCCTAGGGTCTGTAGCTTTGTTTTTCAGATGTTTCAGGATACACCATAAACATCTCCAGAGTGTCTGTTGGCAATTTACATCCCGCCCATCAGCATAACAAGGCTCCCTGTTCTCCATGGCCTGTCCTGTGTTTCTGGTTTTTACACTTTTTTCAGATGGCCCTTTTGACGAATGGGAAATGAGACTTCATTGTAGTGCGGATTTCCATTGCTCGAGTGCTTGGTTGGCCAAAAAGGGCATATGTGTTTTTTCCTGAATATATTCAGGAAAAAATGTTTACGCACTTTTGTCCAAGTGCATCACTGTCAAAGATCTGCCGCTTTTCACATGCTTTAAACGCAATTCCAATCTACCTCCTGAAATATGATTCCTGCAATTCTGCCTCGTTTTGAAGTCCTCTTTGCAGACTTACTTCAGTATATTTTTGCCAATAGCTGTCATTTATAACTCTGCAGGTTTGTGAATTACAGTGCCTGTGATTTCCTTTCTTAACTCGTTTCCTTGAAAGCTGGCCACAGAACCGCAGGTTTGCTTTAGGCCATAATCAGGGTCTGGCACGGCACTCTGAGCCTTTGGTTAATTCCTCTTCCTGGTGGGAAATTAGAGTTAAATGTGCCCCTCCGGACACCTGCCTCACTCCCAGCCCCTTGGTGATGTGTGTCCTGTGGTTTGAGGCCACATGTGCTGGGTTCCTCACCTTTGGCTGATGTGGCCCCACTGGTGTGAGGACACTCCTGCCTGGTTCCCATCCCCTTGGTGATGTGGGCCATCCGGTGAGAGTCTGATCCTGGTTGGGTTCCTCACACTTCTGTGAGGTGGGCCCTCTTCTCTGACGTCACTCTTGCCTGGCTGGCACACCCCGCCTTGGCGAAGTCGGCCCTCTGGTGGGATTTGGTGCCTGCTGGGTGTCTCCTGCCCTCGGTAATGAGGGCCCTCTGGCGTCAGGCCCTAATTCCTGGGCTCCCAATATTTTCTGATATGCACCCTGTGGTTCGAGTACACTCCTGCCAGGTTCCCAACCCCATGGGAATGTGGGCCTTCTGCTCTGAGGTCCCAACCGTGGGTTGCTCAGTTTCATGATGAGGGCCCTCTGCTGTGAGTTCTCTCCGGCCTGGATCCCATAGCCTCGCTGCTCCTGGCCACCTGCTGGGAGGTTCCAACTGCGGGATTCCTCACATTTTTCTTCTATGGACCCTCTGTTTTGAGACTCCTCCTGCCTGCCTCACTCCCAGTCCCTTGGTGATGTGTGTCCTCTGGTGTGAGGCCACGTGTGCTGGGTCCCTCGCCTTTGGATGATGTGGCCACACTGGTGTGAGGACACTCCTGCCTGCTTCCTATCCCCTTGATGATGTGGGCCCTCTGGTGAGAGTCTGATCCTGGCTGGGTTCCTCACCCTTCTGTGAGGTGGGCCCTCTGCTGTGAGGTCACTCCTGCCTGGCTGGCACACCCCACCTGGGCAACATCGGCCCTCTTGTGGCACTTGGAGCCTGCTGGGAGCCTCCTCCCCTCGGTGATGGGGGCCCTCTAGCGTCAGGCCCTAACTGCTGGGTACCCACATTTTCTGATACGTGCTAAGTGGTGCGAGGACACTCCTGCGAGGTTCCCATCCCCATGGGCATGTGGGCCTTCTGCTCTAAGGTCCCAACACCTGTGTTGTTCACCGTTTCATGATGTTGTCTCTCTGGTGTTAGTTCACTCAGGCCTAGATCCCATAGACTCTGTGCTCTGAGCCGACTGCTGAGAGGTTCCTACTGCTGGATTCCTTACCTTTTTTATTCTTTGGGTCCTGTGTTTTTATGCTCCTACTTCCTGACTCACTCCCAGCCCCTTTGTGATGTAGGTCCTCTGGTTTAAGGCCACATGTACCGGTTTCCTCACCTTTATTGATGTGGCCCCACTGGTGTGAGGACACTCCTGCCTGGTTCCCATCCCCTTGGTGATTGGGGCCCTCTTGTGAGAGTCTGATCCTGTCTGGATTCCTCACACTTCTGGGAGGTGGGCCCTCTGCTTTGAGGTCACTCCTGCCTGGCTGGCACACGTCACGTTGGCGATGTGGGCCCTCAGTTGGGAGTTGGTGCCTGCTGGGAGTCTCCTCCCCTCAGTAATGAGGGCCCTCTGGCGTCAGGCCCTAACTCATGGGCTCCCAAAATTTTCTGATGTGCGCCCTGTCGTGTGAGTACACTCCAGCCAGGGTCCCTTCCCTAGGGGATGTGGGCTTTCTGCTCTGTGGTCCCAACGGCTGGGTTGCTCACAGTGTCAGAATGTGGGCCCTCTGTTTTGAGTTCAGTCAGGCCTGGATCCCATAGCCTCGCTGCTCCTGGCCGCCTGCTGGGAGGTTCCAACTGCGGGATTCCTCACCTTTTTTACGCAATGGGCCCTCTGTTTTGAGGCTCCTCCTGCCTGCCTCACTCCCAGCCCCTTGGTGATGTGTGTCCTGTAGTTTGAGGCCACGTGTGCTGGGTCCGTCACATTTCGGTGATGTGGCCCCACTGGTGTGAGGACACTCCTGCCTGGTTTCCATTCCCTTGGTGATGTGGGCCCTCTGGTGAGAGTCTGATCCTCTTTGGGTTCCTCACACTTTTGTGTGGTTGGCCCTCTGCTCTGAGGTCACTCCTGCCTGGCTGGCACACCCCGCATTGGCGACGTCGGCCCTCTGGTAGCAGTTGGAGCTTGCTGGGAGCCTCCTCTCCTCAGTGATGAGGGCCCTCTGGCGTCCGGCCCTAACTGCTGGGCTCCCCACATTTTCTGTTGTGTGCCCACTGGTGCGATGACACTCCTGCTTGGTTCCCTTCCCCATGGGGATGTGGGCCTTGTGCTCTGAGGTCACAACGGCTGGGTTGCTTACAGTATCACGATGAGGGCCCTCTGTTGTGAGTTCATCACTGCCTGGATCCCATAGCCTCGGTGCTCTGGGCCGCCTGCTGGGATGTTCCAACTGCTGGATTCCTCACCTTTTTATACAATGGGCCATGTGTTTTGAGGTTAATCCTGCCTGCCTCGCTCTGAGACCCATGGTGATGTGGGTCTTCTGGTTTGAGGCCACATGTGCTGGGTACCTCAACTTTCGATGATGTGGCCCCACGGGTGTGAGGACACTCGTGCCTGATTCCCAGCCCCTTGCTTATGTGGGCACTCTGGTGAGAGTCTGATCATGACTGGGTTCCTTACCCTTCTGTGAGGTGGGCGCTCTGATGTGAGGTCACTCCTGCCTGGATGGCTCACGTCGCCTTGGCGACGTAGGCCCTCTGTTGGCCACTGAAGCGTGCTGGGAGCCTCCTACCCTCTTTAACGAGGGCCCTGGAAGAAACGCATATGCCCTTTTTGACCAAGTGCATCATTGTCGAAGTTCTGCCTCTTCTCCTATACTTTCAGAGGACTTCCCATCTACCTCCTGAAATCGTATTCCTGGAATTCTGCCCCGCGTTCAAGTCCTCTTTGCAGCCTTACTTCAATATATTTTTGGACGATAGCTGTCATTTATAACTCTGCAGGTTTGTGAATTACAGTGCCCCTGAGCTCCATTCTTCAACTCGCTTTCTTGTGAGCTGGCCGCAAAACCGCAGGATTGCTTCAGGCCCTAATCTGGTTCCGGCACGGCATGTTGAGCCTTTGGCTAATTCCTCTTCCTGATGGGAAATGAGCGTTAAATTTGCTCGTGCAGACACCTACAGCTAATCTCTCATTGGTTCTCCCTATTCCTGTTCATCTTGCTCAGAAATTCCAAACTGTGCCAAACAGGAGGTTAAAGGCACTGACTCTCCAATTGGGGAAAGAGTTAGTAAAGCGTCTGGAATGGTAAAACCGAGTATGAGGGGAAGAAAACTGAGATGCATTTAAAAAGGTTTCCCGGTCACACGGTGGACCATATTCTGGGTTTCCCATGCGTGTTTTACCTGAAGGAAGAATCCCTTAAACCTGGAGAGGTGGGACCCATGCAATGGGTACCATGCAGTATGACTTCAAATGGCCTGCATTTTCTCACCGAACCTCACCAATGCTATCAGCCCAAAGTGTCGAACCTTATGTCTCACTCAGCTCTAGGTGTAGATGTGGTAAATCCAGGTTGCATCACAAGCCCTGAATGAATTATTTAAGAATTGCTCTCTATTTCACTGTCATTGTGTTTGTTTTTGTAGTTTATTTTGATAATGGGATTTATCGGATTTTCTCTGCTGCCTTCATGCAGCTGTACACACACTTGATTCTCTTACGGAGACATATAAATCCATGGGTTTGAAGATTCTTACTAGTCATGTGTAATCCTAGGAGTTGAATATGGTGTGTTTAGTCCATTTCGTTGAGCAAGGTGTAAGTCTTGACTATTACATATTTGGCTTATGGAAAGGTATGTGTGCTAATTTCTATCTCTGGTTTTATGCAGCACCCCACCTCACCTTTCCCCATAAGCAAGCATAAGTTGGTGTTCTAAATTTGAGACCCTGTTCTGTTTTGTAATTCAGTTCATGTGTAGCCAAGTTTACATTCCGTGTATTAGTGATATCTTATGATGTTTCATTTTCTGTGTGACTTATTTCACTTAGAATCATCGTACCTGGATCCACTCAATATGCCGCGACGGGCCTGATGACATAGATTTCATTGGTGAGTGATATTACATTGTACGTGCGTACCACAACTTCTTTAACCATTTTTCACATTCTGGGATATTTAACTTGGACCGTAGACGACGTTCTTGTAAACAGAGCTGTCCCAAACTTTGGGGTGGCTGTGTGTTTTTGATTTTAATTTCCGTAAGCTATAGGACCATAAGTGGAAGTGACATAGGCTCTGTTGCTTTGTTTCCTACGTGTTTCAGGAAACCCCATAAACTTCTCCAGAGTGGCTGTTTGCAATTTACATCCCCCCCATCAGCATAACAAGTCTCCCTGTTCTCCATGACCTGTCCTGCCTTTCTGGATTTTACACTTTTTCAGATGCCCCTTTTCACCGGGGGGCAGTGAGACTTCATTGTAGTGCAGATTTCATTTACCTGCTTGCTTGCTTGGCCAAAAATGGCGTATGCTTTTTTTCCTGAATATATTCAGGAAAAAACGCATACGCACTTTTTGGCCAGTGCATCATTGTCGACATTCTGCCTCTATTCCTATGCTTTAAGTGCAATTCCAGTCTACCCCCTGAAATCGTTTTCCTGAAATTCTGCCCCGCTTTCAAGTCCTCTTCGAAGACTTACTTCAATACATTTTTGGACGATAGCTGTCATTCATAACTCTGCAGGTTTGTGAATTACAGTGCCCCTGAGCTCGTTTCCTCAACTCGCTTTCTTGTGAGCTGGCTGCAAAACCGCAGGATTGCTGCAGGCCCTAATCTGTTTCCGTCAGGGCACACTGAGCCTTTGGTGAATTCCTCTTCCTGGTGGGAAATGAGCGTTCCATTTGCCCGTGCAGACACGTACAGCTAGTCTCTCATTGTTTCTCCCTATTCCTGTTAATCTTGCGTAGAAATTGCAAACTGTGCCAAACAGGAGGTTAAAGGCACTGACTCTCCAAGTGGGGAGAATGTTAGTAAAGTGTCTGGAATGGTGAACCCGAGTACCAGGGTTCGAAAACTGAGATATATTTGAAAACGTTTCCCAATCAGACGGTGGACAATACTCTGGGTTTCCCATGCATGTCTTAGCTGAAGGAAAAATCCCTTAAACCTGGAGAGCTGGGAACCATGGAATGGGTACCATGCAGTATGACTACAAAGGGTCTGCGTTTGCTCACCGAACCTCACAAATGCTATCAGCCCGAAGTGTCCAGCCGTATATCTCACCCAGCTCTGGGTGTAGATGTGGTAAATCCAGGTTGCATCACAAGCCCTGAATGAATTATTTAAGAATTGCTCTCTATTACACTGTCAATGTGTGTTGGTTTTGAACTTTATTTTGATAATGGGATTTATCGGATTTTCACTGCTGCGTTTAGGCTGCTGTACACACGCTTGATTTCCTTATGGAGACATATAAATCCATGGGTTTTAAGATTCTTACTTGTCAGGTATATTCCCAGGCTTTGAGTCCGTTTCGTTGAGCAAGGAGTAGGTCTTGTCTATTATATATTTGGCTTATGGAACGGTATCTGTGCTAATTTCAATCTCTGGTTTTATGCAGCACCCCAACTCACCTTTCCCCATAAGCAAGCATAAGTTGGTTTTCTAAATTTGAGACCCTGTTCTGTTTTGTAATTCAGTTCATGGGTAGCCAAGTTTACATTCCGTGTATTAGTCATATCTTATGATGTTTCTTTTTCTGTGTGACTTATTTCTCGTAAAATCATCATACTTGAATCCACTCATTATGCCGCTACGGGCCTGAAGACGTAGATTTCATTGCTGAGTGATATTCCATTGTACGTGCGTACCAGAACTTCTTTATCCATTTTTTCCTTTCTCGGATATTTAACTTGTACCGTAGACAAGGTTCTTGTAAACAGAGCCATCCCAAACTTTAGGGTGGCTGTGTGTTTGTGATTTTAATTACCCTAAGCTATAGGACCATAGTGGAAGTGACATAGGCTGTCTTGCTTTGTTTCCTACGTGTTTCAGGATACACCATACATTTCTCCAGAGTGGCTGTTGGCAATTTACATCCCGCCCATCAGCATAACAAGGCTCCCTGTTCTCCAAGACCTGTCCTGCCTTTCTGGATTTTACACTTTTTTCAGATGGCCCTTTTGACTGGGGGGCAGTGAGACTTCATTGTAGTGCAGATTTCCTTTACACGCTTGCTTGGGTGGCCAAAAAGTGCGTATGCGTTTTTTCCTGAATATATTCAGGAAAAAACGCATAGGCCCTTTTTGGCCAAGTGCATCATTGTCGACATTCTGCCTCTTTTCCTATGCTTTAAGTGCAATTCCAGTCTACCCCCTGAAATCGTTTTCCTGAAATTCTGCCCCGCTTTCAAGTCCTCTTTGAAGACTTACTTCAGTACATTTTTGGACGATAGCTGTCATTCATAACTCTGCAGGTTTGTGAATTACAGTGCCCCTGAGCTCCTTTCTTCAACTCCTTTTCTTGTGAGCTGCCCGCAAAACCGCAGGATTGCTTCAGGCCGTAATATGTTTCCGGCCGGGCACGCTGAGCCTTTGGTTAATTCCACTTCCTGGTGGGAAATGATCATTCAATTTGCCCGTGCAGACACCAACAGCTAGTCTCTCATTGCTTCTCCCTATTCCTGTTCATCTTGCGCAGAAATTGCAAACTGTGCCAAACAGGAGGTTAAAGGCACTGACTCTCCAAGTGGGGAGAGTGTTAGTAAAGCGTCTGGAATGGTGAACCCGAGTACCAGGGGACAAAAACTGAGATGCATTTGAAAACGTTTCCCAATCACACGGCGGACGATAGTCTGGGTTTCCCATTCATGTTTTAGCTGAAGGAAGAATCCCTTAAACCTGGAGAGTTGGGACCCATGGAATGGGTACCATGCAGTATGACTTCAAAGGGTCTGCGTTTGCTCACCGAACCTCACCAATGCTATCAGCCCGAAGTGCCCAGCCTTATGTCTCACCCAGCTCTGGGTGTAGATGTGGTAAATCCAGGTTGCATCACAAGCCCTGAATGAATTATTTAAGAATTGCTCTCTATTTCACTGTCATTGTGTTTTGTTTTTGAAATTTATTTTGATAATGGGATTTATCGGATTTTCCCTGCTGCGTTTAGGCCGCTGTACACACGCTTGATTTCCTTATGGAGACATATAAATCCATGGGTTTTAAGATTCTTACTTGTCAGGTATCTTGCCAGG
The DNA here is from genome assembly GCF_059928025.1 of Delphinapterus leucas. Lineage (NCBI taxonomy): Eukaryota > Metazoa > Chordata > Mammalia > Artiodactyla > Monodontidae > Delphinapterus > Delphinapterus leucas. Next base: position 12,422,197 of record NW_028322241.1, on the reverse strand, counting down.
CGTTGAATATGGGGTGTTGAGTCCATTTCGTTGAGCAAGGAGTAGGTCTTGTCTATTATATATTTGGCTTATGGAACGGTATCTGTGCTAATTTCAATCTCTGGTTTTATGCAGCACCCCAACTCACCTTTCCCCATGAGCAAGCATAAGTTGGTTTTCTAAATTTGAGACCCTGTTCTGTTTTGTAATTCAGTTCCTGTGTAGCCAACTTTACATTCCGTGTATTAGTGATATCTGATGATGTTTCTTTTTCTGTGTGACTTATTTCTCGTAGAATCATCGTACCTGAATCCACTCATTAGGCCGCTACGGGCCTGATGACGTAGATTTCATTGCTGAGTGATATTCCATTGTACGTGCGTACCACAACTTCTTTATCCATTTTTTGCTTTCTGGGATATTTTACTTGTACCGTAGACGAGGTTCTTGTAAACAGAGCCGTCCCAAACTCTGGGGTGGCTGTGTGTTTTTGATTTTAATTTCCCTAAGCTATAGGACCATAAGTGGAAGTGCCATAGGCTGTGTTGCTTTGTTTCCTACGTGTTTCTGGAAACACCATACACTTCTCCAGAGTGGTTGTTGGCAATTTACATCCCGCCCATCAGCATGACAAGGCTCCCTGTTCTCCATGACCTGTCCTGACTTTCTGGATTTTACATTTTTTTCAGATGGGCCTTTTGACCGGGGGGCAGTGAGACTTCATTGTAGTGCAGATTTCCATTACACGCTTGCTTGGTTGGCCAAAAAGGGCGTATGCGTTTTTTCCTGAATATATTCAGGAAAAAACGCATACGCCCTTTTTGGCCAAGTGCATCATTGTCGACATTCTGCCTCTTTTCCTATGCTTTTAGTAAAATTCCAGTCTACCCCCTGAAATCGTTTTTCTGAAATTCTGCCCCGCTTTCAAGTCCTCTTCGAAGACTTATTTCAATACATTTTTGGACGATAGCTGTCATTCATAACTCTGCAGGTTTGTGAATTACAGTGCCCCTGAGCTCATTTCTTCAACTCGCTTTCTTGTGACCTGGCCGCAAAACCGCAGGATTGCTTCAGGCCCTAATCTGTTTCCGGCAGGGCACGCTGAGCCTTTCGATAATTCCTCTTCCTGGTGGGAAATGAGCGTTCCATTTGCCCGTGCAGACACCTACAGCTAGTCTCTCATTGCTTCTCCCTATTCCTGTTCATCTTGCGCAGAAATTGCAAACTGTGCCAAACAGGAGGTTAATGGCACTGACTCTCCAAGTGGGGAGAGTGTTAGTAAAGCGTTCAAATGTTGAACCCGAGTACCAGGGGACGAAAACTGAGATGCATTTTAAAACGTTTCCCAATCACACGGTGGACCATACTCTGGGTTTCCCATGCATGTTTTAGCTGAAGGAAGAATCCCTTAAACCTGAAGAGTTGGGACCCATGGAATGGGTACCATGCAGTATGACTTCAAAGGGTCTGCGTTTGCTCACCGAACCTCACCAATGCTATCAGGCTGAAGTGTCCAGCCTTATGTCTCATCCAGCTCTGGGTGTAGATGTGGTAAATACAGGTTGCATCACAAACCCTGAATGAATTATTTAAGAATTGCTCTCTATTTCACTGTCATTGTGTTTTGTTTTTGAAATTCATTTTGATAATGGGATTTATCGGATTTTCACTGCTGCTTTTAGGCCACTGTACACACGCTTGATTTCCTTATGGAGACATATAAATCCATGGGTTTTAAGATTCTTACTTGTCAGGTATCTTCCCAGGCGTTGAATATAGGGTGTTGAGTCCATTTCGTTGAGCAAGGAGTAGGTTTTGTCTATTATATATTTGGCTTATGGAACGGTATCTGTGCTAATTTCAATCTCTGGTTTTATGCAGCACCCCAACTCACCTTTCCCCATAAGCAAGCATAAGTTGGTTTGCTAAATTTGAGACCCTGTTCTGTTTTGTAATTCAGTTCATGGGTAGCCAAGTTTACATTCCGTGTATTAGTGATAACTTATGATGTTTCTTTTTCTGTCTGACTTATTTCTCATAGAATCATCGTACCTGAATCCACTCATTATGCCGCTACGGTCCTGATGACGTAGATTTCATTGCTGAGTGATATTCCATTGTATGTGCGTACCACAACTTCTTTATCCATTTTATGCTTTCTGTGATATTTAACTGCTACCATAGATGAGGTTCTTGTAAACAGAGCCATCCCAAACTTTGGGCTGGCTGTGTGTTTTTGATTTTAATTTCCCTAAGCTATAGGACCATAAGTGGAAGTGCCATAGGCTGTGTTGCTTTGTTTCCTACGTGTTTCTGGAAACACCATACACTTCTCCAGAGTGGTTGTTGGCAATTTACATCCCGCCCATCAGCATGACAAGGCTCCCTGTTCTCCATGACCTGTCCTGCCTTTCTGGATTTTACACTTTTTTCAGATGGCCCTTTTGACCGGGGGGGCAGTGAGACTTCATTGTAGTGCAGATTTCCTTTACACGGTTGCTTGGTTGGCCAAAAAGGGCGTATGCGTTTTTTTCTGAATATATTCAGGAAAAAACGCATACGCCCTTTTTGGCCAAGTGCATCGTTGTCGACATTTTGCCTCTTTTCCTATGCTTTTAGTACAATTCCTGTCTACCCCCTGAAGTCGTTTTCCTGAAATTCTGCCCCGCTTACAAGTCCTCTTCGAAGACTTATTTCAATACATTTTTGGACGATAGCTGTCCTTCATAACAATGCAGGTTTTTGAATTACAGTGCCCCTGAGCTCATGTCTTCAACTCGCTTTCTTGTGAGCTGGCCGCAAAACCGCAGGATTGCTTCAGGCCATAATCTCTTTCCGGCAGGGCATGCTGAGCCTTTGTTTAATTCCTCTTCCTGGTCGGAAATGAGTGTTCCTTTTGCCCGTGCAGGCACCTACAGCTAGTCTCTCATTGGTTCTCCCTATTCCTGTACATCTTACGCAGAAATTGCAAACTGTGCCAAACAGGAGGTTAATGGCACTGACTCTCCAAGTGGGGAGAGTGTTAGTAAAGCGTCTGGAATGGTGAACCCGAGTACCAGGGGACGATAACTGAGATGCATTTGAAAACGTTTCCCGGTCACACAGTGCACAGTACTGTGGGTTTCCCATGCATGTTTTAGCTGAAGGAAGAATTCCTTAAACCTGGAGAGTTGGGACCCATGGAATGGTTACCATGCAGTATGACTTCAAAGGGTCTGCGTTTGCTCACCGAACCTCACAAATGCTATCAGCCCGAAGTGTCCAGCCTTATGTCTCACCCAGCTCTGGGTGTAGATGTGGTAAATCCAGGTTGCATCACAAACCCTGAATGAATTATTTAAGAATTGCTCTCTATTTCACTGTCATTTTGTTTTGTTTTTGAAATTTATTTTGATAATGGGATTTATCGGATTTTCACTGCTGCGTTTAGGCCGCTGTACACACGCTTGATTTCCTTATGGAGACATATAAATCCATGGGTTTTAAGATTCTTACTTGTCAGGTATCTTGCCAGGCGTTGAATATGGGGTGTTGAGTCCATTTCGTTGAGCAAGGAGTAGGGCTTGTCTATTATATATTTGGCTTATGGAACGGTATCTGTGCTAATTTCAATCTCTGGTTTTATGCAGCACCCCAACTCACCTTTCCCCATAAGCAAGCATAAGTTGGTTTTCTAAATTTGAGACCCTGTTCTGTTTTGTAATTCAGTTCATGTGTGGCCAAGTTTACAATCCGTGTATTAGTGATATCTTATGATGTTTCTTTTTCTGTGTGACTTATTTCTCGTAGAATCATCGTACCTGAATCCACTCATTATGCCGCTACGGGCCTGATGACGTAGGTTTCATTGCTGATTGATATTCCATTGTACGTGCGTACCACAACTTCTTTATCCATTTTTTGCTTTCTCGGATATTTAACTTGTACCGTAGACGAGGTTCTTGTAAACAGAGCCATCCCAAATTTTGGGGTGGCTGTGTGTTTTTGATTTTAATTTCTCTATGCTATAGGACCATAAGTGGAAGTGCCATAGGCTGTGTTGCTTTGTTTCCTACGTGTTTCTGGAAACACCATACACTTCTCCAGAGTGGCTGTTGGCAATTTACATCCCGCCCATCAGCATAACAAGGCTCCCTGTTCTCCATGACCTGTCGTGCCTTTCTGGAATTTCCACATTTTTCAGATGGCCCTTTTGACCGGGGGGCAGTGAGACTTCATTGTAGTACACATTTCCTTTACACGGTTGCTTGGTTGGCCAAAAAGGGCGTATGCGTTTTTTCCTGAATATATTCAGGAAAAAACGCATACGCCCTTTTTGGCCAAGTGCATCATTGTTGACATTCTGCCTCTAATCTTATTCTTTAAGTGCAATTCCAGTCTACCCCCTGAAATCGTTTTCCTGAAATTCTGCCCCGATTTCACGTCCTCTTCGAAGACTTACTTCAAAACATTTTTGGACGATAGCTGTCATTCATTACTCTGCAATTTTGTGAATTACAGTGCCCCTGAGCTCCTTTCTTCAACTCGCTTTCTTGTGAGCTGGCCGCAAACCCGCAGTATTGCTTCAGGCCCTAATATGGTTCCGGCATGGCATGCTGAGCCTTTGGTTAATTCCTCTTCCTGGTGGGAAATGAGCGTTAAATTTCCATGTTCAGACACCTTCACATGAGTCGTCATGGTGCCCCTTTGCCCCGGTTATCTCTATGGAGGTTGGAGTTGGAAGGCCTCCTCACTCAAGATCAGTGTGCCCATGGAGCAAACCCTGCAACTTCAGGGCATGGCTGGGGGTTAGGATCACCACGAGGGTTCCTTTTTCCTTAGAAGGGAGGTGGCCTTTTGGGCTGCTGATTTCCAGGTTATCAGATACTGCCAGTATCTTGGCCAGATGTGGCGGTGGTCCAAGCCCCTTGGTGACCGTAGTTTATCCTACCTGGATCGCATTCTTGCATTGTTCCATTTCAAGTGGTCCCAGGTTTTGCACTAATACTCCAATGGCGATTCACCGTTCACCAGGAATGTAAAGGTCAAAGGGTTTAGCTAAATTAGGGAGTTCCAGGGCAAGGGTCTGAATTGACTGCTCTTTCCATTCTTGAAAGGCCACTTCTGCATTCTATTCAAAAGGATCATCACCTTTTCCTTTCAGTGTTTCATATAGAGGCCGAGCTAGTAGACTGTAGTTAGGGATCCAGAAGCAGCAAACCCTGGCCTCCCCAGGAACCCCTAAGCTGTCTTCTAGTTTCAGAAATGGGTAAGGCTGTAAATTGTTTCTTCCCTTTCCTGGGATGGGCTTCTCCGACCTTCTGTGAGAATGAAGCCCAGGCAGGTCACCGTAGTCTGTGATATTTGAGCTTTTTCTTGGACAACTTGTATCCTTTATTGGCTTCGTAGTTCAGAGGTCTCCTTAGTAGGGCTGGCGATCAGAATGTCGTCTGCATATTGAAGGAGTGTTTCCTTTTCCAGAGGTAGAACTTTTAGGTCTTTAGCTGAGCTTTCCCCAAAGATGGTGTGGGAATTTTTGAACCCTTGGGGCAACACGGCCCGGAAGTATTGTTTTAGCTGTATGTTGAGTCCTGCCACTCACAAGCCAAAATTTCTTGTGACTCTGGGACTAATAGAATACAAAAGAAGGCATCATTGAAGACTAATACAGAATACCATGTCCTGGTGGTTGGTAGAATGACCAGCAGGGTGTAGGATTTAGGAACTACTGGAGGTATATCCTCGGTGGCTTCACTGACTGTCCTGACATCCTTTACCAGGACTCCAGCAGCCCATGGGGCTCTCGAGGTCAGGCCAATCCCAGGATATGGAGCTCACCTGGGCAGGTACCCCACCCCAGCCCACGAGGCTCTCGTGGTCAGGCCCCTCCCAGGATACAGAGCTACCCTTGCAGGTACCATGGCAGGGCTGGGAACACAGGAACCGTGCATATCGCCCTCATTGCAGAGCACTCCCAGCTCACCTGTCACTCAGATCTGACACAGAGCACCTCAGAGCAGGACTTGAACTAACAAACAGCAGCTCCGACAGGTCTGTGACCCTGGGCATCACTCTGTGTGGCCTCCCTCCACCTGGTCTTCCAGAGACTTCCACTGCACCCGGGGCACCAGGCCTCTGTCTCCACCCACCAGCCACCCCTCCTCTCCCTGACTCCTGGGTTCCTCTCATTAGGAGAGGGTTTTCTTGAAGTTGTCTCCCACTCATGGGCCAGATAATATAATTAGAAAACAAGCCAGAGCTGCAGCCCCTTGTCTATCCTGACTCTCAGGAGCCCACACCTGTTCCTTGGACCTGGCCGATTCAGCAAGTTCCAGTTTCTGCAACTGTGAGCCTCTGAGGGGTGATTATTGGCTGGCCTGGGAAGCCTGACCGTGCCGGCCAGCCCTCCCCAGGTGTGCCTGGGTTCAGATCAATATAAACACCGCTCCAGGCAGCAAGAGCCCCTGCAGCTGTGCCTGACGCCATTTTCTCTGCCCTGTCAGCAGTCTTGGGGCTGGACTGGTGGGAGGGAGTGAGAGGCCACGGCTTTGTGGGTGGCCCAGTGTGAGTGGGGCTCTGCTGGACTTTCTGCAGCAGTTGCCAAGATGCCACCTGCTAAAGAAGAGGATGTGTCACCCATACCTGCCGCTGGAATTTCTCCCTGGGCAGAGGTGAGTGAGGAAGAAAGCAGTGGGGGCCGGGACAGCAGGGGTATCTCAGGCAGGGAAATGGAAAGCTTCCAGAAGAGCACCCAGGACCAGGACCATCCTGGCTGGCCTGCAGGCACCAAGTCGGCTGGCATGCTGTCGCTCATGTGGCTCCATGGCCCTTCCTCTAGGCTTTCAAGTCCTTGTACATATTCAGGTGTTTTACCTGGGAAGGGTGGGAACATTTCAGCAGCAGCTGGCCTGGGGCTCAGCCCACGTTTACTCACAGATGCCTCGGCACTGTCCCCCAGCTTTGCAATGAGGACGCTTGTTGCGTGGGGCCTGCTGGCTGAATGGGAGATGATTCCCCACCACCGACCAACTTCAGAATTGTTTACAACTGGAGCAAGTGCCCTGATACGGTTTTCCTCTGTGTAGCTGGTGGGTTCTGTTTTTTTTTCTTTTTTGGTTCAAGGTAGATTTTATTCCTCTTTTTTGTATTTACAGATATAAGCATGGAAATAATTTATTCATATAAATACATGTATGTGAAGGGAAGAATATTTTTTCTGTTTTACTTTTTGTAATTTGAATTTTATTTTATTTTTTTATACAGCAGGTTCTTTTTGGTTATCTATTTTATACATATAAATGTATACATGCCAATCCCAATCTCTCAACTCCTCCCACCACCACCCCCCAACAGCTTTCCCCCCTTGGTGTCCATACGTTTGTTGTCTACATCTGTTGCTCTATTTCTGCCTTGCAAAACGGTTCATCTGTACAATTTGTCTAGGTTCCACATATAGCCATTAATAGACAAGATTTCTTTTTCTCTTTCTGACTTACTTCACTCTGTATGACAGTCTCTAGATCCATCAACGTCTCTACAAATGACCCAATTTCATTCCTTTTTATGGCTTAGTAATATTCCATTTTATATATGTACCACGTCTTTATGCATTCGTCTGTCTGTGGGCATTTAGGTTGCTTCCATTACCTGGATATTGTAAATAGTGATGCAATGAACATTGCGGTGAATGTCTCTTTTTGATTTATGGTTTTGTCTGGGTATATGCCCAGTAGTGGGACTGCTGTATCATATGGTAATTCTATTCTTAGTTTTATAAGAAACTCCATAACTTTCTCCACAGTGACTGTATCAATTTCATTCCCAACAATAGCGGAAGAGGGTTCCTTATCTCCACACCCTTTCCAGCATTTGTTGTTTGTAGATTTTCTGATGATGCCCATTCGAACAGGTGTGAGGTGATACACCATGGATGAGTCTATTTCGTTGAGCAAAGAGTAGGTCTTGTCTATTACATATTTGGCTTATGGAACGGTATGTGTGCTAATTTCAATCTCTGGTTTTATACAGCACCACAACTCAACTTTCCCCTTAAGCAAGCATAAGTTTTTATCTAAATGTGAGACTCTGTTCGGTTTTGGAATTCAGTTTATGTGTAGCCAAGTTTACACTCTCTCTATTAGTGATATCTTATGATAATTACCTTTCTCTGTGTGACATATTTCTCTTAGAATCATCATACTTAAATCCACTCAATTTGCTGCTACAGGCCTGATGACTTTGATTTCATTGCTGAGTGATATTCCATTGTACGTAAGTAGCACAACTCCTTTATCCACATTTTTCTTTCTGGGATATTTAATTTGTACTGGACTCAAGGTTCTTGTAAACACAGCAGCCCTAAATTTGGTGTTGGCTGTGTCTTGTTGATTTTAATTTTCCTAAGCTATAGGGCCAAAAGTGGAAGTGCCCTAGGGTCTGTAGCTTTGTTTTTCAGATGTTTCAGGATACACCATAAACATCTCCAGAGTGTCTGTTGGCAATTTACATCCCGCCCATCAGCATAACAAGGCTCCCTGTTCTCCATGGCCTGTCCTGTGTTTCTGGTTTTTACACTTTTTTCAGATGGCCCTTTTGACGAATGGGAAATGAGACTTCATTGTAGTGCGGATTTCCATTGCTCGAGTGCTTGGTTGGCCAAAAAGGGCATATGTGTTTTTTCCTGAATATATTCAGGAAAAAATGTTTACGCACTTTTGTCCAAGTGCATCACTGTCAAAGATCTGCCGCTTTTCACATGCTTTAAACGCAATTCCAATCTACCTCCTGAAATATGATTCCTGCAATTCTGCCTCGTTTTGAAGTCCTCTTTGCAGACTTACTTCAGTATATTTTTGCCAATAGCTGTCATTTATAACTCTGCAGGTTTGTGAATTACAGTGCCTGTGATTTCCTTTCTTAACTCGTTTCCTTGAAAGCTGGCCACAGAACCGCAGGTTTGCTTTAGGCCATAATCAGGGTCTGGCACGGCACTCTGAGCCTTTGGTTAATTCCTCTTCCTGGTGGGAAATTAGAGTTAAATGTGCCCCTCCGGACACCTGCCTCACTCCCAGCCCCTTGGTGATGTGTGTCCTGTGGTTTGAGGCCACATGTGCTGGGTTCCTCACCTTTGGCTGATGTGGCCCCACTGGTGTGAGGACACTCCTGCCTGGTTCCCATCCCCTTGGTGATGTGGGCCATCCGGTGAGAGTCTGATCCTGGTTGGGTTCCTCACACTTCTGTGAGGTGGGCCCTCTTCTCTGACGTCACTCTTGCCTGGCTGGCACACCCCGCCTTGGCGAAGTCGGCCCTCTGGTGGGATTTGGTGCCTGCTGGGTGTCTCCTGCCCTCGGTAATGAGGGCCCTCTGGCGTCAGGCCCTAATTCCTGGGCTCCCAATATTTTCTGATATGCACCCTGTGGTTCGAGTACACTCCTGCCAGGTTCCCAACCCCATGGGAATGTGGGCCTTCTGCTCTGAGGTCCCAACCGTGGGTTGCTCAGTTTCATGATGAGGGCCCTCTGCTGTGAGTTCTCTCCGGCCTGGATCCCATAGCCTCGCTGCTCCTGGCCACCTGCTGGGAGGTTCCAACTGCGGGATTCCTCACATTTTTCTTCTATGGACCCTCTGTTTTGAGACTCCTCCTGCCTGCCTCACTCCCAGTCCCTTGGTGATGTGTGTCCTCTGGTGTGAGGCCACGTGTGCTGGGTCCCTCGCCTTTGGATGATGTGGCCACACTGGTGTGAGGACACTCCTGCCTGCTTCCTATCCCCTTGATGATGTGGGCCCTCTGGTGAGAGTCTGATCCTGGCTGGGTTCCTCACCCTTCTGTGAGGTGGGCCCTCTGCTGTGAGGTCACTCCTGCCTGGCTGGCACACCCCACCTGGGCAACATCGGCCCTCTTGTGGCACTTGGAGCCTGCTGGGAGCCTCCTCCCCTCGGTGATGGGGGCCCTCTAGCGTCAGGCCCTAACTGCTGGGTACCCACATTTTCTGATACGTGCTAAGTGGTGCGAGGACACTCCTGCGAGGTTCCCATCCCCATGGGCATGTGGGCCTTCTGCTCTAAGGTCCCAACACCTGTGTTGTTCACCGTTTCATGATGTTGTCTCTCTGGTGTTAGTTCACTCAGGCCTAGATCCCATAGACTCTGTGCTCTGAGCCGACTGCTGGGAGGTTCCTACTGCTGGATTCCTTACCTTTTTTATTCTTTGGGTCCTGTGTTTTTATGCTCCTACTTCCTGACTCACTCCCAGCCCCTTTGTGATGTAGGTCCTCTGGTTTAAGGCCACATGTACCGGTTTCCTCACCTTTATTGATGTGGCCCCACTGGTGTGAGGACACTCCTGCCTGGTTCCCATCCCCTTGGTGATTGGGGCCCTCTTGTGAGAGTCTGATCCTGTCTGGATTCCTCACACTTCTGGGAGGTGGGCCCTCTGCTTTGAGGTCACTCCTGCCTGGCTGGCACACGTCACGTTGGCGATGTGGGCCCTCAGTTGGGAGTTGGTGCCTGCTGGGAGTCTCCTCCCCTCAGTAATGAGGGCCCTCTGGCGTCAGGCCCTAACTCATGGGCTCCCAAAATTTTCTGATGTGCGCCCTGTCGTGTGAGTACACTCCAGCCAGGGTCCCTTCCCTAGGGGATGTGGGCTTTCTGCTCTGTGGTCCCAACGGCTGGGTTGCTCACAGTGTCAGAATGTGGGCCCTCTGTTTTGAGTTCAGTCAGGCCTGGATCCCATAGCCTCGCTGCTCCTGGCCGCCTGCTGGGAGGTTCCAACTGCGGGATTCCTCACCTTTTTTACGCAATGGGCCCTCTGTTTTGAGGCTCCTCCTGCCTGCCTCACTCCCAGCCCCTTGGTGATGTGTGTCCTGTAGTTTGAGGCCACGTGTGCTGGGTCCGTCACATTTCGGTGATGTGGCCCCACTGGTGTGAGGACACTCCTGCCTGGTTTCCATTCCCTTGGTGATGTGGGCCCTCTGGTGAGAGTCTGATCCTCTTTGGGTTCCTCACACTTTTGTGTGGTTGGCCCTCTGCTCTGAGGTCACTCCTGCCTGGCTGGCACACCCCGCATTGGCGACGTCGGCCCTCTGGTAGCAGTTGGAGCTTGCTGGGAGCCTCCTCTCCTCAGTGATGAGGGCCCTCTGGCGTCCGGCCCTAACTGCTGGGCTCCCCACATTTTCTGTTGTGTGCCCACTGGTGCGATGACACTCCTGCTTGGTTCCCTTCCCCATGGGGATGTGGGCCTTGTGCTCTGAGGTCACAACGGCTGGGTTGCTTACAGTATCACGATGAGGGCCCTCTGTTGTGAGTTCATCACTGCCTGGATCCCATAGCCTCGGTGCTCTGGGCCGCCTGCTGGGATGTTCCAACTGCTGGATTCCTCACCTTTTTATACAATGGGCCATGTGTTTTGAGGTTAATCCTGCCTGCCTCGCTCTGAGACCCATGGTGATGTGGGTCTTCTGGTTTGAGGCCACATGTGCTGGGTACCTCAACTTTCGATGATGTGGCCCCACGGGTGTGAGGACACTCGTGCCTGATTCCCAGCCCCTTGCTTATGTGGGCACTCTGGTGAGAGTCTGATCATGACTGGGTTCCTTACCCTTCTGTGAGGTGGGTGCTCTGATGTGAGGTCACTCCTGCCTGGATGGCTCACGTCGCCTTGGCGACGTAGGCCCTCTGTTGGCCACTGAAGCGTGCTGGGAGCCTCCTACCCTCTTTAACGAGGGCCCTGGAAGAAACGCATATGCCCTTTTTGACCAAGTGCATCATTGTCGAAGTTCTGCCTCTTCTCCTATACTTTCAGAGGACTTCCCATCTACCTCCTGAAATCGTATTCCTGGAATTCTGCCCCGCGTTCAAGTCCTCTTTGCAGCCTTACTTCAATATATTTTTGGACGATAGCTGTCATTTATAACTCTGCAGGTTTGTGAATTACAGTGCCCCTGAGCTCCATTCTTCAACTCGCTTTCTTGTGAGCTGGCCGCAAAACCGCAGGATTGCTTCAGGCCCTAATCTGGTTCCGGCACGGCATGTTGAGCCTTTGGCTAATTCCTCTTCCTGATGGGAAATGAGCGTTAAATTTGCTCGTGCAGACACCTACAGCTAATCTCTCATTGGTTCTCCCTATTCCTGTTCATCTTGCTCAGAAATTCCAAACTGTGCCAAACAGGAGGTTAAAGGCACTGACTCTCCAATTGGGGAAAGAGTTAGTAAAGCGTCTGGAATGGTAAAACCGAGTATGAGGGGAAGAAAACTGAGATGCATTGAAAAAGGTTTCCCGGTCACACGGTGGACCATATTCTGGGTTTCCCATGCGTGTTTTACCTGAAGGAAGAATCCCTTAAACCTGGAGAGGTGGGACCCATGCAATGGGTACCATGCAGTATGACTTCAAATGGCCTGCATTTTCTCACCGAACCTCACCAATGCTATCAGCCCAAAGTGTCGAACCTTATGTCTCACTCAGCTCTAGGTGTAGATGTGGTAAATCCAGGTTGCATCACAAGCCCTGAATGAATTATTTAAGAATTGCTCTCTATTTCACTGTCATTGTGTTTGTTTTTGTAGTTTATTTTGATAATGGGATTTATCGGATTTTCTCTGCTGCCTTCATGCAGCTGTACACACACTTGATTCTCTTACGGAGACATATAAATCCATGGGTTTGAAGATTCTTACTAGTCATGTGTAATCCTAGGAGTTGAATATGGTGTGTTTAGTCCATTTCGTTGAGCAAGGTGTAAGTCTTGACTATTACATATTTGGCTTATGGAAAGGTATGTGTGCTAATTTCTATCTCTGGTTTTATGCAGCACCCCACCTCACCTTTCCCCATAAGCAAGCATAAGTTGGTGTTCTAAATTTGAGACCCTGTTCTGTTTTGTAATTCAGTTCATGTGTAGCCAAGTTTACATTCCGTGTATTAGTGATATCTTATGATGTTTCATTTTCTGTGTGACTTATTTCACTTAGAATCATCGTACCTGGATCCACTCAATATGCCGCGACGGGCCTGATGACATAGATTTCATTGGTGAGTGATATTACATTGTACGTGCGTACCACAACTTCTTTAACCATTTTTCACATTCTGGGATATTTAACTTGGACCGTAGACGACGTTCTTGTAAACAGAGCTGTCCCAAACTTTGGGGTGGCTGTGTGTTTTTGATTTTAATTTCCCTAAGCTATAGGACCATAAGTGGAAGTGACATAGGCTCTGTTGCTTTGTTTCCTACGTGTTTCAGGAAACCCCATAAACTTCTCCAGAGTGGCTGTTTGCAATTTACATCCCCCCCATCAGCATAACAAGTCTCCCTGTTCTCCATGACCTGTCCTGCCTTTCTGGATTTTACACTTTTTCAGATGCCCCTTTTCACCGGGGGGCAGTGAGACTTCATTGTAGTGCAGATTTCATTTACCTGCTTGCTTGCTTGGCCAAAAATGGCGTATGCTTTTTTTCCTGAATATATTCAGGAAAAAACGCATACGCACTTTTTGGCCAGTGCATCATTGTCGACATTCTGCCTCTATTCCAATGCTTTAAGTGCAATTCCAGTCTACCCCCTGAAATCGTTTTCCTGAAATTCTGCCCCGCTTTCAAGTCCTCTTCGAAGACTTACTTCAATACATTTTTGGACGATAGCTGTCATTCATAACTCTGCAGGTTTGTGAATTACAGTGCCCCTGAGCTCGTTTCCTCAACTCGCTTTCTTGTGAGCTGGCTGCAAAACCGCAGGATTGCTGCAGGCCCTAATCTGTTTCCGTCAGGGCACACTGAGCCTTTGGTGAATTCCTCTTCCTGGTGGGAAATGAGCGTTCCATTTGCCCGTGCAGACACGTACAGCTAGTCTCTCATTGTTTCTCCCTATTCCTGTTAATCTTGCGTAGAAATTGCAAACTGTGCCAAACAGGAGGTTAAAGGCACTGACTCTCCAAGTGGGGAGAATGTTAGTAAAGTGTCTGGAATGGTGAACCCGAGTACCAGGGTTCGAAAACTGAGATATATTTGAAAACGTTTCCCAATCAGACGGTGGACAATACTCTGGGTTTCCCATGCATGTCTTAGCTGAAGGAAAAATCCCTTAAACCTGGAGAGCTGGGAACCATGGAATGGGTACCATGCAGTATGACTACAAAGGGTCTGCGTTTGCTCACCGAACCTCACAAATGCTATCAGCCCGAAGTGTCCAGCCGTATATCTCACCCAGCTCTGGGTGTAGATGTGGTAAATCCAGGTTGCATCACAAGCCCTGAATGAATTATTTAAGAATTGCTCTCTATTACACTGTCAATGTGTGTTGGTTTTGAACTTTATTTTGATAATGGGATTTATCGGATTTTCACTGCTGCGTTTAGGCTGCTGTACACACGCTTGATTTCCTTATGGAGACATATAAATCCATGGGTTTTAAGATTCTTACTTGTCAGGTATATTCCCAGGCTTTGAGTCCGTTTCGTTGAGCAAGGAGTAGGTCTTGTCTATTATATATTTGGCTTATGGAACGGTATCTGTGCTAATTTCAATCTCTGGTTTTATGCAGCACCCCAACTCACCTTTCCCCATAAGCAAGCATAAGTTGGTTTTCTAAATTTGAGACCCTGTTCTGTTTTGTAATTCAGTTCATGGGTAGCCAAGTTTACATTCCGTGTATTAGTCATATCTTATGATGTTTCTTTTTCTGTGTGACTTATTTCTCGTAAAATCATCATACTTGAATCCACTCATTATGCCGCTACGGGCCTGAAGACGTAGATTTCATTGCTGAGTGATATTCCATTGTACGTGCGTACCAGAACTTCTTTATCCATTTTTTCCTTTCTCGGATATTTAACTTGTACCGTAGACAAGGTTCTTGTAAACAGAGCCATCCCAAACTTTAGGGTGGCTGTGTGTTTGTGATTTTAATTACCCTAAGCTATAGGACCATAGTGGAAGTGACATAGGCTGTCTTGCTTTGTTTCCTACGTGTTTCAGGATACACCATACATTTCTCCAGAGTGGCTGTTGGCAATTTACATCCCGCCCATCAGCATAACAAGGCTCCCTGTTCTCCAAGACCTGTCCTGCCTTTCTGGATTTTACACTTTTTTCAGATGGCCCTTTTGACTGGGGGGCAGTGAGACTTCATTGTAGTGCAGATTTCCTTTACACGCTTGCTTGGGTGGCCAAAAAGTGCGTATGCGTTTTTTCCTGAATATATTCAGGAAAAAACGCATAGGCCCTTTTTGGCCAAGTGCATCATTGTCGACATTCTGCCTCTTTTCCTATGCTTTAAGTGCAATTCCAGTCTACCCCCTGAAATCGTTTTCCTGAAATTCTGCCCCGCTTTCAAGTCCTCTTTGAAGACTTACTTCAGTACATTTTTGGACGATAGCTGTCATTCATAACTCTGCAGGTTTGTGAATTACAGTGCCCCTGAGCTCCTTTCTTCAACTCCTTTTCTTGTGAGCTGCCCGCAAAACCGCAGGATTGCTTCAGGCCGTAATATGTTTCCGGCCGGGCACGCTGAGCCTTTGGTTAATTCCACTTCCTGGTGGGAAATGATCGTTCAATTTGCCCGTGCAGACACCAACAGCTAGTCTCTCATTGGTTCTCCCTATGCCTGTTCATCTTGCGCAGAAATTGCAAACTGTGCCAAACAGGAGGTTAAAGGCAGTGACGCTCCAAGTGGGGAGAGTGTTAGTAAAGCGTCTGGAATGTTGAACCCGAGTACCAGGGGACGAAAACTGAGATGCATTTGAAAACGTTTCCCAATCACACGGCGGACGATAGTCTGGGTTTCCCATTCATGTTTTAGCTGAAGGAAGAATCCCTTAAACCTGGAGAGTTGGGACCCATGGAATGGGTACCATGCAGTATGACTTCAAAGGGTCTGCGTTTGCTCACCGAACCTCACCAATGCTATCAGCCTGAAGTGCCCAGCCTTATGTCTCACCAGGCTCTGGGTGTAGATGTGGTAAATCCAGGTTGCATCACAAACCCTGAATGAATTATTTAAGAATTGCTCTCTATTTCACTGTCATTGTGTTTTGTTTTTGAAATTTATTTTGATAATGGGATTTATCGGATTTTCACTGCTGCGTTTAGGCCGCTGTACACACGCTTGATTTCCTTATGGAGACATATAAATCCATGGGTTTTAAGATTCTTACTTGTCAGGTATCTTGCCAGGCGTTGAATATGGTGTGTTGAGTCCATTTCGTTGAGCAAGTAGTAGGGCTTGTCTATTATATATTTGGCTTATGGAACGGTATCTGTGCTAATTTCAATCTCTGGTTTTATGCAGCACCCCAAGTCACCTTTCCCCATAAGCAAGCATAAGTTGGTTTTCTAAATTTGAGACCCTGTTCTGGTTTGTAATTCAGTTTATGTGTAGCCAAGTTTACATTCCGTGTATTACTGATATATTATGATGTTTCTTTTTCTGTGTGACGTATTTCTCGTAGAATCATCGTACCTGAATCCACTCATTATGGCGCTACGGGCCTGAAGACGTAGATTTCATTGCTGAGTGATATTCCATTGTACGTGCGTACCAGAACTTCCTTATCCATTTTTTCCTTTCTCGGATATTTAACTTGTACCGTAGACAAGGTTCTTGTAAACAGAGCCATCCCAAACTTTGGGGTGGCTGTGTGTTTGTGATTTTAATTTCCCTAAGCTATAGGACCATAAGTGGAAGTGCCATAGGCTGTGTTGCTTTGTTTCCTACGTGTTTCTGGAAACACCATACACTTCTCCAGAGTGGTTGTTGGCAATTTACATCCCGCCCATCAGCATGACAAGGCTCCCTGTTCTCCATAACCTGTCCTGACTTTCTGGATTTTACATTTTTTTCAGATGGCCCTTTTGACCGGGGGGCAGTGAGACTGCATTGTAGTGCAGATTTCCATTACACGCTTGCTTGGTTGGCCAAAAAGGGCGTTTGCGTTTTTTCCTAAATATATTCAGGAAAAAACGCATACGCCCTTTTTGGCCAAGTGCATCGTTGTCGACATTCTGCCTCTTTTCCTATGCTTTTAGTACAATTCCAGTCTACCCCCTGAAATCGTTTTCCTGAAATTCTGCCCCGCTTTCAAGTCCTCTTGGAAGACTTACTTAAATATATTTTTGGACGATAGCTGTCATTCATAACTCTGCAGGTTTGTGAATTACAGTGCCCTGAGCTCATGTCTTCAACTCGCTTTCTTGTGAGCTGGCCGCAAAACCGCAGGATTGCTTCAGGCCAATGTCTCTTTCTGGCAGGGCATGCTGAGCCTTTGTTTAATTCCTCTTCCTGGTCGGAAATGAGCGTTCCTTTTGCCCGTGCAGGCACCTACAGCTAGTCTCTCATTGGTTCTCCCTCTTCCTGTACATCTTGCGCAGAAATTGCAAACTGTGCCAAACAGGAGGTTAAAGGCACTGACTCTCCAAGTGGGGAGAGTGTTAGTAAAGCGTCTGGAATGGTGAACCCGAGTACCAGGGGACGAAAACTGAGATGCATTTGAAAACATTTCCCGGTCACACAGTGCACTGTACTGTGGGTTTCCCATGCATGTTTTAGCTGAAGGAAGAATCCCTTAAACCTGGAGAGTTGGGACCCATGGAATGGGTACCATGCAGTATGACTTCAAAGGGTCTGCGTTTGCTCACCGAACCTCACCAATGCTATCAGCCTGAAGTGTCCAGCCTTATGTCTCACCCAGCTCTGGTTGTAGATGTGGGTAATCCAGGTTGCATCACAAGCCCTGAATGAATTATTTAAGAATTGCTCTCTATTTCACTGTCATTGTGTTTTGTTTTTGAAATTTATTTTGATAATGGCATTTATCGGATTTTCACTGCTGCGTTTAAGCCGCTGTACACACGCTTGATTTCCTTATGGAGACATATAAATCCATGGGTTTTAAGATTCTTACTTGTCAGGTATCTTGCCAGGCGTTGAATAAGGGGTGTTGAGTCCATTTCGTTGAGCAAGGAGTAGGGCTTCTCTTTTATATATTTGGCTTATGGAACGGTATTGTGCTAATTTCAATCTCTGGTTTTATGCAGCACCCCAACTCACCTTTCCCCATAAGCAAGCATAAGTTGGTTTTCTAAATTTGAGACCCTGTTCTGTTTTGTAATTCAGTTCATGTGTAGCCAAGTTTACATTCCGTGTATTAGTGATATCTTATGATGTTTCTTTTTCTGTGTGACTTATTTCTCGTAGAATCTTTGTATCTGAATCCACTCATTATGCCGCTACGGGCCTGATGACGTAGATTTCATTGCTGAGTGATATTCCATTGTACGTGCGTACCACAACTTCTTTATCCATTTTTTACTTTCTGGGATATTTTACTTGTACCGTAGACGAGGTTCTTGTAAACAGAGCCATCCCAAACTTTCGGGTG
The DNA here is from genome assembly GCF_059928025.1 of Delphinapterus leucas. Taxonomy (NCBI): domain Eukaryota; kingdom Metazoa; phylum Chordata; class Mammalia; order Artiodactyla; family Monodontidae; genus Delphinapterus; species Delphinapterus leucas. Next base: position 12,403,864 of record NW_028322241.1, on the reverse strand, counting down.
GCTGTGTGTTTTTGATTTCAATTTCCCTAAGCTATAGGACCATAAGTGGAATTGACATAGGCTGTGTTGCTTTGTTTCCTACGTGTTTCAGGATACACCATACATTTCTCCAGAGTGGCTGTTGGCACTTTACATCCCACCCATCAGCATAACAAGGCTCCCTGTTCTCCAAGACCTGTCCTGCCTTTCTGGATTTTACACGTTTTTCAGATGGCCCTTTTGACCGGGGGTAGTGAGACTTCATTGTAGTGCAGATTTCCTTTACACGCTTGCTTGGTTGGCCAAAAAGGGCGTATGCGTTTTTTCCTGAATATATTCAGGAGAAAACGCATACGCCCTTTTTGGCCAAGTGCATCATTGTCGACATTCTGCCTGTTTTCCTATGTTTTAAGTGCAATTCCAGTCTACCCCCTGAAATCGTTTTCCTGAAATTCTGCCCCGCTTTCAAGTCCTCTTCGAAGACTTACTTCTATACATTTTTGGACGATAGGTGTCATTCATAACTCTGCAGATTTGTGAATTACAGTGCCCCTGAGCTCCTTTCTTCAACTCGCTTTCTTGTGAGCTGGCCGCAAAACCGCAAGATTGCTTCAGGCCCTAATCTGTTTCCAGCAGGGCACGCTGAGCCTTTTGTTAATTCCTCTTCCTGGTGGGAAATGAGCGTTCCATTTGCCCGTGCAGACACCTACAGCTAGTCTCTCATTGCTTCTCCCTATGCCTGTTCATCTTGCGCAGAAATTGCCAAGTGTGCCAAACAGGAGGTTAAATGCACTGACTCTCCAAGTGGGGAGAGTGTTAGTAAAGCGTCTGGAATGGTGAACCCGAGTACCAGGGGACGAAAACTGAGATGCATTTGAAAACGTTTCCCAATCACACGGTGGACCACACTATGGGTTTCCCATGCATGTTTTAGCTGAAGGAAGAATCCCTTAAACCTGGAAATTTGGGACGCATGGAATGGGTACCATGCAGTATGACTTCAAAGGGTCTGCGTTTGCTCACCGAACCTCACCAATGCTATCAGCCCGAAGTGTCCAGCCTTATGTCTCACCCAGCTCTGGGTGTAGATGTGGTAAATCCAGGTTGCATCACAAGCCCTGAATGAATTATTTAAGAATTGCTCTCTATTTCACTGTCATTTTGTTTTGTTTTTGAAATTTATTTTGATAATGGGATTTATCGGATGTTCACTGCTGCGTTTAGGCCGCTGTACACACGCTTGATTTCCTTATGGAGACATATAAATCCATGGGTTTTAAGATTCTTACTTGTCAGGTATCTTGCCAGGCGTTGAATATGGGGTGTTGAGTCCATTACGTTGAGCAAGGAGTAGGTCTTGTCTATTATATATTTGGCTTATGGAACGGTATCTGTGCTAATTTCAATCTCTGGTTTTATGCAGCACCCCAACTCACCTTTCCCCATAAGCAAGCATAAGTTGGTTTTCTAAATTTGAGACCCTGTTCTGTTTTGTAATTCAGTTCATGTGTAGTCAAGTTTACATTCCGTGTATTAGTGATATCTTATGATGTTTCTTTTTCTGTGTGACTTATTTCTCGTAGAATCATCGTACCTGAATCCACTCATTATGCTGCTACGGGCCTGATGACGTAGATTTCATTGCTGAGTGATATTCCATTGTACGTGCGTACCACAACTTCTTTATCCATTTTTTACTTTCTGGGATATTTTACTTGTACCGTAGACGAGGTTCTTGTAAACAGAGCCGTCCCAAACTCTGGGGTGGCTGTGTGTTTTTGATTTTAATTTCCCTAAGCTATAGGACCATAAGTGGAAGTGCCATAGGCTGTGTTGCTTTGTTTCCTACGTGTTTCTGGAAACACCATACACTTCTCCAGAGTGGTTGTTGGCAATTTACATCCCCCCCATCAGGATGACAAGGCTCCCTGTTCTCCATGACCTGTCCTGCCTTTCTGGATTTTACCCTTTTTTCAGATGGCCCTTTTGACCGGGGGGGCAGTGAGACTTCCATGTAGTGCAGAGTTCCTTTACACGCTTGCTTGGTTGGCCAAAAAGGGCGTATGCCTTTTTTTTCTGAATATATTCAGGAAAAAACGCATACGCCCTTTTTGGCCAAGTGCATCGTTGTCGACATTCTGCCTCTTTTCCTATGCTTTTAATACAATTCCAGTCTACCCCATGAAATCGTTTTCCTGAAATTCTGCCTCGCTTACAAGTCCTCTTCGAAGACTTACTTCAATACATTTTTGGACGATAGCTGTCATTCATAACTCTGCAGGTTTGTGAATTACAGTGCCCCTGAGCTCATGTCTTCAACTCGCTTTCTTGTGAGCTGGCCGCAAAACCGCAGGATTGCTTCAGGCCATAATCTCTTTCCGGCAGGGCATGCTGAGCCTTTGTTTAATTCCTCTTCCTGGTCGGAAATGAGTGTTCCTTTTGCCCGTGCAGGCACCTACAGCTAGTCTCTCATTGCTTCTCCCTATGCCTGTTCATCTTGCGCAGAAATTGCCAAGTGTGCCAAACAGGAGGTTAAAGGCACTGACTCTCCAAGTGGGGAGAGTGTTAGTAAAGCGTTCAAATGTTGAACCCGAGTACCAGGGGACGAAAACTGAGATGCATTTGAAAACGTTTCCCAATCACACAGCGGACGATAGTCTGGGTTTCCCATGCATGTTTTAGCTGAAGGAAGAATCCCTTAAACCTGGAGAGTTGGGACCCATGGAATGGGTAGCATGCAGTATGACTTCAAAGGGTCTGCGTTTGCTCACCGAACCTCACCAATGCTATCAGCCCGAAGTGTCCAGCCTTATGTCTCACCCAGCTCTGGGTGTAGATGAGGAAAATCCAGGTTGCATCACAAGCCCTGAATGAATTATTTAAGAATTGCTCTCTATTTCACTGTCATTGTGTTTTGTTTTTGAAATTTATTTTGATAATGGGATTTATCGGATTTTCACTGCTGCGTTTAGGCCGCTGTACACACGCCTGATTTCCTTATGGAGACATATAAATCCATGGGTTTTAAGATTCTTACTTGTCAGGTATCTTGCCAGGCGTTGAATATGGGGTGTTGAGTCCATTTCGTTGAGCAAGGAGTAGGTCTTGTCTATAATATATTTGGCTTATGGAACGGTATCTGTGCTAATTTCAATCTCTGGTTTTATGCAGCACCCCAACTCACCTTTCCCCATAAGCAAGCATAAGTTGGTTTTCTAAATTTGAGACCCTGTTCTGTTTTGTAATTCAGTTCATGGGTAGCCAAGTTTACATTCCGTGTATTAGTGATATCTTATGATGTTTCTTTTTCTGTGTGACTTATTTCTCGTAGAATCATCATACCTGAATCCACTCATTATGCCGCTACGGGCCTGATGACGTAGATTTCATTGCTGAGTGATATTCCATTGTACGTGCGTACCACAACTTCTTTATCCATTTTTTACTTTCTGGGATATTTTACTTGTACCGTAGACGAGGTTCTTGTAAACAGAGCCGTCCCAAACTCTGGGGTGGCTGTGTGTTTTTGATTTTAATTTCCCTAAGCTCTAGGACCATAAGTGGAAGTGCCATAGGCTGTGTTGCTTTGTTTCCTACGTGTTTCTGGAAACACCATACACTTCTCCAGAGTGGTTGTTGGCAATTTACATCCCGCCCATCAGCATGACAAGGCTCCCTGTTCTCCATGACCTGTCCTGCCTTTCTGGATTTTACACTTTTTTTAGATGGCTCTTTTGACCGTGGGGGCAGTGAGACTTCATTGTAGTGCAGATTTCCTTTACACGCTTGCTTGGTTGGCCAAAAAGGGCGTATGCGTTTTTTCCTGAATATATTCAGGAAAAAACGCATACGCCCTTTTTGGCCAAGTGCATCGTTGTCGACATTCTGCCTCTTTTCCTATGCTTTTGGTACAATTCCAGTCTACCCCCTGAAATCGTTTTCCTGAAATTCTGCCCCGCTTTCAAGTCCTCTTCGAAGACTTACTTCAATACATTTTTGGACGATAGCTGTCATTCATAACTCTGCAGGTTTGTGAATTACAGTGCCCCTGAGCTCATGTCTTCAACTCGCTTTCTTGTGAGCTGGCCGCAAAACCGCAGGATTGCTTCAGGCCAAAGTCTCTTTCCAGCAGGGCATGCTGAGCCTTTGTTTAATTCCTCTTCCTAGTCGGAAATGAGCGTTGGATTTGCCCGTGCAGACACCTACAGCTAGTCTCTCATTGCTTCTCCCTATTCCTGTTCATCTTGCGCAGAAATTGCAAAGGGTGCCAAACAGGAGGTTAAATGCACTGACTCTCCAAGTGGGGAGAGTGTTAGTAAAGCGTCTGGAATGGTGAACCCGAGTACCAGGGGACGAAAACTGAGATGCATTTGAAAACGTTTCCCAATCACACGGTGGACCATACTATGGGTTTCCCATGCATGTTTTAGCTGAAGGAAGAATCCCTTAAACCTGGATATTTGGAACCCATGGAATGGGTACCATGCAGTATGACTTCAAAGGGTCTGCGTTTGCTCACCGAACCTCACCAATGCTATCAGCCCGAAGTGTCCAGCCTTATATCTCACCCAGCTCTGGGTGTAGATGTGGTAAATCCAGGTTGCATCACAAGCCCTGAATGAATTATTTAAGAATTGCTCTCTATTTCACTGTCATTTTGTTTTGTCTTTGAAATTTATTTTGATAATGGGATTTATCGGATTTTCACTGCTGCCTTTAGGCCGCTGTACACACGCTTGATTTCCTTATGGAGACATATAAATCCATGGGTTTTAAGATTCTTACTTGTCAGGTACCTTGCCAGGCGTTGAATATGGGTTGTTGAGTCCATTTCGTTGAGCAAGGAGTAGGTCTTGTCTTTTATATATTTGGCTTATGGAACGGTATCTGTGCTAATTTCAATCTCTGGTTTGATGCAGCACCCCAACTCACCTTTCCCCATAAGCAAGCATAAGTTGGTTTTCTAAATTTGAGACCCTGTTCTGTTTTGTAATTCAGTTCATGGGTAGCCAAGTTTACATTCCGTGTATTAGTGATATCTTATGATGTTTCTTTTTCTGTGTGACTTATTTCTCGTAGAATCATCATACCTGAATCCACTCATTAGGCCGCTACGGGCCTGATGACGTAGATTTCATTGCTGAGTGATATTCCATTGTACGTGCGTACCACAACTTCTTTATCCATTTTTTGCTTTCTGGGATATTTTACTTGTACCGTAGACGAGGTTCTTGTAAACAGAGCCGTCCCAAACTCTGGGGTGGCTGTGTGTTTTTGATTTTAATTTCTCTAAGCTATAGGACCATAAGTGGAAGTGCCATAGGCTGTGTTGCTTTGTTTCCTACGTGTTTCTGGAAACACCATACACTTCTCCAGAGTGGTTGTTGGCAATTTACATCTCGCCCATCAGCATGACAAGGCTCCCTGTTCTCCATGACCTGTCCTGTCTTTCTGGATTTTACACTTTTTTCAGATGGCCCTTTTGACCGGGGGGCAGTGAGACTTCATTGTAGTGCAGATTTCCTTTACACGCTTGCTTGTTTGGCCAAAAAGGGCGTATGCGTTTTTTCCTGAATATATTCAGGAAAAAACGCATACGCCCTTTATGGCCAAGTGCATCATTGTTGACATTCTGCCTCTTTTTCTACGCTTTAAGTGCAATTTCAGTCTACCCCCTGAAATCGTTTTCCTGAAATTCTGCCCCGCTTTCAAGTCCTCTTTGAAGACTTACTTCAGTACATTTTTGGACGATAGCTGTCATTCATAACTCTGCAGGTTTGTGAATTACAGTGCCCCTGAGCTCCTTTCTTCAACTCGTTTTCTTGTGAGCTGGCCGCAAAACCGCAGGATTGCTTCAGGCCCTAATCTGTTTCCGGCCGGGCACGCTGAGCCTTTGGTTAATTCCTCTTCCTGGTGGGAAATGAGCGTTCAATTTGCCCGTGTAGACACCAACAGCTAGTCTCTCATTGCTTCTCCCTATTCCTGTTCATCTTGCGCAGAAATTGCAAAGTGTGCCAAACAGGAGGTTAATGGCACTGACTCTCCAAGTGGGGAGAGTGTTAGTAAAGCGTTCAAATGTTGAACCCGAGTACCAGGGGACGAAAACTGAGATGCATTTGAAAACGTTTCCCAATCACATGGTGGACCATACTCTGGGTTTCCCATGCATGTTTTAGCTGAAGGAAGAATCCCTTAAACCTGGAGAGTTGGGAACCATGGAATGGGTACCATGCAGTATGACTTCAAAGGGTCTGCGTTTGCTCACCGAACCTCACCAATGCTATCAGCCCGAAGTGTCCAGCCTTATGTCTCATCCAGCTCTGGGTGTAGATGTGGTAAATACAGGTTGCATCACAAGCCCTGAATGAATTATTTAAGAATTGCTCTCTATTTCACTGTCATTGTGTTTTGTTTTTGAAATTCATTTTGATAATGGGATTTATCGGATTTTCACTGCTGCTTTTAGGCCACTGTACACACGCTTGATTTCCTTATGGAGACATATAAATCCATGGGTTTTAAGATTCTTACTTGTCAGGTATCTTCCCAGGCGTTGAATATAGGGTGTTGAGTCCATTTCGTTGAGCAAGGAGTAGGTTTTGTCTATTATATATTTGGCTTATGGAACGGTATCTGTGCTAATTTCAATCTCTGGTTTTATGCAGCATCCCAACTGACCTTTCCCCATAAGCAAGCATAAGTTGGTTTGCTAAATTTGAGACCCTGTTCTGTTTTGTAATTCAGTTCATGGGTAGCCAAGTTTACATTCCGTGTATTAGTGATAACTTATGATGTTTCTTTTTCTGTCTGACTTATTTATCATAGAATCATCGTACCTGAATCCACTCATTATGCCGCTACGGTCCTGATGTCGTAGATTTCATTGCTGAGAGATATTCCATTGTACGTGCGTACCACAACTTCTTTATCCATTTTATGCTTTCTCAGATATTTAACTTCTACCGTAGATGAGGTTCTTGTAAACAGAGCCATCCCAAACTTTGGGGTGGCTGTGTGTTTTTGATTTTAATTTCCCTAAGCTATAGGACCATAAGTGGAAGTGCCATAGGCTGTGTTGCTTTGTTTTCTACGTGTTTCAGGAAACACCATACACTTTTCCAGAGTGGCTGTTGGCAATTTAAATCCGCCCATCAGCATAACAAGGCTCCCTGTTCTCCATGACCTGTCCTGCCTTTCTGGATTTTACACTTTTTTCAGATGGCCCTTTTGACCGGGGGGCAGTGAGACTTCATTGTAGTGCAGATTTCCTTTACACGCTTGCTTGGTTGGCCAAAAAGGGCGTATGCGTTTTTTCCTGAATATATTCAGGAAAATATATTCAGGAAAATATATTCAGGAAAAAACGCATACGCCCTTTTTGGCCAAGTGCATCGTTGTCGACATTCTGCCTCTTTTCCTATGCTTTTAGTACAATTCCAGTCTACCCCCTGAAATCGTTTTCCTGAAATTCTGCCCCGCTTTCAAGTCCTCTTGGAAGACTTACTTCAATACATTTTTGGACGATAGCTGTCATTCATAACTCTGCAGGTTTGTGAATTACAGTGCCCCTGAGCTCATGTCTTCAACTCGCTTTCTTGTGAGCTGGCCGCAAAACCGCAGGATTGCTTCAGGCCAAAGTCTCTTTCCGGCAGGGCACGCTGAGCCTTTGTTTAATTCCTCTTCCTGGTGGGAAATGAGCGTTCCATTTGCCCGTGCAAACACCTACAGCTAGTCTCTCATTGCTTCTCCATATTCCTGTTCATCTTGCACAGAAATTGCAAAGTGTGCCAAACAGGAGGTTAAATGCACTGACTCTCCAAGTGGGGAGAGTGTTAGTAAAGCGTCTGGAATGGTGAACCCGAGTACCAGGGGACGAAAACTGAGATGCATTTGAAAACGTTTCCCAATCACACGGTGGACCATACTAACGGTTTCCCATGCATGTTTTAGCTGAAGGAAGAATCCCTTAAACCTGGAAATTTGGAACCCATGGAATGGGTACCATGCATTATGACTTCAAAGGGTCTGCGTTTGCTCACCGAACCTCACCAATGCTATCAGCCCGAAGTGTCCAGCCTTATGTCTCACCCAGCTCTGGGTGTAGATGTGGGAAATCCAGGTTGCATCACAAGCCCTGAATGAATTATTTAAGAATTGCTCTCTATTTCACTGTCATTTTGTTTTGTTTTTGAAATTTATTTTGATAATGGGATTTATCGGATTTTCACTGCTGCCTTTAGGCCGCTGTACACACGCTTGATTTCCTTATGGAGACATATAAATCCATGGGTTTTAAGATTCTTACTTGTCAGGTATCTTGCCAGGCGTTGAATATGGGGTGTTGAGTCCATTTCGTTGAGCAAGGAGTAGGGCTTGTCTATTATATATTTGGCTTATGGAACGGTATCTGTGCTAATTTCAATCTCTGGTTTTATGCAGCACCCCAACTCACCTTTCTGCATAAGCAAGCATAAGTTGGTTTTCTAAATTTGAGACCCTGTTCTGTTTTGTAATTCAGTTCATGTGTAGTCAAGTTTACATTCCGTGTATTAGTGATATCTTATGATGTTTCTTTTTCTGTGTGACTTATTTCTCGTAGAATCATCGTACCTGAATCCACTCATTATGCCGCTACGGGCCTGAAGACGTAGATTTCATTGCTGACTGATATTCCATTGTACGTGCGTACCAGAACTTCTTTATCCATTTTTTCCTTTCTCGGATATTTAACTTGTACCGTAGACAAGGTTCTTGTAAACAGAGCCATCCCAAACTCTGGGGTGGCTGTGTGTTTTTGATTTTAATTTCCCTAATCTATAGGACCATAAGTGGAAGTGACATAGGCTGTGTTGCTTTTTTTCCTACGTGTTTCAGGATACACCATACATTTCTCCAGAGTGGCTGTTGGCAATTTACATCCCGCCCATCAGCATAAAAAGGCTCCCTGTTCTCCATGACCTGTCCTGTCTTTCTGGATTTTACTCTTTTTTCAGATGGCCCTTTTGACCGGGGGGCAGTGAGACTTCATTGTAGTGCAGATTTCCTTTACACGCTTGCTTGGTTGGCCAAAAAGTGCGTATGCGTTTTTTCCTGAATATATTCAGGAAAAAACGCATACGCCCTATTTGGCCAAGTGCATCATTGTCGATATTCTGCCTCTTTTCCTATGCTTTAAGTGCAATTCCAGTCTACCCCCTGAAATCGTTTTCCTGAAATTCTGCCCCGCTTTCAAGTCCTCTTTGAAGACTTACTTCAGTACATTTTTGGACGATAGCTGTCATTCATAACTCTGCAGGTTTGTGAATTACAGTGCCCCTGAGCTCCTTTCTTCAACTCGTTTTCTTGTGAGCTGGCCGCAAAACCGCAGGATTGCTTCAGGCCCTAATCTCTTTCCGGCATGGCACGCTGAGCCTTTGGTTAATTCCTCTTCCTGGTGGGAAATGAGCGTTCAATTTGCCCGTGCAGACACCAACAGCTAGTCTCTCATTGGTTCTCCCTATGCCTGTTCATCTTGCGCAGAAATTGCAATCTGTGCCAAACAGGAGGTTAAAGGCACTGACTTTCCAAGTGGGGAGAGTGTTAGTAAAGCGTCTGGAATGGTGAAACCAAGTACCAGGGGACGAAAACTGAGATGCATTTGAAAACGTTTCCCAATAACACAGCGGACGATAGTCTGGGTTTCCCATGCATGTTTTAGCTGAAGGAAGAATCCCTTAAACCTAGAGAGTTGGGACCCATGGAATGGGTACCATGCAGTATGACTTCAAAGGGTCTGCGTTTCCTCACCGAACCTCACCAATGCTATCAGCCCGAAGTGTCCAGCCTTATGTCTCACCCAGCTCTGGGTGTAGATGTGGGAAATCCAGGTTGCATCACAAGCCCTGAATGAATTATTTAAGAATTGCTCTCTATTTCACTGTCATTGTGTTTTGTTTTTGAAATTTATTTTGATAATGGGATTTATCGGATTTTCACTGCTGCGTTTAGGCCGCTGTACACACGCTTGATTTCCTTATGGAGACATATAAATCCATGGGTTTTAAGTATCTTACTTGTCAGGTATCTTGCCAGGCGTTGAATATGGGGTGTTGAGTCCATTTCGTTGAGCAAGGAGTAGGGCTTGTCTATTATATATTTGGCTTATGGAACGGTATCTGTGCTAATTTCAATCTCTGGTTTGATGCAGCACCCCAACTCACCTTTCCCCATAAGCAAGCATAAGTTGGTTTTCTAAATTTGAGACCCTGTTCTGTTTTGTAATTCAGTTCATGTGTATCCAACTTTACATTCCGTGTATTAGGGATATCTTATGATGTTTCTTTTTCTGTGTGACTTATTTCTCGTAGAATCATCGTACCTGAATCCACTCATTATGCCGCTACGGGCCTGATGACGTAGATTTCATTGCTGAGTGATATTCCATTGTACGTGCGTACCACAACTTCTTTATCCATTTTTTGCTTTCTGGGATATTTTACTTGTACCGTAGACGAGGTTCTTGTAAACAGAGCCGTCCCAAACTCTGGGGTGGCTGTGTGTTTTTGATTTTAATTTCCCTAAGCTATAGGACCATAAGTGGAAGTGCCATAGGCTGTGTTGCTTTGTTTCCTACGTGTTTCTGGAAACACCATACACTTCTCCAGAGTGGTTGTTGGCAATTTACATCCCGCCCATCAGCATGACAAGGCTCCCTGTTCTCCATGACCTGTCCTGACTTTCTGGATTTTACATTTTTTTCAGATGGCCCTTTTGACCGGGGGGGCAGTGAGACTTCATTGTAGTGCAGATTTCCATTACACGCTTGCTTGGTTGGCCAAAAAGGGCGTATGCGTTTTTCCCTGAATATATTCAGGAAAAAACGCATACGCCCTTTTTGGCCAAGTGCATCACTGTCGACATTCTGCCTCTTTTCCTTTGCTGTTAGTACAATTCCAGTCTACCCCCTGAAATCGTTTTCCTGAAATTCTGCCCCGCTTTCAAGTCCTCTTCGAAGACTTACTTCAATATATTTTTGGACGATAGCTGTCATTCATAACTCTGCAGGTTTGTGAATTACAGTGCCCCTGAGCTCCTTTCTTCAACTCGTTTTCTTGTGAGCTGGCCGCAAAACCGCAGGATTGCTTCAGGCCCTAATCTCTTTCCGGCATGGCACGCTGAGCCTTTGGTTAATTCCTCTTCCTGGTGGGAAATGAGCGTTCAATTTGCCCGTGCAGACACCAACAGCTAGTCTCTCATTGGATCTCCCTATGCCTGTTCATCTTGCGCAGAAATTGCAAAGTGTGCCAAACAGGAGGTTAAAGGCACTGACTCTCCAAGTGGGGAGAGTGTTAGTAAAGCGTTCAAATGTTGAACCCGAGTACCAGGGTCGAAAACTGAGATGCATTTGAAAACGTTTCCCAATCACATGGTGGACCATACTCTGGGTTTCCCATGCATGTTTTAGCTGAAGGAAGAATCCCTTAAACCTGGAGAGTTGGGACCCATGGAATGGGTACCATGCAGTATGACTTCAAAGGGTCTGCGTTTGCTCACCGAACCTCACCAATGCTATCAGCCCGAAGTGTCCAGCCTTATGTCTCATCCAGCTCTGGGTGTAGATGTGGTAAATCCAGGTTGCATCACAAGCCCTGAATGAATTATTTAAGAATTGCTCTCTATTTCACTGTCATAGTGTTTTGTTTTTGAAATTCATTTTGATAATGGGATTTATCGGATTTTCACCGCTGCGTTTAGGCCGCTGTACACACGCTTGATTTCCTTATGGAGACATATAAATCCATGGGTTTTAAGATTCTTACTTGTCAGGTATCTTGCCAGGCGTTGAATATGGGGTGTTGAGTCCATTTCGTTGAGCAAGGAGTAGGGCTTGTCTATTATATATTTGGCTTATGGAACAGTATCTGTGCTAATTTCAATCTCTGGTTTTATGCAGCACCCCAACTCACCTTTCCGCATAAGCAAGCATAAGTTGGTTTTCTAAATTTGAGACCCTGTTCTGTTTTGTAATTCAGTATATGTGTAGCCAAGTTTACATTCCGTGTATTAGTGATATCTTATGATGTTTCTTTTTCTGTGTGACTTATTTCTCGTAGAATCATCGTACCTGAATCCACTCATTATGCCGCTATGGGCCTGAAGACGAAGATTTCATTGCTGAGTGATATTCCATTGTACGTGCGTACCAGAACTTCTTTATCCATTTTTTCCTTTCTCGGATATTTAACTGCTACCGTAGATGAGGCTCTTGTAAACAGAGCCATCCCCAACTTAGGGGTGGCTGTGTGTTTGTGATTTTAATTTCCCTAAGCTATAGGACCATAAGTGGAAGTGCCATAGGCTGTGTTGCTTTGTTTCCTACGTGTTTCTGGAAACACCATACACTTCTCCAGAGTGGTTGTTGGCAATTTACATCCCGCCCATCAGCATGACAAGGCTCCCTGTTCTCCATGACCTGTTCTGACTTTCTGGATTTTACATTTTTTTCAGATGGCCCTTTTGACCGGGGGGGCAGTGAGACTTCATTGTAGTGCAGATTTCCTTTACACGCTTGCTTGGTTGGCCAAAAAGGGCGTATGCGTTTTTTCCTGAATATATTCAGGAAAAAACGCATACGCCCTTTTTGGCCAAGTGCATCATTGTCAACATTCTGCCTCTTTTCCTATGCTTTAAGTGCAATTCCAGTCTACCCCCTGAAATCGTTTTCCTGAAATTCTGCCCCGCTTTCAAGTCCTCTTCGAAGACTTACTTCTATACATTTTTGGACGATAGGTGTCATTCATAACTCTGCAGGTTTGTGAATTACAGTGCCCCTGAGCTCCTTTCTTCAACTCGCTTTCTTGTGAGCCTGCCGCAAAACCGCAAGATTGCTTCAGGCCCTAATCTGTTTCCGGCAGGGCACGCTGAGCCTTTGGTTAATTCCTCTTCCTGGTGGGAAATGAGCGTTCCATTTGCCCGTGCAGACACCTACAGCTAGTCTCTCATTGCTTCTCCCTATGCCTGTTCATCTTGCGCAGAAATTGCCAAGTGTGCCAAACAGGAGGTTAATGGCACTGACTCTCCAAGTGGGGAGAGTGTTAGTAAAGCGTCTGGAATGGTGAACCCGAGTACCAGGGGACGAAAACTGAGATGCATTTGAAAACGTTTCCCAATCACACGGTGGACCACACTATGGGTTCCCCAGGCATGTTTTAGCTGAAGGAAGAATCCCTTAAACCTGGAAATTTGGGACGCATGGAATGGGTACCACGCAGTATGACTTCAAAGGGTCTGCGTTTGCTCACCGAACCTCACCAATGCTATCAGCCCGAAGTGTCCAGCCTTATGTCTCACCCAGCTCTGGGTGTAGATGTGGTAAATCCAGGTTGCATCACAAGCCCTGAATGAATTATTTAAGAATTGCTCTCTATTTCACTGTCATTTTGTTTTGTTTTTGAAATTTTTTTTGATAATGGGATTTATCGGATGTTCACTGCTGCGTTTAGACCGCTGTACACACGCTGGATTTCCTTATGGAGACATATAAATCCATGGGTTTTAAGATTCTTACTTGTCAGGTATCTTGCCAGGCGTTGAATATGGGGTGTTGAGTCCATTTCGTTGAGCAAGGAGTAGGTCTTGTCTATTATATATTGAGCTTATGGAAAGGTATCTGTGCTAATTTCACTCTCTGGTTTTATGCAGCACCCCAACTCACCTTTCCCCATATGCAAGCATAAGTTGGTTTTCTAAATTTGAGACCCTGTTCTGTTTTGTAATTCAGTTCATGTGTAGGCAAGTTTACATTCCGTGTATTAGTGATATCCTATGATATTTCTTTTTCTGTGTGACTTATTTCTCGTAAAATCATCGTACCTGAATCCACTCATTATGCCGCCACGGGCCTGATGACTTAGATTTCATTGCTGAGTGATATTCCATTGTACGTGCGTACCACAACTTCTTTATCCATTTTTTGCTCTCTCGGATATTTAACTTGTACTGTAGACGAGGTTCTTGTAAACAGAGCCGTCCCAAACTTTGGGGTGGCTGTGTGTTTTTGATTTTAATTTCCCTAAGCTATAGGACCATAAGTGGAAGTGCCATAGGCTGTGTTGCTTTGTTTCCTACGTGTTTCAGGAAACACCATACACTTCTCCAGAGTGGCTGTTGGCAATTTACATCCCGCCCATCAGCATGACAAGGCTCCCTGTTCTCCATGACCTGTCCTGCCTTTCTGGATTTTACACGTTTTTCAGATGGCCCTTTTGACCGCTGGGCAGTGAGACTTCACTGTAGTGCAGATTTCTTTTACACGCCGGCCTGGTTGGCCAAAAAGGGCGTATGCGTTTTTTCCTGAATATATTCAGGAAAAAACGCATACGCCCTTTTTGGCCAAGTGCATCATTGTCGACATTCTGCCTCTTTTCCTATGCTTTAAGTGCAATTCCAGCCTACCCCCTGAAATCGTTTTCCTGAAATTCTGCCCCGCTTTCAAGTCCTCTTCGAAGACTTACTTCAGTACATTTTTGGACGATAGCTGTCATTCATAACTCTGCAGGTTTGTGAATTACAGTGCCCCTGAGCTCCTTTCCTCAACACGCTTTCTTGTGATCTGGCCGCAAAACCGCAGGATTGCTTCAGGCCCTAATCTGTTTCCGGCAGGGCACGCTGAGCCTTTGGTTAATTCCTCTTCCTGGTGGGAAATGAGCGTTCCATTTGCCCGTGTAGACACCTACAGCTAGTCTCTCATTGGTTCTCCCTATTCCTGTTCATCTTGCGCAGAAATTGCAAACTGTGCCAAACAGGACGTTAAAGGCACTGACTCTCCAAGTGGGGAGAGTGTTAGTAAAGCGTCTGGAATGGTGAACCCGAGTACCAGGGTTCGAAAACTGAGATGCATTTGAAAACGTTTCCCAATCACACGGTGGACCATACTATGGGTTTCCCATGCATGTTTTAGCTGAAGGAAGAATCCCTTAAACGTGGAGAGTTGGGACCCATGGAATGGGTACCATGCAGTATGACTTCAAAGGGTCTGCGTTTGCTCACCGAACCTCACCAATGCTATCAGCCCGAAGTGTGCAGCCTTATGTCTCACCCAGCTCTGGGTGTAGATGTGGTAAATCCAGGTTGCATCACAAGCCCTGAATGAATTATTTAAGAATTGCTCTCTATTTCACTGTCATTGTGTTTTGTTTTTGAAATTTATTTTGATAATGGCATTTATCGGATTTTCACTGCTGCATTTAGGCCGCTGTACACACGCTTTATTTCCTTATGGAGACATATAAATCCATGGGTTTTAAGATTCTTAATTGTCAGGTATCTTGCCAGGCGTTGAATATGGGGTGTTGAGTCCATTTCGTTGAGCAAGGAGTAGGTATTGTCTATTATATATTTGGCTTATGGAACGGTATCTGTGCTAATTTCAATCTCTGGTTTTATGCAGCACCCCAACTCACCTTTCCCCATAAGCAAGCATAAGTTGGTTTTCTAAATTTGAGACCCTGTTCTGTTTTGTAATTCAGTTCATGTGTATCCAACTTTACATTCCGTGTATTAGTGATATCTTATGATGTTTCTTTTTCTGTGTGACTTATTTCTCGTAGAATCATCGTACCTGAATCCACTCATGCCGCTACGGGCCTGATGACGTAGATTTCATTGCTGAGTGATATTCCATTGTACGTGCGTACCACAACTTCTTTATCCATTTTTTGCTTTCTGGGATATTTTACTTGTACCATAGACGAGGTTCTTGTAAACAGAGCCGTCCCAAACTCTGGGGTGGCTGTGTGTTTTTGATTTTAATTTCCCTAAGCTATAGGACCATAAGTTGAAGTGCCATAGGCTGTGTTGCTTTGTTTCCTACGTGTTTCTGGAAACACCATACACTTCTCCAGATTGGTTGTTGGCAATTTACATCCCGCCCATCAGCATGACAAGGCTCCCTGTTCTCCATGACCTGTCTTGACTTTCTGGATTTTACACTTTTTTCAGATGGCCCTTTTGACCGGGGGGCAGTGAGACTTCATTGTAGTGCAGATTTCCATTACACACATGCTTGGTTGGCCAAAAAGGGCGTATGCGTTTTTTCCTGAATATATTCAGGAAAAAACGCATACGCCCTTTTTGGCCAAGTGCATCATTTTCGACATTCTGCCTCTTTTCTTAGGCTGTTAGTACAATTCCAGTCTTCCCCTGAAATCGTTTTCCTGAAATTCTGCCCCGCTTTCAAGTCCTCTTCGAAGACTTACTTCAATACATTTTTGGACGATAGCTGTCATTCATAACTCTGCAGGTTTGTGAATTACAGTGCCCCTGAGCTCATTTCTTCAACTCGCTTTCTTGTGAGCTGGTCGCAAAACCGCAGGATTGCTTCAGGCCCTTATCTGTTTCCGGCAGGGCACGCTGAGCCTTTGGTTAATTCCTCTTCCTGGTGGGAAATGAGCGTTCCATTTGCCCGTGCAGACACCTACAGCTAGTCTCTCATTGCTTCTCCCTATTCCTGTTCATCTTGCGCAGAAATTGCAAACTGTGCCAAACAGGAGGTTAATGGCACTGACTCTCCAAGTGGGGAGACTGTTAGTAAAGCGTTCAAATGTTGAACCCGAGTACCAGGGGACGAAAACTGAGATGCATTTGAAAACGTTTCCCAATCACATGGTGGACCATACTCTTGGTTTTCCATGCATGTTTTAGCTGAAGGAAGAATCCCTTAAACCTGGAGAGTTGGGACCCATGGAATGGGTACCATGCAGTATGACTTCAAAGGGTCTGCGTTTGTTCACCGAACCTCACCAATGCTATCAGCCCGAAGTGTCCAGCCTTATGTCTCATCCAGCTCTAGGTGTAGATATGGTAAATACAGGTTGCATCACAAGCCCTGAATGAATTATTTAAGAATTGCTCTCTATTTCACTGTCATTGTGTTTTGTTTTTGAAATTTATTTTGATAATGGGATTTATCGGATTTTCACTGCTGCGTTTAGGCCGCTGTACACACGCTTGATTTCCTTATGGAGACATATAAATCCATTGGTTTTAAGATTCTTACTTGTCAGGTATCTTGCCAGGCATTGAATATGGGGTGTTGAGTCCATTTCGTTGAGCAAGGAGTAGGGCTTGTCTATTATATATTTGGCTTATGGAACGGTATCTGTGCTAATTTCAATCTCTGGTTTTATGCAGCACCCCAACTCCCATTTCCCCATAAGCAAGCATAAGTTGGTTTTCTAAATTTGAGACCCTGTTCTGTTTTGTAATTCAGTTTATGTGTAGCCAAGTTTACATTCCGTGTATTAGTGATATCTTATGATGTTTCTTTTTCTGTGTGACTTATTTCTCGTAGAATCATCGTACCTGAATCCACTCATTATGCCGCTATGGGCCTGAAGACGTAGATTTCATTGCTGAGTGATATTCCATTGTACGTGCGTACCAGAACTTCTTTATCCATTTTTTCCTTTCTCGGATATTTAACTTGTACCGTAGACAAGGTTCTTGTAAACAGAGCCGTCCCAAACTCTGGGGTGGCTGTGTGTTTTTGATTTTAATTTCCCTAAGCTATAGGACCATAAGTGGAAGTGCCATAGGCTGTGTCGCTTTGTTTCCTACGTGTTTCAGGATACACCATACATTTCTCCAGAGTGGCTGTTGGCAATTTACATCCCGCCCATCAGCATAACAAGGCTCCCTGTACTCCATGACCTGTCCTGTCTTTCTGGATTTTACAGTTTTTTCAGATGGCCCTTTTGACCGGGGGGCAGTGAGACTTCATTGTAGTGCAGATTTCCTTTACACGCTTGCTTGGTTGGCCAAAAAGGGCGTATGCGTTTTTTCCTGAATATATTCAGGAAAAAACGCATACGCCCTTTTTGGCCAAGTGCATCATTGTTGACATTCTGCCTCTTTTCCTACGCTTTAAGTGCAATTCCAGTCTACCCCCTGAAATCGTTTTCCTGAAATTCTGCCCCGCTTTTAAGTCCTCTTTGAAGACTTACTTCAGTACATTTTTGGACGATAGCTGTCATTCATAACTCTGCAGGTTTGTGAATTACAGTGCCCCTGAGCTCCTTTCTTCAACTCGTTTTCTTGTGAGCTGGCCGCAAAACCGCAGGATTGCTTCAGGCCCTAATCTGTTTCCGGCATGGCACGCTGAGCCTTTGGTTAATTCCTCTTCCTGGTGGGAAATGAGCGTTCAATTTGCCCGTGAAGACACCAACAGCTAGTCTCTCATTGGTTCTCCCTATGCCTGTTCATCTTGCGCAGAAATTGCAAACTGTGCCAAACAGGAGGTTAAAGGCACTGACTCTCCAAGTGGGGAGAGTGTTAGTAAAGCGTCTGGAATGGTGAACCCGAGTACCAGGGGACGAAAACTGAGATGCATTTGAAAACGTTTCCCAATCACACGGCGGACGATAGTCTGGGTTTCCCATTCATGTTTTAGCTGAAGGAAGAATCCCTTAAACCTGGAGAGTTGGGACACATGGAATGGGTACCATGCAGTATGACTTCAAAGGGTCTGCGTTTGCTCACCGAACCTCACCAATGCTATCAGCCCGAAGTGCCCAGCCTTATGTCTCACCCAGCTCTGGGTGTAGATGTGGGAAATCCAGGTTGCATCACAAGCCCTGAATGAATTATTTAAGAATTGCTCTCTATTTCACTGTCATTGTGTTTTGTTTTTGAAATTTATTTTGATAATGGGATTTATCGGATTTTCACTGCTGCATTTAGGCCGCTGTACACACGCTTGATTTCCTTATGGAGACATATAAATCCATGGGTTTTAAGATTCTTACTTGTCAGGTATCTTGCCAGGCGTTGAATATGGGGTGTTGAGTCCATTTCGTTGAGCAAGGAGTAGGGCTTGTCTATTATATATTTGGCTTATGGAACGGTATCTGTGCTAATTTCAATCTCTGGTTTTATGCAGCACCCCAACTCACCTTTCCCCATAAGCAAGCATAAGTTGGTTTTCTAAATTTGAGACCCTGTTCTGTTTTGTAATTCAGTTCATGTGTGGCCAAGTTTACAATCCGTGTATTAGTGATATCTTATGATGTTTCTTTTTCTGTGTGACTTATTTCTCGTAGAATCATCGTACCTGAATCCACTCATTATGCCGCTACGGGCCTGATGACGTAGGTTTCATTGCTGATTGATATTCCATTGTACGTGCGTACCACAACTTCTTTATCCATTTTTTGCTTTCTCGGATATTTAACTTGTACCGTAGACGAGGTTCTTGTAAACAGAGCCATCCCAAATTTTGGGGTGGCTGTGTGTTTTTGATTTTAATTTCTCTATGCTATAGGACCATAAGTGGAAGTGCCATAGGCTGTGTTGCTTTGTTTCCTACGTGTTTCTGGAAACACCATACACTTCTCCAGAGTGGCTGTTGGCAATTTACATCCCGCCCATCAGCATAACAAGGCTCCCTGTTCTCCATGACCTGTCGTGCCTTTCTGGAATTTACACATTTTTCAGATGGCCCTTTTGACCGGGGGGCAGTGAGACTTCATTGTAGTACACATTTCCTTTACACGGTTGCTTGGTTGGCCAAAAAGTGCGTATGCGTTTTTTCCTGAATATATTCAGGAAAAAACGCATACGCCCTTTTTGGCCAAGTGCATCATTGTTGACATTCTGCCTCTAATCTTATTCTTTAAGTGCAATTCCAGTCTACCCCCTGAAATCGTTTTCCTGAAATTCTGCCCCGATTTCACGTCCTCTTCGAAGACTTACTTCAAAACATTTTTGGACGATAGCTGTCATTCATTACTCTGCAATTTTGTGAATTACAGTGCCCCTGAGCTCCTTTCTTCAACTCGCTTTCTTGTGAGCTGGCCGCAAACCCGCAGTATTGCTTCAGGCCCTAATATGGTTCCGGCATGGCATGCTGAGCCTTTGGTTAATTCCTCTTCCTGGTGGGAAATGAGCGTTAAATTTCCATGTTCAGACACCTTCACATGAGTCGTCATGGTGCCCCTTTGCCCCGGTTATCTCTATGGAGGTTGGAGTTGGAAGGCCTCCTCACTCAAGATCAGTGTGCCCATGGAGCAAACCCTGCAACTTCAGGGCATGGCTGGGGGTTAGGATCACCACGAGGGTTCCTTTTTCCTTAGAAGGGAGGTGGCCTTTTGGGCTGCTGATTTCCAGGTTATCAGATACTGCCAGTATCTTGGCCAGATGTGGCGGTGGTCCAAGCCCCTTGGTGACCGTAGTTTATCCTACCTGGATCGCATTCTTGCATTGTTCCATTTCAAGTGGTCCCAGGTTTTGCACTAATACTCCAATGGCGATTCACCGTTCACCAGGAATGTAAAGGTCAAAGGGTTTAGCTAAATTAGGGAGTTCCAGGGCAAGGGTCTGAATTGACTGCTCTTTCCATTCTTGAAAGGCCACTTCTGCATTCTATTGAAAAGGATCATCACCTTTTCCTTTCAGTGTTTCATATAGAGGCCGAGCTAGTAGACTGTAGTTAGGGATCCAGAAGCAGCAAACCCTGGCCTCCCCAGGAACCCCTAAGCTGTCTTCTAGTTTCAGAAATGGGTAAGGCTGTAAATTGTTTCTTCCCTTTCCTGGGATGGGCTTCTCCAACCTTCTGTGAGAATGAAGCCCAGGCAGGTCACCGTAGTCTGTGATATTTGAGCTTTTTCTTGGACAACTTGTATCCTTTATTGGCTTCGTAGTTCAGAGGTCTCCTTAGTAGGGCTGGCGATCAGAATGTCGTCTGCATATTGAAGGAGTGTTTCCTTTTCCAGAGGTAGAACTTTTAGGTCTTTAGCTGAGCTTTCCCCAAAGATGGTGTGGGAATTTTTGAACCCTTGGGGCAACACGGCCCGGAAGTATTGTTTTAGCTGTATGTTGAGTCCTGCCACTCACAAGCCAAAATTTCTTGTGACTCTGGGACTAATAGAATACAAAAGAAGGCATCATTGAAGACTAATACAGAATACCATGTCCTGGTGGTTGGTAGAATGACCAGCAGGGTGTAGGATTTAGGAACTACTGGAGGTATATCCTCGGTGGCTTCACTGACTGTCCTGACATCCTTTACCAGGACTCCAGCAGCCCATGGGGCTCTCGAGGTCAGGCCAATCCCAGGATATGGAGCTCACCTGGGCAGGTACCCCACCCCAGCCCACGAGGCTCTCGTGGTCAGGCCCCTCCCAGGATACAGAGCTACCCTTGCAGGTACCATGGCAGGGCTGGGAACACAGGAACCGTGCATATCGCCCTCATTGCAGAGCACTCCCAGCTCACCTGTCACTCAGATCTGACACAGAGCACCTCAGAGCAGGACTTGAACTAACAAACAGCAGCTCCGACAGGTCTGTGACCCTGGGCATCACTCTGTGTGGCCTCCCTCCACCTGGTCTTCCAGAGACTTCCACTGCACCCGGGGCACCAGGCCTCTGTCTCCACCCACCAGCCACCCCTCCTCTCCCTGACTCCTGGGTTCCTCTCATTAGGAGAGGGTTTTCTTGAAGTTGTCTCCCACTCATGGGCCAGATAATATAATTAGAAAACAAGCCAGAGCTGCAGCCCCTTGTCTATCCTGACTCTCAGGAGCCCACACCTGTTCCTTGGACCTGGCCGATTCAGCAAGTTCCAGTTTCTGCAACTGTGAGCCTCTGAGGGGTGATTATTGGCTGGCCTGGGAAGCCTGACCGTGCCGGCCAGCCCTCCCCAGGTGTGCCTGGGTTCAGATCAATATAAACACCGCTCCAGGCAGCAAGAGCCCCTGCAGCTGTGCCTGACGCCATTTTCTCTGCCCTGTCAGCAGTCTTGGGGCTGGACTGGTGGGAGGGAGTGAGAGGCCATGGCTTTGTGGGTGGCCCAGTGTGAGTGGGGCTCTGCTGGACTTTCTGCAGCAGTTGCCAAGATGCCACCTGCTAAAGAAGAGGATGTGTCACCCATACCTGCCGCTGGAATTTCTCCCTGGGCAGAGGTGAGTGAGGAAGAAAGCAGTGGGGGCCGGGACAGCAGGGGTATCTCAGGCAGGGAAATGGAAAGCTTCCAGAAGAGCACCCAGGACCAGGACCATCCTGGCTGGCCTGCAGGCACCAAGTCGGCTGGCATGCTGTCGCTCATGTGGCTCCATGGCCCTTCCTCTAGGCTTTCAAGTCCTTGTACATATTCAGGTGTTTTACCTGGGAAGGGTGGGAACATTTCAGCAGCAGCTGGCCTGGGGCTCAGCCCACGTTTACTCACAGATGCCTCGGCACTGTCCCCCAGCTTTGCAATGAGGACGCTTGTTGCGTGGGGCCTGCTGGCTGAATGGGAGATGATTCCCCACCACCGACCAACTTCAGAATTGTTTACAACTGGAGCAAGTGCCCTGATACGGTTTTCCTCTGTGTAGCTGGTGGGTTCTGTTTTTTTTTCTTTTTTGGTTCAAGGTAGATTTTATTCCTCTTTTTTGTATTTACAGATATAAGCATGGAAATAATTTATTCATATAAATACATGTATGTGAAGGGAAGAATATTTTTTCTGTTTTACTTTTTGTAATTTGAATTTTATTTTATTTTTTTATACAGCAGGTTCTTTTTGGTTATCTATTTTATACATATAAATGTATACATGCCAATCCCAATCTCTCAACTCCTCCCACCACCACCCCCCAACAGCTTTCCCCCCTTGGTGTCCATACGTTTGTTGTCTACATCTGTTGCTCTATTTCTGCCTTGCAAAACGGTTCATCTGTACAATTTGTCTAGGTTCCACATATAGCCATTAATAGACAAGATTTCTTTTTCTCTTTCTGACTTACTTCACTCTGTATGACAGTCTCTAGATCCATCAACGTCTCTACAAATGACCCAATTTCATTCCTTTTTATGGCTTAGTAATATTCCATTTTATATATGTACCACGTCTTTATGCATTCGTCTGTCTGTGGGCATTTAGGTTGCTTCCATTACCTGGATATTGTAAATAGTGATGCAATGAACATTGCGGTGAATGTCTCTTTTTGATTTATGGTTTTGTCTGGGTATATGCCCAGTAGTGGGACTGCTGTATCATATGGTAATTCTATTCTTAGTTTTATAAGAAACTCCATAACTTTCTCCACAGTGACTGTATCAATTTCATTCCCAACAATAGCGGAAGAGGGTTCCTTATCTCCACACCCTTTCCAGCATTTGTTGTTTGTAGATTTTCTGATGATGCCCATTCGAACAGGTGTGAGGTGATACACCATGGATGAGTCTATTTCGTTGAGCAAAGAGTAGGTCTTGTCTATTACATATTTGGCTTATGGAACGGTATGTGTGCTAATTTCAATCTCTGGTTTTATACAGCACCACAACTCAACTTTCCCCTTAAGCAAGCATAAGTTTTTATCTAAATGTGAGACTCTGTTCGGTTTTGGAATTCAGTTTATGTGTAGCCAAGTTTACACTCTCTCTATTAGTGATATCTTATGATAATTACCTTTCTCTGTGTGACATATTTCTCTTAGAATCATCATACTTAAATCCACTCAATTTGCTGCTACAGGCCTGATGACTTTGATTTCATTGCTGAGTGATATTCCATTGTACGTAAGTAGCACAACTCCTTTATCCACATTTTTCTTTCTGGGATATTTAATTTGTACTGGACTCAAGGTTCTTGTAAACACAGCAGCCCTAAATTTGGTGTTGGCTGTGTCTTGTTGATTTTAATTTTCCTAAGCTATAGGGCCAAAAGTGGAAGTGCCCTAGGGTCTGTAGCTTTGTTTTTCAGATGTTTCAGGATACACCATAAACATCTCCAGAGTGTCTGTTGGCAATTTACATCCCGCCCATCAGCATAACAAGGCTCCCTGTTCTCCATGGCCTGTCCTGTGTTTCTGGTTTTTACACTTTTTTCAGATGGCCCTTTTGACGAATGGGAAATGAGACTTCATTGTAGTGCGGATTTCCATTGCTCGAGTGCTTGGTTGGCCAAAAAGGGCATATGTGTTTTTTCCTGAATATATTCAGGAAAAAATGTTTACGCACTTTTGTCCAAGTGCATCACTGTCAAAGATCTGCCGCTTTTCACATGCTTTAAACGCAATTCCAATCTACCTCCTGAAATATGATTCCTGCAATTCTGCCTCGTTTTGAAGTCCTCTTTGCAGACTTACTTCAGTATATTTTTGCCAATAGCTGTCATTTATAACTCTGCAGGTTTGTGAATTACAGTGCCTGTGATTTCCTTTCTTAACTCGTTTCCTTGAAAGCTGGCCACAGAACCGCAGGTTTGCTTTAGGCCATAATCAGGGTCTGGCACGGCACTCTGAGCCTTTGGTTAATTCCTCTTCCTGGTGGGAAATTAGAGTTAAATGTGCCCCTCCGGACACCTGCCTCACTCCCAGCCCCTTGGTGATGTGTGTCCTGTGGTTTGAGGCCACATGTGCTGGGTTCCTCACCTTTGGCTGATGTGGCCCCACTGGTGTGAGGACACTCCTGCCTGGTTCCCATCCCCTTGGTGATGTGGGCCATCCGGTGAGAGTCTGATCCTGGTTGGGTTCCTCACACTTCTGTGAGGTGGGCCCTCTTCTCTGACGTCACTCTTGCCTGGCTGGCACACCCCGCCTTGGCGAAGTCGGCCCTCTGGTGGGATTTGGTGCCTGCTGGGTGTCTCCTGCCCTCGGTAATGAGGGCCCTCTGGCGTCAGGCCCTAATTCCTGGGCTCCCAATATTTTCTGATATGCACCCTGTGGTTCGAGTACACTCCTGCCAGGTTCCCAACCCCATGGGAATGTGGGCCTTCTGCTCTGAGGTCCCAACCGTGGGTTGCTCAGTTTCATGATGAGGGCCCTCTGCTGTGAGTTCTCTCCGGCCTGGATCCCATAGCCTCGCTGCTCCTGGCCACCTGCTGGGAGGTTCCAACTGCGGGATTCCTCACATTTTTCTTCTATGGACCCTCTGTTTTGAGACTCCTCCTGCCTGCCTCACTCCCAGTCCCTTGGTGATGTGTGTCCTCTGGTGTGAGGCCACGTGTGCTGGGTCCCTCGCCTTTGGATGATGTGGCCACACTGGTGTGAGGACACTCCTGCCTGCTTCCTATCCCCTTGATGATGTGGGCCCTCTGGTGAGAGTCTGATCCTGGCTGGGTTCCTCACCCTTCTGTGAGGTGGGCCCTCTGCTGTGAGGTCACTCCTGCCTGGCTGGCACACCCCACCTGGGCAACATCGGCCCTCTTGTGGCACTTGGAGCCTGCTGGGAGCCTCCTCCCCTCGGTGATGGGGGCCCTCTAGCGTCAGGCCCTAACTGCTGGGTACCCACATTTTCTGATACGTGCTAAGTGGTGCGAGGACACTCCTGCGAGGTTCCCATCCCCATGGGCATGTGGGCCTTCTGCTCTAAGGTCCCAACACCTGTGTTGTTCACCGTTTCATGATGTTGTCTCTCTGGTGTTAGTTCACTCAGGCCTAGATCCCATAGACTCTGTGCTCTGAGCCGACTGCTGGGAGGTTCCTACTGCTGGATTCCTTACCTTTTTTATTCTTTGGGTCCTGTGTTTTTATGCTCCTACTTCCTGACTCACTCCCAGCCCCTTTGTGATGTAGGTCCTCTGGTTTAAGGCCACATGTACCGGTTTCCTCACCTTTATTGATGTGGCCCCACTGGTGTGAGGACACTCCTGCCTGGTTCCCATCCCCTTGGTGATTGGGGCCCTCTTGTGAGAGTCTGATCCTGTCTGGATTCCTCACACTTCTGGGAGGTGGGCCCTCTGCTTTGAGGTCACTCCTGCCTGGCTGGCACACGTCACGTTGGCGATGTGGGCCCTCAGTTGGGAGTTGGTGCCTGCTGGGAGTCTCCTCCCCTCAGTAATGAGGGCCCTCTGGCGTCAGGCCCTAACTCATGGGCTCCCAAAATTTTCTGATGTGCGCCCTGTCGTGTGAGTACACTCCAGCCAGGGTCCCTTCCCTAGGGGATGTGGGCTTTCTGCTCTGTGGTCCCAACGGCTGGGTTGCTCACAGTGTCAGAATGTGGGCCCTCTGTTTTGAGTTCAGTCAGGCCTGGATCCCATAGCCTCGCTGCTCCTGGCCGCCTGCTGGGAGGTTCCAACTGCGGGATTCCTCACCTTTTTTACGCAATGGGCCCTCTGTTTTGAGGCTCCTCCTGCCTGCCTCACTCCCAGCCCCTTGGTGATGTGTGTCCTGTAGTTTGAGGCCACGTGTGCTGGGTCCGTCACATTTCGGTGATGTGGCCCCACTGGTGTGAGGACACTCCTGCCTGGTTTCCATTCCCTTGGTGATGTGGGCCCTCTGGTGAGAGTCTGATCCTCTTTGGGTTCCTCACACTTTTGTGTGGTTGGCCCTCTGCTCTGAGGTCACTCCTGCCTGGCTGGCACACCCCGCATTGGCGACGTCGGCCCTCTGGTAGCAGTTGGAGCTTGCTGGGAGCCTCCTCTCCTCAGTGATGAGGGCCCTCTGGCGTCCGGCCCTAACTGCTGGGCTCCCCACATTTTCTGTTGTGTGCCCACTGGTGCGATGACACTCCTGCTTGGTTCCCTTCCCCATGGGGATGTGGGCCTTGTGCTCTGAGGTCACAACGGCTGGGTTGCTTACAGTATCACGATGAGGGCCCTCTGTTGTGAGTTCATCACTGCCTGGATCCCATAGCCTCGGTGCTCTGGGCCGCCTGCTGGGATGTTCCAACTGCTGGATTCCTCACCTTTTTATACAATGGGCCATGTGTTTTGAGGTTAATCCTGCCTGCCTCGCTCTGAGACCCATGGTGATGTGGGTCTTCTGGTTTGAGGCCACATGTGCTGGGTACCTCAACTTTCGATGATGTGGCCCCACGGGTGTGAGGACACTCGTGCCTGATTCCCAGCCCCTTGCTTATGTGGGCACTCTGGTGAGAGTCTGATCATGACTGGGTTCCTTACCCTTCTGTGAGGTGGGTGCTCTGATGTGAGGTCACTCCTGCCTGGATGGCTCACGTCGCCTTGGCGACGTAGGCCCTCTGTTGGCCACTGAAGCGTGCTGGGAGCCTCCTACCCTCTTTAACGAGGGCCCTGGAAGAAACGCATATGCCCTTTTTGACCAAGTGCATCATTGTCGAAGTTCTGCCTCTTCTCCTATACTTTCAGAGGACTTCCCATCTACCTCCTGAAATCGTATTCCTGGAATTCTGCCCCGCGTTCAAGTCCTCTTTGCAGCCTTACTTCAATATATTTTTGGACGATAGCTGTCATTTATAACTCTGCAGGTTTGTGAATTACAGTGCCCCTGAGCTCCATTCTTCAACTCGCTTTCTTGTGAGCTGGCCGCAAAACCGCAGGATTGCTTCAGGCCCTAATCTGGTTCCGGCACGGCATGTTGAGCCTTTGGCTAATTCCTCTTCCTGATGGGAAATGAGCGTTAAATTTGCTCGTGCAGACACCTACAGCTAATCTCTCATTGGTTCTCCCTATTCCTGTTCATCTTGCTCAGAAATTCCAAACTGTGCCAAACAGGAGGTTAAAGGCACTGACTCTCCAATTGGGGAAAGAGTTAGTAAAGCGTCTGGAATGGTAAAACCGAGTATGAGGGGAAGAAAACTGAGATGCATTTAAAAAGGTTTCCCGGTCACACGGTGGACCATATTCTGGGTTTCCCATGCGTGTTTTACCTGAAGGAAGAATCCCTTAAACCTGGAGAGGTGGGACCCATGCAATGGGTACCATGCAGTATGACTTCAAATGGCCTGCATTTTCTCACCGAACCTCACCAATGCTATCAGCCCAAAGTGTCGAACCTTATGTCTCACTCAGCTCTAGGTGTAGATGTGGTAAATCCAGGTTGCATCACAAGCCCTGAATGAATTATTTAAGAATTGCTCTCTATTTCACTGTCATTGTGTTTGTTTTTGTAGTTTATTTTGATAATGGGATTTATCGGATTTTCTCTGCTGCCTTCATGCAGCTGTACACACACTTGATTCTCTTACGGAGACATATAAATCCATGGGTTTGAAGATTCTTACTAGTCATGTGTAATCCTAGGAGTTGAATATGGTGTGTTTAGTCCATTTCGTTGAGCAAGGTGTAAGTCTTGACTATTACATATTTGGCTTATGGAAAGGTATGTGTGCTAATTTCTATCTCTGGTTTTATGCAGCACCCCACCTCACCTTTCCCCATAAGCAAGCATAAGTTGGTGTTCTAAATTTGAGACCCTGTTCTGTTTTGTAATTCAGTTCATGTGTAGCCAAGTTTACATTCCGTGTATTAGTGATATCTTATGATGTTTCATTTTCTGTGTGACTTATTTCACTTAGAATCATCGTACCTGGATCCACTCAATATGCCGCGACGGGCCTGATGACATAGATTTCATTGGTGAGTGATATTACATTGTACGTGCGTACCACAACTTCTTTAACCATTTTTCACATTCTGGGATATTTAACTTGGACCGTAGACGACGTTCTTGTAAACAGAGCTGTCCCAAACTTTGGGGTGGCTGTGTGTTTTTGATTTTAATTTCCGTAAGCTATAGGACCATAAGTGGAAGTGACATAGGCTCTGTTGCTTTGTTTCCTACGTGTTTCAGGAAACCCCATAAACTTCTCCAGAGTGGCTGTTTGCAATTTACATCCCCCCCATCAGCATAACAAGTCTCCCTGTTCTCCATGACCTGTCCTGCCTTTCTGGATTTTACACTTTTTCAGATGCCCCTTTTCACCGGGGGGCAGTGAGACTTCATTGTAGTGCAGATTTCATTTACCTGCTTGCTTGCTTGGCCAAAAATGGCGTATGCTTTTTTTCCTGAATATATTCAGGAAAAAACGCATACGCACTTTTTGGCCAGTGCATCATTGTCGACATTCTGCCTCTATTCCTATGCTTTAAGTGCAATTCCAGTCTACCCCCTGAAATCGTTTTCCTGAAATTCTGCCCCGCTTTCAAGTCCTCTTCGAAGACTTACTTCAATACATTTTTGGACGATAGCTGTCATTCATAACTCTGCAGGTTTGTGAATTACAGTGCCCCTGAGCTCGTTTCCTCAACTCGCTTTCTTGTGAGCTGGCTGCAAAACCGCAGGATTGCTGCAGGCCCTAATCTGTTTCCGTCAGGGCACACTGAGCCTTTGGTGAATTCCTCTTCCTGGTGGGAAATGAGCGTTCCATTTGCCCGTGCAGACACGTACAGCTAGTCTCTCATTGTTTCTCCCTATTCCTGTTAATCTTGCGTAGAAATTGCAAACTGTGCCAAACAGGAGGTTAAAGGCACTGACTCTCCAAGTGGGGAGAATGTTAGTAAAGTGTCTGGAATGGTGAACCCGAGTACCAGGGTTCGAAAACTGAGATATATTTGAAAACGTTTCCCAATCAGACGGTGGACAATACTCTGGGTTTCCCATGCATGTCTTAGCTGAAGGAAAAATCCCTTAAACCTGGAGAGCTGGGAACCATGGAATGGGTACCATGCAGTATGACTACAAAGGGTCTGCGTTTGCTCACCGAACCTCACAAATGCTATCAGCCCGAAGTGTCCAGCCGTATATCTCACCCAGCTCTGGGTGTAGATGTGGTAAATCCAGGTTGCATCACAAGCCCTGAATGAATTATTTAAGAATTGCTCTCTATTACACTGTCAATGTGTGTTGGTTTTGAACTTTATTTTGATAATGGGATTTATCGGATTTTCACTGCTGCGTTTAGGCTGCTGTACACACGCTTGATTTCCTTATGGAGACATATAAATCCATGGGTTTTAAGATTCTTACTTGTCAGGTATATTCCCAGGCTTTGAGTCCGTTTCGTTGAGCAAGGAGTAGGTCTTGTCTATTATATATTTGGCTTATGGAACGGTATCTGTGCTAATTTCAATCTCTGGTTTTATGCAGCACCCCAACTCACCTTTCCCCATAAGCAAGCATAAGTTGGTTTTCTAAATTTGAGACCCTGTTCTGTTTTGTAATTCAGTTCATGGGTAGCCAAGTTTACATTCCGTGTATTAGTCATATCTTATGATGTTTCTTTTTCTGTGTGACTTATTTCTCGTAAAATCATCATACTTGAATCCACTCATTATGCCGCTACGGGCCTGAAGACGTAGATTTCATTGCTGAGTGATATTCCATTGTACGTGCGTACCAGAACTTCTTTATCCATTTTTTCCTTTCTCGGATATTTAACTTGTACCGTAGACAAGGTTCTTGTAAACAGAGCCATCCCAAACTTTAGGGTGGCTGTGTGTTTGTGATTTTAATTACCCTAAGCTATAGGACCATAGTGGAAGTGACATAGGCTGTCTTGCTTTGTTTCCTACGTGTTTCAGGATACACCATACATTTCTCCAGAGTGGCTGTTGGCAATTTACATCCCGCCCATCAGCATAACAAGGCTCCCTGTTCTCCAAGACCTGTCCTGCCTTTCTGGATTTTACACTTTTTTCAGATGGCCCTTTTGACTGGGGGGCAGTGAGACTTCATTGTAGTGCAGATTTCCTTTACACGCTTGCTTGGGTGGCCAAAAAGTGCGTATGCGTTTTTTCCTGAATATATTCAGGAAAAAACGCATAGGCCCTTTTTGGCCAAGTGCATCATTGTCGACATTCTGCCTCTTTTCCTATGCTTTAAGTGCAATTCCAGTCTACCCCCTGAAATCGTTTTCCTGAAATTCTGCCCCGCTTTCAAGTCCTCTTTGAAGACTTACTTCAGTACATTTTTGGACGATAGCTGTCATTCATAACTCTGCAGGTTTGTGAATTACAGTGCCCCTGAGCTCCTTTCTTCAACTCCTTTTCTTGTGAGCTGCCCGCAAAACCGCAGGATTGCTTCAGGCCGTAATATGTTTCCGGCCGGGCACGCTGAGCCTTTGGTTAATTCCACTTCCTGGTGGGAAATGATCGTTCAATTTGCCCGTGCAGACACCAACAGCTAGTCTCTCATTGGTTCTCCCTATGCCTGTTCATCTTGCGCAGAAATTGCAAACTGTGCCAAACAGGAGGTTAAAGGCAGTGACGCTCCAAGTGGGGAGAGTGTTAGTAAAGCGTCTGGAATGTTGAACCCGAGTACCAGGGGACGAAAACTGAGATGCATTTGAAAACGTTTCCCAATCACACGGCGGACGATAGTCTGGGTTTCCCATTCATGTTTTAGCTGAAGGAAGAATCCCTTAAACCTGGAGAGTTGGGACCCATGGAATGGGTACCATGCAGTATGACTTCAAAGGGTCTGCGTTTGCTCACCGAACCTCACCAATGCTATCAGCCTGAAGTGCCCAGCCTTATGTCTCACCAGGCTCTGGGTGTAGATGTGGTAAATCCAGGTTGCATCACAAACCCTGAATGAATTATTTAAGAATTGCTCTCTATTTCACTGTCATTGTGTTTTGTTTTTGAAATTTATTTTGATAATGGGATTTATCGGATTTTCACTGCTGCGTTTAGGCCGCTGTACACACGCTTGATTTCCTTATGGAGACATATAAATCCATGGGTTTTAAGATTCTTACTTGTCAGGTATCTTGCCAGGCGTTGAATATGGGGTGTTGAGTCCATTTCGTTGAGCAAGGAGTAGGTCTTGTCTATTATATATTTGGCTTATGGAACGGTATCTGTGCTAATTTCAATCTCTGGTTTTATGCAGCACCCCAACTCACCTTTCCCCATAAGCAAGCATAAGTTGGTTTTCTAAATTTGAGACCCTGTTCTGTTTTGTAATTCAGTTCCTGTGTAGCCAACTTTACATTCCGTGTATTAGTGATATCTTATGATGTTTCTTTTTCTGTGTGACTTATTTCTCGTAGAATCATCGTCCCTGAATCCACTCATTATGCCGCTACGGGCCTGATGACGTAGATTTCATTGCTGAGTGATATTCCATTGTACGTGCGTACCACAACTTCTTTATCCATTTTTTGCTTTCTGGGATATTTTACTTGTACCGTAGACGAGGTTCTTGTAAACAGAGCCGTCCCAAACTCTGGGGTGGCTGTGTGTTTTTGATTTTAATTTCCCTAAGCTATAGGACCATAAGTGGAAGTGCCATAGGCTGTGTTGCTTTGTTTCCTACGTGTTTCTGGAAACACCATACACTTCTCCAGAGTGGTTGTTGGCAATTTACATCCCGCCCATCAGCATGACAAGGCTCCCTGTTCTCCATGACCTGTCCTGACTTTCTAGATTTTACATTTTTTTCAGATGGCCCTTTTGACCGGGGGGCAGTGAGACTTCATTGTAGTGTAGATTTCCATTACACGCTTGCTTGGTTGGCCAAAAAGGGCGTATGCGTTTTTTCCTGAATATATTCAGGAAAAAACGCATACGCCCTTTTTGGCCAAGTGCATCATTGTCGACATTCTGCCTCTTTTCCTATGCTTTTAGTACAATTCCAGTCTACCCCCTGAAATCGTTTTTCTGAAATTCTGCCCCGCTTTCAAGTCCTCTTCGAAGACTTACTTCAATACATTTTTGGACGATAGCTGTCATTCATAACTCTGCAGGTTTGTGAATTATTGTGCCCCTGAGCTCATTTCTTCAACTCGCTTTCTTGTGAGCTGGCTGCAAAACCGCAGGGTTGCTTCAGGCCCTAATCTGTTTCCGGCAGGGCACGCTGAGCCTTTGGTTAATTCCTCTTCCTGGTGGGAAATGAGCGTTCCATTTGCCCGTTCAGACACCTACAGCTAGTCTCTCATTGCTTCTCCCTATTCCTGTTCATCTTGCGCAGAAATTGAAAACTGTGCCAAACAGGAGGTTAATGGCACTGACTCTCCAAGTGGGGAGAGTGTTAGTAAAGCGTTCAAATGTTGAACCCGAGTACCAGGGGACGAAAACTGAGATGCATTTTAAAACGTTTCCCAATCACACGGTGGACCATACTCTGGGTTTCCCATGCATGTTTTAGCTGAAGGAAGAATCCCTTAAACCTGGAGAGTTGGGACCCATGGAATGGGTACCATGCAGTATGACTTCAAAGGGTCTGCGTTTGCTCACCGAACCTCACCAATGCTATCAGGCTGAAGTGTCCAGTCTTATGTCTCCTCCAGCTCTGGGTGTAGATGTGGTAAATACAGGTTGCATCACAAGCCCTGAATGAATTATTTAAGAATTGCTCTCTATTTCACTGTCATTGTGTTTTGTTTTTGAAATTCATTTTGATAATGGGATTTATCGGATTTTCACTGCTGCTTTTAGGCCACTGTACACACGCTTGATTTCCTTATGGAGACATATAAATCCATGGGTTTTAAGATTCTTACTTGTCAGGTATCTTCCCAGGCGTTGAATATAGGGTGTTGAGTCCATTTCGTTGAGCAAGGAGTAGGTTTTGTCTATTATATATTTGGCTTATGGAACGGTATCTGTGCTAATTTCAATCTCTGGTTTTATGCAGCATCCCAACTGACCTTTCCCCATAAGCAAGCATAAGTTGGTTTGCTAAATTTGAGACCCTGTTCTGTTTTGTAATTCAGTTCATGGGTAGCCAAGTTTACATTCCGTGTATTAGTGATAACTTATGATGTTTCTTTTTCTGTCTGACTTATTTGTCATAGAATCATCGTACCTGAATCCACTCATTATGCCGCTACGGTCCTGATGACGTAGATTTCATTGCTGAGTGATATTCCATTGTACGTGCATACCACAACTTCTTTATCCATTTTATGCTTTCTGGGATATTTAACTGCTACCATAGATGAGGTTCTTGTAAACAGAGCCATCCCAAACTTTGGGCTGGCTGTGTGTTTTTGATTTTAATTTCCCTAAGCTATAGGACCATAAGTGGAAGTGCCATAGGCTGTGTTGCTTTGTTTCCTACGTGTTTCTGGAAACACCATACACTTCTCCAGAGTGGTTGTTGGCAATTTACATCCCGCCCATCAGCATGACAAGGCTCCCTGTTCTCCATGACCTGTCCTGCCTTTCTGGATTTTACACTTTTTTCAGATGGCCCTTTTGACCGGGGGGGCAGTGAGACTTCATTGTAGTGCAGATTTCCTTTACACGGTTGCTTGGTTGGCCAAAAAGGGCATATGCGTTTTTTTCTGAATATATTCAGGAAAAAACGCATACGCCCTTTTTGGCCAAGTGCATCGTTGTCGACATTTTGCCTCTTTTCCTATGCTTTTAGTACAATTCCAGTCTACCCCCTGAAATCGTTTTCCTGAAATTCTGCCCCGCTTACAAGTCCTCTTCGAAGACTTATTTCAATACATTTTTGGACGATAGCTGTCATTCATAACAATTCAGGTTTTTGAATTACAGTGCCCCTGAGCTCATGTCTTCAACTCGTTTCTTGTGAGCTGGCCGCAAAACCGCAGGATTGCTTCAGGCCATAATCTCTTTCCGGCAGGGCATGCTGAGCCTTTGTTTAATTCCTCTTCCTGGTCGGAACTGAGTGTTCCTTTTGCCCGTGCAGGCACCTACAGCTAGTCTCTCATTGGTTCTCCCTATTCCTGTACATCTTACGCAGAAATTGCAAACTGTGCCAAACAGGAGTTTAATGGCACTGACTCTCCAAGTGGGGAGAGTGTTAGTAAAGCGTCTGGAATGGTGAACCCGAGTACCAGGGGACGATAACTGAGATGCATTTGAAAACGTTTCCCGGTCACACAGTGCACAGTACTGTGGGTTTCCCATGCATGTTTTAGCTGAAGGAAGAATTCCTTAAACCTGGAGAGTTGGGACCCATGGAATGGTTACCATGCAGTATGACTTCAAAGGGTCTGCGTTTGCTCACCGAACCTCACCAATGCTATCAGCCCGAAGTGTCCAGCCTTATGTCTCACCCAGCTCTGGGTGTAGATGTGGTAAATCCAGGTTGCATCACAAACCCTGAATGAATTATTTAAGAATTGCTCTCTATTTCACTGTCATTTTGTTTTGTTTTTGAAATTTATTTTGATAATGGGATTTATCGGATTTTCACTGCTGCGTTTAGGCCGCTGTACACACGCTTGATTTCCTTATGGAGACATATAAATCCATGGGTTTTAAGATTCTTACTTGTCAGGTATCTTGCCAGGCGTTGAATATGGGGTGTTGAGTCCATTTCGTTGAGCAAGGAGTAGGTCTTGTCTATTATATATTTGGCTTATGGAACGGTATCTGTGCTAATTTCAATCTCTGGTTTTATGCAGCACCCCAACTCACCTTTCCCCATAAGCAAGCATAAGTTGGTTTTCTAAATTTGAGACCCTGTTCTGTTTTGTAATTCAGTTCATGTGTGGCCAAGTTTACAATCCGTGTATTAGTGATATCTTATGATGTTTCTTTTTCTGTGTGACTTATTTCTCGTAGAATCATCGTACCTGAATCCACTCATTATGCCGCTACGGGCCTGATGACGTAGGTTTCATTGCTGAGTGATATTCCATTGTACGTGCGTACCACAACTTCTTTATCCATTTTTTGCTTTCTCGGATATTTAACTTGTACCGTAGACGAGGTTCTTGTAAACAGAGCCATCCCAAATTTTGGGGTGGCTTTGTGTTTTTGATTTTAATTTCTCTATGCTATAGGACCATAAGTGGAAGTGCCATAGGCTGTGTTGCTTTGTTTCCTACGTGTTTCTGGAAACACCATACACTTCTCCAGAGTGGCTGTTGGCAATTTACATCCCGCCCATCAGCATAACAAGGCTCCCTGTTCTCCATGACCTGTCGTGCCTTTCTGGAATTTACACATTTTTCAGATGGCCCTTTTGACCGGGGGGCAGTGAGACTTCATTGTAGTACACATTTCCTTTACACGGTTGCTTGGTTGGCCAAAAAGGGCGTATGCGTTTTTTCCTGAATATATTCAGGAAAAAACGCATACGCCCTTTTTGGCCAAGTGCATCATTGTCGACATTCTGCCTCTAATCTTATTCTTTAAGTGCAATTCCAGTCTACCCCCTGAAATCGTTTTCCTGAAATTCTGCCCCGATTTCACGTCCTCTTCGAAGACTTACTTCAAAACATTTTTGGACGATAGCTGTCATTCCTTACTCTGCAATTTTGTGAATTACAGTGCCCCTGAGCTCCTTTCTTCAACTCGCTTTCTTGTGAGCTGGCCGCAAACCCGCAGTATTGCTTCAGGCCCTAATATGGTTCCGGCATGGCATGCTGAGCCTTTGGTTAATTCCTCTTCCTGGTGGGAAATGAGCGTTAAATTTCCATGTTCAGACACCTTCACATGAGTCGTCATGGTGCCCCTTTGCCCCGGTTATCTCTATGGAGGTTGGAGTTGGAAGGCCTCCTCACTCAAGATCAGTGTGCCCACGGAGCAAACCCTGCAACTTCAGGGCATGGCTGGGGGTTAGGATCACCACGAGGGTTCCTTTTTCCTTAGGAGGGAGTTGGCCTTTTGGGCTGCTGATTTCCAGGTTATCAGATACTGCCAGTATCTTGGCCAGATGTGGCGGTGGGCCAAGCCCCTTGGTGACCGTAGTTTATCCTACCTGGATCGCATTCTTGCATTGTTCCATTTCAAGTGGTCCCAGGTTTTGCACTAATACTCCAATGGCGATTCACCGTTCACCAGGAATGTAAAGGTCAAAGGGTTTAGCTAAATTAGGGAGTTCCAGGGCAAGGGTCTGAATTGACTGCTCTTTCCATTCTTGAAAGGCCACTTCTGCATTCTATTCAAAAGGATCATCACCTTTTCCTTTCAGTGTTTCATATAGAGGCCGAGCTAGTAGACTGTAGTTAGGGATCCAGAAGCAGCAAACCCTGGCCTCCCCAGGAACCCCTAAGCTGTCTTCTAGTTTCAGAAATGGGTAAGGCTGTAAATTGTTTCTTCCCTTTCCTGGGATGGGCTTCTCCGACCTTCTGTGAGAATGAAGCCCAGGCAGGTCACCGTAGTCTGTGATATTTGAGCTTTTTCTTGGACAACTTGTATCCTTTATTGGCTTCGTAGTTCAGAGGTCTCCTTAGTAGGGCTGGCGATCAGAATGTCGTCTGCATATTGAAGGAGTGTTTCCTTTTCCAGAGGTAGAACTTTTAGGTCTTTAGCTGAGCTTTCCCCAAAGATGGTGTGGGAATTTTTGAACCCTTGGGGCAACACGGCCCGGAAGTATTGTTTTAGATGTATGTTGAGTCCTGCCACTCACAAGCCAAAATTTCTTGTGACTCTGGGACTAATAGAATACAAAAGAAGGCATCATTGAAGACTAATACAGAATACCATGTCCTGGTGGTTGGTAGAATGACCAGCAGGGTGTAGGATTTAGGAACTACTGGAGGTATATCCTCGGTGGCTTCACTGACTCTCCTGACATCCTTTACCAGGACTCCAGCAGCCCATGGGGCTCTCGAGGAAAGGCCAATCCCAGGATATGGAGCTCACCTGGGCAGGTACCCCACCCCAGCCCACGGGGCTCTCGTGTTCAGGACCCTCCCAGGATATGGGGTTCCCTGGGCAGGTCCCCCTGCAGCCCATGGGGCTCTCGTGGTCAGGCCCCTCCCAGGATACAGAGCTACCCTTGCAGGTACCATGGCAGGGCTGGGAACACAGGAACCGTGCATATCGCCCTCATTGCAGAGCACTCCCAGCTCACCTGTCACTCAGATCTGACACAGAGCATCTCAGAGCAGGACTTGAACTAACAAACAGCAGCTCCGACAGGTCTGTGACCCTGGGCATCACTCTGTGTGGCCTCCCTCCACCTGGTCTTCCAGAGACTTCCACTGCACACGGGGCACCAGGCCTCTGTCTCCACCCATCAGCCACCCCTCCTCTCCCTGACTCCTGGGTTCCTCTCATTAGGAGAGGGTTTTCTTGAAGTTGTCTCCCACTCATGGGCCAGATAATATAATTAGAAAACAAGCCAGAGCTGCAGCCCCTTGTCTATCCTGACTCTCAGGAGCCCACACCTGTTCCTTGGACCTGGCCGATTCAGCAAGTTCCAGTTTCTGCAACTGTGAGCCCCTGAGGGGTGATTATTGGCTGGCCTGGGAAGCCTGACCATGCCGGCCAGCCCTCCCCAGGTGTGCCTGGGTTCAGATCAATATAAACACCGCTCCAGGCAGCAAGAGCCCCTGCAGCTGTGCCTGACGCCATTTTCTCTGCCCTGTCAGCAGTCTTGGGGCTGGACTGGTGGGAGGGAGTGAGAGGCCACGGCTTTGTGGGTGGCCCAGTGTGAGTGGGGCTCTGCTGGACTTTCTGCAGCAGTTGCCAAGATGCCACCTGCTAAAGAAGAGGATGTGTCACTCATACCTGCCGCTGGAATTTCTCCCTGGGCAGAGGTGAGTGAGGAAGAAAGCAGTGGGGGCCGGGACAGCAGGGGTATCTCAGGCAGGGAAATGGAAAGCTTCCAGAAGAGCACCCAGGACCAGGACCATCCTGGCTGGCCTGCAGGCACCAAGTCGGCTGGCATGCTGTCGCTCATGTGGCTCCATGGCCCTTCCTCTAGGCTTTCAAGTCCTTGTACATATTCAGGTGTTTTACCTGGGAAGGGTGGGAACATTTCAGCAGCAGCTGGCCTGGGGCTCAGCCCACGTTTACTCACAGATGCCTCGGCACGGTCCCCCAGCTTTGCAATGAGGACGCTTGTTGCGTGGGGCCTGCTGGCTGAATGGGAGATGATTCCCCACCACCGACCAACTTCAGAATTGTTTACAACTGGAGCAAGTGCCCTGATACGGTTTTCCTCTGTGTAGCTGGTGGGTTCTGTTTTTTTTTCTTTTTTGGTTCAAGGTAGATTTTATTCCTCTTTTTTGTATTTACAGATATAAGCATGGAAATAATTTATTCATATAAATACATGTATGTGAAGGGAAGAATATTTTTTCTGTTTTACTTTTTGTAATTTGAATTTTATTTTATTTTTTTATACAGCAGGTTCTTTTTGGTTATCTATTTTATACATATAAATGTATACATGCCAATCCCAATCTCTCAACTCCTCCCACCACCACCCCCCAACAGCTTTCCCCCCTTGGTGTCCATACGTTTGTTGTCTACATCTGTTGCTCTATTTCTGCCTTGCAAAACGGTTCATCTGTACAATTTGTCTAGGTTCCACATATAGCCATTAATAGACAAGATTTCTTTTTCTCTTTCTGACTTACTTCACTCTGTATGACAGTCTCTAGATCCATCAACGTCTCTACAAATGACCCAATTTCATTCCTTTTTATGGCTTAGTAATATTCCATTTTATATATGTACCACATCTTTATGCATTCGTCTGTCTGTGGGCATTTAGGTTGCTTCCATTACCTGGATATTGTAAATAGTGATGCAATGAACATTGCGGTGAATGTCTCTTTTTGATTTATGGTTTTGTCTGGGTATATGCCCAGTAGTGGGACTGCTGTATCATATGGTAATTCTATTCTTAGTTTTATAAGAAACTCCATAACTTTCTCCACAGTGACTGTATCAATTTCATTCCCAACAATAGCGGAAGAGGGTTCCTTATCTCCACACCCTTTCCAGCATTTGTTGTTTGTAGATTTTCTGATGATGCCCATTCTAACAGGTGTGAGGTGATACACCATGGATGAGTCTATTTCGTTGAGCAAAGAGTAAGTCTTGTCTATTACATATTTGGCTTATGGAACGGTATGTGTGCTAATTTCAATCTCTGGTTTTATACAGCACCGCAACTCAACTTTCCCCTTAAGCAAGCATAAGTTTTTATCTAAATGTGAGACTCTGTTCGGTTTTGGAATTCAGTTTATGTGTAGCCAAGTTTACACTCTCTCTATTAGTGATATCTTATGATAATTACCTTTCTCTGTGTGACATATTTCTCTTAGAATCATCATACTTAAATCCACTCAATTTGCTGCTACAGGCCTGATGACTTTGATTTCATTGCTGAGTGATATTCCATTGTACGTAAGTAGCACAACTCCTTTATCCATATTTTTCTTTCTGGGATATTTAATTTGTACTGGACTCAAGGTTCTTGTAAACACAGCAGCCCTAAATTTGGTGTTGGCTGTGTCTTGTTGATTTTAATTTTCCTAAGCTATAGGGCCAAAAGTGGAAGTGCCCTAGGGTCTGTAGCTTTGTTTTTCAGATGTTTCAGGATACACCATAAACATCTCCAGAGTGTCTGTTGGCAATTTACATCCCGCCCATCAGCATAACAAGGCTCCCTGTTCTCCATGGCCTGTCCTGTGTTTCTGGTTTTTACACTTTTTTCAGATGGCCCTTTTGACGAATGGGAAATGAGACTTCATTGTAGTGCGGATTTCCATTGCTCGAGTGCTTGGTTGGCCAAAAAGGGCATATGTGTTTTTTCCTGAATATATTCAGGAAAAAATGTTTACGCACTTTTGTCCAAGTGCATCACTGTCAAAGATCTGCCGCTTTTCACATGCTTTAAACGCAATTCCAATCTACCTCCTGAAATATGATTCCTGCAATTCTGCCTCGTTTTGAAGTCCTCTTTGCAGACTTACTTCAGTATATTTTTGCCAATAGCTGTCATTTATAACTCTGCAGGTTTGTGAATTACAGTGCCTGTGATTTCCTTTCTTAACTCGTTTCCTTGAAAGCTGGCCACAGAACCGCAGGTTTGCTTTAGGCCATAATCAGGGTCTGGCACGGCACTCTGAGCCTTTGGTTAATTCCTCTTCCTGGTGGGAAATTAGAGTTAAATGTGCCCCTCCGGACACCTGCCTCACTCCCAGCCCCTTGGTGATGTGTGTCCTGTGGTTTGAGGCCACATGTGCTGGGTTCCTCACCTTTGGCTGATGTGGCCCCACTGGTGTGAGGACACTCCTGCCTGGTTCCCATCCCCTTGGTGATGTGGGCCATCCGGTGAGAGTCTGATCCTGGTTGGGTTCCTCACACTTCTGTGAGGTGGGCCCTCTTCTCTGACGTCACTCCTGCCTGGCTGGCACACCCCGCCTTGGCGAAGTCGGCCCTCTGGTGGGATTTGGTGCCTGCTGGGGGTCTCCTGCCCTCGGTAATGAGGGCCCTCTGGCGTCAGGCCCTAATTCCTGGGCTCCCAATATTTTCTGATATGCGCCCTGTGGTTCGAGTACACTCCTGCCAGGTTCCCAACCCCATGGGAATGTGGGCCTTCTGCTCTGAGGTCCCAACCGTGGGTTGCTCAGTTTCATGATGAGGGCCCTCTGCTGTGAGTTCTCTCCGGCCTGGATCCCATAGCCTCGCTGCTCCTGGCCACCTGCTGGGAGGTTCCAACTGCGGGATTCCTCACCTTTTTTCTTCTATGGACCCTCTGTTTTGAGACTCCTCCTGCCTGCCTCACTCCCAGTCCCTTGGTGATGTGTGTCCTCTGGTGTGAGGCCACGTGTGCTGGGTCCCTCGCCTTTGGATGATGTGGCCACACTGGTGTGAGGACACTCCTGCCTGCTTCCTATCCCCTTGATGATGTGGGCCCTCTGGTGAGAGTCTGATCCTGGCTGGGTTCCTCACCCTTCTGTGAGGTGGGCCCTCTGCTGTGAGGTCACTCCTGCCTGGCTGGCACACCCCACCTGGGCAACATCGGCCCTCTTGTGGCACTTGGAGCCTGCTGGGAGCCTCCTCCCCTCGGTGATGGGGGCCCTCTAGCGTCAGGCCCTAACTGCTGGGTACCCACATTTTCTGATACGTGCTAAGTGGTGCGAGGACACTCCTGCGAGGTTCCCATCCCCATGGGCATGTGGGCCTTCTGCTCTAAGGTCCCAACACCTGTGTTGTTCACCGTTTCATGATGTTGTCTCTCTGGTGTTAGTTCACTCAGGCCTAGATCCCATAGACTCTGTGCTCTGAGCCGACTGCTGGGAGGTTCCTACTGCTGGATTCCTTACCTTTTTTATTCTTTGGGTCCTGTGTTTTTATGCTCCTACTTCCTGACTCACTCCCAGCCCCTTTGTGATGTAGGTCCTCTGGTTTAAGGCCACATGTACCGGTTTCCTCACCTTTATTGATGTGGCCCCACTGGTGTGAGGACACTCCTGCCTGGTTCCCATCCCCTTGGTGATTGGGGCCCTCTTGTGAGAGTCTGATCCTGTCTGGATTCCTCACACTTCTGGGAGGTGGGCCCTCTGCTGTGAGGTCACTCCTGCCTGGCTGGCACACGTCACGTTGGCGATGTGGGCCCTCAGTTGGGAGTTGGTGCCTGCTGGGAGTCTCCTCCCCTCGGTAATGAGGGCCCTCTGGCGTCAGGCCCTAACTCATGGGCTCCCAAAATTTTCTGATGTGCGCCCTGTCGTGTGAGTACACTCCAGCCAGGGTCCCTTCCCTAGGGGATGTGGGCTTTCTGCTCTGTGGTCCCAACGGCTGGGTTGCTCACAGTGTCAGAATGTGGGCCCTCTGTTTTGAGTTCAGTCAGGCCTGGATCCCATAGCCTCGCTGCTCCTGGCCGCCTGCTGGGAGGTTCCAACTGCGGGATTCCTCACCTTTTTTACGCAATGGGCCCTCTGTTTTGAGGCTCCTCCTGCCTGCCTCACTCCCAGCCCCTTGGTGATGTGTGTCCTGTAGTTTGAGGCCACGTGTGCTGGGTCCGTCACATTTCGGTGATGTGGCCCCACTGGTGTGAGGACACTCCTGCCTGGTTTCCATTCCCTTGGTGATGTGGGCCCTCTGGTGAGAGTCTGATCCTCTTTGGGTTCCTCACACTTTTGTGTGGTTGGCCCTCTGCTCTGAGGTCACTCCTGCCTGGCTGGCACACCCCGCATTGGCGACGTCGGCCCTCTGGTAGCAGTTGGAGCTTGCTGGGAGCCTCCTCTCCTCAGTGATGAGGGCCCTCTGGCGTCCGGCCCTAACTGCTGGGCTCCCCACATTTTCTGTTGTGTGCCCACTGGTGCGATGACACTCCTGCTTGGTTCCCTTCCCCATGGGGATGTGGGCCTTGTGCTCTGAGGTCACAACGGCTGGGTTGCTTACAGTATCACGATGAGGGCCCTCTGTTGTGAGTTCATCACTGCCTGGATCCCATAGCCTCGGTGCTCTGGGCCGCCTGCTGGGATGTTCCAACTGCTGGATTCCTCACCTTTTTATACAATGGGCCATGTGTTTTGAGGTTAATCCTGCCTGCCTCGCTCTGAGACCCATGGTGATGTGGGTCTTCTGGTTTGAGGCCACATGTGCTGGGTACCTCAACTTTCGATGATGTGGCCCCACGGGTGTGAGGACACTCGTGCCTGATTCCCAGCCCCTTGCTTATGTGGGCACTCTGGTGAGAGTCTGATCATGACTGGGTTCCTTACCCTTCTGTGAGGTGGGCGCTCTGATGTGAGGTCACTCCTGCCTGGATGGCTCACGTCGCCTTGGCGACGTAGGCCCTCTGTTGGCCACTGAAGCATGCTGGGAGCCTCCTACCCTCTTTAATGAGGGCCCTGGAAGAAACGCATATGCCCTTTTTGACCAAGTGCATCATTGTCGAAGTTCTGCCTCTTCTCCTATACTTTCAGAGGACTTCCCATCTACCTCCTGAAATCGTATTCCTGGAATTCTGCGTTCAAGTCCTCTTTGCAGCCTTACTTCAATATATTTTTGGACGATAGCTGTCATTTATAACTCTGCAGGTTTGTGAATTACAGTGCCCCTGAGCTCCATTCTTCAACTCGCTTTCTTGTGAGCTGGCCGCAAAACCGCAGGATTGCTTCAGGCCCTAATCTGGTTCCGGCACGGCATGTTGAGCCTTTGGCTAATTCCTCTTCCTGATGGGAAATGAGCATTAAATTTGCTCGTGCAGACACCTACAGCTAATCTCTCATTGGTTCTCCCTATTCCTGTTCATCTTGCTCAGAAATTCCAAACTGTGCCAAACAGGAGGTTAAAGGCACTGACTCTCCAATTGGGGAAAGAGTTAGTAAAGCGTCTGGAATGGTAAAACCGAGTATGAGGGGAAGAAAACTGAGATGCATTTAAAAAGGTTTCCCGGTCACACGGTGGACCATATTCTGGGTTTCCCATGCGTGTTTTACCTGAAGGAAGAATCCCTTAAACCTGGAGAGGTGGGACCCATGGAATGGGTACCATGCAGTATGACTTCAAATGGCCTGCATTTTCTCACCGAACCTCACCAATGCTATCAACCCAAAGTGTCGAACCTTATGTCTCACTCAGCTCTAGGTGTAGATGTGGTAAATCCAGGTTGCATCACAAGCCCTGAATGAATTATTTAAGAATTGCTCTCTATTTCACTGTCATTGTGTTTGTTTTTGTAGTTTATTTTGATAATGGGATTTATCGGATTTTCTCTGCTGCCTTCATGCAGCTGTACACACACTTGATTCTCTTACGGAGACATATAAATCCATGGGTTTGAAGATTCTTACTAGTCATGTGTAATCCTAGGAGTTGAATATGGTGTGTTTAGTCCATTTCGTTGAGCAAGGTGTAAGTCTTGACTATTACATATTTGGCTTATGGAAAGGTATGTGTGCTAATTTCTATCTCTGGTTTTATGCAGCACCCCACCTCACCTTTCCCCATAAGCAAGCATAAGTTGGTGTTCTAAATTTGAGACCCTGTTCTGTTTTGTAATTCAGTTCTTGTGTAGCCAAGTTTACATTCCGTGTATTAGTGATATCTTATGATGTTTCATTTTCTGTGTGACTTATT
This sequence comes from Delphinapterus leucas, assembly GCF_059928025.1. Lineage (NCBI taxonomy): Eukaryota > Metazoa > Chordata > Mammalia > Artiodactyla > Monodontidae > Delphinapterus > Delphinapterus leucas. The sequence goes on along the minus strand of NW_028322241.1, from coordinate 12,359,467 downwards.
TCACTTAGAATCATCGTACCTGGATCCACTCAATATGCCACGACGGGCCTGATGACATAGATTTCATTGGTGAGTGATATTCCATTGTACGTGCGTACCACAACTTCTTTAACCATTTTTCACATTCTGGGATATTTAACTTGTACCGTAGACGACGTTCTTGTAAACAGAGCTGTCCCAAACTTTGGGGTGGCTGTGTGTTTTTGATTTTAATTTCCCTAAGCTATAGGACCATAAGTGGAAGTGACATAGGCTCCGTTGCTTTGTTTCCTACGTGTTTCAGGAAACCCCATACACTTCTGCAGAGTGGCTGTTTGCAATTTACATCCCCCCCATCAGCATAACAAGTCTCCCTGTTCTCCATGACCTGTCCTGCCTTTCTGAATTTTACACTTTTTCAGATGGCCCTTTTGACCGGGGGGCAGTGAGACTTCATTGTAGTGCAGATTTCATTTACCTGCTTGCTTGCTTGGCCAAAAATGGCGTATGCGTTTTTTCCTGAATATATTCAGGAAAAAAAGCATACGCACTTTTTGGCCAGTGCATCATTGTCGACATTCTGCCTCTATTCCTATGCTTTAAGTGCAATTCCAGTCTACCCCCTGAAATCGTTTTCCTGAAATTCTGCCCCGCTTTCAAGTCCTATTCGAAGACTTACTTCAATACATTTTTGGACGATAGCTGTCATTCATAACTCTGCAGGTTTGTGAATTACAGTGCCCCTGAGCTCGTTTCCTCAACTCGCTTTCTTGTGAGCTGGCCGCAAAACCGCAGGATTGCTGCAGGCCCTAATCTGTTTCCGTCAGGGCACACTGAGCCTTTGGTGAATTCCTCTTCCTGGTGGGAAATGAGCGTTCCATTTGCCCGTGCAGACACCTACAGCTAGTCTCTCATTGTTTCTCCCTATTCCTGTTAATCTTGCGGAGAAATTGCAAACTGTGCCAAACAGGAGGTTAAAGGCACTGACTCTCCAAGTGGGGAGAATGTTAGTAAAGTGTCTGGAATGGTGAACCCGAGTACCAGGGTTCGAAAACTGAGATATATTTGAAAACGTTTCCCAATCACACGGTGGACAATACTCTGGGTTTCCCATGCATGTCTTAGCTGAAGGAAGAATCCCTTAAACCTGGAGAGCTGGGAACCATGGAATGGGTACCATGCAGTATGACTACAAAGGGTCAGCGTTTGCTCACCGAACCTCACAAATGCTATCAGCCCGAAGTGTCCAGCCGTATATCTCACCCAGCTCTGGATGTAGATGTGGTAAATCCAGGTTGCATCACAAGCCCTGAATGAATTATTTAAGAATTGCTCTCTATTTCACTGTCAATGTGTTTTGGTTTTGAAATTTATTTTGATAATGGGATTTATCGGATTTTCACTGCTGCGTTTAGGCTGCTGTACACACGCTTGATTTCCTTATGGATACATATAAATCCATGGGTTTTAAGATTCTTACTTGTCAGGTATATTCCCAGGCTTTGAGTCCGTTTCGTTGAGCAAGGAGTAGGTCTTGTCTATTATATATTTGGCTTATGGAACGGTATCTGTACTAATTTCAATCTCTGGTTTTATGCAGCACCCCAACTCACCTTTCCCCATAAGCAAGCATAAGTTGGTTTTCTAAATTTGAGACCCTGTTCTGTTTTGTAATTCAGTTCATGGGTAGCCAAGTTTACATTCCGTGTATTAGTCATATCTTATGATGTTTCTTTTTCTGTGTGACTTATTTCTCGTAGAATCATCATACCTGAATCCACTCATTATGCCGCTACGGGCCTGATGAAGTAGATTTCATTGCTGAGTGATATTCCATTGTACGTGCGTACCACAACTTCTTTATCCATTTTTTGCTTTCTGGGATATTTTACTTGTACCGTAGACGAGGTTCTTGTAAACAGAGCCGTCCCAAACTCTGGGGTGGCTGTGTGTTTTTGATTTTAATTTCCCTAAGCTATAGGACCATAAGTGGAAGTGACATAGGCTGTGTTGCTTTGTTTCCCACGTGTTTCTGGAAACACCATACACTTCTCCAGAGTGGTTGTTGGCAATTTACATCCCGCCCATCAGCATGACAAGGCTCCCTGTTCTCCATGACCTGTCCTGCCTTTCTGGATTTTACACATTTTTCAGATGGCCCTTTTGACCGGGGGGCAGTGAGACTTCATTGTAGTGCAGATTTCCTTTACACGCTTGCTTGGTTGGCCAAAAAGGGCGTATGCGTTTTTTCCTGAATATATTCAGGAAAAAACGCATACGCCCTTTTTGGCCAAGTGCATCATTGTCGACATTCTGCCTCTTTTCCTATGCTTTAAGTGCAATTCCAGTCTACCCCCTGAAATCGTTTTCCTGAAAATCTGCCCCGCTTTCAAGTCCTCTTTGAAGACTTACTTCAGTATATTTTTGGACGATAGCTGACATTCATTACTCTGCAGGTTTGTGAATTACAGTACCCCTGAGCTCCTTTCTTCAACTCGTTTTCTTGTGAGCTGGCCGCAAAACCGCAGGATTGCTTCAGGCCCTAATCTGTTTCCGACCGGGCACGCTGAGCCTTTGGTTCATTCCTCTTCCTGGTGGGAAATGAGCGTTCAATTTGCCCGTGCAGACACCAACAGCTAGTCTCTCATTGGTTCTCCCTATGCCTGTTCATCTTGCGCAGAAATTGCAAACTGTGCCAAACAGGGGGATAAAGGTACTGACTCTCCAAGTGGGGAGAGTGTTAGTAAAGCGTCTGGAATGGTGAACCCGAGTACCAGGGGACGAAAACTGAGATGCATTTGAAAACGTTTCCCAATCACACGGTGGACGATAGTCTGGGTTTCCAATGCATGTTTTAGCTGAAGGAAGAATCCCTTAAACCTGGAGAGTTGGGACACATGGAATGGGTACCATGCAGTATGACTTCAAAGGGTCTGCGTTTGCTCACCGAACCTCACCAATGCTATCAGCCCGAAGTGCCCAGCCTTATGTCTCACCCAGCTCTGGGTGTAGATGTGGTAAATCCAGGTTGCATCACAAGCCCTGAATGAATTATTTAAGAATTGCTCTCTATTTCACTGTCATTGTGTTTTGTTTTTGAAATTTATTTTGATAATGGGATTTATCGGATTTTCACTGCTGCGTTTAGGCCGCTGTACACACGCTTGATTTCCTTAAGGAGACATATAAATCCATGGGTTTTAAGATTCTTACTTGTCAGGTATCTTGCCAGGCGTTGAATATGTTGTGTTGAGTCCATTTCGTTGAGCAAGTAGTAGGGCTTGTCTATTATATATTTGGCTTATGGAACGGTATCTGTGCTAATTTCAATCTCTGGTTTTATGCAGCACCCCAAGTCACCTTTCCCCATAAGCAAGCATAAGTTGGTTTTCTAAATTTGAGACCCTGTTCTGGTTTGTAATTCAGTTTATGTGTAGCCAAGTTTACATTCCGTGTATTACTGATATATTATGATGTTTCTTTTTCTGTGTGACGTATTTCTCGTAGAATCATCGTACCTGAATCCACTCATTATGGCGCTACGGGCCTGAAGACGTAGATTTCATTGCTGAGTGATATTCCATTGTACGTGCGTACCAGAACTTCCTTATCCATTTTTTCCTTTCTCGGATATTTAACTTGTACCGTAGACAAGGTTCTTGTAAACAGAGCCATCCCAAACTTTGGGGTGGCTGTGTGTTTGTGATTTTAATTTCCCTAAGCTATAGGACCATAAGTGGAAGTGCCATAGGCTGTGTTGCTTTGTTTCCTACGTGTTTCTGGAAACACCATACACTTCTCCAGAGTGGTTGTTGGCAATTTACATCCCGCCCATCAGCATGACAAGGCTCCCTGTTCTCCATAACCTGTCCTGACTTTCTGGATTTTACATTTTTTTCAGATGGCCCTTTTGACCGGGGGGCAGTGAGACTGCATTGTAGTGCAGATTTCCATTACACGCTTGCTTGGTTGGCCAAAAAGGGCGTTTGCGTTTTTTCCTAAATATATTCAGGAAAAAACGCATACGCCCTTTTTGGCCAAGTGCATCGTTGTCGACATTCTGCCTCTTTTCCTATGCTTTTAGTACAATTCCAGTCTACCCCCTGAAATCGTTTTCCTGAAATTCTGCCCCGCTTTCAAGTCCTCTTGGAAGACTTACTTAAATATATTTTTGGACGATAGCTGTCATTCATAACTCTGCAGGTTTGTGAATTACAGTGCCCTGAGCTCATGTCTTCAACTCGCTTTCTTGTGAGCTGGCCGCAAAACCGCAGGATTGCTTCAGGCCAATGTCTCTTTCTGGCAGGGCATGCTGAGCCTTTGTTTAATTCCTCTTCCTGGTCGGAAATGAGCGTTCCTTTTGCCCGTGCAGGCACCTACAGCTAGTCTCTCATTGGTTCTCCCTCTTCCTGTACATCTTGCGCAGAAATTGCAAACTGTGCCAAACAGGAGGTTAAAGGCACTGACTCTCCAAGTGGGGAGAGTGTTAGTAAAGCGTCTGGAATGGTGAACCCGAGTACCAGGGGACGAAAACTGAGATGCATTTGAAAACATTTCCCGGTCACACAGTGCACTGTACTGTGGGTTTCCCATGCATGTTTTAGCTGAAGGAAGAATCCCTTAAACCTGGAGAGTTGGGACCCATGGAATGGGTACCATGCAGTATGACTTCAAAGGGTCTGCGTTTGCTCACCGAACCTCACCAATGCTATCAGCCTGAAGTGTCCAGCCTTATGTCTCACCCAGCTCTGGTTGTAGATGTGGGTAATCCAGGTTGCATCACAAGCCCTGAATGAATTATTTAAGAATTGCTCTCTATTTCACTGTCATTGTGTTTTGTTTTTGAAATTTATTTTGATAATGGCATTTATCGGATTTTCACTGCTGCGTTTAAGCCGCTGTACACACGCTTGATTTCCTTATGGAGACATATAAATCCATGGGTTTTAAGATTCTTACTTGTCAGGTATCTTGCCAGGCGTTGAATAAGGGGTGTTGAGTCCATTTCGTTGAGCAAGGAGTAGGGCTTCTCTATTATATATTTGGCTTATGGAACGGTATCTGTGCTAATTTCAATCTCTGGTTTTATGCAGCACCCCAACTCACCTTTCCCCATAAGCAAGCATAAGTTGGTTTTCTAAATTTGAGACCCTGTTCTGTTTTGTAATTCAGTTCATGTGTAGCCAAGTTTACATTCCGTGTATTAGTGATATCTTATGATGTTTCTTTTTCTGTGTGACTTATTTCTCGTAGAATCTTTGTATCTGAATCCACTCATTATGCCGCTACGGGCCTGATGACGTAGATTTCATTGCTGAGTGATATTCCATTGTACGTGCGTACCACAACTTCTTTATCCATTTTTTACTTTCTGGGATATTTTACTTGTACCGTAGACGAGGTTCTTGTAAACAGAGCCATCCCAAACTTTCGGGTGGCTGTGTGTTTTTGATTTCAATTTCCCTAAGCTATAGGACCATAAGTGGAATTGACATAGGCTGTGTTGCTTTGTTTCCTACGTGTTTCAGGATACACCATACATTTCTCCAGAGTGGCTGTTGGCACTTTACATCCCACCCATCAGCATAACAAGGCTCCCTGTTCTCCAAGACCTGTCCTGCCTTTCTGGATTTTACACGTTTTTCAGATGGCCCTTTTGACCGGGGGTAGTGAGACTTCATTGTAGTGCAGATTTCCTTTACACGCTTGCTTGGTTGGCCAAAAAGGGCGTATGCGTTTTTTCCTGAATATATTCAGGAGAAAACGCATACGCCCTTTTTGGCCAAGTGCATCATTGTCGACATTCTGCCTGTTTTCCTATGTTTTAAGTGCAATTCCAGTCTACCCCCTGAAATCGTTTTCCTGAAATTCTGCCCCGCTTTCAAGTCCTCTTCGAAGACTTACTTCTATACATTTTTGGACGATAGGTGTCATTCATAACTCTGCAGATTTGTGAATTACAGTGCCCCTGAGCTCCTTTCTTCAACTCGCTTTCTTGTGAGCTGGCCGCAAAACCGCAAGATTGCTTCAGGCCCTAATCTGTTTCCAGCAGGGCACGCTGAGCCTTTTGTTAATTCCTCTTCCTGGTGGGAAATGAGCGTTCCATTTGCCCGTGCAGACACCTACAGCTAGTCTCTCATTGCTTCTCCCTATGCCTGTTCATCTTGCGCAGAAATTGCCAAGTGTGCCAAACAGGAGGTTAAATGCACTGACTCTCCAAGTGGGGAGAGTGTTAGTAAAGCGTCTGGAATGGTGAACCCGAGTACCAGGGGACGAAAACTGAGATGCATTTGAAAACGTTTCCCAATCACACGGTGGACCACACTATGGGTTTCCCATGCATGTTTTAGCTGAAGGAAGAATCCCTTAAACCTGGAAATTTGGGACGCATGGAATGGGTACCATGCAGTATGACTTCAAAGGGTCTGCGTTTGCTCACCGAACCTCACCAATGCTATCAGCCCGAAGTGTCCAGCCTTATGTCTCACCCAGCTCTGGGTGTAGATGTGGTAAATCCAGGTTGCATCACAAGCCCTGAATGAATTATTTAAGAATTGCTCTCTATTTCACTGTCATTGTGTTTTGTTTTTGAAATTTATTTTGATAATGGGATTTATCGGATGTTCACTGCTGCGTTTAGGCCGCTGTACACACGCTTGATTTCCTTATGGAGACATATAAATCCATGGGTTTTAAGATTCTTACTTGTCAGGTATCTTGCCAGGCGTTGAATATGGGGTGTTGAGTCCATTACGTTGAGCAAGGAGTAGGGCTTGTCTATTATATATTTGGCTTATGGAACGGTATCTGTGCTAATTTCAATCTCTGGTTTTATGCAGCACCCCAACTCACCTTTCCCCATAAGCAAGCATAAGTTGGTTTTCTAAATTTGAGACCCTGTTCTGTTTTGTAATTCAGTTCATGTGTAGTCAAGTTTACATTCCGTGTATTAGTCATATCTTATGATGTTTCTTTTTCTGTGTGACTTATTTCTCGTAGAATCATCGTACCTGAATCCACTCATTATGCCGCTACGGGCCTGATGACGTAGATTTCATTGCTGAGTGATATTCCATTGTACGTGCGTACCACAACTTCTTTATCCATTTTTTACTTTCTGGGATATTTTACTTGTACCGTAGACGAGGTTCTTGTAAACAGAGCCGTCCCAAACTCTGGGGTGGCTGTGTGTTTTTGATTTTAATTTCCCTAAGCTATAGGACCATAAGTGGAAGTGCCATAGGCTGTGTTGCTTTGTTTCCTACGTGTTTCTGGAAACACCATACACTTCTCCAGAGTGGTTGTTGGCAATTTACATCCCCCCCATCAGGATGACAAGGCTCCCTGTTCTCCATGACCTGTCCTGCCTTTCTGGATTTTACCCTTTTTTCAGATGGCCCTTTTGACCGGGGGGGCAGTGAGACTTCCATGTAGTGCAGAGTTCCTTTACACGCTTGCTTGGTTGGCCAAAAAGGGCGTATGCCTTTTTTTTCTGAATATATTCAGGAAAAAACGCATACGCCCTTTTTGGCCAAGTGCATCGTTGTCGACATTCTGCCTCTTTTCCTATGCTTTTAATACAATTCCAGTCTACCCCCTGAAATCGTTTTCCTGAAATTCTGCCTCGCTTACAAGTCCTCTTCGAAGACTTACTTCAATACATTTTTGGACGATAGCTGTCATTCATAACTCTGCAGGTTTGTGAATTACAGTGCCCCTGAGCTCATGTCTTCAACTCGCTTTCTTGTGAGCTGGCCGCAAAACCGCAGGATTGCTTCAGGCCATAATCTCTTTCCGGCAGGGCATGCTGAGCCTTTGTTTAATTCCTCTTCCTGGTCGGAAATGAGTGTTCCTTTTGCCCGTGCAGGCACCTACAGCTAGTCTCTCATTGGTTCTCCCTATTCCTGTACATCTTGCGCAGAAATTGCAAACTGTGCCAAACAGGAGGTTAATGGCACTGACTCTCCAAGTGGGGAGAGTGTTAGTAAAGCGTCTGGAATGGTGAACCCGAGTACCAGGGGACGATAACTAAAATGCATTTGAAAAGGTTTCCCGGTCACACAGTGCACTGTACTGTGGGTTTCCCATGCATGTTTTAGCTGAAGGAAGAATTCCTTAAACCTGGAGAGTTGGGACCCATGCAAAGGTTACCATGCAGTATGACTTCAAAGGGTCTGCGTTTGCTCACCGAACCTCACCAATGCTATCAGCCCGAAGTGTCCAGCCTTATGTCTCATCCAGCTCTGGGTGTAGATGTGGTAAATCCAGGTTGCATCACAAACCCTGAATGAATTATTTAAGAATTGCTCTCTATTTCACTGTCATTTTGTTTTGTTTTTGAAATTTATTTTGATAATGGGATTTATCGGATTTTCACTGCTGCGTTTAGGCCACTGTACACACGCTTGATTTCCTTATGGAGACATATAAATCCATGGGTTTTAAGATTCTTACTTGTCAGGTATCTTGCCAGGCGTTGAATATGGGGTGTTGAGTCCATTTCGTTGAGCAAGGAGTAGGTCTTGTCTATTATATATTTGGCTTATGGAACGGTATCTGTGCTAATTTCAATCTCTGGTTTTATGCAGCACCCCAACTCACCTTTCCCCATAAGCAAGCATAAGTCGGTTTTCTAAATTTGAGACCCTGTTCTGTTTTGTAATTCAGTTTATGTGTAGCCAAGTTTACATTCCGTGTATTAGTGATATCTTATGATGTTTCTTTTTCTGTGTGACTTATTTCTCGTAGAATCATCGTACCTGAATCCACTCATTATGCCGCTATGTGCCTGAAGACGTAGATTTCATTGCTGAGTGATATTCCATTGTACGTGCGTACCACAACTTCTTTATCCATTTTTTCCTTTCTCGGATATTTAACTGCTACCGTAGATGAGGTTCTTGTAAACAGAGCCATCCCAAACTTTGGGGTGTCTGTGTGTTTGTGATTTGAATTTCCCTAAGCTATAGGACCATAAGTGGAAGTGCCATAGGCTGTGTTGCTTTGTTTCCTACGTGTTTCAGGAAACACCAAACACTTTTCCAGAGTGGCTGTTGGCAATTTAAATCCGCCCATCAGCATAACAAGGCTCCCTGTTCTCCATGACCTGTCCTGCCTTTCTGGATTTTACACTTTTTTCAGATGGCCCTTTTGACTGGGGGGCAGTGAGACTTCATTGTAGTGCAGATTTCCTTTACACGCTTGCTTGGTTGGCCAAAAAGTGCGTATGCGTTTTTTCCTGAATATATTCAGGAAAAAAAGCATACGCCCTTTTTGGCCAAGTGCATCATTGTCAACATTCTGCCTCTTTTCCTATGCTTTAAGTGCAATTCCAGTCTACCCCCTGAAATCGTTTTCCTGAAATTCTGCCCCACTTTCAAGTCCTCTTCGAAGACTTACTTCTATACATTTTTGGACGATAGGTGTCATTCATAACTCTGCAGGTTTGTGAATTACAGTGCCCCTGAGCTCCTTTCTTCAACTCGCTTTCTTGTGAGCTGGCCGCAAAACCGCAAGATTGCTTCAGGCCCTAATCTGTTTCCGGCAGGGCACGCTGAGCCTTTGGTTAGTTCCTCTTCCTGGTGGGAAATGAGCGTTCCATTTGCCCGTGCAGACACCTACAGCTAGTCTCTCATTGCTTCTCCCTATGCCTGTTCATCTTGCGCAGAAATTGCCAAGTGTGCCAAACAGGAGGTTAAAGGCACTGACTCTCCAAGTGGGGAGAGTGTTAGTAAAGCGTTCAAATGTTGAACCCGAGTACCAGGGGACGAAAACTGAGATGCATTTGAAAACGTTTCCCAATCACACAGCGGACGATAGTCTGGGTTTCCCATGCATGTTTTAGCTGAAGGAAGAATCCCTTAAACCTGGAGAGTTGGGACCCATGGAATGGGTAGCATGCAGTATGACTTCAAAGGGTCTGCGTTTGCTCACCGAACCTCACCAATGCTATCAGCCCGAAGTGTCCAGCCTTATGTCTCACCCAGCTCTGGGTGTAGATGAGGAAAATCCAGGTTGCATCACAAGCCCTGAATGAATTATTTAAGAATTGCTCTCTATTTCACTGTCATTGTGTTTTGTTTTTGAAATTTATTTTGATAATGGGATTTATCGGATTTTCACTGCTGCGTTTAGGCCGCTGTACACACGCCTGATTTCCTTATGGAGACATATAAATCCATGGGTTTTAAGATTCTTACTTGTCAGGTATCTTGCCAGGCGTTGAATATGGGGTGTTGAGTCCATTTCGTTGAGCAAGGAGTAGGTCTTGTCTATAATATATTTGGCTTATGGAACGGTATCTGTGCTAATTTCAATCTCTGGTTTTATGCAGCACCCCAACTCACCTTTCCCCATAAGCAAGCATAAGTTGGTTTTCTAAATTTGAGACCCTGTTCTGTTTTGTAATTCAGTTCATGGGTAGCCAAGTTTACATTCCATGTATTAGTGATATCTTATGATGTTTCTTTTTCTGTGTGACTTATTTCTCGTAGAATCATCATACCTGAATCCACTCATTATGCCGCTACGGGCCTGATGACGTAGATTTCATTGCTGAGTGATATTCCATTGTACGTGCGTACCACAACTTCTTTATCCATTTTTTACTTTCTGGGATATTTTACTTGTACCGTAGACGAGGTTCTTGTAAACAGAGCCGTCCCAAACTCTGGGGTGGCTGTGTGTTTTTGATTTTAATTTCCCTAAGCTCTAGGACCATAAGTGGAAGTGCCATAGGCTGTGTTGCTTTGTTTCCTACGTGTTTCTGGAAACACCATACACTTCTCCAGAGTGGTTGTTGGCAATTTACATCCCGCCCATCAGCATGACAAGGCTCCCTGTTCTCCATGACCTGTCCTGCCTTTCTGGATTTTACACTTTTTTCAGATGGCTCTTTTGACCGTGGGGGCAGTGAGACTTCATTGTAGTGCAGATTTCCTTTACACGCTTGCTTGGTTGGCCAAAAAGGGCGTATGCGTTTTTTCCTGAATATATTCAGGAAAAAACGCATACGCCCTTTTTGGCCAAGTGCATCGTTGTCGACATTCTGCCTCTTTTCCTATGCTTTTGGTACAATTCCAGTCTACCCCCTGAAATCGTTTTCCTGAAATTCTGCCCCGCTTTCAAGTCCTCTTCGAAGACTTACTTCAATACATTTTTGGACGATAGCTGTCATTCATAACTCTGCAGGTTTGTGAATTACAGTGCCCCTGAGCTCATGTCTTCAACTCGCTTTCTTGTGAGCTGGCCGCAAAACCGCAGGATTGCTTCAGGCCAAAGTCTCTTTCCAGCAGGGCATGCTGAGCCTTTGTTTAATTCCTCTTCCTAGTCGGAAATGAGCGTTGGATTTGCCCGTGCAGACACCTACAGCTAGTCTCTCATTGCTTCTCCCTATTCCTGTTCATCTTGCGCAGAAATTGCAAAGTGTGCCAAACAGGAGGTTAAATGCACTGACTCTCCAAGTGGGGAGAGTGTTAGTAAAGCGTCTGGAATGGTGAACCCGAGTACCAGGGGACGAAAACTGAGATGCATTTGAAAACGTTTCCCAATCACACGGTGGACCATACTATGGGTTTCCCATGCATGTTTTAGCTGAAGGAAGAATCCCTTAAACCTGGATATTTGGAACCCATGGAATGGGTACCATGCAGTATGACTTCAAAGGGTCTGCGTTTGCTCACCGAACCTCACCAATGCTATCAGCCCGAAGTGTCCAGCCTTATGTCTCACCCAGCTCTGGGTGTAGATGTGGTAAATCCAGGTTGCATCACAAGCCCTGAATGAATTATTTAAGAATTGCTCTCTATTTCACTGTCATTTTGTTTTGTCTTTGAAATTTATTTTGATAATGGGATTTATCGGATTTTCACTGCTGCCTTTAGGCCGCTGTACACACGCTTGATTTCCTTATGGAGACATATAAATCCATGGGTTTTAAGATTCTTACTTGTCAGGTACCTTGCCAGGCGTTGAATATGGGTTGTTGAGTCCATTTCGTTGAGCAAGGAGTAGGTCTTGTCTTTTATATATTTGGCTTATGGAACGGTATCTGTGCTAATTTCAATCTCTGGTTTTATGCAGCACCCCAACTCACCTTTCCCCATAAGCAAGCATAAGTTGGTTTTCTAAATTTGAGACCCTGTTCTGTTTTGTAATTCAGTTCATGGGTAGCCAAGTTTACATTCCGTGTATTAGTGATATCTTATGATGTTTCTTTTTCTGTGTGACTTATTTCTCGTAGAATCATCATACCTGAATCCACTCATTAGGCCGCTACGGGCCTGATGACGTAGATTTCATTGCTGAGTGATATTCCATTGTACGTGCGTACCACAACTTCTTTATCCATTTTTTGCTTTCTGGGATATTTTACTTGTACCGTAGACGAGGTTCTTGTAAACAGAGCCGTCCCAAACTCTGGGGTGGCTGTGTGTTTTTGATTTTAATTTCTCTAAGCTATAGGACCATAAGTGGAAGTGCCATAGGCTGTGTTGCTTTGTTTCCTACGTGTTTCTGGAAACACCATACACTTCTCCAGAGTGGTTGTTGGCAATTTACATCTCGCCCATCAGCGTGACAAGGCTCCCTGTTCTCCATGACCTGTCCTGTCTTTCTGGATTTTACACTTTTTTCAGATGGCCCTTTTGACCGGGGGGCAGTGAGACTTCATTGTAGTGCAGATTTCCTTTACACGCTTGCTTGTTTGGCCAAAAAGGGCGTATGCGTTTTTTCCTGAATATATTCAGGAAAAAACGCATACGCCCTTTATGGCCAAGTGCATCATTGTTGACATTCTGCCTCTTTTTCTACGCTTTAAGTGCAATTTCAGTCTACCCCCTGAAATCGTTTTCCTGAAATTCTGCCCCGCTTTCAAGTCCTCTTTGAAGACTTACTTCAGTACATTTTTGGACGATAGCTGTCATTCATAACTCTGCAGGTTTGTGAATTACAGTGCCCCTGAGCTCCTTTCTTCAACTCGTTTTCTTGTGAGCTGGCCGCAAAACCGCAGGATTGCTTCAGGCCCTAATCTGTTTCCGGCCGGGCACGCTGAGCCTTTGGTTAATTCCTCTTCCTGGTGGGAAATGAGCGTTCAATTTGCCCGTGTAGACACCAACAGCTAGTCTCTCATTGCTTCTCCCTATTCCTGTTCATCTTGCGCAGAAATTGCAAAGTGTGCCAAACAGGAGGTTAATGGCACTGACTCTCCAAGTGGGGAGAGTGTTAGTAAAGCGTTCAAATGTTGAACCCGAGTACCAGGGGACGAAAACTGAGATGCATTTGAAAACGTTTCCCAATCACATGGTGGACCATACTCTGGGTTTCCCATGCATGTTTTAGCTGAAGGAAGAATCCCTTAAACCTGGAGAGTTGGGAACCATGGAATGGGTACCATGCAGTATGACTTCAAAGGGTCTGCGTTTGCTCACCGAACCTCACCAATGCTATCAGCCCGAAGTGTCCAGCCTTATGTCTCATCCAGCTCTGGGTGTAGATGTGGTAAATACAGGTTGCATCACAAGCCCTGAATGAATTATTTAAGAATTGCTCTCTATTTCACTGTCATTGTGTTTTGTTTTTGAAATTCATTTTGATAATGGGATTTATCGGATTTTCACTGCTGCTTTTAGGCCACTGTACACACGCTTGATTTCCTTATGGAGACATATAAATCCATGGGTTTTAAGATTCTTACTTGTCAGGTATCTTCCCAGGCGTTGAATATAGGGTGTTGAGTCCATTTCGTTGAGCAAGGAGTAGGTTTTGTCTATTATATATTTGGCTTATGGAACGGTATCTGTGCTAATTTCAATCTCTGGTTTTATGCAGCATCCCAACTGACCTTTCCCCATAAGCAAGCATAAGTTGGTTTGCTAAATTTGAGACCCTGTTCTGTTTTGTAATTCAGTTCATGGGTAGCCAAGTTTACATTCCGTGTATTAGTGATAACTTATGATGTTTCTTTTTCTGTCTGACTTATTTATCATAGAATCATCGTACCTGAATCCACTCATTATGCCGCTACGGTCCTGATGTCGTAGATTTCATTGCTGAGAGATATTCCATTGTACGTGCGTACCACAACTTCTTTATCCATTTTATGCTTTCTCAGATATTTAACTTCTACCGTAGATGAGGTTCTTGTAAACAGAGCCATCCCAAACTTTGGGGTGGCTGTGTGTTTTTGATTTTAATTTCCCTAAGCTATAGGACCATAAGTGGAAGTGCCATAGGCTGTGTTGCTTTGTTTTCTACGTGTTTCAGGAAACACCATACACTTTTCCAGAGTGGCTGTTGGCAATTTAAATCCGCCCATCAGCATAACAAGGCTCCCTGTTCTCCATGACCTGTCCTGCCTTTCTGGATTTTACACTTTTTTCAGATGGCCCTTTTGACCGGGGGGCAGTGAGACTTCATTGTAGTGCAGATTTCCTTTACACGCTTGCTTGGTTGGCCAAAAAGGGCGTATGCGTTTTTTCCTGAATATATTCAGGAAAATATATTCAGGAAAATATATTCAGGAAAAAACGCATACGCCCTTTTTGGCCAAGTGCATCGTTGTCGACATTCTGCCTCTTTTCCTATGCTTTTAGTACAATTCCAGTCTACCCCCTGAAATCGTTTTCCTGAAATTCTGCCCCGCTTTCAAGTCCTCTTGGAAGACTTACTTCAATACATTTTTGGACGATAGCTGTCATTCATAACTCTGCAGGTTTGTGAATTACAGTGCCCCTGAGCTCATGTCTTCAACTCGCTTTCTTGTGAGCTGGCCGCAAAACCGCAGGATTGCTTCAGGCCAAAGTCTCTTTCCGGCAGGGCACGCTGAGCCTTTGTTTAATTCCTCTTCCTGGTGGGAAATGAGCGTTCCATTTGCCCGTGCAGACACCTACAGCTAGTCTCTCATTGCTTCTCCATATTCCTGTTCATCTTGCACAGAAATTGCAAAGTGTGCCAAACAGGAGGTTAAATGCACTGACTCTCCAAGTGGGGAGAGTGTTAGTAAAGCGTCTGGAATGGTGAACCCGAGTACCAGGGGACGAAAACTGAGATGCATTTGAAAACGTTTCCCAATCACACGGTGGACCATACTAACGGTTTCCCATGCATGTTTTAGCTGAAGGAAGAATCCCTTAAACCTGGAAATTTGGAACCCATGGAATGGGTACCATGCATTATGACTTCAAAGGGTCTGCGTTTGCTCACCGAACCTCACCAATGCTATCAGCCCGAAGTGTCCAGCCTTATGTCTCACCCAGCTCTGGGTGTAGATGTGGGAAATCCAGGTTGCATCACAAGCCCTGAATGAATTATTTAAGAATTGCTCTCTATTTCACTGTCATTTTGTTTTGTTTTTGAAATTTATTTTGATAATGGGATTTATCGGATTTTCACTGCTGCCTTTAGGCCGCTGTACACACGCTTGATTTCCTTATGGAGACATATAAATCCATGGGTTTTAAGATTCTTACTTGTCAGGTATCTTGCCAGGCGTTGAATATGGGGTGTTGAGTCCATTTCGTTGAGCAAGGAGTAGGTCTTGTCTATTATATATTTGGCTTATGGAACGGTATCTGTGCTAATTTCAATCTCTGGTTTTATGCAGCACCCCAACTCACCTTTCCCCATGAGCAAGCATAAGTTGGTTTTCTAAATTTGAGACCCTGTTCTGTTTTGTAATTCTGTTCATGTGTATCCAACTTTACATTCCGTGTATTAGTGATATCTTATGATGTTTCTTTTTCTGTGTGACTTATTTCTCGTAGAATCATCCTACCTGAATCCACTCATGCCGCTACGGGCCTGATGACGTAGATTTCATTGCTGAGTGATATTCCATTGTACGTGCGTACCACAACTTCTTTATCCATTTTTTGCTTTCTGGGATATTTTACTTGTACCATAGACGAGGTTCTTGTAAACAGAGCCGTCCCAAACCCTGGGGTGGCTGTGTGTTTTTGATTTTAATTTCCCTAAGCTATAGGACCATAAGTGGAAGTGCCATAGGCTGTGTTGCTTTGTTTCCTACGTGTTTCTGGAAACACCATACACTTCTCCAGATTGGTTGTTGGCAATTTACATCCCGCCCATCAGCATGACAAGGCTCCCTGTTCTCCATGACCTGTCTTGACTTTCTGGATTTTACATTTTTTTCAGATGGCCCTTTTGACCGGGGGGCAGTGAGACTTCATTGTAGTGCAGATTTCCATTACACACTTGCTTGGTTGGCCAAAAAGGGCGTATGCGTTTTTTCCTAAATATATTCAGGAAAAAACGCATACGCCCTTTTTGGCCAAGTGCATCATTGTCGACATTCTGCCTCTTTTCCTATGCTGTTAGTACAATTCCAGTCTACCCCCTGAAATCGTTTTCCTGAAATTCTGCCCCGCTTTCAAGTCCTCTTCGAAGACTTACTTCAATACATTTTTGGACGATAGCTGTCATTCATAACTCTGCAGGTTTGTGAATTACAGTGCCCCTGAGCTCATTTCTTCAACTCGCTTTCTTGTGAGCTGGTCGCAAAACCGCCGGATTGCTTCAGGCCCTTATCTGTTTCCGGCAGGGCACGCTGAGCCTTTGGTTAATTCCTCTTCCTGGTGGGAAATGAGCGTTCCATTTGCCCGTGCAGACACCTACAGCTAGTCTCTCATTGCTTCTCCCTATTCCTGTTCATCTTGCGCAGAAATTGCAAACTGTGCCAAACAGGAGGTTAATGGCACTGACTCTCCAAGTGGGGAGAGTGTTAGTAAAGCGTTCAAATGTTGAACCCGAGTACCAGGGGACGAAAACTGAGATGCATTTGAAAACGTTTCCCAATCACATGGTGGACCATACTCTTGGTTTTCCATGCATGTTTTAGCTGAAGGAAGAATCCCTTAAACCTGGAGAGTTGGGACACATGGAATGGGTACCATGCAGTTTGACTTCAAAGGGTCTGCGTTTGTTCACCGAACCTCACCAATGCTATCAGCCCGAAGTGTCCAGCCTTATGTCTCATCCAGCTCTGGGTGTAGATATGGTAAATACAGGTTGCATCACAAGCCCTGAATGAATTATTTAAGAATTGCTCTCTATTTCACTGTCATTGTGTTTTGTTTTTGAAATTTATTTTGATAATGGGATTTATCGGATTTTCACTGCTGCGTTTAGGCCGCTGTACACACGCTTGATTTCCTTATGGAGACATATAAATCCATGGGTTTTAAGATTCTTACTTGTCAGGTATATTCCCAGGCTTTGAGTCCGTTTCATTGAGCAAGGAGTAGGTCTTGTCTATTATATATTTGGCTTATGGAACGGTATCTGTGCTAATTTCAATCTCTGGTTTTATGCAGCACCCCAACTCACCTTTCCCCATAAGCAAGCATAAGTTGGTTTTCTAAATTTGAGACCCTGTTCTGTTTTGTAATTCAGTTCATGGGTAGCCAAGTTTACATTCCGTGTATTAGTCATATCTTATGATGTTTCTTTTTCTGTGTGACTTATTTCTCGTAGAATCATCATACCTGAATCCACTCATTATGCCGCTACGGGCCTGATGAAGTAGATTTCATTGCTGAGTGGTATTCCATTGTACGTGCGTACCACAACTTCTTTATCCATTTTTTGCTTTCTGGGATATTTTACTTGTACCGTAGACGAGGTTCTTGTAAACAGAGCCGTCCCAAACTCTGGGGTGGCTGTGTGTTTTTGATTTTAATTTCCCTAAGCTATAGGACCATAAGTGGAAGTGACATAGGCTGTGTTGCTTTGTTTCCTACGTGTTTCTGGAAACACCATACACTTCTCCAGAGTGGTTGTTGGCATTTTACATCCCACCCATCAGCATGACAAGGCTCCCTGTTCTCCATGACCTGTCCTGCCTTTCTGGATTTTACACTTTTTTCAGATGGCCCTTTTGACCGGGGGGGCAGTGAGACTTCATTGTAGTGCAGATTTCCTATACACGCTTGCTTGGTTGGCCAAAAAGGGCGTATGCGTTTTTTCCTGAATATATTCAGGAAAAACGCATACGCCCTTTTTGGCCAAGTGCATCATTGTCGACATTCTGCCTCTTTTCCTATGCTTTTAGTACAATTCCAGTCTACCCCCTGAAATCGTTTTCCTGAAATTCTGCCCCGCATTCAAGTCCTCTTGGAAGACTTACTTCAATACATTTTTGGACGATAGCTGTCATTCATAACTCTGCAGGTTTGTGAATTACAGTGCCCCTGAGCTCATGTCTTCAACTCGTTTACTTGTGAGCTGGCCGCAAAACCGCAGGATTGCTTCAGGCCATAATCTCTTTCCGGCAGGGCTTGCTGCGCCTTTGTTTAATTCCTCTTCCTGGTCGGAAATGAGCGCTCCTTTTGCCCGTGCAGGCACCTACAGCTAGTCTCTCATTGGTTCTCCCTATTCCTGTACATCTTGCGCAGAAATTGCAAACTGTGCCAAACAGGAGGTTAATGGCACTGACTCTCCAAGTGGGGAGAATGTTAGTAAAGCATCTGGAATGGTGAACCCGAGTACCAGGGGACGAAAACTGAGATGCATTTGAAAACGTTTCCCGGTCTCACAGTGCACTGTACTGTGGGTTTCCCATGCATGTTTTAGCTGAAGGAAGAATCCCTTAACCTGGAGAGTTGGGACCCATGGAATGGGTACCATGCAGTATGACTTCAAAGGGTCTGCGTTTGCTCACCGAACCTCACCAATGCTATCAGCCCGAAGTGTCCAGCCTTATGTCTCACCCAGCTCTGGGTGTAGATGTGGTAAATCCAGGTTGCATCACAAGCCCTGAATGAATTATTTAAGAATTGCTCTCTATTTCACTGTCATTGTGTTTTTTTTTGAAATTTATTTTGATAATGGGATTTATCGGATTTTCACTGCTGCATTTAGGCCGTTGTACACACGCTTGATTTCATTATGGAGACATATAAATCCACGGGTTTTAAGATTCTTACTTGTCAGGTATCTTGCAAGGCGTTGAATATGGGGTGTTGAGTCCATTTCGTTGAGCAAGGAGTAGGTCTTGTCTATTATATATTTGGCTTATGGAACGGTATCTGTGCTAATTTCAATCTCTGGTTTTATGCAGCACCCCAACTCACCTTTCCCCATTAGCAAGCATAAGTTGGTTTTCTAAATTTGAGACCCTTTTCTGTTTTGTAATTCAGTTTATGTGTAGCCAAGTTTACATTCCGTGTATTACTTATATATTATGATGTTTCTTTTTCTGTGTGACGTATTTCTCGTAGAATCATCGTACCTGAATCCACTCATTATGCCGCTATGGCCTGAAGACGTAGATTTCTTTGCTGAGTGATATTCCATTGTACGTGCGTACCAGAACTTCTTTATCCATTTTTTCCTTTCTCGGATATTTAACTTGTACCGTAGACAAGGTTCTTGTAAACAGAGTCATCCCAAACTTTGGGGTGGCTGTGTGTTTTTGATTTTAATTTCCCTAAGCTATAGGACCATAAGTGGAAGTGCCATAGGCTGTGTTGCTTTGTTTCCTACGTGTTTCAGGATACACCATACATTTCTTGAGAGTGGCTGTCGGCAATATACATCCCGCCCATCAGCATAACAAGGCTCCCTGTTCTCCATGACCTGTCCTGTCTTTCTGGATTTAACACTTTTTTCAGATGGCCCTTTTGACCCGGGGGCAGTGAGACTTCATTGTAGTGCAGATTTCCTTTACACGCTTGCTTGGTTGGCCAAAAAGGGCGTATGCGTTTTTTCCTGAATATATTCAGGAAAAACGCATACGCCCTTTTTGGCCAAGTGCATCATTGTCCACATTCTGCCTCTTTTCCTATGCTTTAAGTGCAATTCCAGTCTACCCCCTGAAATCGTTTTCCTGAAATTCTGCCCCGCTTTCAAGTCCTCTTTGAAGACTTACTTCAGTACATTTTTGGACGATAGCTGTCATTCATAACTCTGCAGGTTTGTGAATTACAGTGCCCCTGAGCTCCTTTCTTCAACTCGTTTTCTTGTGAGCTGGCCGCAAAACCGCAGGATTGCTTCAGGCCCTAATCTGTTTCCGGCCGGGCACGCTGAGCCTTTGGTTAATTCCTCTTCCTGGTGGGAAATGAGCGTTCAATTTGCCCGTGCAGAGACCAACAGCTAGTCTCTCATTGGATCTCCCTATGCCTGTTCATCTTGCACAGAAATTGAAAACTGTGCCAAACAGGAGGTTAAAGGCACTGACTCTCCAAGTGGGGAGGGTGTTAGTAAAGCGTCTGGAATGGTGAACCCGAGTACCAGGGGACGAAAACTGAGATGCATTTGAAAACGTTTCCCAATCACACAGCGGACGATAGTCTGGTTTTCCAATGCATGTTTTAGCTGAAGGAAGAATCCCTTAAACCTGGAGAGTTGGGACCCATGGAATGGGTACCATGCAGTATGATTTCAAAGGGTCTGCGTTTGCTCACCGAACCTCACCAATGCTATCAGCCCGAAGTGCCCAGCCTTATGTCTCACCCAGCTCTGGGTGTAGATGTGGTAAATCCAGGTTGCATCACAAGCCCTGAATGAATTATTTAAGAATTGCTCTCTATTTCACTGTCATTGTGTTTTGTTTTGAAATTTATTTTGATAATGGGATTTATCGGATTTTCACTGCTGCGTTTAGGCCGCTGTACACACGCTTGATTTCCTTATGGAGACATATAAATCCATGGGTTTTAAGATTCTTACTTGTCAGGTATCTTGCCAGGCGTTGAATATGTGGTGTTGTGTCCATTTCGTTGAGCAAGGAGTAGGGCTTGTCTATTATATATTTGGCTTATGGAACGGTATCTGTGCTAATTTCAATCTCTGGTTTTATGCAGCACCCCAACTCACCTTTCCCCATAAGCAAGCATAAGTTGGTTTTCTAAATTTGAGACCCTGTTGTGTTTTGTAATTCAGTTTATGTGTAGCCAAGTTTACATTCCGTGTATTACTGATATATTATGATGCTTCTTTTTCTGTGTGACTTTTTTCTCGTAGAATCATCGAACCTGAATCCACTCATTATGCCGCTACGGGCCTGAAGACGTAGATTTCATTGCTGAGTGATATTCCATTGTACGTGCATACCAGAACTTCTTTATCCATTTTTTCCTTTCTCGGATATTTAACTTGTACCGTAGACGAGGTTCTTGTAAACAGAGCCGTCCCAAACTTTGGGGTGTCTGTGTGTTTGTGATTTTAATTACCCTAAGCTATAGGACCATAGTGGAAGTGACATAGGCTGTGTTGCTTTGTTTCCTACGTGTTTCAGGATACACCATACATTTCTCCAGAGTGGCTGTTGGCAATTTACATCCCGCCCATCAGCATAACAAGGCTCCCTGTTCTCCAAGACCTGTCCTGCCTTTCTGGATTTTACACTTTTTTCAGATGGCCCTTTTGACCGAGGGGCAGTGAGACTTCATTGTAGTGCAGATTTCTTTACACGCTTGCTTGGTTGGCCAAAAAGTGCGTATGCGTTTTTTCCTGAATATATTCAGGAAAAAACGCATACGCCCTTTTTGGCCAAGTGCATCATTGTTGACATTCTGCCTCTTTTCCTACGATTTAAGTGCAATTCCAGTCTACCCCCTGAAATCGTTTTCCTGAAATTCTGCCTCGCTTTCAAGTCCTCTTTGAAGACTTACTTCAGTACATTTTTGGACGATAGCTGTCATTCATAACTCTGCAGGTTTGTGAATTACAGAGCCCCTGAGCAAATTTCTTCAACTCGCTTTCTTGTGAGTTGGCCGCAAAACCGCAGGATTGCTTCAGGCCCTAATCTTTTTCCGGCCGGGCACGCTGAGCCTTTGGTTAATTCCTCTTCCTGGTGGGAAATGAGCGTTCCATTTGCCCGTGCAGACACCTACAGCTAGTCTCTCATTGCTTCTCCCTATTCCTGTTCATCTTGCGCAGAAATTGCAAACTGTGCCAAACAGGAGGTTAATGGCACTGACTCTCCAACTGGGGAGAGTGTTAGTAAAGCGTTCAAATGTTGAACCCGAGTACCAGGGGACGAAAACTGAGATGCATTTGAAAACATTTCCCAATCACATGGTGGACCATACTCTGGGTTTCCCATGCATGTTTTAGCTGAAGGAAGAATCCCTTAAACCTGGAGAGTTGGGACCCATGGAATGGGTACCATGCAGTATGACTTCAAAGGGTCTGCGTTTGCTCACCGAACCTCACCAATGCTATCAGGCTGAAGTGTCCAGCCTTATGTCTCATCCAGCTCTAGGTGTAGATGTGGTAAATACAGGTTGCATCACAAGCCCTGAATGAATTATTTAAGAATTGCTCTCTATTTCACTGTCATTGTGTTTTGTTTTTGAAATTCATTTTGATAATGGGATTTATCGGATTTTCACTGCTGCTTTTAGGCCACTGTACACACGCTTGATTTCCTTATGGAGACATATAAATCCATGGGTTTTAAGATTCTTACTTGTCAGGTATCTTCCCAGGCGTTGAATATAGGGTGTTGAGTCCATTTCGTTGAGCAAGGAGTAGGTTTTGTCTATTATATATTTGGCTTATGGAACGGTATCTGTGCTAATTTCAATCTCTGGTTTTATGCAGCATCCCAACTGACCTTTCCCCATAAGCAAGCATAAGTTGGTTTGCTAAATTTGAGACCCTGTTCTGTTTTGTAATTCAGTTCATGGGTAGCCAAGTTTACATTCCGTGTATTACTGATATATTATGATGTTTCTTTTTCTGTCTGACTTATTTCTCATAGAATCATCGTACCTGAATCCACTCATTATGCCGCTACGGTCCTGATGACGTAGATTTTATTGCTGAGTGATATTCTATTGTACGTGCGTACCACAACTTCTTTATCCATTTTATGCTTTCTGGGATATTTAACTGCTACCATAGATGACGTTGTTGTAAACAGAGCCATCCAAAACGTTGGGGTGGCTGTGTGTTTTTGATTTTAATTTCCCTAAGCTATAGGACCATAAGTGGAAGTGCCATAGGCTGTGTTGCTTTGTTTCCTACATGTTTCAGGAAACACCATACACTTTTCCAGAGTGGCTGTTGGCAATTTAAATCCGCCCATCAGCATAACAAGGCTCCCTGTTCTCCATGACCTGTCCTGCCTTTCTGGATTTTACACTTTTTTCAGATGGCCTTTTTGACCGGGGGGCAGTGTGACTTCATTGTAGTGCAGATTTCCTTTACACGCTTGCTTGGTTGGCCAAAAAGGCCGTATGCGTTTTTTCCTGAATATATTCAGGAAAAAACGCATACGCCCTTTTTGGCCAAGTGCATCATTGTCAACATTCTGCCTGTTTTCCTATGCTTTAAGTGCAATTCCAGTCTACCCCCTGAAATCGTTTCCCTGAAATTCTGCCCCGCTTTCAAGTCCTCTTCTATGACTTACTTCTATACATTTTTGGACGATGGGTGTCATTCATAACTCTGCAGGTTTGTGAATTACAGTGCCCCTGAACTCCTTTCTTCAACTCGCTTTCTTGTGAGCTGGCCGCAAAACCGCAGGATTGCTTCAGGCCCTAACTCTTTCCGGCAGGGCACGCTGAGCCTTTGGTTAATTCCTCTTCCTGGTGGGAAATGAGCGTTCCATTTGCCCGTGCAGACACCTACAGCTAGTCTCTCATTGGTTCTCCCTATTCCTGTTCATCTTGCGCAGAAATTGCAAACTGTGCCAAACAGGAGGTTAATGGCACTGACTCTCCAAGTGGGGAGAGTGTTAGTAAAGCGTCTGGAATGGTGAACCCGAGTACCAGGGGACGAAAACTGAGATGCATTTGAAAACGTTTGCCAATCACACGGTGGACCATACTATGGGTTTCCCATGCATGTTTTAGCTGAAGGAAGAATCCCTTAAACCTGGAAATTTGGGACCCATGGAATGGGTACCATGCAGTATGACTTCAAAGGGTCTGCGTTTGCTCACCGAACCTCACCAATGCTATCAGCCCGAAGTGTCCAGCCTTATGTCTCACCCAGCTCTGGGTGTAGATGTGGTAAATCCAGGTTGCATCACAAGCCCTGAATGAATTATTTAAGAATTGCTCTCTATTTCACTGTCATTTTGTTTTGTTTTTGAAATTTATTTTGATAATGGGATTTATCGGATTTTCACTGCTGCGTGTAGGCCGCTGTACACACGCTTGATTTCCTTATGGAGACATATAAATCCATGGGTTTTAAGATTCTTACTTGTCAGGTATCTTGCCAGGCGTTGAATATGGGGTGTTGAGTCCATTTCGTTGAGCAAGGAGTAGGTCTTGTCTATTATATATTTGGCTTATGGAACGGTATCTGTGCTAATTTCAATCTCTGGTTTTATGCAGCACCCCAACTCACCTTTCCCCATAAGCAAGCATAAGTTGGTTTTCTAAATTTGAGACCCTCTTCTGTTTTGTAATTCAGTTCATGGGTAGCCAAGTTTACATTCCGTGTATTAGTGATATCTTATGATGTTTCTTTTTCTGTGTGACTTATTTCTCGTAGAATCATCGTACCTGAATCCACTCATTATGCCGCTACGGGACTGATGACGTAGATTTCATTGCTGAGTGATATTCCATTGTACGTGCGTACCACAACTTCTTTATCCATTTTTTACTTTCTGGGATATTTTACTTGTACCGTAGACGAGGTTCTTGTAAACAGAGCCGTTCCAAACTCTGGGGTGGCTGTGTGTTTTTGATTTTAATTTCCCTAAGCTATAGGACCATAAGTGGAAGTGCCATAGGCTGTGTTGCTTTGTTTCCTACGTGTTTCTGGAAACACCATACACTTCTCCAGAGTGGTTGTTGGCAATTTACATCCCGCCCATCAGCATGACAAGGCTCCCTGTTCTCCATGACCTGTCCTGCCTTTCTGGATTTTACACTTTTTTCAGATGGCCCTTTTGACCGGGAGGGCAGTGAGACTTCATTGTAGTGCAGATTTCCTTTACACGCTTGCTTGGTTGGCCAAAAAGGGCGTATGCGTTTTTTTCTGAATATATTCAGGAAAAAACGCATACGCCCTTTTTGGCCAAGTGCATCGTTGTCGACATTCTGCCTCTTTTCCTATGCTTTTAGTACAATTCCAGTCTACCCCCTGAAATCGTTTTCCTGAAATTCTGCCCCGCTTACAAGTCCTCTTCGAAGACTTACTTCAATACATTTTTGGACGATAGCTGTCATTCATAACTCTGCAGGTTTGTGAATTACAGTGCCCCTGAGCTCATGTCTTCAACTCGCTTTCTTGTGAGCTGGCCGCAAAACCACAGGATTGCTTCAGGCCATAATCTCTTTCCGGCAGGGCACGCTGAGCCTTTGTTTAATTCCTCTTCCTGGTCGGAAATGAGTGTACCTTTTGCCCGTGCAGGCACCAACAGCTAGTCTCTCATTGGTTCTCCCTATTCCTGTACATCTTGCGCAGAAATTGCAAACTGTGCCAAACAGGAGGTTAATGGCACTGACTCTCCAAGTGGGGAGAGTGTTAGTAAAGCGTCTGGAATGGTGAACCCGAGTACCAGGGGACGATAACTCAGATGCATTTGAAAACGTTTCCCGGTCACACAGTGCACTGTACTGTGGGTTTCCCATGCATGTTTTAGCTGAAGGAAGAATTCCTTAAACCTGGAGAGTTGGGAGCCATGGAATGGTTACCATGCAGTATGACTTCAAAGGGTCTGCGTTTGCTCACCGAACCTCACCAATGCTATCAGCCCGAAGTGTCCAGCCTTATGTCTCACACAGCTCTGGGTGTAGATGTGGTAAATCCAGGTTGCATCACAAACCCTGAATGAATTATTTAAGAATTGCTCTCTATTTCACTGTCATTTTGTTTTGTTTTTGAAATTTATTTTGATAATGGGATTTATCGGATTTTCACTGCTGCGTTTAGGCCGCTGTACACACGCTTGATTTCCTTATGGAGACATATAAATCCATGGGTTTTAAGATTCTTTCTTGTCAGGTATCTTGCCAGGCGTTGAATATGGGGTGTTGAGTCCATTTCTTTGAGCAAGGAGTAGGTCTTGTCTATTATATATTTGGCTTATGGAACGGTATCTGTGCTAATTTCAATCTCTGGTTTTATGCAGCACCCCAACTCACCTTTCCCCATAAGCAAGCATAAGTTGGTTTTCTAAATTTGAGACCCTGTTCTGTTTTGTAATTCAGTTTATGTGTAGCCAAGTTTACATTCCGTGTATTAGTGATATCTTATGATGTTTCTTTTTCTGTGTGACTTATTTCTCGTAGAATCATCGTACCTGAATCCACTCATTATGCCGCTATGGGCCTGATGAAGTAGATTTCATTGCTGAGTGATATTCCATTGTACGTGCATACCACAACTACTTTATTCATTTTTTGCTTTCTCGGATATTTAACTTGTACCGTAGACAAGGTTCTTGTAAACAGAGCCATCCCAAACTTTGGGGTGGCTGTGTGTTTTTGATTTTAATTTCCCTAAGCTATAGGACCATAAGTGGAAGTGACATAGGCTGTGTTGCTTTGTTTCCTACGTGTTTCAAGATACATCATACATTTCTCCAGAGTGGCTGTTGGCAATTTACATCCCGCCCATCAGCATGACAAGGCGCCCTGTTCTCCATGACCTGTCCTGTCTTTCTGGATTTTACACTTTTTTCAGATGGCCCTTTTGACCGGTGGGCAGTGAGACTTCATTGTAGTGCAGATTTCCTTTACACGCTTGCTTGGTTGGCCAAAAAGGGCGTATGCGTTTTTTCCTGAATATATTCAGGAAAAAACGCATACGCCCTTTTTGGCCAAGTGCATCATTGTTGACATTCTGCCTCTTTTCCTACGCTTTAAGTGCAATTCCAGTCTACCCCCTGAAATCGTTTTCCTGAAATTCTGCCCCGCTTTCAAGTCCTCCTTGAAGACTTACTTCAGTACATTTTTGGACGATAGCTGTCATTCATAACTCTGCAGGTTTGTGAATTACAGTGCCCCTGAGCTCCTTTCTTCACCTCCTTTTCTTGTGAGCTGGTCGCAAAACCGCAGGATTGCTTCAGGCCCTAATATGTTTCCGGCCGGGCACGCTGAGCCTTTGGTTAATTCCTCTTCCTGATGGGGAATGATCGTTCAATTTGCCGGTGCAGACACCAACAGCTAGTCTCTCATTGGTTCTCCCTATGCCTGTTCATCTTGCGCAGAAATTGCAAACTGTGCCAAACAGGAGGTTAAAGGCACTGACTCTCCAAGTGGGGAGAGTGTTAGTAAAGCGTCTGGAATGGTGAACCCGAGTACCAGGGGACGAAAACTGAGATGCATTTGAAAACGTTTCCCAATCACACGGCGGACGATAGTCTGGGTTTCCCATGCATGTTTTAGCTGAAGGAAGAATCCCTTAAACCTGGAGAGTTGGGAACCCTGGAATGGGTACCATGCAGTATGACTTCAAAGGGTCTGCGTTTGCTCACCGTACCTCACCAATGCTATCAGCCCGAAGTGTCCAGACTTATGTCTCACCCAGCTCTGGGTGTAGATGTGGTAAATCCAGGTTGCATCACAAGCCCTGAATGAATTATTTAAGAATTGCTCTCTATTTCACTGTCATTGTGTTTTGTTTTTGAAATTTATTTTGATAATGGGATTTATCGGATTTTCACTGCTGCGTTTAGGCCGCTGTACACACGCTTGATTTCCTTATGGAGACATATAAATCCATGGGTTTTAAGATTCTTACTTGTCAGGTATCTTGCCAGGCGTTGAATATGGGGTGTTGAGTCCATTTCGTTGAGCAAGGAGTAGGGCTTGTCTATTATATATTTGGCTTATGGAACGGTATCTGTGCTAATTTCAATCTCTGGTTTTATGCAGCACCCCAACTCACCTTTCCCCATAAGCAAGCATAAGTTGGTTTTCTAAATTTGAGACCCTGTTCTGTTTTGTAATTCAGTTTATGTGTAGCCAAGTTTACATTCCGTGTATTACTGATATATTATGATGTTTCTTTTTCTGTGTGACTTATTTCTCGTAGAATCATCGTACCTGAATCCACTCATTATGCCGCTATGGGCCTGATGAAGTAGATTTCATTGCTGAGTGATATTCCATTGTACGTGCGTTCCAGAAGTTCTTTATTCATTTTTTGCTTTCTCGGATATTTAACTTGTACCGTAGACAAGGTTCTTGTAAACAGAGCCATCCCAAATTTTGGGGTGGCTGTGTGTTTTTGATTTTAATTTCCCTAAGCTATAGGACCATAAGTGGAAGTGACATAGGCTGTGTTGCTTTGTTTCCTACGTATTTCAGGATATATCATACATTTCTCCAGAGTGGCTGTTGGCAATTTACATCCCGCCCATCAGCATAACAAGGCGCCCTGTTCTCCATGACCTGTCCTGTCTTTCTGGATTTTACACTTTTTTCAGATGGCCCTTTTGACCGGTGGGCAGTGAGACTTCATTGTAGTGCAGATTTCTTTTACACGCTTGCTTGGTTGGCCAAAAAGGGCGTATGCGTTTTTTCCTGAATATATTCAGGAAAAAACGCATACGCCCTTTTTGGCCAAGTGTATCATTGTTGTCATTCTGCCTCTTTTCCTACGCTTTAAGTGCAATTCCAGTCTACCCCCTGAAATCGTTTTCCTGAAATTCTGCCCCGCTTTCAAGTCCTCTTTGAAGACTTACTTCAGTACATTTTTGGACGATAGCTGTCATTCATAACTCTGCAGGTTTGTGAATTACAGTGCCCCTGAGCTCCTTTCTTCACCTCCTTTTCTTGTGAGCTGGTCGCAAAACCGCAGGATTGCTTCAGGCCCTAATATGTTTCCGGCCGGGCACGCTGAGCCTTTGGTTAATTCCTCTTCCTGATGGGGAATGATCGTTCCATTTGCCGGTGCAGACACCAACAGCTAGTCTCTCATTGGTTCTCCCTATACCTGTTCATCTTGCGCAGAAATTGCAAAGTGTGCCAAACAGGAGGTTAAAGGCACTGACTCTCCAAGTGGGGAGAGTGTTAGTAAAGCGTCTGGAATGGTGAACCCGAGTACCAGGGGACGAAAACTGAGATGCATTTGAAAACGTTTGCCAATCACACGGTGGACGATAGTCTGGGTTTCCCATGCATGTTTTAGCTGAAGGAAGAATCCCTTAAACCTGGAAATTTGGAACCCATGGAATGGGTACCATGCAGTATGACTTGAAAGGGTCTGCGTTTGCTCACCGAACCTCACCAATGCTATCAGCCCGAAGTGTCCAGCCTTATGTCTCACCCAGCTCTGGGTGTAGATGTGGGAAATCCAGGTTGCATCACAAGCCCTGAATGAATTATTTAAGAATTGCTCTCTATTTCACTGTCATTTTGTTTTGTTTTTGAAATTTATTTTGATAATGGGATTTATCGGATTTTCACTGCTGCGTTTAGGCCGCTGTACACAAGCTTGATTTCCTTATGGAGACATATAAATCCATGGGTTTTAAGATTCTTACGTGTCAGGTATCTTGCCAGGCGTTGAATATGGGGTGTTGAGTCCATTTCGTTGAGCAAGGGGTAGGTCTTGTCTATTATATATTTGGCTTATGGAACGGTATCTGTGCTAATTTCAATCTCTGGTTTTATGCAGCACCCCAACTCACCTTTCCCCATAAGCAAGCATAAGTTGGTTTTTTAAATTTGAGACACTGTTCTGTTTTGTAATTCAGTTCATGGGTAGCCAAGTTTACATTCCGTGTATTAGTGATATCTTATGATGTTTCTTTTTCTGTGTGACTTATTTCTCGTAGAATCATCATACCTGAATCCACTCATTATGCCGCTACGGGCCTGATGACGTAGATTTCATTGCTGAGTGATATTCCATTGTACGTGCGTACCACAACTTCTTTATCCATTTCTTACTTTCTGGGATATTTTACTTGTACCGTAGACGAGGTTGTTGTAAACAGAGCCGTCCCAAACTCTGGGGTGGCTGTGTGTTTTTGATTTTAATTTCCCTAAGCCTTAGGACCATAAGTGGAAGTGCCATAGGCTGTGTTGCTTTGTTTCCTACGTGTTTCTGGAAACACCATACACTTCTCCAGAGTGGTTGTTGCCAATTTACATCCCGCCCATCAGCATGACAAGGCTCCCTGTTCTCCATGAACTCTCCTGCCTTTCTGGATTTTACACTTTTTTCAGATGGCCCTTTTGACCGGGGGGGCAGTGAGACTTCATTGTAGTGCAGATTTCCTTTACACGGTTGCTTGGTTGGCCAAAAAGGGCGTATGCGTTTTTTCCTGAATATATTCAGGAAAAAACGCATACGCCCTTTTTGACCAAGTGCATCGTTATCGACATTCTGCCTCTTTTCCTATGCTTTTAGTACAATTCCAGTCTACCCCCTGAAATCGTTTTCCTGAAATTCTGCCCCGCTTTCAAGTCCTCTTCGAAGACTTACCTCAATACATTTTTGGACGATAGCTGTCATTCATAACTCTGCAGGTTTGTGAATTACAGTGCCCTGAGCTCATGTCTTCAACTCGCTTTCTTGTGAGCTGGCCGCAAAACCGCAGGATTGCTTCAGGCCAAAGTCTCTTTCCGGCAGGGCATGCTGAGCCTTTGTTTAATTCCTCTTCCTGGTCGGAAATGAGCGTTCCGTTTGCCCGTGCAGGCACCTACAGCTAGTCTCTCATTGGTTCTCCCTATTCCTGTACATCTTGCGCAGAAATTGCAAACTGTGCCAAACAGGAGGTTAAATGCACTGACTCTCCAAGTGGGGAGAGTGTTAGTAAAGCGTCTGGAATGGTGAACCCGAGTACCAGGGGACGAAAACTGAGATGCATTTGAAAACATTTACCCGTCACACAGTGCACTGTACTGTGGGTTTCCCATGCATGTTTTAGCTGAAGGAAGAATCCCTTAAACCTGGAGAGTTGCGACCCATGGAATGGGTACCATGCAGTGTGACTTCAAAGGGTCTGCGTTTGCTCACCGAACCTCACCAATGCTATCAGCCCGAAGTGTCCAGCCTAATGTCTCACCCAGCTCTGGGTGTAGATGCGGGAAATCCAGGTTGCATTACAAGCCCTGAATGAATTATTTAAGAATTGCTCTCTATTTCACTGTCATTGTGTTTTGTTTTTGAAATTTATTTTGATAATGGGATTTATCGGATTTTCACTGCTGCGTTTAGGCCACTGTACACACGCTTGATTTCCTTATGGAGACATATAAATCCATGGGTTTTAAGATTCTTACTTGTCAGGTATCTTGCCAGGCGTTGAATATGGGGTGTTGAGTCCATTTCGTAGAGCAAGGAGTAGGTCTTGTCTATTATATATTTGGCTTATGGAACGGTATCTGTGCTAATTTCAATCTCTGGTTTTATGCAGCACCCCAACTCACATTTCCCCATAAGCAAGCATAAGTTGGTTTTCTAAATTTGAGACCCTGTTCTGTTTTGTAATTCAGTTTCTGTGTAGCCACGTTTACATTCCGTGTATTACTGATATATTATGATGTTTCTTTTTCTGTTTGACTTATTTCTCGTAGAATCATCGTACCTGAATCCACTCATTATGCCGCTATGGGCCTGAAGACGTAGATTTCATTGCTGAGTGATATTCCATTGTACGTGCGTACCAGAACTTCTTTATCCATTTTTTCCTTTCTCGGATATTTAACTTGTACAGTAGACAAGGTTCTTGTAAACAGAGCCATCCCAAACTTTGGGGTGGCTGTGTGTTTTTGATTTTAATTTCCCTAAGCTATAGGACCATAAGTGGAAGTGACATAGGCTGTGTTGCTGTGTTTCCTACGTGTTTCAGGATACACCATACATTTCTCCAGAGTGGCTGTTGGCAATTTACATCCCGCCCATCAGCATAACAAGGCTCCCTGTTCTCCATGACCTGTCCTGTCTTTCTGGATTTTACTCTTTTTTCAGATGGCCCTTTTGACCGGGGGGCAGTGAGACTTCATTGTAGTGCAGATTTCCTTTACACGCTTGCTTGGTTGGCCAAAAAGGGCGTATGCGTTTTTTCCTGAATATATTCAGGAAAAAACGCATACGCCCTTTTTGGCCAAGTGCATCATTGTCGACATTCTGCCTCTTTTCCTATGCTTTAAGTGCAATTCCAGTCTACCCCCTGAAATCGTTTTCCTGAAATTCTGCCCCGCTTTCAAGTCCTCTTTGAAGACTTACTTCAGTACATTTTTGGACGATAGCTGTCATTCATAACTCTGCAGGTTTGTGAATTCCAGTGCCTCTAAGCTCCTTTCTTCAACTCGTTTTCTTGTGAGCTGGCCGCAAAACCGCAGGATTGCTTCAGGCCCTAATCTGTTTCCGGCATGGCACGCTGAGCCTTTGGTTAATTCCTCTTCCTGGTGGGAAATGAGCGTTCAATTTGCCCGTGCAGACACCAACAGCTAGTCTCTCATTGGTTCTCCCTATGCCTGTTCATCGTGCGCAGAAATTGCAAACTGTGCGAAACAGGAGGTTAAAGGCACTGACTCTCCAAGTGGGGAGAGTGTTAGTAAAGCGTCTGGAATGGTGAAACCAAGTACCAGGGGACGAAAACTGAGATGCATTTGAAAACGTTTCCCAATCACACAGCGGACGATAGTCTGGGTTTCCCATGCAAGTTTTACCTGAAGGAAGAATCCCTTAAACCTGGAAAGTTGGGACCCATGGAATGGGTACCATGCAGTATGACTTCAAAGGGTCTGCGTTTGCTCACCGAACCTCACCAATGCTATCAGCCCGAACTGCCCAGCCTTATGTCTCACCCAGCTCTGGGTGTAGATGTGGAAAATCCAGGTTGCGTCACAAGCCCTGAATGAATTATTTAAGAATTGCTCTCTATTTCACTGTCATTGTGTTTTGTTTTTGAAATTTATTTTGATAATGGGATTTATCGGATTTTCACTGCTGCGTTTAGGCCGCTGTACACACGCTTGATTTCCTTATGGAGACATGTAAATCCATGGGTTTTAAGATTCTTACTTGTCAGGTATCTTGCCAGGCGTTGAATATGGGGTGTTGAGTCCATTTCTTTGAGCAAGGAGTAGGGCTTGTCTATTATATATTTGGCTTATGGAACGGTATCTGTGCTAATTTCAATCTCTGGTTTTATGCAGCACCCCAACTCACCTTTCCCCATAAGCAAGCATAAGTTGGTTTTCTAAATTTGAGACCCTGTTCTGTTTTGTAATTCAGTTCATGTGTATCCAACTTTACATTCCGTGTATTAGTGATATCTTATGATGTTTCTTTTCCTGTGTGACTTATTTCTCGTAGAATCATCGTACCTGAATCCAATCATTATGCTGCTACGGGCCTGATGACGTAGATTTCATTGCTGAGTTATATTCCATTGTACGTGCGTACCACAACTTCTTTATCCATTTTTTGCTTTCTGGGATATTTTACTTGTACCATAGACGAGGTTCTTGTAAACAGAGCCGTCCCAAACTCTGGGGTGGCTGTGTGATTTTGATTTTAATTTCCCTAAGCTATAGGACCATAAGTGGAAGTGCCATAGGCTGTGTTGCTTTGTTTCCTACGTGTTTCTGGAAACACCATACACTTCTCCGGAGTGGTTGTTGGCAATTTACATCCCGCCCATCAGCATGACAAGGCTCCCTGTTCTCCATGACCTGTCTTGACTTTCTGGATTTTACATTTTTTTCAGATGGCCCTTTTGACCGGGGGGCAGTGAGACTTCATTGTAGTGCAGATTTCCATTACACGCTTGCTTGGTTGGCCAAAAAGGGCGTATGCGTTTTTTCCTGAATATATTCAGGAAAAAACGCATACACCCTTTTTAGCCAAGTGCATCATTGTCGACATTTTGCCTCTTTTCCTATGCTGTTAGTACAATTCCAGTCTATCCCCTGAAATCGTTTTCCTGAAATTCTGCCCCGCTATCAAGTCCTCTTCGAAGACTTACTTCAATACATTTTTGGACGATAGCTGTCATTCATAACTCTGCAGGTTTGTGAATTCCAGTGCCCCTGAGCTCCTTTCTTCAACTCGTTTTCTTGTGAACTTGCCGCAAAACCGCAGGATTGCTTCAGGCCCTAATCTGTTTCCGGCATGGCACGCTGAGCCTTTGGTTAATTCCTCTTCCTGGTGGGAAATGAGCGTTCAATTTGCCCGTGCAGAGACCAACAGCTAGTCTCTCATTGGTTCTCCCTATGCCTGTTCATCGTGCGCAGAAATTGCAAACTGTGCGAAACAGGAGGTTAAAGGCACTGACTCTCCAAGTGGGGAGAGTGTTAGTAAAGCGTCTGGAATGGTGAAACCAAGTACCAGGGGACGAAAACTGAGATGCATTTGAAAACGTTTCCCAATCACACAGCGGACGATAGTATGGGTTTCCCATGCAAGTTTTAGCTGAAGGAAGAATCTCTTAAACCTGGAAAGTTGGGACCCATGGAATGGGTACCATGCAGTATGACTTCAAAGGGTCTGCGTTTGCTCACCGAACCTCACCAATGCTATCAGCCCGAACTGCCCAGCCTTATGTCTCACCCAGCTCTGGGTGTAGATGTGGAAAATCCAGGTTGCATCACAAGCCCTGAATGAATTATTTAAGAATTGCTCTCTATTTCACTGTCATTGTGTTTTGTTTTTGAAATTTATTTTGATAATGGGATTTATCGGATTTTCACTGCTGCGTTTAGGCCGCTGTACACACACTTGATTTCCTTATGGAGACATATAAATCCATGGGTTTTAAGATTCTTACTTGTCAGGTATCTTGCCAGGCGTTGAATATGGGGTGTTGAGACCATTTCTTTGAGCAAGGAGTAGGGCTTGTCTATTATATATTTGGCTTATGGAACGGTATCTGTGCTAATTTCAATCTCTGGTTTTATGCAGCACCCCAACTCACCTTTCCCCATAAGCAAGCATAAGTTGGTTTTCTAAATTTGAGACCCTGTTCTGTTTTGTAATTCAGTTCATGTGTATCCAACTTTATATTCCGTGTATTAGTGATATCTTATGATGTTTCTTTTTCTGTGTGACTTATTTCTCGTAGAATCATCGTACCTGAATCCACTCATTATGCCGCTACGGGCCTGATGACGTAGATTTCATTGCTGAGTGATATTCCATTGTACGTGCGTACCACAACTTCTTTATCCATTTTTTGCTTTCTGCGATATTTTACTTGTACCATAGACGAGGTTCTTGTAAACAGAGCCGTCCCAAACTCTGGGGTGGCTGTGTGATTTTGATTTTAATTTCCCTAAGCTATAGGACCATAAGTGGAAGTGCCATAGGCTGTGTTGCTTTGTTTCCTACGTGTTTCTGGAAACACCATACACTTCTCCAGAGTGGTTGTTGGCAATTTACATCCCGCCCATCAGCATGACAAGGCTCCCTGTTCTCCATGACCTGTCTTGACTTTCTGGATTTTACATTTTTTTCAGATGGCCCTTTTGACCGGGGGGCAGTGAGACTTCATTGTAGTGCAGATTTCCATTACACGCTTGCTTGGTTGGCCAAAAAGGGAGTATGCGTTTTTCCCTGAATATATTCAGGAAAAAACGCATACGAACTTTTTGGCCAAATGCATCATTGTCGACATTCTGCCTCTTTTCCTATGCTGTTAGTACAATTCCAGTCTACCCCCTGAAATCGTTTTCCTGAAATTCTGCCCCGCTATCAAGTCCTCTTCGAAGACTTACTTCAATACATTTTTGGACGATAGCTGTCATTCATAACTCTGCAGGTTTGTGAATTACAGTGCCCCTGAGCTCATTTCTTCAACTCGCTTTCTTGTGAGCTGGCCGCAAAACCGCAGGATTGCTTCAGGCCCTAATCTGTTTCCGGCAGTGCACACTGAGCCTTTGGTTAATTCCTCTTCCTGGTGGGAAATGAGCGTTCCATTTGCCCGTGCAGACACCTACAGCTAGTCTCTCATTGCTTCTCCCTATTCTTGTTCATCTTGCGCAGAAATTGCAAACTGTGCCAAACAGGAGGTTAATGGCACTGACTCTCCAAGTGGGGAGAGTGTTAGTAAAGCGTTCAAATGTTGAACCCGAGTACCAGGGTCGAAAACTGAGATGCATTTGAAAACGTTTCCCAATCTCATGGTGGACGATATTCTGGGTTTCCCATGCATGTTTTAGCTGAAGGAAGAATCCCTTAAACCTGGAGAGTTGGGACCCATGGAATGGGTACCATGCAGTATGACTTCAAAGGGTCTACGTTTGTTCACCAAACCTCACCAATGCTATCAGCCCGAAGTGTCCAGCCTTATGTCTCATCCAGCTCTGGGTGTAGATGTGGTAAATACAGGTTGCATCACAAGCCCTGAATGAATTATTTAAGAATTGCTCTCTATTTCACTGTCATTGTGTTTTGTTTTTGAAATTCATTTTGATAATGGGATTTATCGGATTTTCACTGCTGCTTTTAGGCCACTGTACACACGCTTGATTTCCTTATAGAGACATATAAATCCATGGGTTTTAAGATTCTTACTTGTCAGGTATCTTCCCAGGCGTTGAATATGGGGTGTTGAGTCCATTTCGTTGAGCAAGGAGTAGGTTTTGTCTATTATATATTTGGCTTATGGAACGGTATCTGTGCTAATTTCAATCTCTGGTTTTATGCAGCATCCCAACTGACCTTTCCCCATAAGCAAGCATAAGTTGGTTTGCTAAATTTGAGACCCTGTTCTGTTTTGTAATTCAGTTCATGGGTAGCCAAGTTTACATTCCGTGTATTAGTGATAACTTATGATGTTTCTTTTTCTGTCTGACTTATTTCTCATAGAATCATCGTACCTGAATCCACTCATTATGCCGTTAAGGTCCTGATATCGTAGATTTAATTGCTGAGTGATATTCCATTGTACGTGCGTACCACAACTTCTTTATCCATTTTATGCTTTCTCGGATATTTAACTTCTACCGTAGATGAGGTTCTTGTAAACAGAGCCATCCCAAACTTTGGGGTGGCTGTGTGTTTTTGAACTTAATTTCCCTAAGCTATAGGACCATAAGTGGAAGTGCCATAGGCTGTGTTGCTTTGTTTCCTACGTGTTTACGGAAACACCATACAGTTTTTCAAAGTGGCTCTTGGCAATTTAAATCCGCCCATCAGCAAAACAAAGCTCTCTGTTCTCCAAGACCTGTCCTGCCTTTCTGGATTTTACACTTTTTTCAGATGGCCCTTTTGACCGGGGGGCAGTGAGACTTCATTGTAGTGCGGATTTCCTTTACACGCTTGCTTCC
Organism: Delphinapterus leucas; assembly: GCF_059928025.1. Classification (NCBI taxonomy): domain Eukaryota; kingdom Metazoa; phylum Chordata; class Mammalia; order Artiodactyla; family Monodontidae; genus Delphinapterus; species Delphinapterus leucas. Next base: position 12,322,331 of record NW_028322241.1, on the reverse strand, counting down.
TTGGACAAAAAGGGCGTATGCATTTTTTCCTGAACATATTCAGGAAAAAACGCATACGCCCTTTTTGGCCCAGTGCATCATTGTCGACATTCTGCCTCTTTTCCTATGCTTTAAGTGCAATTCCAGTCTACCCCTTGAAATCGTTTTCCTGAAATTCTGCCCCGCTTTCAAGTCCTCTCCGAAGACTTACTTCTGTACATTTTTGGACGATAGCTGTCATTCATAACTCTGCAGGTTTGTGAATTACAGTGCCCCTGAGCTCATGTCTTCAACTCGCTTTCTTGTGAGCTGGCCGCAAAACCGCAGGATTGCTTCAGCCCAAAGTCTCTTTCCGGCAGGGCACGCTGAGCCTTTGTTTAATTGCTCTTCCTGGTCGGAAATGAGCGTTCCATTTGCCCGTGCAGACACCTACAGCTACTCTCTCATTGCTTCTCCCTATTCCTGTTCATCTTGCGCAGAAATTGCAAAGTGTGCCAAACAGGAGGTTAAATGCTCTGACTCTCCAAGTGGGGAGAGTGTTAGTAAAGCGTCTGGAATGGTGAACCCGAGTACCAGGGGACGAAAACTGAGATGCATTTGAAAACGTTTCCCAATCACACGGTGGACCATACTATGGGTTTCCCATGCATGTTTTAGCTGAAGGAAGAATCCCTTAAACCTGGAAATTTGGAACCCATGGAATGGGTACCATGCAGTATGACTTCAAAGGGTCTGCGTTTGCTCACCGAACCTCACCAATGCTATCAGCCCGAAGTGTCCAGCCTTATGTCTCACCCAGCTCTGGGTGTAGATGTGGGAAATCCAGGTTGCATCACAAGCCCTGAATGAATTATTTAAGAATTGCTCTCTATTTCACTGTCATTTTGTTTTGTTTTTGAAATTTATTTTGATAATGGGATTTATCGGATTTTCACTGCTGCATTTAGGCCGCTGTACACACGCTTGATTTCCTTATGGAGACATATAAATCCATGGGTTTTAAGATTCTTACTTGTCAGGTATCTTGCCAGGTGTTGAATATGGGGTGTTGAGTCCATTTCGTTGAGCAAGGGGTAGGTCTTGTCTATTATATATTTGGCTTATGGAACGGTATCTGTGCTAATTTCAATCTCTGGTTTTATGCAGCACCCCAACTCACCTTTCCCCATAAGCAAGCATAAGTTGGTTTTCTAAATTTGAGACCCTGTTCTGTTTTGTAATTCAGTTCATGGGTAGCCAAGTTTACATTACGTGTATTAGTGATATCTTATGATGTTTCTTTTTCTGTGTGACTAATTTCTCGTAGAATCATCATACCTGAATCCACTCATTATGCCGCTACGGGCCTGATGACGTAGATTTCATTGCTGAGTGACATTCCATTGTACGTGCATACCACAACTTCTTTATCCATTTCTTACTTTCTGGGATATTTTACTTGTACCGTAGACGAGGTTCTTGTGAACAGAGCCGTCCCAAACTCTGGGGTGGCTGTGTGTTTTTGATTTTAATTTCCCTAAGCTATAGGACCATAAGTGGAAGTGCCATAGGCTGTGTTGCTTTGTTTCCTACGTGTTTCTGGAAACACCATACACTTCTCCAGAGTGGTTGTTGGCAATTTACATCCCGCCCATCAGCATGACAAGGCTCCCTGTTCTCCATGACCTGTCCTGCCTTTCTGGATTTTACACTTTTTTCAGATGGCCCTTTTGACCGGGGGGGCAGTGAGACTTCATTGTAGTGCAGATTTCCTTTACACGCTTGCTTGGTTGGCCAAAAAGGGCGTATGCGTTTTTTCCTGAATATATTCAGGAAAAAACGCATACGCCCTTTTTGGCCAAGTGCATCGTTGTCGACATTCTGCCTCTTTTCCTATGCTTTTAGTACAATTCCAGTCTACCCCCTGAAATCGTTTTCCTGAAATTCTGCCCCGCTTACAAATCCTCTTGGAAGACTTACTTCAATACATTTTTGGACGATAGCTGTCATTCATAACTCTGCAGGTTTGTGAATTACAGTGCCCTGAGCTCATGTCTTCAACTCGCTTTCTTGTGAGCTGGACGCACAACCGCAGGATTGCTTCAGGCCAAAGTCTCTTTCCGGCAGAGCATGCTGAGCCTTTGTTTAATTCCTCTTCCTGGTCGGAAATGAGCGTTCCTTTTGCCCGTGCAGGCACCTACAGCTAGTCTCTCATTGGTTCTCCCTATTCCTGTACATCTTGCGCAGAAATGGCAAACAGTGCCAAACAGGAGGTTAATGGCACTGACTCTCCAAGTGGGGAGAGTGTTAGTAAAGCGTCTGGAATGGTGAACCCGAGTACCAGGGGACGATAACTGAGATGCATTTGAAAACGTTTCCCGGTCACACAGTGCACTGTACTGTGGGTTTCCCATGCATGTTTTAGCTGAAGGAAGAATTCCTTAAACCTGGAGAGTTCGGACCCATGGAATGGTTACCATGCAGTATGACTTCAAAGGGTCTGCGTTTGCTCACCGAACCTCACCAATGCTATCAGCCCGAAGTGTCCAGCCTTATGTCTCACCCAGCTCTGGGTGTAGATGTGGTAAATCCAGGTTGCATCACAAACCCTGAATGAATTATTTAAGAATTGCTCTCTATTTCACTGTCATTTTGTTTTGTTTTTGAAATTTATTTTGATAATGGGATTTATCGGATTTTCACTGCTGCGTTTAGGCCGCTGTACACACGCTTGATTTCCTTATGGAGACATATAAATCCATGGGTTTTAAGATTCTTACTTGTCAGGTATCTTGCCAGGCGTTGAATATGGGGTGTTGAGTCCATTTCGTTGAGCAAGGAGTAGGGCTTGTCTATTATATATTTGGCTTATGGAACGGTATCTGTGCTAATTTCAATCTCTGGTTTTATGCAGCACCCCAACTCACCTTTCCCCATAAGCAAGCATAAGTTGGTTTTCTAAATTTGAGACCCTGTTCTGTTTTGTAATTCAGATTATGTGTAGCCAAGTTTACATTCCGTGTATTACTGATATCTTATGATGTTTCTTTTTCTGTGTGACTTATTTCTCGTAGAATCATCGTACCTGAATCCACTCATTATGCCGCTATGGGCCTGAAGACGTAGATTTCATTGCTGTGTGGTATTCCATTGTACGTACGTAGCACAACTTCTTTATCCATTTTTTGCTTTCTCGGATATTTAACTTGTACCGTAGACAAGGTTCTTGTAAACAGAGCCGTCCCAAACTTTGGGGTGGCTGTGTGTTTTGGATTTTAATTTCCCTAAGCTATAGGACCATAAGTTGAAGTGCCATAGGCTGTGTTGCTTTGTTTCCTATGTGTTTCAGGAAACACCATACACTTCTCCAGAGTGGCTGTTGGCAATTTACATCCCGCCCATCAGCATAAGAAGGCTCCCTGTTCTCCATGACCTGTCCTGCCTTTCTGGATTTTACGCTTTTTTCAGATGGCTCTTTTGACAGGGGGGCAGAGAGACTTCATTGTAGTGCAGATTTCCATTACATGCCGGTTTGGTTGGCCAAAAAGTGCGTATGCGTTTTTTCCTGAATATATTCAGGAAAAAACGCATACGCCCTTTTTGGCCAAGTGCATCATTGTCGACATTCTGCCTCTTTTCCTATGCTGTAAGTGCAATTCCAGTCTACCCCCTGAAATCGTTTTCCTGAAATTCTGCCCCGCTTTCAAGTCCTCTTCGAAGACTTAATTCAATACATTTTTGGACGATAGCTGTCATTCATAACTCTGCAGGTTTGTGAATTACAGCGCCCCTGAGCTCCTTTCCTCAACACGCTTTCTTGTCAGCTGGCCGCAAAACCGCAGGATTGCTTCAGGCCCTAATCTGTTTCTGGCAGGGCACGCTGAGCCTTTGGTTAATTCCTCTTCCTGGTGGGAAATGAGCATTCCATTTGCCCGTGCATACACCTACAGCTAGTCTCTCATTGGTTCTCCCTATTCCTGTTCATCTTGGGCAGAAATTGCAAACTGTGCCAAACAGGAGGTTAAAGTCCCTGACTCTCCAAGTGGGGAGAGTGTTAGTAAAGCTTCTGGAATGTTGAACCCGAGTACCAGGGTTCGAAAACTGAGATGCATTTGAAAACGTTTCCCAATCACACGGTGGACCATACTCTGGGTTTCCCATGCATGTTTTAGCTGAAGGAAGAATCCCTTAAACCTGGAGAGTTGGGACCCATGGAATGGGTACCATGCAGTATGACTTCAAAGGGTCTGCGTTTGCTCACCGAACCTCACCAATGCTATCAGCCCGAAGTGTCCAGCTTTATGTCTCACCCAGCTCTGGGTGTAGATGTGGTAAATCCAGGTTGCATCACAAGCCCTGAATGAATTATTTAAGAATTGCTCTCTATTTCACTGTCATTGTGTTTTGTTTTTGAAATTTATTTTGATAATGGGATTTATCGGATTTTCACTGCTGCATTTAGGCCACTGTACACACGCTTGATTTCCTTATGGAGACATATAAATCCATGGGTTTTAAGATTCTTAATTGTCAGGTATATTCCCAGGCTTTGAGTCCGTTTCGTTGAGCAAGGAGTAGGTCTTGTCTATTATATATTTGGCTTATGGAACGGTATCTGTGCTAATTTCAATCTCTGGTTTTATGCAGCACCGCAACTCACCTTTCCCCATAAGCAAGCATAAGTTGGTTTTCTAAATTTGAGACCCTGTTCTGTTTTGTAATAAAGTTCATGGGTAGCCAAGTTTACATTCCGTGTATTAGAGATATCTTATGATGTTTCTTTTTCTGTGTGACTTATTTCTCGTAGAATCATCATACCTGAATCCACTCATTATGCCGCTACGGGCCTGATGAAGTAGATTTCATTGCTGAGTGATATTCCATTGTACGTGCGTACCACAACTTCTTTATCCATTTTTTGCTTTCTGGGATATTTTACTTGTACCGTAGACGAGGTTCTTGTAAACAGAGCCATCCCAAACTCTGGGGTGGCTGTGTGTTTTTGATTTTAATTTCCCTAAGCTATAGGACCATAAGTGGAAGTGACATAGGCTGTGTTGCTTTGTTTCCTACGTGTTTCTGGAAACACCATACACTTCTCCAGAGTGGTTGTTGGCAATTTACATCCCGCCCATCAGCATGACAAGGCTCCCTGTTCTCCATGACCTGTCCTGCCTTTCTGGATTTTACACTTTTTTCAGATGGCCCTTTTGACCGGGGGGGCAGTGAGACTTCATTGTAGTGCAGATTTCCTTTACACGCTTGCTTGGTTGGCCAAAAAGGGCGTATGCGTTTTTTCCTGAATATATTCAGGAAAAAACGCATACGCCCTTTTTGGCCAAGTGCATCGTTGTCGACATTCTACCTCTTTTCCTATGCTTTTAGTACAATTCCAGTCTACCCCCTGAAATCGTTTTCCTGAAATCCTGCCCCGCATTCAAGTCCTCTTCGAAGACTTACTTCAATACATTTTTGGACGATAGCTGTCATTCATAACTCTGCAGGTTTGTGAATTACAGTGCCCCTGAGCTCATGTCTTCAACTCGTTTTCTTGTGAGCTGGCCGCAAAACCGCAGGATTTCTTCAGGCCATAATCTCTTTCCGGCAGGGCTTGCTGAGCCTTTGTTTAATTCCTCTTCCTGGTCGGAAATGAGCGTTCCTTTTGCCGGTGCAGGCACCTACAGCTAGTCTCTCATTGGTTCTCCCTATTCCTGTACATCTTGCGCAGAAATTGCAAACTGTGACAAACAGGAGGTTAATGGCACTGACTCTCCAAGTGGGGAGAGTGTTAGTAAAGCGTCTGGAATGGTGAACCCGAGTACCAGGGGACGAAAACTGAGATGCATTTGAAAACGTTTCCCGGTCACACAGTGCACTGTACTGTGGGTTTCCCATGCATGTTTTAGCTGAAGGAAGAATCCCTTAAACCTGGAGAGTTGGGACCCATGGAATGGGTACCATGCAGTATGACTTCAAAGGGTCTGCGTTTGCTCACCGAACCTCACCAATGCTATCAGCCTGAAGTGTCCAGCCTTATGTCTCACCCAGCTCTGGGTGTAGATGTGGTAAATCCAGGTTGCATCACAAGCCCTGAATGAATTATTTAAGAATTGCTCTCTATTTCACTGTCATTGTGTTTTGTCTTTGAAATTTATTTTGATAATGGGATTTATCGGATTTTCACTGCTGCATTTAGCCCGTTGTACACACGCTTGATTTCATTATGGAGACATATAAATCCATGGGTTTTAAGATTCTTACTTGTCAGGTATCTTGCAAGGCGTTGAATATGGGGTGTTGAGTCCATTTCGTTGAGCAAGGAGTAGGTCTTGTCTATTATATATTTGGCTTATGCAACGGTATCTGTGCTAATTTCAATCTCTGGTTTTATGCAGCACCCCAACTCACCTTTCCCCATAAGCAAGCATAAGTTGGTTTTCGAAATTTGAGACCCTGTTCTGTTTTGTACTTCAGTTCATGTGTAGCCAAGTTTACATTCCGTGTATTACTGATATATTATGATGTTTCTTTTTCTGTGTGACGTATTTCTCGTAGAATCATCGTACCTGAATCCACTCATTATGCCGCTACGGGCCTGAAGACGTAGATTTCATTGCTGAGTGATATTTCATTGTACGTGCGTACCAGAACTTCCTTATCAATTTTTTCCTTTCTCGGATATTTAACTTGTACCATAGACAAGGTTCTTGTAAACAGAGCCATCCCAAACTTTGGGGTGGCTGTGTGTTTGTGATTTTAATTTCCCTAAGCTATAGGACCATAAGTGGAAGTGCCATAGGCTGTGTTGCTTTGTTTCCTACGTGTTTCTGGAAACACCATACACTTCTCCAGAGTGGTTGTTGGCAATTTACATCCCGCCCATCAGCATGACAAGGCTCCCTGTTCTCCATGACCTGTCCTGACTTTCTGGATTTTACATTTTTTTCAGATGGCCGTTTTGACCGGGGGGCAGTGAGACTTCATTGTAGTGCAGATTTCCATTACACGCTTGCTTGGTTGGCCAAAAAGGGCGTATGCGTTTTTTCCTGAATATATTCAGGAAAAAACGCATACGCCCTTTTTGGCCAAGTGCATCATTGTCGACATTCTGCCTCTTTTCCTATGCTTTTAGTACAATTCCAGTCTACCCCCTGAAATCGTTTTCCTGAAATTCTGCCCCGCTTTCAAGTCCTCTTCGAAGACTTACTTAAATGTATTTTTGGATGATAGCTGTCATTCATAACTCTGCAAGTTTGTGAAGTACAGTCCCCTTGAGCTCATTTCTTCAACTCGCTTTCTTGTGAGCTGGCTGCAAAACCGCAGGATTGCTTCAGGCCCTAATCATTTTCCGGCAGGGCACGCTGAGCCTTTGGTTAATTCCTCTTCCTGGTGGGAAATGAGCGTTCCATTAGCCCGTGCAGACACCTACAGCTAGTCTCTCATTGCTTCTCCCTATTCCTGTTCATCTTGCACAGAAATTGCAAACTGTGCCAAACAGGAGGTTAAAGGCACTGACTCTCCAAGTGGGGAGAGTGTTAGTAAAGCGTTCAAATGTTGAACCCGAGTACCAGGGGACGAAAACTGAGATGCATTTGAAAACGTTTCCCAATCACACAGTGGACCATACTCTGGGTTTCCCATGCATGTTTTAGCTGAAGGAAGAATCCCTGAAACCTGGAGAGTTGGGATCCATGGAATGGGTACCATGCAGTATGAGTTCAAAGGGTCTGCGTTTGCTCACCGAACCTCACCAATGCTATCAGCCCGTAGTGTCCAGCCTTATGTCTCATCCAGCTCTGGGTGTAGATGTGGTAAATCCAGGTTGCATCACAAGCCCTGAATGAATTATTTAAGAATTGCTCTCTATTTCACTGTCATTGTGTTTTGTTTTTGAAATTCAATTTGATAATGGGATTTATCGGATTTACACTGCTGCTTTTAGGCCACTGTACACACGCTTGATTTCCTTATGGAGACATATAAATCCATGGGTTTTAAGATTCTTACTTGTCAGGTATCTTCCCAGGCGTTGAATATAGGGTGTTGAGTCCATTTCGTTGAGCAAGGAGTAGGTTTTGTCTATTATATATTTGGCTTATGGAACGGTATCTGTGCTAATTTCAATCTCTGGTTTTATGCAGCATCCCAACTGACCTTTCCCCATAAGCAAGCATAAGTTGGTTTGCTAAAATTGAGACCCTGTTCTGTTTTGTAATTCAGTTCATGGGTAGCCAAGTTTACATTCCGTGTATTAGTGATAACTTATGATGTTTCTTTTTCTGTCTGACTTATTTCTCATAGAATCATCGTACCTGAATCCACTCATTATGCCGCTATGGTCCTGATGACGTAGATTTCATTGCTGAGTGATATTCCATTGTACGTGCGTACCACAACTTCTTTATCCATTTTATGCTTTCTCGGATATTTAACTGCTACCGTAGATGAGGTTCTTGTAAACAGAGCCATCCCAAACTTTGGGGTGGCTGTGTGTTTTTGATTTTAATTTCCCTAAGCTATAGGACCATAAGTGGAAGTGCCATAGGCTGTGTTGCTTTGTTTCCTACGTGTTTCAGGAAACACCATACACTTTTCCAGAGTGACTGTTGGCAATTTAAATCCGCCCATCAGCATGACAAGGCTCCCTGTTCTCCATGACCTGTCCTGCCTTTCTGGATTTTACACTTTTTTCAGATGGCCCTTTTGACCGGGGGGCAGTGAGACTTCATTGTAGTGCAGATTTCCTTTACACGCTTGCTTGGTTGGCCAAAAAGGGCGTATGCGTTTTTTCCTGAATATATTCAGGAAAAAACGCATACGCCCTTTTTGGCCAAGTGCATCATTGTCAACATTCTGCCTCTTTTCCTATGCTTTAAGTGCAATTCCAGAATACCCACTGAAATCGTTTTCCTGAAATTCTGCCCCGCTTTCAAGTCCTCTTCGAAGACTTACTTCTATACATTTTTGGCCGATAGGTGTCATTCATAACTCTGCAGGTTTGTGAATTACAGTGCCCCTGAGCTCCTTTCTTCAACTCGCTTTCTTGTGAGCTGGCCGCAAAACCGCAGGATTGCTTCAGGCCCTAATCTCTTTCCAGCAGGGCACGCTGAGCCTTTGGTTAATTCCTCTTCCTGGTGGGAAATGAGCGTTCCATTTGCCCGTGCAGACACCTACAGCTAGTCTCTCATTGCTTCTCCCTATGCCTGTTCATCTTGCGCAGAAATTGCAAAGTGTGCCAAACAGGAGGTTAAATGCACTGACTCTCCAAGTGGGGAGAGTGTTAGTAAAGCGTCTGGAATGGTGAACCCGAGTACCAGGGGACGAAAACTGAGATGCATTTGAAAACGTTTGCCAATCACACGGTGGACCATACTATGGGTTTCCCATGCATGTTTTAGCTGAAGGAAGAATCCCTTAAACCTGGAAATTTGGGACGCATGTAATGGTTACCATGCAGTATGACTTCAAAGGGTCTGCGTTTGCTCACCGAACCTCACCAATGCTATCAGCCCGAAGTGTCCAGCCTTATGTCTCACCCAGCTCTGGGTGTAGATGTGGGAAATCCAGGTTGCATCACAAGCCCTGAATGAATTATTTAAGAATTGCTCTCTATTTCACTGTCATTTTGTTTTGTTTTTGAAATTTATTTTGATAATGGGATTTATCGGATTTTCACTGCGGCCTTTAGGCCGCTGTACACACGCTTGATTTCCTTATGGAGACATATAAATCCATGGGTTTTAAGATTCTTACTTGTCAGGTATCTTGCCAGGCGTTGAATATGGGGTGTTGAGTCCATTTCGTTGAGCAAGGAGTAGGGCTTGTCTATTATATATTTGGCTTATGGAACGGTATCTGTGCTAATTTCAATCTCTGGTTTTATGCAGCACCCCAACTCACCTTTCCCCATAAGCAAGCATAAGTTGGTTTTCTAAATTTGAGACCCTGTTCTGTTTTGTAATTCAGTTTATGTGTAGCCAAGTTTACATTCCGTGTATTACTGATATATTATGATGTTTCTTTTTCTGTGTGACTTATTTCTCGTAGAATCATCGTACCTGAATCCACTCATTATGCCGCTATGGGCCTGAAGACGTAGATTTCATTGCTGAGTGATATTCCATTGTACGTGCGTACCAGAACTTCTTTATCCATTTTTTCCTTTCTCGGATATTTAACTTGTACCGTAGACAAGGTTCTTGTAAACAGAGCCATCCCAAACTCTGGGGTGGCTGTGTGTTTTTGATTTTAATTTCCCTAAGCTATAGGACCATAAGTGGAAGTGACATAGGCTGTGTTGCTTTGTTTCCTACGTGTTTCAGGATACACCATACATTTCTCCAGAGTGGCTGTTGGCAATTTACATCCCGCCCATCAGCATAACAAGGCTCCCTGTTCTCCATGACCTGTCCTGTCTTTCTGGATTTTACTCTTTTTTCAGATGGCCCTTTTGACCGGGGGGCAGTGAGACTTCATTGTAGTGCAGATTTCCTTTACACGCTTGCTTGGTTGGCCAAAAAGGGCGTATGCGTTTTTTCCTCAGGAAAAAACGCATACGCCCTTTTTGGCCAAGTCCATCATTTTCGACATTCTGCCTCTTTTCCTATGCTTTAAGTGCAATTCCAGTCTACCCCCTGAAATCGTTTTCCTGAAATTCTGCCCCGCTTTCAAGTCCTCTTTGAAGACTTACTTCAGTACATTTTTGGACGATAGCTGTCATTCATAACTCTGCAGGTTTGTGAATTACAGTGCCCCTGAGCTCCTTTCTTCAACTCGTTTTCTTGTGAGCTGGCCGCAAAACCGCAGGATTGCTTCAGGCCCTAATCTGTATCCGGCATGGCACGCTGAGCCTTTGGTTAATTCCCCTTCCTGGTGGGAAATGAGCGTTCAATTTGCCCGTGCAGACACCAACAGCTAGTCTCTCATTGGTTCTCCCTATGCCTGTTCATCTTGCGCAGAAATTGCAAACTGTGCCAAACAGGAGGTTAAAGGCACTGACTCTCCAAGTGGGGAGAGTGTTAGTAAAGCGTTCAAATGTTGAACCCGATTACCAGGGTCGAAAACTGAGATGCATTTGAAAACGTTTCCCAATCACATGGTGGACCATACTCTGGGTTTCCCATGCATGTTTTAGCTGAAGGAAGAATCCCTTAAACCTAGAGAGTTGGGACCCATGGAATGGGTACCATGCAGTATGACTTCAAAGGGTCTGCGTTTGCTCACCGAACCTCACCAATGCTATCAGCCCGAAGTGTCCAGCCTTATGTCTCACCCAGCTCTGGGTGTAGATGTGGGAAATCCAGGTTGCATCACAAGCCCTGAATGAATTATTTAAGAATTGCTCTCTATTTCACTGTCATTGTGTTTTGTTTTTGAAATTTATTTTGATAATGGGATTTATCGGATTTTCACTGCTGCCTTTAGGCCGCTGTACACACGCTTGATTTCCTTATGGAGACATATAAATCCATGGGTTTTAAGATTCTTACTTGTCAGGTATCTTGCCAGGCGTTGAATATGGGGTGTTGAGTCCATTTCGTTGAGCAAGGAGTAGGTCTTGTCTATTATATATTTGGCTTATGGAACGGTATCTGTGCTAATTTCAATCTCTGGTTTTATGCAGCACCCCAACTCACCTTTCCCCATAAGCAAGCATAAGTTTGTTTTCTAAATTTGAGTCCCTGTTCTGTTTTGTAATTCAGTTTATGTGTAGCCAAGTTTACATTCCGTGTATTACTGATATATTATGATGTTTCTTTTTCTGTGTGACTTATTTCTCGTAGAATCATCGTACCTGAATCCACTCATTATGCCGCTATGGGCCTGAAGACGTAGATTTCATTGCTGACTGATATTCCATTGTACGTGCGTACCAGAACTTCTTTATCCATTTTTTCCTTTCTCGGATATTTAACTTGTACCGTAGACAAGGTTCTTGTAAACAGAGCCATCCCAAACTTTGGGGTGGCTGTGTGTTTTTGATTTTAATTTCCCTAAGCTATAGGACCATAAGTGGAAGTGACATAGGCTGTGTTGCTTTGTTTCCTACGTGTTTCAGGATACACCATACATTTCTCCAGAGTGGCTGTTGGCAATTTACATCCCGCCCATCAGCATAACAAGGCTCCCTGTTCTCCATGACCTGTCCTGTCTTTCTGGATTTTACTCTTTTTTCAGATGGCCCTTTTGACCGGGGGGCAGTGAGACTTCATTGTAGTGCAGATTTCCTTTACACGCTTGCTTGGTTGGCCAAAAAGGGCGTATGCGTTTTTTCCTGAATATATTCAGGACAAAACGCATACGCCCTTTTTGGCCAAGTGCATCATTGTCGACATTCTGCTTCTTTTCCTATGCTTTAAGTGCAATTCCAGTCTACCCCCTGAAATCGTTTTCCTGAAATTCTGCCCCGCTTTCAAGTCCTCTTTGAAGACTTACTTCAGTACATTTTTGGACGATAGCTGTCATTCATAACTCTGCAGGTTTGTGAATTACAGTGCCCCTGAGCTCCTTTCTTCAACTCGTTTTCTTGTGAGCTGGCCGCAAAACCGCAGGATTGCTTCAGGCCCTAATCTGTTTCCGGCATGGCACGCTGAGCCTTTGGTTAATTCCCCTTCCTGGTGGGAAATGAGCGTTCAATTTGCCCGTGCAGACACCAACAGCTAGTCTCTCATTGATTCTCCCTATGCCTGTTCATCCTCCGCAGAAATTGCAAACTGTGCCAAACAGGCGGTTAAAGGCACTGACTCTCCAAGTGGGGAGAGTGTTAGTAAAGCGTTCAAATGTTGAACCCGAGTACCAGGGTCGAAAACTGAGATGCATTTGAAAACGTTTCCCAATCACATGGTGGACCATACTCTGGGTTTCCCATGCATGTTTTAGCTGAAGGAAGAATCCCTTAAACCTGGAGAGTTGGGACCCATGGAATGGGTACCATGCAGTATGACTTCAAAGGGTCTGCGTTTGTTCACCGAACCTCACCAATGCTATCAGCCCGAAGTGTCCAGCCTTATGATTCATCCAGCTCTGGGTGTAGATGTGGTAAATCCAGGTTGCATCACAAGCCCTGAATGAATTATTTAAGAATTGCTCTCTATTTCACTGTCATTGTGTTTTGTTTTTGAAATTCATTTTGATAATGGGATTTATCGGATTTTCACTGCTGCCTTTAGGCCGCTGTACACAAGCTTGATTTCCTTATGGAGACATATAAATCCATGGGTTTTAAGATTCTTACTTGTCAGGTATCTTGCCAGGCGTTGAATATGGGGTGTTGAGTCCATTTCGTTGAGCAAGGAGTAGGGCTTGTCTATAATATATTTGGCTTATGGAACAGTATCTGTGCTAATTTCAATCTCTGGTTTTATGCAGCACCCCAACTCACCTTTCCCCATAAGAAAGCATAAGTTGGTTTTCTAAATTTGAGACCCTGTTCTGTTTTGTAATTCAGTTCATGGGTAGCCAAGTTTACATTCCGTGTATTAGTCATATCTTATGATGTTTCTTTTTCTGTGTGACTTATTTCTCGTAGAATCATCGTACCTGAATCCACTCATTATGCCGCTACGGGCCTGATGACGTAGATTTCATTGCTGAGTGATATTCCATTGTACGTGCGTACCACAACTTCTTTATCCATTTTTTACTTTCTGGGATATTTTACTTGTACCGTAGACGAGGTTCTTGTAAACAGAGCCATCCCAAACTTTGGGGTGGCTCTGTGTTTTTGATTTTAATTTCCCTAAGCTATAGGACCATAAGTGGAAGTGACATAGGCTGTGTTGCTTTGTTTCCTACGTGTTTCAGGATACACCATACATTTCTCCAGAGTGGCTGTTGGCACTTTCCATCCCACCCATCAGCATAACAAGGCTCCCTGTTCTCCAAGACCTGTCCTGCCTTTCTGGATTTTACACTTTTTTCAGATGGCCCTTTTGACCGGGGGGCAGTGAGACTTCATTGTAGTGCAGATTTCCTTTACACGCTTGCTTGGTTGGCCAAAAAGGGCGTATGCGTTTTTTCCTGAATATATTCAGGAGAAAACGCATACGCCTTTTTTGGCCAAGTGCATCATTGTCGACATTCTGCCTCTTTTCCTATGCTTTAAGTGCAATTCCAGTCTACCCCCTGAAATCGTTTTCCTGAAATTCTGCCCCGCTTTCAAGTCCTCTTTGAAGACTTACTTCAGTACATTTTTGGACGATAGCTGTCATTCATAACTCTGCAGGTTTGTGAATTACAGTGCCCCTGAGCTCCTTTCTTCAACTCTTTTTCTTGTGAGCTGGCCGCAAAACCGGAGGACTGCTTCAGGCCCTAATCTGTTTCCGGCATGGCACGCTGAGCCTTTGGTTAATTCCTCTTCCTGGTGGGAAATGAGCGTTCCATTTGCCCGTGCAGACACCAACAGCTAGTCTCTCATTGGTTCTCCCTATGCCTGTTCATCTTGCGCAGAAATTGCAAACTGTGCCAAACAGGAGGTTAAATGCACTGACTCTCCAAGTGGGGAGAGTGTTAGTAAAGCGTCTGGAATGGTGAAACCAAGTACCAGGGGACGAAAACTGAGATGCATTTGAAAACGTTTCCCAATAACACAGCGGACGATAGTCTGGGTTTCCCATGCATGTTTTAGCTGAAGGAAGAATCCCTTAAACCTAGAGAGTTGGGACCCATGGAATGGGTACCATGCAGTATGACTTCAAAGGGTCTGTGTTTGCTCACCGAACCTCACCAATGCTATCAGCCCGAAGTGTCCAGCCTTATGTCTCACCCAGCTCTGGGTGTAGATGTGGGAAATCCAGGTTGCATCACAAGCCCTGAATGAATTATTTAAGAATTGCTCTCTATTTCACTGTCATTGTGTTTTGTTTTTGAAATTTATTTTGATAATGGGATTTATCGGATTTTCACTGCTGCCTTTAGGCCGCTGTACACACGCTTGATTTCCTTATGGAGACATATAAATCCATGGGTTTTAAGATTCTTACTTGTCAGGTATCTTGCCAGGCGTTGAATATGGGGTGTTGAGTCCATTTCGTTGAGCAAGGAGTAGGTCTTGTCTATTATATATTTGGCTTATGGAACGGTATCTGTGCTAATTTCAATCTCTGGTTTTATGCAGCACCCCAACTCACCTTTCCCCATAAGCAAGCATAAGTTTGTTTTCTAAATTTGAGTCCCTGTTCTGTTTTGTAATTCAGTTTATGTGTAGCCAAGTTTACATTCCGTGTATTACTGATATATTATGATGTTTCTTTTTCTGTGTGACTTATTTCTCGTAGAATCATCGTACCTGAATCCACTCATTATGCCGCTATGGGCCTGAAGACGTAGATTTCGTTGCTGACTGATATTCCATTGTACGTGCGTACCAGAACTTCTTTATCCATTTTTTCCTTTCTCGGATATTTAACTTGTACCGTAGACAAGGTTCTTGTAAACAGAGCCATCCCAAACTTTGGGGTGGCTGTGTGTTTTTGATTTTAATTTCCCTAAGCTATAGGACCATAAGTGGAAGTGACATAGGCTGTGTTGCTTTGTTTCCTACGTGTTTCAGGATACACCATACATTTCTCCAGAGTGGCTGTTGGCAATTTACATCCCGCCCATCAGCATAACAAGGCTCCCTGTTCTCCATGACCTGTCCTGTCTTTCTGGATTTTACTCTTTTTTCAGATGGCCCTTTTGACCGGGGGGCAGTGAGACTTCATTGTAGTGCAGATTTCCTTTACACGCTTGCTTGGTTGGCCAAAAAGGGCGTATGCGTTTTTTCCTGAATATATTCAGGACAAAACGCATACGCCCTTTTTGGCCAAGTGCATCATTGTCGACATTCTGCTTCTTTTCCTATGCTTTAAGTGCAATTCCAGTCTACCCCCTGAAATCGTTTTCCTGAAATTCTGCCCCGCTTTCAAGTCCTCTTTGAAGACTTACTTCAGTACATTTTTGGACGATAGCTGTCATTCATAACTCTGCAGGTTTGTGAATTACAGTGCCCCTGAGCTCCTTTCTTCAACTCGTTTTCTTGTGAGCTGGCCGCAAAACCGCAGGATTGCTTCAGGCCCTAATCTGTTTCCGGCATGGCACGCTGAGCCTTTGGTTAATTCCCCTTCCTGGTGGGAAATGAGCGTTCAATTTGCCCGTGCAGACACCAACAGCTAGTCTCTCATTGATTCTCCCTATGCCTGTTCATCCTCCGCAGAAATTGCAAACTGTGCCAAACAGGCGGTTAAAGGCACTGACTCTCCAAGTGGGGAGAGTGTTAGTAAAGCGTTCAAATGTTGAACCCGAGTACCAGGGTCGAAAACTGAGATGCATTTGAAAACGTTTCCCAATCACATGGTGGACCATACTCTGGGTTTCCCATGCATGTTTTAGCTGAAGGAAGAATCCCTTAAACCTGGAGAGTTGGGACCCATGGAATGGGTACCATGCAGTATGACTTCAAAGGGTCTGCGTTTGTTCACCGAACCTCACCAATGCTATCAGCCCGAAGTGTCCAGCCTTATGATTCATCCAGCTCTGGGTGTAGATGTGGTAAATCCAGGTTGCATCACAAGCCCTGAATGAATTATTTAAGAATTGCTCTCTATTTCACTGTCATTGTGTTTTGTTTTTGAAATTCATTTTGATAATGGGATTTATCGGATTTTCACTGCTGCCTTTAGGCCGCTGTACACAAGCTTGATTTCCTTATGGAGACATATAAATCCATGGGTTTTAAGATTCTTACTTGTCAGGTATCTTGCCAGGCGTTGAATATGGGGTGTTGAGTCCATTTCGTTGAGCAAGGAGTAGGGCTTGTCTATAATATATTTGGCTTATGGAACAGTATCTGTGCTAATTTCAATCTCTGGTTTTATGCAGCACCCCAACTCACCTTTCCCCATAAGAAAGCATAAGTTGGTTTTCTAAATTTGAGACCCTGTTCTGTTTTGTAATTCAGTTCATGGGTAGCCAAGTTTACATTCCGTGTATTAGTCATATCTTATGATGTTTCTTTTTCTGTGTGACTTATTTCTCGTAGAATCATCGTACCTGAATCCACTCATTATGCCGCTACGGGCCTGATGACGTAGATTTCATTGCTGAGTGATATTCCATTGTACGTGCGTACCACAACTTCTTTATCCATTTTTTACTTTCTGGGATATTTTACTTGTACCGTAGACGAGGTTCTTGTAAACAGAGCCATCCCAAACTTTGGGGTGGCTCTGTGTTTTTGATTTTAATTTCCCTAAGCTATAGGACCATAAGTGGAAGTGACATAGGCTGTGTTGCTTTGTTTCCTACGTGTTTCATGATACACCATACATTTCTCCAGAGTGGCTGTTGGCACTTTCCATCCCACCCATCAGCATAACAAGGCTCCCTGTTCTCCAAGACCTGTCCTGCCTTTCTGGATTTTACACTTTTTTCAGATGGCCCTTTTGACCGGGGGGCAGTGAGACTTCATTGTAGTGCAGATTTCCTTTACACGCTTGCTTGGTTGGCCAAAAAGGGCGTATGCGTTTTTTCCTGAATATATTCAGGAGAAAACGCATACGCCTTTTTTGGCCAAGTGCATCATTGTCGACATTCTGCCTCTTTTCCTATGCTTTAAGTGCAATTCCAGTCTACCCCCTGAAATCGTTTTCCTGAAATTCTGCCCCGCTTTCAAGTCCTCTTTGAAGACTTACTTCAGTACATTTTTGGACGATAGCTGTCATTCATAACTCTGCAGGTTTGTGAATTACAGTGCCCCTGAGCTCCTTTCTTCAACTCTTTTTCTTGTGAGCTGGCCGCAAAACCGGAGGACTGCTTCAGGCCCTAATCTGTTTCCGGCATGGCACGCTGAGCCTTTGGTTAATTCCTCTTCCTGGTGGGAAATGAGCGTTCCATTTGCCCGTGCAGACACCAACAGCTAGTCTCTCATTGGTTCTCCCTATGCCTGTTCATCTTGCGCAGAAATTGCAAACTGTGCCAAACAGGAGGTTAAAGGCACTGACTCTCCAAGTGGGGAGAGTGTTAGTAATGCGTCTGGAATGGTTAACCCGAGTACCAGGGGACGAAAACTGAGATGCATTTGAAAACGTTTCCCAGTCACACGGCCGACGATAGTCTGGGTTTCCCATGCATGTTTTAGCTGAAGGAAGAATTCCTTAAACCTGGAGAGTTGGGACCCATGGAATGGGTACCATGCAGTATGACTTCAAAGGGTCTGCGTTTGCTCACCGAACCTCACCAATGCTATCAGCCCGAAGTGCCCAGCCTTATGTCTCACCCAGCTCTGGGTGTAGATGTGGTAAATCCAGGTTGCATCAGAAGCCCTGAATGAATTATTTAAGAATTGCTCTCTATTTCACTGTCATTGTGTTTTGTTTTTGAAATTTATTTTGATAATGGGATGTATCGGATTTTCACTGCTGCATTTAGGCCGCTGTACACATGCTTGATTTCCTTATGGAGACATATAAATCCATGGGTTTTAAGATTCTTACTTGTCAGGTATCTTGCCAGGCGTTGAATATGGGGTGTTGAGGCCATTTTGTTGAGCAAGGAGTAGGGCTTGTCTATTATATATTTGGCTTATGGAACGGTATCTGTGCTAATTTCAATCTCTGGTTTTATGCAGCACCCCAACTCACCTTTCCCCATAAGCAAGCATAAGTTGGTTTTCTAAATTTGAGACCCTGTTCTGTTTTGTAATTCAGTTTATGTGTAGCCAAGTTTACATTCCGTGTATTACTGATATATTATGATGTTTCTTTTTCTGTGTGACTTATTTCTCGTAGAATCAACATACCTGAATCCACTCATTATGCCGCTATGGGAGTGAAGACGTAGATTTCATTGCTGAGTGATATTCCATTGTACGTGCGTACCAGAACTTCTTTATCCATTTTTTCCTTTCTCGGATATTTAACTTGTTCTGTAGACAACGTTCTTGTAAACAGAGCCATCCCAAACTTTGGGGTGGCTCTGTGTTTGTGATTTTAATTTCCCTAAGCTATAGGACCATAAGTGGAAGTGACATAGGCTGTGTTGCTTTGTTTCCTACGTGTTTCAGGATACACCATACATTTCCCCAGAGTGGCTGTTGGCAATTTACATCCCGCCCATCAGCATAACAAGACTCCCTGTTCTCCAAGACCTGTCCTGCCTTTCTGGATTTTACACTTTTTTCAGATGGCCCTTTTGACTGGGGGGCAGTGAGACTTCATTGTAGTGCAGATTTCCTTTACACGCCTGCTTGGTTGGCTAAAAAGTGCGTATGCGTTTTTTCCTGAATATATTCAGGAAAAAACGCATACGCACTTTTTGGCCAAGTGCATCATTGTGGACATTCTGCCTCTTTTCCTATGCTTTAAGTGCAATTCCAGTCTATCCCCTGAAATCGTTTTCCTGAAATTCTGCCCCGCTTTCAACTTCTTTTCGAAGACTTACTTCAATACATTTTTGGACGATAGCTGTCATTCATAACTCTGCAGGTTTGTGAATTTCAGTGGCCCTGAGCTCCTTTCTTCAACTCACTTTCTTGTGAGCTGGCTGCAAAACCGCAGGATTGCTTAAGGCGCTAATCTGTTTCTGGCAGGGCACGCTGAGCCTTTGGTTAATTCCACTTCCTGGTGGGAAATGAGCGTTCCATTTGCCAGTGCAGACACCTACAGCTAGTCTCTCATTGGTTCTCCCTATTCCTGTTCATCTTGCGCAGAAATTGCAAACTGTGCCAAACAGGAGTTTAAAGTCCCTGACTCTCCAAGTGGGGAGAGTGTTAGTAAAGCGTCTGCAATGCTGAACCCGAGTACCAGGGTTCGAAAACTGAGATGCATTTGAAAACGTTTCCCAATCACACGGTGGACCATACTCTGGGTTTCCCATGCATGTTTTAGCTGAAGGAAGAATCTCTTAAACGTGGAGAGTTGGGACCCATGGAATGGGTACCGTGCAGTATGACTTCAAAGGGTCTGCGTTTGCTCACCGAACCTCACCAATGCTATCAGCCCGATGTGTCCAGCCTTATGTCTCACCCAGCTCTCGGTGTAGATGTTGTAAATCCAGGTTGCATCACAAGCCCTGAATGAATTATTTAAGAATTGCTCTCTATTTCACTGTCATTGTGTTTTGTTTTTGAAATTTATTTTGATAATGGGACTTATCGGATTTTCACTGCTGCGTTTAGGCCGCTGTACACACGCTTGATTTCCTTATGGAGACATATAAATCCATGGGATTTAAGATTCTTACTTGTCAGGTATCTTCCGAGGCGTTGAATATGGGGTGTTGAGTCCATTTCGTTGAGCAAGGAGTAGGTCTTGTCTATTATATATTGAGCTTATGGAAAGGTATCTGTGCTAATTTCACTCTCTGGTTTTATGCAGCACCCCAACTCACCTTTCCCCATATGCAAGCATAAGTTGGTTTTCTAAATTTGAGACCCTGTTCTGTTTTGTAATTCAGTTTATGTGTAGCCAAGTTTACATTCCGTGTATTACTTATATATTATGATGTTTCTTTTTCTGGGTGACGTATTTCTCGTAGAATCATCGTACCTGAATCCACTCATTATGCCGCTATGGGCCTGAAGACGTAGATTTCTTTGCTGAGTGATATTCCATTGTACGTGCGTACCAGAACTTCTTTATCCATTTTTTCCTTTCTTGGATATTTAACTTGTACCGTAGACAAGGTTCTTGTAAACAGAGACATCCCAAACTTTGGGGTGGCTGTGTGTTTGTGATTTTAATTACCCTAAGCTATAGGACCATATTGGAAGTGACATAGGCTGTTTTGCTTTGTTTCCTACGTGTTTCAGGATACACCATACATTTCTCCAGAGTGGTTGTTGGCAATTTACATCCCGCCCATCAGCATAACAAGGCTCCCTGTTCTCTAAGACCTGTCCTGCCTTTCTGTATTTTACACTATTTTCAGATGGCCCTTTTGACCGGGGGGCAGTGAGACTTCATTGTAGTGCAGATTTCCTTTACACGCTTGCTTGGTTGGCCAAAAAGTGCGTATGCGTTTTTTCCTGAATATATTCAGGAAAAACGCATACGCCCTTTTTGGCCAAGTGCATCATTGTCGACATTCTGCCTCTAATCTTATTCTTTAAGTGCAATTCCAGTCTACCCCCTGAAATCGTTTTCCTGAAATTCTGCCCCGATTTCAAGTCCTCTTCGAAGACTTACTTCAAAACATTTTTGGACGATAGCTGTCATTCATTACTCTGCAGGTTTGTGAATTACAGTGCCCCTGAGCTCCTTTCTTCAACTCGCTTTCTTGTGAGCTGGCCACAAACCCGAAGGATTGCTTCAGGCCCTAATATAGTTCCGGCATGGCATGCTGAGCCTTTGGTTAATTCCTCTTCCTTGTGGGAAATGAGCGTTAAATTTGCATGTGCAGACACCTTCACATGAGTCGTCATGGTGCCCCTTTGCCCCGGTTATCTCTATGGAGGTTGGAGTTGGAGGGCCTCCTCCCTCAAGATCAGTGTGCCCACGGAGCCAACCCTGCAACTTCAGGGCATGGTTGGGGGTTAGGATCACCACGAGGGTTCCTTTTCCCTTAGGAGGGAGGTGGCCTTTTGGGCTGCTGATTTCCAGGTTATCAGATACTGCCAGTATCTTGGCCACATGTGGCGGTGGGCCAAGCCCCTTGGTGACCGTAGTTTATCCTACCTGGATCGCATTCTTGCATTGTTCCATTTCAAGTGGTCCCAGGTTTTGCACTAATACTCCAGTGGCGATTCACCGTTCACCAGGAATGTAAAGGTCAAAGGGTTTAGCTAAATTAGGGAGTTCCAGGGCAAGGGTCTGAATTGACTGCTCTTTCCATTCTTGAAAGGCCACTTCTGCATTCTATTCAAAAGGATCATCACCTTTTCCTTTCAGTGTTTCATATAGAGGCCGAGCTAGTAGACTGTAGTTAGGGATCCAGAAGCAGCAAACCCTGGCCTCCCCAGGAACCCCTAAGCTGTCTTCTAGTTTTAGAAATGGGTAAGGCTGTAAATTGTTTCTTCCCTTTCCTGGGATGGGCTTCTCCGACCTTCTGTGAGAATGAAGCCCAGGCAGGTCACCGTAGTCTGTGATATTTGAGCTTTTTCTTGGACAACTTGTATCCTTTATTGGCTTGGTAGTTCAGAGGTCTCCTTAGTAGGGCTGGCGATCAGAATGTCGTCTGCATATTGAAGGAGTGTTTCCTTTTCCAGAGGTAGAACTTTTAGGTCTTTAGCTGAGCTTTCCCCAAAGATGGTGTGGGAATTTTTGAACCCTTGGGGCAACACGGCCCGGAAGTATTGTTTTAGTTGTATGTTGAGTCCTGCCACTCACAAGCCAAAATTTCTTGTGACTCTGGGACTAATAGAATACAAAAGAAGGCATCATTGAAGACTAATACAGAATACCATGTCCTGGTGGTTGGTAGAATGACCAGCAGGGTGTAGGATTTAGGAACTACTGGAGGTATATCCTCGGTGGCTTCACTGACTGTCCTGACATCCTTTACCAGGACTCCAGCAGCCCATGGGGCTCTCGAGGTCAGGCCAATCCCAGGATATGGAGCTCACCTGGGCAGGTACCCCACCCCAGCCCACGGGGCTCTCGTGGTCAGGCCCCTCCCAGGATACAGAGCTGCCCTTGCAGGTACCATGGCAGGGCTGGGAACACAGGAACCGTGCATATCGCCCTCATTGCAGAGCACTCCCAGCTCACCTGTCACTCAGATCTGACACAGAGCACCTCAGAGCAGGACTTGAACTAACAAACAGCAGCTCCGACAGGTCTGTGACCCTGGGCATCACTCTGTGTGGCCTCCCTCCACCTGGTGTTCCAGAGACTTCCACTGCACCCGGGGCACCAGGCCTCTGTCTCCACCCACCAGCCACCCCTCCTCTCCCTGACTCCTGGGTTCCTCTCATTAGGAGAGGGTTTTCTTGAAGTTGTCTCCCACTCATGGGCCAGATAATATAATTAGAAAACAAGCCAGAGCTGCAGCCCCTTGTCTATCCTGACTCTCAGGAGCCCACACCTGTTCCTTGGACCTGGCCGATTCAGCAAGTTCCAGTTTCTGCAACTGTGAGCCCCTGAGGGGTGATTATTGGCTGGCCTGGGAAGCCTGACCGTGCCGGCCAGCCCTCCCCAGGTGTGCCTGGGTTCAGATCAATATAAACACCGCTCCAGGCAGCAAGAGCCCCTGCAGCTGTGCCTGACGCCATTTTCTCTGCCCTGTCAGCAGTCTTGGGGCTGGACTGGTGGGAGGGAGTGAGAGGCCACGGCTTTGTGGGTGGCCCAGTGTGAGTGGGGCTCTGCTGGACTTTCTGCAGCAGTTGCCAAGATGCCACCTGCTAAAGAAGAGGATGTGTCACCCATACCTGCCGCTGGAATTTCTCCCTGGGCAGAGGTGAGTGAGGAAGAAAGCAGTGGGGGCCGGGACAGCAGGGGTATCTCAGGCAGGGAAATGGAAAGCTTCCAGAAGAGCACCCAGGGCCAGGACCATCCTGGCTGGCCTGCAGGCACCAAGTCGGCTGGCATGCTGTCGCTCATGTGGCTCCATGGCCCTTCCTCTAGGCTTTCAAGTCCTTGTACATATTCAGGTGTTTTACCTGGGAAGGGTGGGAACATTTCAGCAGCAGCTGGCCTGGGGCTCAGCCCACGTTTACTCACAGATGCCTCGGCACGGTCCCCCAGCTTTGCAATGAGGACGCTTGTTGCGTGGGGCCTGCTGGCTGAATGGGAGATGATTCCCCACCACCGACCAACTTCAGAATTGTTTACAACTGGAGCAAGTGCCCTGATACGGTTTTCCTCTGTGTAGCTGGTGGGTTCTGTTTTTTTTTCTTTTTTGGTTCAAGGTAGATTTTATTCCTCTTTTTTGTATTTACAGATATAAGCATGGAAATAATTTATTCATATAAATACATGTATGTGAAGGGAAGAATATTTTTTCTGTTTTACTTTTTGTAATTTGAATTTTATTTTATTTTTTTATACAGCAGGTTCTTTTTGGTTATCTATTTTATACATATAAATGTATACATGCCAATCCCAATCTCTCAACTCCTCCCACCACCACCCCCCAACAGCTTTCCCCCCTTGGTGTCCATACGTTTGTTGTCTACATCTGTTGCTCTATTTCTGCCTTGCAAAACGGTTCATCTGTACAATTTGTCTAGGTTCCACATATAGCCATTAATAGACAAGATTTCTTTTTCTCTTTCTGACTTACTTCACTCTGTATGACAGTCTCTAGATCCATCAACGTCTCTACAAATGACCCAATTTCATTCCTTTTTATGGCTTAGTAATATTCCATTTTATATATGTACCACGTCTTTATGCATTCGTCTGTCTGTGGGCATTTAGGTTGCTTCCATTACCTGGATATTGTAAATAGTGATGCAATGAACATTGCGGTGAATGTCTCTTTTTGATTTATGGTTTTGTCTGGGTATATGCCCAGTAGTGGGACTGCTGTATCATATGGTAATTCTATTCTTAGTTTTATAAGAAACTCCATAACTTTCTCCACAGTGACTGTATCAATTTCATTCCCAACAATAGCGGAAGAGGGTTCCTTATCTCCACACCCTTTCCAGCATTTGTTGTTTGTAGATTTTCTGATGATGCCCATTCTAACAGGTGTGAGGTGATACACCATGGATGAGTCTATTTCGTTGAGCAAAGAGTAGGTCTTGTCTATTACATATTTGGCTTATGGAACGGTATGTGTGCTAATTTCAATCTCTGGTTTTATACAGCACCGCAACTCAACTTTCCCCTTAAGCAAGCATAAGTTTTTATCTAAATGTGAGACTCTGTTCGGTTTTGGAATTCAGTTTATGTGTAGCCAAGTTTACACTCTCTCTATTAGTGATATCTTATGATAATTACCTTTCTCTGTGTGACATATTTCTCTTAGAATCATCATACTTAAATCCACTCAATTTGCTGCTACAGGCCTGATGACATTGATTTCATTGCTGAGTGATATTCCATTGTACGTAAGTAGCACAACTCCTTTATCCATATTTTTCTTTCTGGGATATTTAATTTGTACTGGACTCAAGGTTCTTGTAAACACAGCAGCCCTAAATTTGGTGTTGGCTGTGTCTTGTTGATTTTAATTTTCCTAAGCTATAGGGCCAAAAGTGGAAGTGCCCTAGGGTCTGTAGCTTTGTTTTTCAGATGTTTCAGGATACACCATAAACATCTCCAGAGTGTCTGTTGGCAATTTACATCCCGCCCATCAGCATAACAAGGCTCCCTGTTCTCCATGGCCTGTCCTGTGTTTCTGGTTTTTACACATTTTTCAGATGGCCCTTTTGACGAATGGGAAATGAGACTTCATTGTAGTGCGGATTTCCATTGCTCGAGTGCTTGGTTGGCCAAAAAGGGCATATGTGTTTTTTCCTGAATATATTCAGGAAAAAATGTTTACGCACTTTTGTCCAAGTGCATCACTGTCAAAGATCTGCCGCTTTTCACATGCTTTAAACGCAATTCCAATCTACCTCCTGAAATATGATTCCTGCAATTCTGCCTCGTTTTGAAGTCCTCTTTGCAGACTTACTTCAGTATATTTTTGCCAATAGCTGTCATTTATAACTCTGCAGGTTTGTGAATTACAGTGCCCGTGATTTCCTTTCTTAACTCGTTTCCTTGAAAGCTGGCCACAGAACCGCAGGTTTGCTTTAGGCCATAATCAGGGTCTGGCACGGCACTCTGAGCCTTTGGTTAATTCCTCTTCCTGGTGGGAAATTAGAGTTAAATGTGCCCCTCCGGACACCTGCCTCACTCCCAGCCCCTTGGTGATGTGTGTCCTGTGGTTTGAGGCCACATGTGCTGGGTTCCTCACCTTTGGCTGATGTGGCCCCACTGGTGTGAGGACACTCCTGCCTGGTTCCCATCCCCTTGGTGATGTGGGCCATCCGCTGAGAGTCTGATCCTGGTTGGGTTCCTCACACTTCTGTGAGGTGGGCCCTCTTCTCTGACGTCACTCCTGCCTGGCTGGCACACCCCGCCTTGGCGAAGTCGGCCCTCTGGTGGGATTTGGTGCCTGCTGGGGGTCTCCTGCCCTCGGTAATGAGGGCCCTCTGGCGTCAGGCCCTAATTCCTGGGCTCCCAATATTTTCTGATATGCGCCCTGTGGTTCGAGTACACTCGTGCCAGGTTCCCAACCCCATGGGAATGTGGGCCTTCTGCTCTGAGGTCCCAACCGTGGGTTGCTCAGTTTCATGATGAGGGCCCTCTGCTGTGAGTTCTCTCCGGCCTGGATCCCATAGCCTCGCTGCTCCTGGCCACCTGCTGGGAGGTTCCAACTGCGGGATTCCTCACCTTTTTTCTTCTATGGACCCTCTGTTTTGAGACTCCTCCTGCCTGCCTCACTCCCAGTCCCTTGGTGATGTGTGTCCTCTGGTGTGAGGCCACGTGTGCTGGGTCCCTCGCCTTTGGATGATGTGGCCACACTGGTGTGAGGACACTCCTGCCTGCTTCCTATCCCCTTGATGATGTGGGCCCTCTGGTGAGAGTCTGATCCTGGCTGGGTTCCTCACCCTTCTGTGAGGTGGGCCCTCTGCTGTGAGGTCACTCCTGCCTGGCTGGCACACCCCACCTGGGCAACATCGGCCCTCTTGTGGCACTTGGAGCCTGCTGGGAGCCTCCTCCCCTCGGTGATGGGGGCCCTCTAGCGTCAGGCCCTAACTGCTGGGTACCCACATTTTCTGATACGTGCTAAGTGGTGCGAGGACACTCCTGCGAGGTTCCCATCCCCATGGGCATGTGGGCCTTCTGCTCTAAGGTCCCAACACCTGTGTTGTTCACCGTTTCATGATGTTGTCTCTCTGGTGTTAGTTCACTCAGGCCTAGATCCCATAGACTCTGTGCTCTGAGCCGACTGCTGGGAGGTTCCTACTGCTGGATTCCTTACCTTTTTTATTCTTTGGGTCCTGTGTTTTTATGCTCCTACTTCCTGACTCACTCCCAGCCCCTTTGTGATGTAGGTCCTCTGGTTTAAGGCCACATGTACCGGTTTCCTCACCTTTATTGATGTGGCCCCACTGGTGTGAGGACACTCCTGCCTGGTTCCCATCCCCTTGGTGATTGGGGCCCTCTTGTGAGAGTCTGATCCTGTCTGGATTCCTCACACTTCTGGGAGGTGGGCCCTCTGCTGTGAGGTCACTCCTGCCTGGCTGGCACACGTCACGTTGGCGATGTGGGCCCTCAGTTGGGAGTTGGTGCCTGCTGGGAGTCTCCTCCCCTCGGTAATGAGGGCCCTCTGGCGTCAGGCCCTAACTCATGGGCTCCCAAAATTTTCTGATGTGCGCCCTGTCGTGTGAGTACACTCCAGCCAGGGTCCCTTCCCTAGGGGATGTGGGCTTTCTGCTCTGTGGTCCCAACGGCTGGGTTGCTCACAGTGTCAGAATGTGGGCCCTCTGTTTTGAGTTCAGTCAGGCCTGGATCCCATAGCCTCGCTGCTCCTGGCCGCCTGCTGGGAGGTTCCAACTGCGGGATTCCTCACCTTTTTTACGCAATGGGCCCTCTGTTTTGAGGCTCCTCCTGCCTGCCTCACTCCCAGCCCCTTGGTGATGTGTGTCCTGTAGTTTGAGGCCACGTGTGCTGGGTCCGTCACATTTCGGTGATGTGGCCCCACTGGTGTGAGGACACTCCTGCCTGGTTTCCATTCCCTTGGTGATG
This sequence comes from Delphinapterus leucas, assembly GCF_059928025.1. Classification (NCBI taxonomy): domain Eukaryota; kingdom Metazoa; phylum Chordata; class Mammalia; order Artiodactyla; family Monodontidae; genus Delphinapterus; species Delphinapterus leucas. Next base: position 12,294,708 of record NW_028322241.1, on the reverse strand, counting down.
TGGGCCCTCTGGTGAGAGTCTGATCCTCTTTGGGTTCCTCACACTTTTGTGTGGTTGGCCCTCTGCTCTGAGGTCACTCCTGCCTGGCTGGCACACCCCGCATTGGCGACGTCGGCCTTCTGGTAGAAGTTGGAGCTTGCTGGGAGCCTCCTCTCCTCAGTGATGAGGGCCCTCTGGCATCCGGCCCTAACTGCTGGGCTCCCCACATTTTCTGTTGTGTGCCCACTGGTGCGATGACACTCCTGCTTGGTTCCCTTCCCCATGGGGATGTGGGCCTTGTGCTCTGAGGTCACAACGGCTGGGTTGCTTACAGTATCACGATGAGGGCCCTCTGTTGTGAGTTCATCACTGCCTGGATCCCATAGCCTCGGTGCTCTGGGCCGCCTGCTGGGATGTTCCAACTGCTGGATTCCTCACCTTTTTATACAATGGGCCATGTGTTTTGAGGTTAATCCTGCCTGCCTCGCTCTGAGACCCATGGTGATGTGGGTCTTCTGGTTTGAGGCCACATGTGCTGGGTACCTCAACTTTCGATGATGTGGCCCCACGGGTGTGAGGACACTCGTGCCTGATTCCCAGCCCCTTGCTTATGTGGGCACTCTGGTGAGAGTCTGATCATGACTGGGTTCCTTACCCTTCTGTGAGGTGGGCGCTCTGATGTGAGGTCACTCCTGCCTGGATGGCTCACGTCGCCTTGGCGACGTAGGCCCTCTGTTGGCCACTGAAGCATGCTGGGAGCCTCCTACCCTCTTTAATGAGGGCCCTGGAAGAAACGCATATGCCCTTTTTGACCAAGTGCATCATTGTCGAAGTTCTGCCTCTTCTCCTATACTTTCAGAGGACTTCCCATCTACCTCCTGAAATCGTATTCCTGGAATTCTGCCCCGCGTTCAAGTCCTCTTTGCAGCCTTACTTCAATATATTTTTGGACGATAGCTGTCATTTATAACTCTGCAGGTTTGTGAATTACAGTGCCCCTGAGCTCCATTCTTCAACTCGCTTTCTTGTGAGCTGGCCGCAAAACCGCAGGATTGCTTCAGGCCCTAATCTGGTTCCGGCACGGCATGTTGAGCCTTTGGCTAATTCCTCTTCCTGATGGGAAATGAGCATTAAATTTGCTCGTGCAGACACCTACAGCTAATCTCTCATTGGTTCTCCCTATTCCTGTTCATCTTGCTCAGAAATTCCAAACTGTGCCAAACAGGAGGTTAAAGGCACTGACTCTCCAATTGGGGAAAGAGTTAGTAAAGCGTCTGGAATGGTAAAACCGAGTATGAGGGGAAGAAAACTGAGATGCATTTAAAAAGGTTTCCCGGTCACACGGTGGACCATATTCTGGGTTTCCCATGCGTGTTTTACCTGAAGGAAGAATCCCTTAAACCTGGAGAGGTGGGACCCATGCAATGGGTACCATGCAGTATGACTTCAAATGGCCTGCATTTTCTCACCGAACCTCACCAATGCTATCAGCCCAAAGTGTCGAACCTTATGTCTCACTCAGCTCTAGGTGTAGATGTGGTAAATCCAGGTTGCATCACAAGCCCTGAATGAATTATTTAAGAATTGCTCTCTATTTCACTGTCATTGTGTTTGTTTTTGTAGTTTATTTTGATAATGGGATTTATCGGATTTTCTCTGCTGCCTTCATGCAGATGTCCACACACTTGATTCTCTTACGGAGACATATAAATCCATGGATTTGAAGATTCTTACTAGTCATGTGTAATCCTAGGAGTTGAATATGGTGTGTTTAGTCCATTTCGTTGAGCAAGGTGTAAGTCTTGACTATTACATATTTGGCTTATGGAAAGGTATGTGTGCTAATTTCTATCTCTGGTTTTATGCAGCACCCCACCTCACCTTTCCCCATAAGCAAGCATAAGTTGGTGTTCTAAATTTGAGACCCTGTTCTGTTTTGTAATTCAGTTCATGTGTAGCCAAGTTTACATTCCGTGTATTAGTGATATCTTATGATGTTTCATTTTCTGTGTGACTTATTTCACTTAGAATCATCGTACCTGGATCCACTCAATATGCCGCGACGGGCCTGATGACATAGATTTCATTGGTGAGTGATATTCCATTGTACGTGCGTACCACAACTTCTTTAACCATTTTTCACATTCTGGGATATTTAACTTGTACCGTAGACGACGTTCTTGTAAACAGAGCTGTCCCAAACTTTGGGGTGGCTGTGTGTTTTTGATTTTAATTTCCCTAAGCTATAGGACCATAAGTGGAAGTGACATAGGCTCCGTTGCTTTGTTTCCTACGTGTTTCAGGAAACCCCATACACTTCTCCAGAGTGGCTGTTTGCAATTTACATCCCCCCCATCAGCATAACAAGTCTCCCTGTTCTCCATGACCTGTCCTGCCTTTCTGAATTTTACACTTTTTCAGATGCCCCTTTTGACCGGGGGGCAGTGAGACTTCATTGTAGTGCAGATTTCATTTACCTGCTTGCTTGCTTGGCCAAAAATGGCGTATGCGTTTTTTCCTGAATATATTCAGGAAAAAACGCATACGCACTTTTTGGCCAGTGCATCATTGTCGACATTCTCCCTCTATTCCTATGCTTTAAGTGCAATTCCAGTCTACCCCCTGAAATCGTTTTCCTGAAATTCTGCCCCGCTTTCAAGTCCTATTCGAAGACTTACTTCAATACATTTTTGGACGATAGCTGTCATTCATAACTCTGCAGGTTTGTGAATTACAGTGCCCCTGAGCTCGTTTCCTCAACTCGCTTTCTTGTGAGCTGGCCGCAAAACCGCAGGATTGCTGCAGGCCCTAATCTGTTTCCGTCAGGGCACACTGAGCCTTTCGTGAATTCCTCTTCCTGGTGGGAAATGAGCGTTCCATTTGCCCGTGCAGACACCTACAGCTAGTCTCTCATTGTTTCTCCCTATTCCTGTTAATCTTGCGTAGAAATTGCAAACTGTGCCAAACAGGAGGTTAAAGGCACTGACTCTCCAAGTGGGGAGAATGTTAGTAAAGTGTCTGGAATGGTGAACCCGAGGACCAGGGTTCGAAAACTCAGATATATTTGAAAACGTTTCCCAATCACACGGTGGACAATACTCTGGGTTTCCCATGCATGTCTTAGCTGAAGGAAGAATCCCTTAAACCTGGAGAGCTGGGAACCATGGAATGGGTACCATGCAGTATGACTACAAAGGGTCTGCGTTTGCTCACCGAACCTCACAAATGCTATCAGCCCGAAGTGTCCAGCCGTATATCTCACCCAGCTCTGGGTGTAGATGTGGTAAATCCAGGTTGCATCACAAGCCCTGAATGAATTATTTAAGAATTGCTCTCTATTTCACTGTCAATGTGTTTTGGTTTTGAAATTTATTTTGATAATGGGATTTATCGGATTTTCACTGCTGCGTTTAGGCTGCTGTACACACGCTTGATTTCCTTATGGAGACATATAAATCCATGGGTTTTAAGATTCTTACTTGTCAGGTATATTCCCAGGCTTTGAGTCCGTTTCGTTGAGCAAGGAGTAGGGCTTGTCTATTATATATTTGGCTTATGGAACGGTATCTGTGCTAATTTCAATCTCTGGTTTTATGCAGCACCCCAACTCACCTTTCCCCATAAGCAAGCATAAGTTGGTTTTCTAAATTTGAGACCCTGTTCTGTTTTGTAATTCAGTTCATGGGTAGCCAAGTTTACATTCCGTGTATTAGTCATATCTTATGATGTTTCTTTTTCTGTGTGACTTATTTCTCGTAGAATCATCATACCTGAATCCACTCATTATGCCGCTACGGGCCTGATGAAGTAGATTTCATTGCTGAGTGATATTCCATTGTACGTGCGTACCACAACTTCTTTATCCATTTTTTGCTTTCTGGGATATTTTACTTGTACCGTAGACGAGGTTCTTGTAAACAGAGCCGTCCCAAACTCTGGGGTGGCTGTGTGTTTTTGATTTTAATTTCCCTAAGCTATAGGACCATAAGTGGAAGTGACATAGGCTGTGTTGCTTTGTTTCCCACGTGTTTCTTGAAACACCATACACTTCTCCAGAGTGGTTGTTGGCAATTTACATCCCGCCCATCAGCATGACAAGGCTCCCTGTTCTCCATGACCTGTCCTGCCTTTCTGGATTTTACACTTTTTTCAGATGGCCCTTTTGACCGGGGGGGCAGTGAGACTTCATTGTAGTGCAGATTTCCTTTACAGGCTTGCTTGGTTGGCCAAAAAGGGCGTATGCGTTTTTTCCTGAATATATTCAGGAAAAAACGCATACGCCCTTTTTGGCCAAGTGCATCGTTGTCGACATTCTGCCTCTTTTCCTATGCTTTTAGTACAATTCCAGTCTACCCCCTGAAATCGTTTTCCTCAAATTCTGCCCCGCATTCAAGTCCTCTTCGAAGACTTACTTCAATACATTTTTGGACGATAGCTGTCATTCATAACTCTGCAGGTTTGTGAATTACAGTGCCCCTGAGCTCATGTCTTCAACTCGTTTTCTTGTGAGCTGGCCGCAAAACCGCAGGATTGCTTCAGGCCGTAATCTCTTTCCGGCAGGGCTTGCTGAGCCTTTGTTTAATTCCTCTTCCTGGTCGGAAATGAGCGTTCCTTTTGCCCGTGCAGGCACCTACAGCTAGTCTCTCATTGGTTCTCCCTATTCCTGTACATCTTGCGCAGAAATTGCAAACTGTGCCAAACAGGAGGTTAATGGCACTGACTCTCCAAGTGGGGAGAGTGTTAGTAAAGCGTCTGGAATGGTGAACCCGAGTACCAGGGGACGAAAACTGAGATGCATTTGAAAACGTTTCCCGGTCACACAGTGCACTGTACTGTGGGTTTCCCATGCATGTTTTAGCTGAAGGAAGAATCCCTTAAACCTGGAGAGTTGGGACCCATGGAATGGTTACCATGCAGTATGACTTCAAAGGGTCTGCGTTTGCTCACCGAACCTCACCAATGCTATCAGCCCGAAGTGCCCAGCCTTATGTCTCACCCAGCTCTGGGTGTAGATGTGGTAAATCCAGGTTGCATCACAAGCCCTGAATGAATTATTTAAGAATTGCTCTCTATTTCACTGTCATTGTGTTTTGTTTTTGAAATTTATTTTGATAATGGGATTTATCGGATTTTCACTGCTGCATTTAGGCCGTTGTACACACGCTTGATTTCCTTATGGAGACATATAAATCCATGGGTTTTAAGATTCTTACTTGTCAGGTATCTTGCAAGGCGTTGAATATGGGGTGTTGAGTCCATTTCGTTGAGCAAGGAGTAGGTCTTGTCTATTATATATTTGGCTTATGGAACGGTATCTGTGCTAATTTCAATCTCTGGTTTTATGCAGCACCCCAACTCACCTTTCCCCATTAGCAAGCATAAGTTGGTTTTCTAAATTTGAGACCCTGTTCTGTTTTGTAATTCAGTTTATGTGTAGCCAAGTTTACATTCCGTGTATTACTTATATATTATGATGTTTCTTTTTCTGGGTGACGTATTTCTCGTAGAATCATCGTACCTGAATCCACTCATTATGCCGCTATGGGCCTGAAGACGTAGATTTCTTTGCTGAGTGATATTCCATTGTACGTGCGTACCAGAACTTCTTTATCCATTTTTTCCTTTCTTGGATATTTAACTTGTACCGTAGACAAGGTTCTTGTAAACAGAGCCATCCCAAACTTTGGGGTGGCTGTGTGTTTGTGATTTTAATTACCCTAAGCTATAGGACCATATTGGAAGTGACATAGGCTGTGTTGCTTTGTTTCCTACGTGTTTCAGGATACACCATACATTTCTCCAGAGTGGCTGTTGGCAATTTACATCCCGCCCATCAGCATAACAAGGCTCCCTGTTCTCCAAGACCTGTCCTGCCTTTCTGGATTTTACACTTTTTTCAGATGGCCCTTTTGACCGGGGGGTAGTGAGACTTCATTGTAGTGCAGATTTCCTTTACACGCTTGCTTGGTTGGCCAAAAAGTGCGTATGCGTTTTTTCCTGAATATATTCAGGAAAAAACGCATACGCCCTTTTTGGCCAAGTGCATCATTGTCGACATTCTGCCTCTAATCTTATTCTTTAAGTGCAATTCCATTCTACCCCCTGAAATCGTTTTCCTGAAATTCTGCCCCGATTTCAAGTCCTCTTCGAAGACTTACTTCAAAACATTTTTGGACGATAGCTGTCATTCATTACTCTGCAGGTTTGTGAATTACAGTGCCCCTGAGCTCCTTTCTTCAACTCGCTTTCTTGTGAGCTGGCCACAAACCTGAAGGATTGCTTCAGGCCCTAATATAGTTCTGGCATGGCATGCTGAGCCTTTGGTTAATTCCTCTTCCTTGTGGGAAATGAGCGTTAAATTTGCATGTGCAGACACCTTCACATGAGTCGTCATGGTGCCCCTTTGCCCCGGTTATCTCTATGGAGGTTGGAGTTGGAGGGCCTCCTCCCTCAAGATCAGTGTGCCCACGGAGCCAACCCTGCAACTTCAGGGCATGGTTGGGGGTTAGGATCACCACGAGGGTTCCTTTTCCCTTAGGAGGGAGGTGGCCTTTTGGGCTGCTGATTTCCAGGTTATCAGATACTGCCAGTATCTTGGCCAGATGTGGCGGTGGGCCAAGCCCCTTGGTGACCGTAGTTTATCCTACCTGGATCGCATTCTTGCATTGTTCCATTTCAAGTGGTCCCAGGTTTTGCACTAATACTCCAGTGGCGATTCACCGTTCACCAGGAATGTAAAGGTCAAAGGGTTTAGCTAAATTAGGGAGTTCCAGGGCAAGGGTCTGAATTGACTGCTCTTTCCATTCTTGAAAGGCCACTTCTGCATTCTATTCAAAAGGATCATCACCTTTTCCTTTCAGTGTTTCATATAGAGGCCGAGCTAGTAGACTGTAGTTAGGGATCCAGAAGCAGCAAACCCTGGCCTCCCCAGGAACCCCTAAGCTGTCTTCTAGTTTTAGAAATGGGTAAGGCTGTAAATTGTTTCTTCCCTTTCCTGGGATGGGCTTCTCCGACCTTCTGTGAGAATGAAGCCCAGGCAGGTCACCGTAGTCTGTGATATTTGAGCTTTTTCTTGGACAACTTGTATCCTTTATTGGCTTGGTAGTTCAGAGGTCTCCTTAGTAGGGCTGGCGATCAGAATGTCGTCTGCATATTGAAGGAGTGTTTCCTTTTCCAGAGGTAGAACTTTTAGGTCTTTAGCTGAGCTTTCCCCAAAGATGGTGTGGGAATTCTTGAACCCTTGGGGCAACACGGCCCGGAAGTATTGTTTTAGTTGTATGTTGAGTCCTGCCACTCACAAGCCAAAATTTCTTGTGACTCTGGGACTAATAGAATACAAAAGAAGGCATCATTGAAGACTAATACAGAATACCATGTCCTGGTGGTTGGTAGCATGACCAGCAGGGTGTAGGATTTAGGAACTACTGGAGGTATATCCTCGGTGGCTTCACTGACTGTCCTGACATCCTTTACCAGGACTCCAGCAGCCCATGGGGCTCTCGAGGTCAGGCCAATCCCAGGATATGGAGCTCACCTGGGCAGGTACCCCACCCCAGCCCACGGGGCTCTCGTGGTCAGGCCCCTCCCAGGATACAGAGCTACCCTTGCAGGTACCATGGCAGGGCTGGGAACACAGGAACCGTGCATATCGCCCTCATTGCAGAGCACTCCCAGCTCACCTGTCACTCAGATCTGACACAGAGCACCTCAGAGCAGGACTTGAACTAACAAACAGCAGCTCCGACAGGTCTGTGACCCTGGGCATCACTCTGTGTGGCCTCCCTCCACCTGGTGTTCCAGAGACTTCCACTGCACCCGGGGCACCAGGCCTCTGTCTCCACCCACCAGCCACCCCTCCTCTCCCTGACTCCTGGGTTCCTCTCATTAGGAGAGGGTTTTCTTGAAGTTGTCTCCCACTCATGGGCCAGATAATATAATTAGAAAACAAGCCAGAGCTGCAGCCCCTTGTCTATCCTGACTCTCAGGAGCCCACACCTGTTCCTTGGACCTGGCCGATTCAGCAAGTTCCAGTTTCTGCAACTGTGAGCCCCTGAGGGGTGATTATTGGCTGGCCTGGGAAGCCTGACCGTGCCGGCCAGCCCTCCCCAGGTGTGCCTGGGTTCAGATCAATATAAACACCGCTCCAGGCAGCAAGAGCCCCTGCAGCTGTGCCTGACGCCATTTTCTCTGCCCTGTCAGCAGTCTTGGGGCTGGACTGGTGGGAGGGAGTGAGAGGCCACGGCTTTGTGGGTGGCCCAGTGTGAGTGGGGCTCTGCTGGACTTTCTGCAGCAGTTGCCAAGATGCCACCTGCTAAAGAAGAGGATGTGTCACCCATACCTGCCGCTGGAATTTCTCCCTGGGCAGAGGTGAGTGAGGAAGAAAGCAGTGGGGGCCGGGACAGCAGGGGTATCTCAGGCAGGGAAATGGAAAGCTTCCAGAAGAGCACCCAGGACCAGGACCATCCTGGCTGGCCTGCAGGCACCAAGTCGGCTGGCATGCTGTCGCTCATGTGGCTCCATGGCCCTTCCTCTAGGCTTTCAAGTCCTTGTACATATTCAGGTGTTTTACCTGGGAAGGGTGGGAACATTTCAGCAGCAGCTGGCCTGGGGCTCAGCCCACGTTTACTCACAGATGCCTCGGCACGGTCCCCCAGCTTTGCAATGAGGACGCTTGTTGCGTGGGGCCTGCTGGCTGAATGGGAGATGATTCCCCACCACCGACCAACTTCAGAATTGTTTACAACTGGAGCAAGTGCCCTGATACGGTTTTCCTCTGTGTAGCTGGTGGGTTCTGTTTTTTTTTCTTTTTTGGTTCAAGGTAGATTTTATTCCTCTTTTTTGTATTTACAGATATAAGCATGGAAATAATTTATTCATATAAATACATGTATGTGAAGGGAAGAATATTTTTTCTGTTTTACTTTTTGTAATTTGAATTTTATTTTATTTTTTTATACAGCAGGTTCTTTTTGGTTATCTATTTTATACATATAAATGTATACATGCCAATCCCAATCTCTCAACTCCTCCCACCACCACCCCCCAACAGCTTTCCCCCCTTGGTGTCCATACGTTTGTTGTCTACATCTGTTGCTCTATTTCTGCCTTGCAAAACGGTTCATCTGTACAATTTGTCTAGGTTCCACATATAGCCATTAATAGACAAGATTTCTTTTTCTCTTTCTGACTTACTTCACTCTGTATGACAGTCTCTAGATCCATCAACGTCTCTACAAATGACCCAATTTCATTCCTTTTTATGGCTTAGTAATATTCCATTTTATATATGTACCACGTCTTTATGCATTCGTCTGTCTGTGGGCATTTAGGTTGCTTCCATTACCTGGATATTGTAAATAGTGATGCAATGAACATTGCGGTGAATGTCTCTTTTTGATTTATGGTTTTGTCTGGGTATATGCCCAGTAGTGGGACTGCTGTATCATATGGTAATTCTATTCTTAGTTTTATAAGAAACTCCATAACTTTCTCCACAGTGACTGTATCAATTTCATTCCCAACAATAGCGGAAGAGGGTTCCTTATCTCCACACCCTTTCCAGCATTTGTTGTTTGTAGATTTTCTGATGATGCCCATTCTAACAGGTGTGAGGTGATACACCATGGATGAGTCTATTTCGTTGAGCAAAGAGTAGGTCTTGTCTATTACATATTTGGCTTATGGAACGGTATGTGTGCTAATTTCAATCTCTGGTTTTATACAGCACCGCAACTCAACTTTCCCCTTAAGCAAGCATAAGTTTTTATCTAAATGTGAGACTCTGTTCGGTTTTGGAATTCAGTTTATGTGTAGCCAAGTTTACACTCTCTCTATTAGTGATATCTTATGATAATTACCTTTCTCTGTGTGACATATTTCTCTTAGAATCATCATACTTAAATCCACTCAATTTGCTGCTACAGGCCTGATGACATTGATTTCATTGCTGAGTGATATTCCATTGTACGTAAGTAGCACAACTCCTTTATCCATATTTTTCTTTCTGGGATATTTAATTTGTACTGGACTCAAGGTTCTTGTAAACACAGCAGCCCTAAATTTGGTGTTGGCTGTGTCTTGTTGATTTTAATTTTCCTAAGCTATAGGGCCAAAAGTGGAAGTGCCCTAGGGTCTGTAGCTTTGTTTTTCAGATGTTTCAGGATACACCATAAACATCTCCAGAGTGTCTGTTGGCAATTTACATCCCGCCCATCAGCATAACAAGGCTCCCTGTTCTCCATGGCCTGTCCTGTGTTTCTGGTTTTTACACATTTTTCAGATGGCCCTTTTGACGAATGGGAAATGAGACTTCATTGTAGTGCGGATTTCCATTGCTCGAGTGCTTGGTTGGCCAAAAAGGGCATATGTGTTTTTTCCTGAATATATTCAGGAAAAAATGTTTACGCACTTTTGTCCAAGTGCATCACTGTCAAAGATCTGCCGCTTTTCACATGCTTTAAACGCAATTCCAATCTACCTCCTGAAATATGATTCCTGCAATTCTGCCTCGTTTTGAAGTCCTCTTTGCAGACTTACTTCAGTATATTTTTGCCAATAGCTGTCATTTATAACTCTGCAGGTTTGTGAATTACAGTGCCTGTGATTTCCTTTCTTAACTCGTTTCCTTGAAAGCTGGCCACAGAACCGCAGGTTTGCTTTAGGCCATAATCAGGGTCTGGCACGGCACTCTGAGCCTTTGGTTAATTCCTCTTCCTGGTGGGAAATTAGAGTTAAATGTGCCCCTCCGGACACCTGCCTCACTCCCAGCCCCTTGGTGATGTGTGTCCTGTGGTTTGAGGCCACATGTGCTGGGTTCCTCACCTTTGGCTGATGTGGCCCCACTGGTGTGAGGACACTCCTGCCTGGTTCCCATCCCCTTGGTGATGTGGGCCATCCGCTGAGAGTCTGATCCTGGTTGGGTTCCTCACACTTCTGTGAGGTGGGCCCTCTTCTCTGACGTCACTCCTGCCTGGCTGGCACACCCCGCCTTGGCGAAGTCGGCCCTCTGGTGGGATTTGGTGCCTGCTGGGGGTCTCCTGCCCTCGGTAATGAGGGCCCTCTGGCGTCAGGCCCTAATTCCTGGGCTCCCAATATTTTCTGATATGCGCCCTGTGGTTCGAGTACACTCCTGCCAGGTTCCCAACCCCATGGGAATGTGGGCCTTCTGCTCTGAGGTCCCAACCGTGGGTTGCTCAGTTTCATGATGAGGGCCCTCTGCTGTGAGTTCTCTCCGGCCTGGATCCCATAGCCTCGCTGCTCCTGGCCACCTGCTGGGAGGTTCCAACTGCGGGATTCCTCACCTTTTTTCTTCTATGGACCCTCTGTTTTGAGACTCCTCCTGCCTGCCTCACTCCCAGTCCCTTGGTGATGTGTGTCCTCTGGTGTGAGGCCACGTGTGCTGGGTCCCTCGCCTTTGGATGATGTGGCCACACTGGTGTGAGGACACTCCTGCCTGCTTCCTATCCCCTTGATGATGTGGGCCCTCTGGTGAGAGTCTGATCCTGGCTGGGTTCCTCACCCTTCTGTGAGGTGGGCCCTCTGCTGTGAGGTCACTCCTGCCTGGCTGGCACACCCCACCTGGGCAACATCGGCCCTCTTGTGGCACTTGGAGCCTGCTGGGAGCCTCCTCCCCTCGGTGATGGGGGCCCTCTAGCGTCAGGCCCTAACTGCTGGGTACCCACATTTTCTGATACGTGCTAAGTGGTGCGAGGACACTCCTGCGAGGTTCCCATCCCCATGGGCATGTGGGCCTTCTGCTCTAAGGTCCCAACACCTGTGTTGTTCACCGTTTCATGATGTTGTCTCTCTGGTGTTAGTTCACTCAGGCCTAGATCCCATAGACTCTGTGCTCTGAGCCGACTGCTGGGAGGTTCCTACTGCTGGATTCCTTACCTTTTTTATTCTTTGGGTCCTGTGTTTTTATGCTCCTACTTCCTGACTCACTCCCAGCCCCTTTGTGATGTAGGTCCTCTGGTTTAAGGCCACATGTACCGGTTTCCTCACCTTTATTGATGTGGCCCCACTGGTGTGAGGACACTCCTGCCTGGTTCCCATCCCCTTGGTGATTGGGGCCCTCTTGTGAGAGTCTGATCCTGTCTGGATTCCTCACACTTCTGGGAGGTGGGCCCTCTGCTGTGAGGTCACTCCTGCCTGGCTGGCACACGTCACGTTGGCGATGTGGGCCCTCAGTTGGGAGTTGGTGCCTGCTGGGAGTCTCCTCCCCTCGGTAATGAGGGCCCTCTGGCGTCAGGCCCTAACTCATGGGCTCCCAAAATTTTCTGATGTGCGCCCTGTCGTGTGAGTACACTCCAGCCAGGGTCCCTTCCCTAGGGGATGTGGGCTTTCTGCTCTGTGGTCCCAACGGCTGGGTTGCTCACAGTGTCAGAATGTGGGCCCTCTGTTTTGAGTTCAGTCAGGCCTGGATCCCATAGCCTCGCTGCTCCTGGCCACCTGCTGGGAGGTTCCAACTGCGGGATTCCTCACCTTTTTTACGCAATGGGCCCTCTGTTTTGAGGCTCCTCCTGCCTGCCTCACTCCCAGCCCCTTGGTGATGTGTGTCCTGTAGTTTGAGGCCACGTGTGCTGGGTCCGTCACATTTCGGTGATGTGGCCCCACTGGTGTGAGGACACTCCTGCCTGGTTTCCATTCCCTTGGTGATGTGGGCCCTCTGGTGAGAGTCTGATCCTCTTTGGGTTCCTCACACTTTTGTGTGGTTGGCCCTCTGCTCTGAGGTCACTCCTGCCTGGCTGGCACACCCCGCATTGGCGACGTCGGCCCTCTGGTAGCAGTTGGAGCTTGCTGGGAGCCTCCTCTCCTCAGTGATGAGGGCCCTCTGGCGTCCGGCCCTAACTGCTGGGCTCCCCACATTTTCTGTTGTGTGCCCACTGGTGCGATGACACTCCTGCTTGGTTCCCTTCCCCATGGGGATGTGGGCCTTGTGCTCTGAGGTCACAACGGCTGGGTTGCTTACAGTATCACGATGAGGGCCCTCTGTTGTGAGTTCATCACTGCCTGGATCCCATAGCCTCGGTGCTCTGGGCCGCCTGCTGGGATGTTCCAACTGCTGGATTCCTCACCTTTTTATACAATGGGCCATGTGTTTTGAGGTTAATCCTGCCTGCCTCGCTCTGAGACCCATGGTGATGTGGGTCTTCTGGTTTGAGGCCACATGTGCTGGGTACCTCAACTTTCGATGATGTGGCCCCACGGGTGTGAGGACACTCGTGCCTGATTCCCAGCCCCTTGCTTATGTGGGCACTCTGGTGAGAGTCTGATCATGACTGGGTTCCTTACCCTTCTGTGAGGTGGGCGCTCTGATGTGAGGTCACTCCTGCCTGGATGGCTCACGTCGCCTTGGCGACGTAGGCCCTCTGTTGGCCACTGAAGCATGCTGGGAGCCTCCTACCCTCTTTAATGAGGGCCCTGGAAGAAACGCATATGCCCTTTTTGACCAAGTGCATCATTGTCGAAGTTCTGCCTCTTCTCCTATACTTTCAGAGGACTTCCCATCTACCTCCTGAAATCGTATTCCTGGAATTCTGCCCCGCGTTCAAGTCCTCTTTGCAGCCTTACTTCAATATATTTTTGGACGATAGCTGTCATTTATAACTCTGCAGGTTTGTGAATTACAGTGCCCCTGAGCTCCATTCTTCAACTCGCTTTCTTGTGAGCTGGCCGCAAAACCGCAGGATTGCTTCAGGCCCTAATCTGGTTCCGGCACGGCATGTTGAGCCTTTGGCTAATTCCTCTTCCTGATGGGAAATGAGCATTAAATTTGCTCGTGCAGACACCTACAGCTAATCTCTCATTGGTTCTCCCTATTCCTGTTCATCTTGCTCAGAAATTCCAAACTGTGCCAAACAGGAGGTTAAAGGCACTGACTCTCCAATTGGGGAAAGAGTTAGTAAAGCGTCTGGAATGGTAAAACCGAGTATGAGGGGAAGAAAACTGAGATGCATTTAAAAAGGTTTCCCGGTCACACGGTGGACCATATTCTGGGTTTCCCATGCGTGTTTTACCTGAAGGAAGAATCCCTTAAACCTGGAGAGGTGGGACCCATGCAATGGGTACCATGCAGTATGACTTCAAATGGCCTGCATTTTCTCACCGAACCTCACCAATGCTATCAGCCCAAAGTGTCGAACCTTATGTCTCACTCAGCTCTAGGTGTAGATGTGGTAAATCCAGGTTGCATCACAAGCCCTGAATGAATTATTTAAGAATTGCTCTCTATTTCACTGTCATTGTGTTTGTTTTTGTAGTTTATTTTGATAATGGGATTTATCGGATTTTCTCTGCTGCCTTCATGCAGATGTACACACACTTGATTCTCTTACGGAGACATATAAATCCATGGATTTGAAGATTCTTACTAGTCATGTGTAATCCTAGGAGTTGAATATGGTGTGTTTAGTCCATTTCGTTGAGCAAGGTGTAAGTCTTGACTATTACATATTTGGCTTATGGAAAGGTATGTGTGCTAATTTCTATCTCTGGTTTTATGCAGCACCCCACCTCACCTTTCCCCATAAGCAAGCATAAGTTGGTGTTCTAAATTTGAGACCCTGTTCTGTTTTGTAATTCAGTTCATGTGTAGCCAAGTTTACATTCCGTGTATTAGTGATATCTTATGATGTTTCATTTTCTGTGTGACTTATTTCACTTAGAATCATCGTACCTGGATCCACTCAATATGCCGCGACGGGCCTGATGACATAGATTTCATTGGTGAGTGATATTCCATTGTACGTGCGTACCACAACTTCTTTAACCATTTTTCACATTCTGGGATATTTAACTTGTACCGTAGACGACGTTCTTGTAAACAGAGCTGTCCCAAACTTTGGGGTGGCTGTGTGTTTTTGATTTTAATTTCCCTAAGCTATAGGACCATAAGTGGAAGTGACATAGGCTCCGTTGCTTTGTTTCCTACGTGTTTCAGGAAACCCCATACACTTCTCCAGAGTGGCTGTTTGCAATTTACATCCCCCCCATCAGCATAACAAGTCTCCCTGTTCTCCATGACCTGTCCTGCCTTTCTGAATTTTACACTTTTTCAGATGCCCCTTTTGACCGGGGGGCAGTGAGACTTCATTGTAGTGCAGATTTCATTTACCTGCTTGCTTGCTTGGCCAAAAATGGCGTATGCGTTTTTTCCTGAATATATTCAGGAAAAAACGCATACGCACTTTTTGGCCAGTGCATCATTGTCGACATTCTCCCTCTATTCCTATGCTTTAAGTGCAATTCCAGTCTACCCCCTGAAATCGTTTTCCTGAAATTCTGCCCCGCTTTCAAGTCCTATTCGAAGACTTACTTCAATACATTTTTGGACGATAGCTGTCATTCATAACTCTGCAGGTTTGTGAATTACAGTGCCCCTGAGCTCGTTTCCTCAACTCGCTTTCTTGTGAGCTGGCCGCAAAACCGCAGGATTGCTGCAGGCCCTAATCTGTTTCCGTCAGGGCACACTGAGCCTTTCGTGAATTCCTCTTCCTGGTGGGAAATGAGCGTTCCATTTGCCCGTGCAGACACCTACAGCTAGTCTCTCATTGTTTCTCCCTATTCCTGTTAATCTTGCGTAGAAATTGCAAACTGTGCCAAACAGGAGGTTAAAGGCACTGACTCTCCAAGTGGGGAGAATGTTAGTAAAGTGTCTGGAATGGTGAACCCGAGGACCAGGGTTCGAAAACTCAGATATATTTGAAAACGTTTCCCAATCACACGGTGGACAATACTCTGGGTTTCCCATGCATGTCTTAGCTGAAGGAAGAATCCCTTAAACCTGGAGAGCTGGGAACCATGGAATGGGTACCATGCAGTATGACTACAAAGGGTCTGCGTTTGCTCACCGAACCTCACAAATGCTATCAGCCCGAAGTGTCCAGCCGTATATCTCACCCAGCTCTGGGTGTAGATGTGGTAAATCCAGGTTGCATCACAAGCCCTGAATGAATTATTTAAGAATTGCTCTCTATTTCACTGTCAATGTGTTTTGGTTTTGAAATTTATTTTGATAATGGGATTTATCGGATTTTCACTGCTGCGTTTAGGCTGCTGTACACACGCTTGATTTCCTTATGGAGACATATAAATCCATGGGTTTTAAGATTCTTACTTGTCAGGTATATTCCCAGGCTTTGAGTCCGTTTCGTTGAGCAAGGAGTAGGGCTTGTCTATTATATATTTGGCTTATGGAACGGTATCTGTGCTAATTTCAATCTCTGGTTTTATGCAGCACCCCAACTCACCTTTCCCCATAAGCAAGCATAAGTTGGTTTTCTAAATTTGAGACCCTGTTCTGTTTTGTAATTCAGTTCATGGGTAGCCAAGTTTACATTCCGTGTATTAGTCATATCTTATGATGTTTCTTTTTCTGTGTGACTTATTTCTCGTAGAATCATCATACCTGAATCCACTCATTATGCCGCTACGGGCCTGATGAAGTAGATTTCATTGCTGAGTGATATTCCATTGTACGTGCGTACCACAACTTCTTTATCCATTTTTTGCTTTCTGGGATATTTTACTTGTACCGTAGACGAGGTTCTTGTAAACAGAGCCGTCCCAAACTCTGGGGTGGCTGTGTGTTTTTGATTTTAATTTCCCTAAGCTATAGGACCATAAGTGGAAGTGACATAGGCTGTGTTGCTTTGTTTCCCACGTGTTTCTTGAAACACCATACACTTCTCCAGAGTGGTTGTTGGCAATTTACATCCCGCCCATCAGCATGACAAGGCTCCCTGTTCTCCATGACCTGTCCTGCCTTTCTGGATTTTACACTTTTTTCAGATGGCCCTTTTGACCGGGGGGGCAGTGAGACTTCATTGTAGTGCAGATTTCCTTTACAGGCTTGCTTGGTTGGCCAAAAAGGGCGTATGCGTTTTTTCCTGAATATATTCAGGAAAAAACGCATACGCCCTTTTTGGCCAAGTGCATCGTTGTCGACATTCTGCCTCTTTTCCTATGCTTTTAGTACAATTCCAGTCTACCCCCTGAAATCGTTTTCCTCAAATTCTGCCCCGCATTCAAGTCCTCTTCGAAGACTTACTTCAATACATTTTTGGACGATAGCTGTCATTCATAACTCTGCAGGTTTGTGAATTACAGTGCCCCTGAGCTCATGTCTTCAACTCGTTTTCTTGTGAGCTGGCCGCAAAACCGCAGGATTGCTTCAGGCCGTAATCTCTTTCCGGCAGGGCTTGCTGAGCCTTTGTTTAATTCCTCTTCCTGGTCGGAAATGAGCGTTCCTTTTGCCCGTGCAGGCACCTACAGCTAGTCTCTCATTGGTTCTCCCTATTCCTGTACATCTTGCGCAGAAATTGCAAACTGTGCCAAACAGGAGGTTAATGGCACTGACTCTCCAAGTGGGGAGAGTGTTAGTAAAGCGTCTGGAATGGTGAACCCGAGTACCAGGGGACGAAAACTGAGATGCATTTGAAAACGTTTCCCGGTCACACAGTGCACTGTACTGTGGGTTTCCCATGCATGTTTTAGCTGAAGGAAGAATCCCTTAAACCTGGAGAGTTGGGACCCATGGAATGGTTACCATGCAGTATGACTTCAAAGGGTCTGCGTTTGCTCACCGAACCTCACCAATGCTATCAGCCCGAAGTGCCCAGCCTTATGTCTCACCCAGCTCTGGGTGTAGATGTGGTAAATCCAGGTTGCATCACAAGCCCTGAATGAATTATTTAAGAATTGCTCTCTATTTCACTGTCATTGTGTTTTGTTTTTGAAATTTATTTTGATAATGGGATTTATCGGATTTTCACTGCTGCATTTAGGCCGTTGTACACACGCTTGATTTCCTTATGGAGACATATAAATCCATGGGTTTTAAGATTCTTACTTGTCAGGTATCTTGCAAGGCGTTGAATATGGGGTGTTGAGTCCATTTCGTTGAGCAAGGAGTAGGTCTTGTCTATTATATATTTGGCTTATGGAACGGTATCTGTGCTAATTTCAATCTCTGGTTTTATGCAGCACCCCAACTCACCTTTCCCCATTAGCAAGCATAAGTTGGTTTTCTAAATTTGAGACCCTGTTCTGTTTTGTAATTCAGTTTATGTGTAGCCAAGTTTACATTCCGTGTATTACTTATATATTATGATGTTTCTTTTTCTGGGTGACGTATTTCTCGTAGAATCATCGTACCTGAATCCACTCATTATGCCGCTATGGGCCTGAAGACGTAGATTTCTTTGCTGAGTGATATTCCATTGTACGTGCGTACCAGAACTTCTTTATCCATTTTTTCCTTTCTTGGATATTTAACTTGTACCGTAGACAAGGTTCTTGTAAACAGAGCCATCCCAAACTTTGGGGTGGCTGTGTGTTTGTGATTTTAATTACCCTAAGCTATAGGACCATATTGGAAGTGACATAGGCTGTGTTGCTTTGTTTCCTACGTGTTTCAGGATACACCATACATTTCTCCAGAGTGGCTGTTGGCAATTTACATCCCGCCCATCAGCATAACAAGGCTCCCTGTTCTCCAAGACCTGTCCTGCCTTTCTGGATTTTACACTTTTTTCAGATGGCCCTTTTGACCGGGGGGTAGTGAGACTTCATTGTAGTGCAGATTTCCTTTACACGCTTGCTTGGTTGGCCAAAAAGTGCGTATGCGTTTTTTCCTGAATATATTCAGGAAAAAACGCATACGCCCTTTTTGGCCAAGTGCATCATTGTCGACATTCTGCCTCTAATCTTATTCTTTAAGTGCAATTCCATTCTACCCCCTGAAATCGTTTTCCTGAAATTCTGCCCCGATTTCAAGTCCTCTTCGAAGACTTACTTCAAAACATTTTTGGACGATAGCTGTCATTCATTACTCTGCAGGTTTGTGAATTACAGTGCCCCTGAGCTCCTTTCTTCAACTCGCTTTCTTGTGAGCTGGCCACAAACCCGAAGGATTGCTTCAGGCCCTAATATAGTTCTGGCATGGCATGCTGAGCCTTTGGTTAATTCCTCTTCCTTGTGGGAAATGAGCGTTAAATTTGCATGTGCAGACACCTTCACATGAGTCGTCATGGTGCCCCTTTGCCCCGGTTATCTCTATGGAGGTTGGAGTTGGAGGGCCTCCTCCCTCAAGATCAGTGTGCCCACGGAGCCAACCCTGCAACTTCAGGGCATGGTTGGGGGTTAGGATCACCACGAGGGTTCCTTTTCCCTTAGGAGGGAGGTGGCCTTTTGGGCTGCTGATTTCCAGGTTATCAGATACTGCCAGTATCTTGGCCAGATGTGGCGGTGGGCCAAGCCCCTTGGTGACCGTAGTTTATCCTACCTGGATCGCATTCTTGCATTGTTCCATTTCAAGTGGTCCCAGGTTTTGCACTAATACTCCAGTGGCGATTCACCGTTCACCAGGAATGTAAAGGTCAAAGGGTTTAGCTAAATTAGGGAGTTCCAGGGCAAGGGTCTGAATTGACTGCTCTTTCCATTCTTGAAAGGCCACTTCTGCATTCTATTCAAAAGGATCATCACCTTTTCCTTTCAGTGTTTCATATAGAGGCCGAGCTAGTAGACTGTAGTTAGGGATCCAGAAGCAGCAAACCCTGGCCTCCCCAGGAACCCCTAAGCTGTCTTCTAGTTTTAGAAATGGGTAAGGCTGTAAATTGTTTCTTCCCTTTCCTGGGATGGGCTTCTCCGACCTTCTGTGAGAATGAAGCCCAGGCAGGTCACCGTAGTCTGTGATATTTGAGCTTTTTCTTGGACAACTTGTATCCTTTATTGGCTTGGTAGTTCAGAGGTCTCCTTAGTAGGGCTGGCGATCAGAATGTCGTCTGCATATTGAAGGAGTGTTTCCTTTTCCAGAGGTAGAACTTTTAGGTCTTTAGCTGAGCTTTCCCCAAAGATGGTGTGGGAATTCTTGAACCCTTGGGGCAACACGGCCCGGAAGTATTGTTTTAGTTGTATGTTGAGTCCTGCCACTCACAAGCCAAAATTTCTTGTGACTCTGGGACTAATAGAATACAAAAGAAGGCATCATTGAAGACTAATACAGAATACCATGTCCTGGTGGTTGGTAGCATGACCAGCAGGGTGTAGGATTTAGGAACTACTGGAGGTATATCCTCGGTGGCTTCACTGACTGTCCTGACATCCTTTACCAGGACTCCAGCAGCCCATGGGGCTCTCGAGGTCAGGCCAATCCCAGGATATGGAGCTCACCTGGGCAGGTACCCCACCCCAGCCCACGGGGCTCTCGTGGTCAGGCCCCTCCCAGGATACAGAGCTACCCTTGCAGGTACCATGGCAGGGCTGGGAACACAGGAACCGTGCATATCGCCCTCATTGCAGAGCACTCCCAGCTCACCTGTCACTCAGATCTGACACAGAGCACCTCAGAGCAGGACTTGAACTAACAAACAGCAGCTCCGACAGGTCTGTGACCCTGGGCATCACTCTGTGTGGCCTCCCTCCACCTGGTCTTCCAGAGACTTCCACTGCACCCGGGGCACCAGGCCTCTGTCTCCACCCACCAGCCACCCCTCCTCTCCCTGACTCCTGGGTTCCTCTCATTAGGAGAGGGTTTTCTTGAAGTTGTCTCCCACTCATGGGCCAGATAATATAATTAGAAAACAAGCCAGAGCTGCAGCCCCTTGTCTATCCTGACTCTCAGGAGCCCACACCTGTTCCTTGGACCTGGCCGATTCAGCAAGTTCCAGTTTCTGCAACTGTGAGCCCCTGAGGGGTGATTATTGGCTGGCCTGGGAAGCCTGACCGTGCCGGCCAGCCCTCCCCAGGTGTGCCTGGGTTCAGATCAATATAAACACCGCTCCAGGCAGCAAGAGCCCCTGCAGCTGTGCCTGACGCCATTTTCTCTGCCCTGTCAGCAGTCTTGGGGCTGGACTGGTGGGAGGGAGTGAGAGGCCACGGCTTTGTGGGTGGCCCAGTGTGAGTGGGGCTCTGCTGGACTTTCTGCAGCAGTTGCCAAGATGCCACCTGCTAAAGAAGAGGATGTGTCACCCATACCTGCCGCTGGAATTTCTCCCTGGGCAGAGGTGAGTGAGGAAGAAAGCAGTGGGGGCCGGGACAGCAGGGGTATCTCAGGCAGGGAAATGGAAAGCTTCCAGAAGAGCACCCAGGACCAGGACCATCCTGGCTGGCCTGCAGGCACCAAGTCGGCTGGCATGCTGTCGCTCATGTGGCTCCATGGCCCTTCCTCTAGGCTTTCAAGTCCTTGTACATATTCAGGTGTTTTACCTGGGAAGGGTGGGAACATTTCAGCAGCAGCTGGCCTGGGGCTCAGCCCACGTTTACTCACAGATGCCTCGGCACGGTCCCCCAGCTTTGCAATGAGGACGCTTGTTGCGTGGGGCCTGCTGGCTGAATGGGAGATGATTCCCCACCACCGACCAACTTCAGAATTGTTTACAACTGGAGCAAGTGCCCTGATACGGTTTTCCTCTGTGTAGCTGGTGGGTTCTGTTTTTTTTTCTTTTTTGGTTCAAGGTAGATTTTATTCCTCTTTTTTGTATTTACAGATATAAGCATGGAAATAATTTATTCATATAAATACATGTATGTGAAGGGAAGAATATTTTTTCTGTTTTACTTTTTGTAATTTGAATTTTATTTTATTTTTTTATACAGCAGGTTCTTTTTGGTTATCTATTTTATACATATAAATGTATACATGCCAATCCCAATCTCTCAACTCCTCCCACCACCACCCCCCAACAGCTTTCCCCCCTTGGTGTCCATACGTTTGTTGTCTACATCTGTTGCTCTATTTCTGCCTTGCAAAACGGTTCATCTGTACAATTTGTCTAGGTTCCACATATAGCCATTAATAGACAAGATTTCTTTTTCTCTTTCTGACTTACTTCACTCTGTATGACAGTCTCTAGATCCATCAACGTCTCTACAAATGACCCAATTTCATTCCTTTTTATGGCTTAGTAATATTCCATTTTATATATGTACCACGTCTTTATGCATTCGTCTGTCTGTGGGCATTTAGGTTGCTTCCATTACCTGGATATTGTAAATAGTGATGCAATGAACATTGCGGTGAATGTCTCTTTTTGATTTATGGTTTTGTCTGGGTATATGCCCAGTAGTGGGACTGCTGTATCATATGGTAATTCTATTCTTAGTTTTATAAGAAACTCCATAACTTTCTCCACAGTGACTGTATCAATTTCATTCCCAACAATAGCGGAAGAGGGTTCCTTATCTCCACACCCTTTCCAGCATTTGTTGTTTGTAGATTTTCTGATGATGCCCATTCTAACAGGTGTGAGGTGATACACCATGGATGAGTCTATTTCGTTGAGCAAAGAGTAGGTCTTGTCTATTACATATTTGGCTTATGGAACGGTATGTGTGCTAATTTCAATCTCTGGTTTTATACAGCACCGCAACTCAACTTTCCCCTTAAGCAAGCATAAGTTTTTATCTAAATGTGAGACTCTGTTCGGTTTTGGAATTCAGTTTATGTGTAGCCAAGTTTACACTCTCTCTATTAGTGATATCTTATGATAATTACCTTTCTCTGTGTGACATATTTCTCTTAGAATCATCATACTTAAATCCACTCAATTTGCTGCTACAGGCCTGATGACATTGATTTCATTGCTGAGTGATATTCCATTGTACGTAAGTAGCACAACTCCTTTATCCATATTTTTCTTTCTGGGATATTTAATTTGTACTGGACTCAAGGTTCTTGTAAACACAGCAGCCCTAAATTTGGTGTTGGCTGTGTCTTGTTGATTTTAATTTTCCTAAGCTATAGGGCCAAAAGTGGAAGTGCCCTAGGGTCTGTAGCTTTGTTTTTCAGATGTTTCAGGATACACCATAAACATCTCCAGAGTGTCTGTTGGCAATTTACATCCCGCCCATCAGCATAACAAGGCTCCCTGTTCTCCATGGCCTGTCCTGTGTTTCTGGTTTTTACACATTTTTCAGATGGCCCTTTTGACGAATGGGAAATGAGACTTCATTGTAGTGCGGATTTCCATTGCTCGAGTGCTTGGTTGGCCAAAAAGGGCATATGTGTTTTTTCCTGAATATATTCAGGAAAAAATGTTTACGCACTTTTGTCCAAGTGCATCACTGTCAAAGATCTGCCGCTTTTCACATGCTTTAAACGCAATTCCAATCTACCTCCTGAAATATGATTCCTGCAATTCTGCCTCGTTTTGAAGTCCTCTTTGCAGACTTACTTCAGTATATTTTTGCCAATAGCTGTCATTTATAACTCTGCAGGTTTGTGAATTACAGTGCCTGTGATTTCCTTTCTTAACTCGTTTCCTTGAAAGCTGGCCACAGAACCGCAGGTTTGCTTTAGGCCATAATCAGGGTCTGGCACGGCACTCTGAGCCTTTGGTTAATTCCTCTTCCTGGTGGGAAATTAGAGTTAAATGTGCCCCTCCGGACACCTGCCTCACTCCCAGCCCCTTGGTGATGTGTGTCCTGTGGTTTGAGGCCACATGTGCTGGGTTCCTCACCTTTGGCTGATGTGGCCCCACTGGTGTGAGGACACTCCTGCCTGGTTCCCATCCCCTTGGTGATGTGGGCCATCCGCTGAGAGTCTGATCCTGGTTGGGTTCCTCACACTTCTGTGAGGTGGGCCCTCTTCTCTGACGTCACTCCTGCCTGGCTGGCACACCCCGCCTTGGCGAAGTCGGCCCTCTGGTGGGATTTGGTGCCTGCTGGGGGTCTCCTGCCCTCGGTAATGAGGGCCCTCTGGCGTCAGGCCCTAATTCCTGGGCTCCCAATATTTTCTGATATGCGCCCTGTGGTTCGAGTACACTCCTGCCAGGTTCCCAACCCCATGGGAATGTGGGCCTTCTGCTCTGAGGTCCCAACCGTGGGTTGCTCAGTTTCATGATGAGGGCCCTCTGCTGTGAGTTCTCTCCGGCCTGGATCCCATAGCCTCGCTGCTCCTGGCCACCTGCTGGGAGGTTCCAACTGCGGGATTCCTCACCTTTTTTCTTCTATGGACCCTCTGTTTTGAGACTCCTCCTGCCTGCCTCACTCCCAGTCCCTTGGTGATGTGTGTCCTCTGGTGTGAGGCCACGTGTGCTGGGTCCCTCGCCTTTGGATGATGTGGCCACACTGGTGTGAGGACACTCCTGCCTGCTTCCTATCCCCTTGATGATGTGGGCCCTCTGGTGAGAGTCTGATCCTGGCTGGGTTCCTCACCCTTCTGTGAGGTGGGCCCTCTGCTGTGAGGTCACTCCTGCCTGGCTGGCACACCCCACCTGGGCAACATCGGCCCTCTTGTGGCACTTGGAGCCTGCTGGGAGCCTCCTCCCCTCGGTGATGGGGGCCCTCTAGCGTCAGGCCCTAACTGCTGGGTACCCACATTTTCTGATACGTGCTAAGTGGTGCGAGGACACTCCTGCGAGGTTCCCATCCCCATGGGCATGTGGGCCTTCTGCTCTAAGGTCCCAACACCTGTGTTGTTCACCGTTTCATGATGTTGTCTCTCTGGTGTTAGTTCACTCAGGCCTAGATCCCATAGACTCTGTGCTCTGAGCCGACTGCTGGGAGGTTCCTACTGCTGGATTCCTTACCTTTTTTATTCTTTGGGTCCTGTGTTTTTATGCTCCTACTTCCTGACTCACTCCCAGCCCCTTTGTGATGTAGGTCCTCTGGTTTAAGGCCACATGTACCGGTTTCCTCACCTTTATTGATGTGGCCCCACTGGTGTGAGGACACTCCTGCCTGGTTCCCATCCCCTTGGTGATTGGGGCCCTCTTGTGAGAGTCTGATCCTGTCTGGATTCCTCACACTTCTGGGAGGTGGGCCCTCTGCTGTGAGGTCACTCCTGCCTGGCTGGCACACGTCACGTTGGCGATGTGGGCCCTCAGTTGGGAGTTGGTGCCTGCTGGGAGTCTCCTCCCCTCGGTAATGAGGGCCCTCTGGCGTCAGGCCCTAACTCATGGGCTCCCAAAATTTTCTGATGTGCGCCCTGTCGTGTGAGTACACTCCAGCCAGGGTCCCTTCCCTAGGGGATGTGGGCTTTCTGCTCTGTGGTCCCAACGGCTGGGTTGCTCACAGTGTCAGAATGTGGGCCCTCTGTTTTGAGTTCAGTCAGGCCTGGATCCCATAGCCTCGCTGCTCCTGGCCACCTGCTGGGAGGTTCCAACTGCGGGATTCCTCACCTTTTTTACGCAATGGGCCCTCTGTTTTGAGGCTCCTCCTGCCTGCCTCACTCCCAGCCCCTTGGTGATGTGTGTCCTGTAGTTTGAGGCCACGTGTGCTGGGTCCGTCACATTTCGGTGATGTGGCCCCACTGGTGTGAGGACACTCCTGCCTGGTTTCCATTCCCTTGGTGATGTGGGCCCTCTGGTGAGAGTCTGATCCTCTTTGGGTTCCTCACACTTTTGTGTGGTTGGCCCTCTGCTCTGAGGTCACTCCTGCCTGGCTGGCACACCCCGCATTGGCGACGTCGGCCCTCTGGTAGCAGTTGGAGCTTGCTGGGAGCCTCCTCTCCTCAGTGATGAGGGCCCTCTGGCGTCCGGCCCTAACTGCTGGGCTCCCCACATTTTCTGTTGTGTGCCCACTGGTGCGATGACACTCCTGCTTGGTTCCCTTCCCCATGGGGATGTGGGCCTTGTGCTCTGAGGTCACAACGGCTGGGTTGCTTACAGTATCACGATGAGGGCCCTCTGTTGTGAGTTCATCACTGCCTGGATCCCATAGCCTCGGTGCTCTGGGCCGCCTGCTGGGATGTTCCAACTGCTGGATTCCTCACCTTTTTATACAATGGGCCATGTGTTTTGAGGTTAATCCTGCCTGCCTCGCTCTGAGACCCATGGTGATGTGGGTCTTCTGGTTTGAGGCCACATGTGCTGGGTACCTCAACTTTCGATGATGTGGCCCCACGGGTGTGAGGACACTCGTGCCTGATTCCCAGCCCCTTGCTTATGTGGGCACTCTGGTGAGAGTCTGATCATGACTGGATTCCTTACCCTTCTGTGAGGTGGGCGCTCTGATGTGAGGTCACTCCTGCCTGGATGGCTCACGTCGCCTTGGCGACGTAGGCCCTCTGTTGGCCACTGAAGCATGCTGGGAGCCTCCTACCCTCTTTAATGAGGGCCCTGGAAGAAACGCATATGCCCTTTTTGACCAAGTGCATCATTGTCGAAGTTCTGCCTCTTCTCCTATACTTTCAGAGGACTTCCCATCTACCTCCTGAAATCGTATTCCTGGAATTCTGCCCCGCGTTCAAGTCCTCTTTGCAGCCTTACTTCAATATATTTTTGGACGATAGCTGTCATTTATAACTCTGCAGGTTTGTGAATTACAGTGCCCCTGAGCTCCATTCTTCAACTCGCTTTCTTGTGAGCTGGCCGCAAAACCGCAGGATTGCTTCAGGCCCTAATCTGGTTCCGGCACGGCATGTTGAGCCTTTGGCTAATTCCTCTTCCTGATGGGAAATGAGCATTAAATTTGCTCGTGCAGACACCTACAGCTAATCTCTCATTGGTTCTCCCTATTCCTGTTCATCTTGCTCAGAAATTCCAAACTGTGCCAAACAGGAGGTTAAAGGCACTGACTCTCCAATTGGGGAAAGAGTTAGTAAAGCGTCTGGAATGGTAAAACCGAGTATGAGGGGAAGAAAACTGAGATGCATTTAAAAAGGTTTCCCGGTCACACGGTGGACCATATTCTGGGTTTCCCATGCGTGTTTTACCTGAAGGAAGAATCCCTTAAACCTGGAGAGGTGGGACCCATGCAATGGGTACCATGCAGTATGACTTCAAATGGCCTGCATTTTCTCACCGAACCTCACCAATGCTATCAGCCCAAAGTGTCGAACCTTATGTCTCACTCAGCTCTAGGTGTAGATGTGGTAAATCCAGGTTGCATCACAAGCCCTGAATGAATTATTTAAGAATTGCTCTCTATTTCACTGTCATTGTGTTTGTTTTTGTAGTTTATTTTGATAATGGGATTTATCGGATTTTCTCTGCTGCCTTCATGCAGCTGTACACACACTTGATTCTCTTACGGAGACATATAAATCCATGGATTTGAAGATTCTTACTAGTCATGTGTAATCCTAGGAGTTGAATATGGTGTGTTTAGTCCATTTCGTTGAGCAAGGTGTAAGTCTTGACTATTACATATTTGGCTTATGGAAAGGTATGTGTGCTAATTTCTATCTCTGGTTTTATGCAGCACCCCAACTCACCTTTCCCCATATGCAAGCATAAGTTGGTTTTCTAAATTTGAGACCCTGTTCTGTTTTGTAATTCAGTTCATGTGTAGCCAAGTTTACATTCCGTGTATTAGTGATATCTTATGATGTTTCATTTTCTGTGTGACTTATTTCACTTAGAATCATCGTACCTGGATCCACTCAATATGCCGCGACGGGCCTGATGACACTGATTTCATTGGTGAGTGATATTCCATTGTACGTGCGTACCACAACTTCTTTAACCATTTTTCACATTCTGGGATATTTAACTTGTACCGTAGACGACGTTCTTGTAAACAGAGCTGTCCCAAACTTTGGGGTGGCTGTGTGTTTTTGATTTTAATTTCCCTAAGCTATAGGACCATAAGTGGAAGTGACATAGGCTCCGTTGCTTTGTTTCCTACGTGTTTCAGGAAACCCCATAAACTTCTCCAGAGTGGCTGTTTGCAATTTACATCCCCCCCATCAACATAACAAGTCTCCCTGTTCTCCATGACCTGTCCTGCCTTTCTGAATTTTACACTTTTTCAGATGCCCCTTTTGACCGGGGGGCAGTGAGACTTCATTGTAGTGCAGATTTCATTTACCTGCTTGCTTGCTTGGCCAAAAATGGCGTATGCGTTTTTTCCTGAATATATTCAGGAAAAAACGCATACGCACTTTTTGGCCAGTGCATCATTGTCGACATTCTCCCTCTATTCCTATGCTTTAAGTGCAATTCCAGTCTACCCCCTGAAATCGTTTTCCTGAAATTCTGCCCCGCTTTCAAGTCCTATTCGAAGACTTACTTCAATACATTTTTGGACGATAGCTGTCATTCATAACTCTGCAGGTTTGTGAATTACAGTGCCCCTGAGCTCGTTTCCTCAACTCGCTTTCTTGTGAGCTGGCCGCAAAACCGCAGGATTGCTGCAGGCCCTAATCTGTTTCCGTCAGGGCACACTGAGCCTTTGGTGAATTCCTCTTCCTGGTGGGAAATGAGCGTTCCATTTGCCCGTGCAGACACCTACAGCTAGTCTCTCATTGTTTCTCCCTATTCCTGTTAATCTTGCGGAGAAATTGCAAACTGTGCCAAACAGGAGGTTAAAGGCACTGACTCTCCAAGTGGGGAGAATGTTAGTAAAGTGTCTGGAATGGTGAACCCGAGTACCAGGGTTCGAAAACTGAGATATATTTGAAAACGTTTCCCAATCACACGGTGGACAATACTCTGGGTTTCCCATGCATGTCTTAGCTGAAGGAAGAATCCCTTAAACCTGGAGAGCTGGGAACCATGGAATGGGTACCATGCAGTATGACTACAAAGGGTCTGCGTTTGCTCACCGAACCTCACAAATGCTATCAGCCCGAAGTGTCCAGCCGTATATCTCACCCAGCTCTGGGTGTAGATGTGGTAAATCCAGGTTGCATCACAAGCCCTGAATGAATTATTTAAGAATTGCTCTCTATTTCACTGTCAATGTGTTTTGGTTTTGAAATTTATTTTGATAATGGGATTTATCGGATTTTCACTGCTGCGTTTAGGCTGCTGTACACACGCTTGATTTCCTTATAGAGACATATAAATCCATGGGTTTTAAGATTCTTACTTGTCAGGTATATTCCCAGGTTTGAGTCCGTTTCGTTGAGCAAGGAGTAGGGCTTGTCTATTATATATTTGGCTTATGGAACGGTATCTGTGCTAATTTCAATCTCTGGTTTTATGCAGCACCCCAACTCACCTTTCCCCATAAGCAAGCATAAGTTGGTTTTCTAAATTTGAGACCCTGTTCTGTTTTGTAATTCAGTTCATGGGTAGCCAAGTTTACATTCCGTGTATTAGTCATATCTTATGATGTTTCTTTTTCTGTGTGACTTATTTCTCGTAGAATCATCATACCTGAATCCACTCATTATGCCGCTACGGGCCTGATGAAGTAGATTTCATTGCTGAGTGATATTCCATTGTACGTGCGTACCACAACTTCTTTATCCATTTTTTGCTTTCTGGGATATTTTACTTGTACCGTAGACGAGGTTCTGGTAAACAGAGCCGTCCCAAACTCTGGGGTGGCTGTGTGTTTTTGATTTTAATTTCCCTAAGCTATAGGACCATAAGTGGAAGTGACATAGGCTATGTTGCTTTGTTTCCTACGTGTTTCTGGAAACACCATACACTTCTCCAGAGTGGTTGTTGGCAATTTACATCCCGCCCATCAGCATGACAAGGCTCCCTGTTCTCCATGACCTGTCCTGCCTTTCTGGATTTAACACTTTTTTCAGATGGCCCTTTTGACCGGGGGGGCAGTGAGACTTCATTGTAGTGCAGATTTCCTTTACAGGCTTGCTTGGTTGGCCAAAAAGGGCGTATGCGTTTTTTCCTGAATATATTCAGGAAAAAACGCATACGCCCTTTTTGGCCAAGTGCATCGTTGTCGACATTCTGCCTCTTTTCCTATGCTTTTAGTACAATTCCAGTCTATCCCCTGAAATCGTTTTCCTGAAATTCTGCCCCGCATTCAAGTCCTCTTCGAAGACTTACTTCAATACATTTTTGGACGATAGCTGTCATTCATAACTCTGCAGGTTTGTGAATTACAGTGCCCCTGAGCTCATGTCTTCAACTCGTTTTCTTGTGAGCTGGCCGCAAAACCGCAGGATTGCTTCAGGCCGTAATCTCTTTCCGGCAGGGCTTGCTGAGCCTTTGTTTAATTCCTCTTCCTGGTCGGAAATGAGCGTTCCTTTTGCCCGAGCAGGCACCTACAGCTAGTCTCTCATTGGTTCTCCCTATGCCTGTACATCTTGCGCAGAAATTGCAAACTGTGCCAAACAGGAGGTTAATGGCACTGACTCTCCAAGTGGGGAGAGTGTTAGTAAAGCGTCTGGAATGGTGAACCCGAGTACCAGGGGACGAAAACTGAGATGCATTTGAAAACGTTTCCCGGTCACACAGTGCACTGTACTGTGGGTTTCCCATGCATGTTTTAGCTGAAGGAAGAATCCCTTAAACCTGGAGAGTTGGGACCCATGGAATGGTTACCATGCAGTTTGACTTCAAAGGGTCTGCGTTTGCTCACCGAACCTCACCAATGCTATCAGCCCGAAGTGTCCAGCCTCATGTCTCACCCAGCTCTGGGTGTAGATGTGGTAAATCCAGGTTGCATCACAAGCCCTGAATGAATTATTTAAGAATTGCTCTCTATTTCACTGTCATTGTGTTTTGTTTTTGAAATTTATTTTGATAATGGGATTTATCGGATTTTCACTGCTGCATTTAGGCCGTTGTACACACGCTTGATTTCCTTATGGAGACATATAAATCCATGGGTTTTAAGATTCTTACTTGTCAGGTATCTTGCAAGGCGTTGAATATGGGGTGTTGAGTCCATTTCGTTGAGCAAGGAGTAGGTCTTGTCTATTATATATTTGGCTTATGGAACGGTATCTGTGCTAATTTCAATCTCTGGTTTTATGCAGCACCCCAACTCACCTTTCCCCATTAGCAAGCATAAGTTGGTTTTCTAAATTTGAGACCCTGTTCTGTTTTGTAATTCAGTTTATGTGTAGCCAAGTTTACATTCCGTGTATTACTTATATATTATGATGTTTCTTTTTCTGGGTGACGTATTTCTCGTAGAATCATCGTACCTGAATCCACTCATTATGCCGCTATGGGCCTGAAGACGTAGATTTCTTTGCTGAGTGATACTCCATTGTACGTGCGTACCAGAACTTCTTTATCCATTTTTTCCTTTCTTGGATATTTAACTTGTACCGTAGACAAGGTTCTTGTAAACAGAGCCATCCCAAACTTTGGGGTGGCTGTGTGTTTGTGATTTTAATTACGCTAAGCTATAGGACCATATTGGAAGTGACATAGGCTGTGTTGCTTTGTTTCCTACGTGTTTCAGGATACACCATACATTTCTCCAGAGTGGCTGTTGGCAATTTACATCCCGCCCATCAGCATAACAAGGCTCCCTGTTCTCCAAGACCTGTCCTGCCTTTCTGGATTTTACACTTTTTTCAGATGGCCCTTTTGACCGGGGGGCAGTGAGACTTCATTGTAGTGCAGATTTCCTTTACACGCTTGCTTGGTTGTCGAAAAAGGGCGTATGCGTTTTTTCCTGAATATATTCAGGAAAAAACGCATACGCCCTTTTTGGCCAAGTGCATCATTGTCGACATTCTGCCTCTAATCTTATTCTTTAAGTGCAATTCCATTCTACCACCTGAAATCGTTTTCCTGAAATTCTGCCCCGATTTCAAGTCCTCTTCGAAGACTTACTTCAAAACATTTTTGGACGATAGCTGTCATTCATTACTCTGCAGGTTTGTGAATTACAGTGCCCCTGAGCTCCTTTCTTCAACTCGCTTTCTTGTGAGCTGGCCACAAACCCGAAGGATTGCTTCAGGCCCTAATATAGTTCTGGCATGGCATGCTGAGCCTTTGGTTAATTCCTCTTCCTTGTGGGAAATGAGCGTTAAATTTGCATGTGCAGACACCTTCACATGAGTCGTCATGGTGCCCCTTTGCCCCGGTTATCTCTATGGAGGTTGGAGTTGGAGGGCCTCCTCCCTCAAGATCAGTGTGCCCACGGAGCCAACCCTGCAACTTCAGGGCATGGTTGGGGGTTAGGATCACCACGAGGGTTCCTTTTCCCTTAGGAGGGAGGTGGCCTTTTGGGCTGCTGATTTCCAGGTTATCAGATACTGCCAGTATCTTGGCCAGATGTGGCGGTGGGCCAAGCCCCTTGGTGACCGTAGTTTATCCTACCTGGATCGCATTCTTGCATTGTTCCATTTCAAGTGGTCCCAGGTTTTGCACTAATACTCCAGTGGCGATTCACCGTTCACCAGGAATGTAAAGGTCAAAGGGTTTAGCTAAATTAGGGAGTTCCAGGGCAAGGGTCTGAATTGACTGCTCTTTCCATTCTTGAAAGGCCACTTCTGCATTCTATTCAAAAGGATCATCATCTTTTCCTTTCAGTGTTTCATATAGAGGCCGAGCTAGTAGACTGTAGTTAGGGATCCAGAAGCAGCAAACCCTGGCCTCCCCAGGAACCCCTAAGCTGTCTTCTAGTTTTAGAAATGGGTAAGGCTGTAAATTGTTTCTTCCCTTTCCTGGGATGGGCTTCTCCGACCTTCTGTGAGAATGAAGCCCAGGCAGGTCACCGTAGTCTGTGATATTTGAGCTTTTTCTTGGACAACTTGTATCCTTTATTGGCTTGGTAGTTCAGAGGTCTCCTTAGTAGGGCTGGCGATCAGAATGTCGTCTGCATATTGAAGGAGTGTTTCCTTTTCCAGAGGTAGAACTTTTAGGTCTTTAGCTGAGCTTTCCCCAAAGATGGTGTGGGAATTCTTGAACCCTTGGGGCAACACGGCCCGGAAGTATTGTTTTAGTTGTATGTTGAGTCCTGCCACTCAGAAGCCAAAATTTCTTGTGACTCTGGGACTAATAGAATACAAAAGAAGGCATCATTGAAGACTAATACAGAATACCATGTCCTGGTGGTTGGTAGAATGACCAGCAGGGTGTAGGATTTAGGAACTACTGGAGGTATATCCTCGGTGGCTTCACTGACTGTCCTGACATCCTTTACCAGGACTCCAGCAGCCCATGGGGCTCTCGAGGTCAGGCCAATCCCAGGATATGGAGCTCACCTGGGCAGGTACCCCACCCCAGCCCACGGGGCTCTCGTGGTCAGGCCCCTCCCAGGATACAGAGCTACCCTTGCAGGTACCATGGCAGGGCTGGGAACACAGGAACTGTGCATATCGCCCTCATTGCAGAGCACTCCCAGCTCACCTGTCACTCAGATCTGACACAGAGCACCTCAGAGCAGGACTTGAACTAACAAACAGCAGCTCCGACAGGTCTGTGACCCTGGGCATCACTCTGTGTGGCCTCCCTCCACCTGGTCTTCCAGAGACTTCCACTGCACCCGGGGCACCAGGCCTCTGTCTCCACCCACCAGCCACCCCTCCTCTCCCTGACTCCTGGGTTCCTCTCATTAGGAGAGGGTTTTCTTGAAGTTGTCTCCCACTCATGGGCCAGATAATATAATTAGAAAACAAGCCAGAGCTGCAGCCCCTTGTCTATCCTGACTCTCAGGAGCCCACACCTGTTCCTTGGACCTGGCCGATTCAGCAAGTTCCAGTTTCTGCAACTGTGAGCCCCTGAGGGGTGATTATTGGCTGGCCTGGGAAGCCTGACCGTGCCGGCCAGCCCTCCCCAGGTGTGCCTGGGTTCAGATCAATATAAACACCGCTCCAGGCAGCAAGAGCCCCTGCAGCTGTGCCTGACGCCATTTTCTCTGCCCTGTCAGCAGTCTTGGGGCTGGACTGGTGGGAGGGAGTGAGAGGCCACGGCTTTGTGGGTGGCCCAGTGTGAGTGGGGCTCTGCTGGACTTTCTGCAGCAGTTGCCAAGATGCCACCTGCTAAAGAAGAGGATGTGTCACCCATACCTGCCGCTGGAATTTCTCCCTGGGCAGAGGTGAGTGAGGAAGAAAGCAGTGGGGGCCGGGACAGCAGGGGTATCTCAGGCAGGGAAATGGAAAGCTTCCAGAAGAGCACCCAGGACCAGGACCATCCTGGCTGGCCTGCAGGCACCAAGTCGGCTGGCATGCTGTCGCTCATGTGGCTCCATGGCCCTTCCTCTAGGCTTTCAAGTCCTTGTACATATTCAGGTGTTTTACCTGGGAAGGGTGGGAACATTTCAGCAGCAGCTGGCCTGGGGCTCAGCCCACGTTTACTCACAGATGCCTCGGCACAGTCCCCCAGCTTTGCAATGAGGACGCTTGTTGCGTGGGGCCTGCTGGCTGAATGGGAGATGATTCCCCACCACCGACCAACTTCAGAATTGTTTACAACTGGAGCAAGTGCCCTGATACGGTTTTCCTCTGTGTAGCTGGTGGGTTCTGTTTTTTTTTCTTTTTTGGTTCAAGGTAGATTTTATTCCTCTTTTTTGTATTTACAGATATAAGCATGGAAATAATTTATTCATATAAATACATGTATGTGAAGGGAAGAATATTTTTTCTGTTTTACTTTTTGTAATTTGAATTTTATTTTATTTTTTTATACAGCAGGTTCTTTTTGGTTATCTATTTTATACATATAAATGTATACATGCCAATCCCAATCTCTCAACTCCTCCCACCACCACCCCCCAACAGCTTTCCCCCCTTGGTGTCCATACGTTTGTTGTCTACATCTGTTGCTCTATTTCTGCCTTGCAAAACGGTTCATCTGTACAATTTGTCTAGGTTCCACATATAGCCATTAATAGACAAGATTTCTTTTTCTCTTTCTGACTTACTTCACTCTGTATGACAGTCTCTAGATCCATCAACGTCTCTACAAATGACCCAATTTCATTCCTTTTTATGGCTTAGTAATATTCCATTTTATATATGTACCACGTCTTTATGCATTCGTCTGTCTGTGGGCATTTAGGTTGCTTCCATTACCTGGATATTGTAAATAGTGATGCAATGAACATTGCGGTGAATGTCTCTTTTTGATTTATGGTTTTGTCTGGGTATATGCCCAGTAGTGGGACTGCTGTATCATATGGTAATTCTATTCTTAGTTTTATAAGAAACTCCATAACTTTCTCCACAGTGACTGTATCAATTTCATTCCCAACAATAGCGGAAGAGGGTTCCTTATCTCCACACCCTTTCCAGCATTTGTTGTTTGTAGATTTTCTGATGATGCCCATTCTAACAGGTGTGAGGTGATACACCATGGATGAGTCTATTTCGTTGAGCAAAGAGTAGGTCTTGTCTATTACATATTTGGCTTATGGAACGGTATGTGTGCTAATTTCAATCTCTGGTTTTATACAGCACCGCAACTCAACTTTCCCCTTAAGCAAGCATAAGTTTTTATCTAAATGTGAGACTCTGTTCGGTTTTGGAATTCAGTTTATGTGTAGCCAAGTTTACACTCTCTCTATTAGTGATATCTTATGATAATTACCTTTCTCTGTGTGACATATTTCTCTTAGAATCATCATACTTAAATCCACTCAATTTGCTGCTACAGGCCTGATGACATTGATTTCATTGCTGAGTGATATTCCATTGTACGTAAGTAGCACAACTCCTTTATCCATATTTTTCTTTCTGGGATATTTAATTTGTACTGGACTCAAGGTTCTTGTAAACACAGCAGCCCTAAATTTGGTGTTGGCTGTGTCTTGTTGATTTTAATTTTCCTAAGCTATAGGGCCAAAAGTGGAAGTGCCCTAGGGTCTGTAGCTTTGTTTTTCAGATGTTTCAGGATACACCATAAACATCTCCAGAGTGTCTGTTGGCAATTTACATCCCGCCCATCAGCATAACAAGGCTCCCTGTTCTCCATGGCCTGTCCTGTGTTTCTGGTTTTTACACATTTTTCAGATGGCCCTTTTGACGAATGGGAAATGAGACTTCATTGTAGTGCGGATTTCCATTGCTCGAGTGCTTGGTTGGCCAAAAAGGGCATATGTGTTTTTTCCTGAATATATTCAGGAAAAAATGTTTACGCACTTTTGTCCAAGTGCATCACTGTCAAAGATCTGCCGCTTTTCACATGCTTTAAACGCAATTCCAATCTACCTCCTGAAATATGATTCCTGCAATTCTGCCTCGTTTTGAAGTCCTCTTTGCAGACTTACTTCAGTATATTTTTGCCAATAGCTGTCATTTATAACTCTGCAGGTTTGTGAATTACAGTGCCTGTGATTTCCTTTCTTAACTCGTTTCCTTGAAAGCTGGCCACAGAACTGCAGGTTTGCTTTAGGCCATAATCAGGGTCTGGCACGGCACTCTGAGCCTTTGGTTAATTCCTCTTCCTGGTGGGAAATTAGAGTTAAATGTGCCCCTCCGGACACCTGCCTCACTCCCAGCCCCTTGGTGATGTGTGTCCTGTGGTTTGAGGCCACATGTGCTGGGTTCCTCACCTTTGGCTGATGTGGCCCCACTGGTGTGAGGACACTCCTGCCTGGTTCCCATCCCCTTGGTGATGTGGGCCATCCGGTGAGAGTCTGATCCTGGTTGGGTTCCTCACACTTCTGTGAGGTGGGCCCTCT
Source organism: Delphinapterus leucas (assembly GCF_059928025.1). Classification (NCBI taxonomy): domain Eukaryota; kingdom Metazoa; phylum Chordata; class Mammalia; order Artiodactyla; family Monodontidae; genus Delphinapterus; species Delphinapterus leucas. The sequence continues at coordinate 12,258,504 of NW_028322241.1, read as the reverse complement.
TCTCTGACGTCACTCCTGCCTGGCTGGCACACCCCGCCTTGGCGAAGTCGGCCCTCTGGTGGGATTTGGTGCCTGCTGGGGGTCTCCTGCCCTCGGTAATGAGGGCCCTCTGGCGTCAGGCCCTAATTCCTGGGCTCCCAATATTTTCTGATATGCGCCCTGTGGTTCGAGTACACTCGTGCCAGGTTCCCAACCCCATGGGAATGTGGGCCTTCTGCTCTGAGGTCCCAACCGTGGGTTGCTCAGTTTCATGATGAGGGCCCTCTGCTGTGAGTTCTCTCCGGCCTGGATCCCATAGCCTCGCTGCTCCTGGCCACCTGCTGGGAGGTTCCAACTGCGGGATTCCTCACCTTTTTTCTTCTATGGACCCTCTGTTTTGAGACTCCTCCTGCCTGCCTCACTCCCAGTCCCTTGGTGATGTGTGTCCTCTGGTGTGAGGCCACGTGTGCTGGGTCCCTCGCCTTTGGATGATGTGGCCACACTGGTGTGAGGACACTCCTGCCTGCTTCCTATCCCCTTGATGATGTGGGCCCTCTGGTGAGAGTCTGATCCTGGCTGGGTTCCTCACCCTTCTGTGAGGTGGGCCCTCTGCTGTGAGGTCACTCCTGCCTGGCTGGCACACCCCACCTGGGCAACATCGGCCCTCTTGTGGCACTTGGAGCCTGCTGGGAGCCTCCTCCCCTCGGTGATGGGGGCCCTCTAGCGTCAGGCCCTAACTGCTGGGTACCCACATTTTCTGATACGTGCTAAGTGGTGCGAGGACACTCCTGCGAGGTTCCCATCCCCATGGGCATGTGGGCCTTCTGCTCTAAGGTCCCAACACCTGTGTTGTTCACCGTTTCATGATGTTGTCTCTCTGGTGTTAGTTCACTCAGGCCTAGATCCCATAGACTCTGTGCTCTGAGCCGACTGCTGGGAGGTTCCTACTGCTGGATTCCTTACCTTTTTTATTCTTTGGGTCCTGTGTTTTTATGCTCCTACTTCCTGACTCACTCCCAGCCCCTTTGTGATGTAGGTCCTCTGGTTTAAGGCCACATGTACCGGTTTCCTCACCTTTATTGATGTGGCCCCACTGGTGTGAGGACACTCCTGCCTGGTTCCCATCCCCTTGGTGATTGGGGCCCTCTTGTGAGAGTCTGATCCTGTCTGGATTCCTCACACTTCTGGGAGGTGGGCCCTCTGCTGTGAGGTCACTCCTGCCTGGCTGGCACACGTCACGTTGGCGATGTGGGCCCTCAGTTGGGAGTTGGTGCCTGCTGGGAGTCTCCTCCCCTCGGTAATGAGGGCCCTCTGGCGTCAGGCCCTAACTCATGGGCTCCCAAAATTTTCTGATGTGCGCCCTGTCGTGTGAGTACACTCCAGCCAGGGTCCCTTCCCTAGGGGATGTGGGCTTTCTGCTCTGTGGTCCCAACGGCTGGGTTGCTCACAGTGTCAGAATGTGGGCCCTCTGTTTTGAGTTCAGTCAGGCCTGGATCCCATAGCCTCGCTGTTCCTGGCCGCCTGCTGGGAGGTTCCAACTGCGGGATTCCTCACCTTTTTTACGCAATGGGCCCTCTGTTTTGAGGCTCCTCCTGCCTGCCTCACTCCCAGCCCCTTGGTGATGTGTGTCCTGTAGTTTGAGGCCACGTGTGCTGGGTCCGTCACATTTCGGGGATGTGGCCCCACTGGTGTGAGGACACTCCTGCCTGGTTTCCATTCCCTTGGTGATGTGGGCCCTCTGGTGAGAGTCTGATCCTCTTTGGGTTCCTCACACTTTTGTGTGGTTGGCCCTCTGCTCTGAGGTCACTCCTGCCTGGCTGGCACACCCCGCATTGGCGACGTCGGCCCTCTGGTAGCAGTTGGAGCTTGCTGGGAGCCTCCTCTCCTCAGTGATGAGGGCCCTCTGGCGTCCGGCCCTAACTGCTGGGCTCCCCACATTTTCTGTTGTGTGCCCACTGGTGCGATGACACTCCTGCTTGGTTCCCTTCCCCATGGGGATGTGGGCCTTGTGCTCTGAGGTCACAACGGCTGGGTTGCTTACAGTATCACGATGAGGGCCCTCTGTTGTGAGTTCATCACTGCCTGGATCCCATAGCCTCGGTGCTCTGGGCCGCCTGCTGGGATGTTCCAACTGCTGGATTCCTCACCTTTTTATACAATGGGCCATGTGTTTTGAGGTTAATCCTGCCTGCCTCGCTCTGAGACCCATGGTGATGTGGGTCTTCTGGTTTGAGGCCACATGTGCTGGGTACCTCAACTTTCGATGATGTGGCCCCACGGGTGTGAGGACACTCGTGCCTGATTCCCAGCCCCTTGCTTATGTGGGCACTCTGGTGAGAGTCTGATCATGACTGGGTTCCTTACCCTTCTGTGAGGTGGGCGCTCTGATGTGAGGTCACTCCTGCCTGGATGGCTCACGTCGCCTTGGCGACGTAGGCCCTCTGTTGGCCACTGAAGCATGCTGGGAGCCTCCTACCCTCTTTAATGAGGGCCCTGGAAGAAACGCATATGCCCTTTTTGACCAAGTGCATCATTGTCGAAGTTCTGCCTCTTCTCCTATACTTTCAGAGGACTTCCCATCTACCTCCTGAAATCGTATTCCTGGAATTCTGCCCCGCGTTCAAGTCCTCTTTGCAGCCTTACTTCAATATATTTTTGGACGATAGCTGTCATTTATAACTCTGCAGGTTTGTGAATTACAGTGCCCCTGAGCTCCATTCTTCAACTCGCTTTCTTGTGAGCTGGCCGCAAAACCGCAGGATTGCTTCAGGCCCTAATCTGGTTCCGGCACGGCATGTTGAGCCTTTGGCTAATTCCTCTTCCTGATGGGAAATGAGCATTAAATTTGCTCGTGCAGACACCTACAGCTAATCTCTCATTGGTTCTCCCTATTCCTGTTCATCTTGCTCAGAAATTCCAAACTGTGCCAAACAGGAGGTTAAAGGCACTGACTCTCCAATTGGGGAAAGAGTTAGTAAAGCGTCTGGAATGGTAAAACCGAGTATGAGGGGAAGAAAACTGAGATGCATTTAAAAAGGTTTCCCGGTCACACGGTGGACCATATTCTGGGTTTCCCATGCGTGTTTTACCTGAAGGAAGAATCCCTTAAACCTGGAGAGGTGGGACCCATGCAATGGGTACCATGCAGTATGACTTCAAATGGCCTGCATTTTCTCACCGAACCTCACCAATGCTATCAGCCCAAAGTGTCGAACCTTATGTCTCACTCAGCTCTAGGTGTAGATGTGGTAAATCCAGGTTGCATCACAAGCCCTGAATGAATTATTTAAGAATTGCTCTCTATTTCACTGTCATTGTGTTTGTTTTTGTAGTTTATTTTGATAATGGGATTTATCGGATTTTCTCTGCTGCCTTCATGCAGATGTACACACACTTGATTCTCTTACGGAGACATATAAATCCATGGATTTGAAGATTCTTACTAGTCATGTGTAATCCTAGGAGTTGAATATGGTGTGTTTAGTCCATTTCGTTGAGCAAGGTGTAAGTCTTGACTATTACATATTTGGCTTATGGAAAGGTATGTGTGCTAATTTCTATCTCTGGTTTTATGCAGCACCCCACCTCACCTTTCCCCATAAGCAAGCATAAGTTGGTGTTCTAAATTTGAGACCCTGTTCTGTTTTGTAATTCAGTTCATGTGTAGCCAAGTTTACATTCCGTGTATTAGTGATATCTTATGATGTTTCATTTTCTGTGTGACTTATTTCACTTAGAATCATCGTACCTGGATCCACTCAATATGCCGCGACGGGCCTGATGACACAGATTTCATTGGTGAGTGATATTCCATTGTACGTGCGTACCACAACTTCTTTAACCATTTTTCACATTCTGGGATATTTAACTTGTACCGTAGACGACGTTCTTGTAAACAGAGCTGTCCCAAACTTTGGGGTGGCTGTGTGTTTTTGATTTTAATTTCCCTAAGCTATAGGACCATAAGTGGAAGTGACATAGGCTCCGTTGCTTTGTTTCCTACGTGTTTCAGGAAACACCATACACTTCTCCAGAGTGGCTGTTTGCAATTTACATCCCCCCCATCAGCATAACAAGTCTCCCTGTTCTCCATGACCTGTCCTGCCTTTCTGAATTTTACACTTTTTCAGATGCCCCTTTTGACCGGGGGGCAGTGAGACTTCATTGTAGTGCAGATTTCATTTACCTGCTTGCTTGCTTGGCCAAAAATGGCGTATGCGTTTTTTCCTGAATATATTCAGGAAAAAACGCATACGCACTTTTTGGCCAGTGCATCATTGTCGACATTCTGCCTCTATTCCTATGCTTTAAGTGCAATTCCAGTCTACCCCCTGAAATCGTTTTCCTGAAATTCTGCCCCGCTTTCAAGTCCTATTCGAAGACTTACTTCAATACATTTTTGGACGATAGCTGTCATTCATAACTCTGCAGGTTTGTGAATTACAGTGCCCCTGAGCTCGTTTCCTCAACTCGCTTTCTTGTGAGCTGGCCGCAAAACCGCAGGATTGCTGCAGGCCCTAATCTGTTTCCGTCAGGGCACACTGAGCCTTTGGTGAATTCCTCTTCCTGGTGGGAAATGAGCGTTCCATTTGCCCGTGCAGACACCTACAGCTAGTCTCTCATTGTTTCTCCCTATTCCTGTTAATCTTGCGGAGAAATTGCAAACTGTGCCAAACAGGAGGTTAAAGGCACTGACTCTCCAAGTGGGGAGAATGTTAGTAAAGTGTCTGGAATGGTGAACCCGAGTACCAGGGTTCGAAAACTGAGATATATTTGAAAACGTTTCCCAATCACACGGTGGACAATACTCTGGGTTTCCCATGCATGTCTTAGCTGAAGGAAGAATCCCTTAAACCTGGAGAGCTGGGAACCATGGAATGGGTACCATGCAGTATGACTACAAAGGGTCTGCGTTTGCTCACCGAACCTCACAAATGCTATCAGCCCGAAGTGTCCAGCCGTATATCTCACCCAGCTCTGGGTGTAGATGTGGTAAATCCAGGTTGCATCACAAGCCCTGAATGAATTATTTAAGAATTGCTCTCTATTTCACTGTCAATGTGTTTTGGTTTTGAAATTTATTTTGATAATGGGATTTATCGGATTTTCACTGCTGCGTTTAGGCTGCTGTACACACGCTTGATTTCCTTATGGAGACATATAAATCCATGGGTTTTAAGATTCTTACTTGTCAGGTATATTCCCAGGCTTTGAGTCCGTTTCGTTGAGCAAGGAGTAGGGCTTGTCTATTATATATTTGGCTTATGGAACGGTATCTGTGCTAATTTCAATCTCTGGTTTTATGCAGCGCCCCAACTCACATTTCCCCATAAGCAAGCATAAGTTGGTTTTCTAAATTTGAGACCCTGTTCTGTTTTGTAATTCAGTTCATGGGTAGCCAAGTTTACATTCCGTGTATTAGTCATATCTTATGATGTTTCTTTTTCTGTGTGAATTATTTCTCGTAGAATCATCGTACCTGAATCCACTCATTATGCCGCTACGGGCCTGATGAAGTAGATTTCATTGCTGAGTGATATTCCATTGTACGTGCGTACCACAACTTCTTTATCCATTTTTTGCTTTCTGGGATATTTTACTTGTACCGTAGACGAGGTTCTTGTAAACAGAGCCGTCCCAAACTCTGGGGTGGCTGTGTGTTTTTGATTTTAATTTCCCTAAGCTATAGGACCATAAGTGGAAGTGACATAGGCTGTGTTGCTTTGTTTCCCACGTGTTTCTGGAAACACCATACACTTCTCCAGAGTGGTTGTTGGCAATTTACATCCCGCCCATCAGCATGACAAGGCTCCCTGTTCTCCATGACCTGTCCTGCCTTTCTGGATTTTACACTTTTTTCAGATGGCCCTTTTGACCGGGGGGGCAGTGAGACTTCATTGTAGTGCAGATTTCCTTTACACGCTTGCTTGGTTGGCCAAAAAGAGCGTATGCGTTTTTACCTGAATATATTCAGGAAAAAACGCATACGCCCTTTATGGCCAAGTGCATCGTTGTCGACATTCTGCCTCTTTTCCTATGCTTTTAGTACAATTCCAGTCTACCCCCTGAAATCGTTTTCCTGAAATTCTGCCCCGCATTCAAGTCCTCTTCGAAGACTTACTTCAATACATTTTTGGACGATAGCTGTCATTCATAACTCTGCAGGTTTGTGAATTACAGTGCCCCTGAGCTCATGTCTTCAACTCGTTTTCTTGTGAGCTGGCCGCAAAACCGCAGGATTGCTTCAGGCCGTAATCTCTTTCCGGCAGGGCTTGCTGAGCATTTGTTTAATTCCTCTTCCTGGTCGGAAATGAGCGTTCCTTTTGCCCGTGCAGGCACCTACAGCTAGTCTCTCATTGGTTCTCCCTATTCCTGTACATCTTGCGCAGAAATTGCAAACTGTGCCAAACAGGAGGTTAATGGCACTGACTCTCCAAGTGGGGAGAGTGTTAGTAAAGCGTCTGGAATGGTGAACCCGAGTACCAGGGGACGAAAACTGAGATGCATTTGAAAACGTTTCCCGGTCACACAGTGCACTGTACTGTGGGTTTCCCATGCATGTTTTAGCTGAAGGAAGAATCCCTTAAACCTGGAGAGTTGGGACCCATGGAATGGGTACCATGCAGTTTGACTTCAAAGGGTCTGCGTTTGCTCACCGAACCTCACCAATGCTATCAGCCCGAAGTGTCCAGCCTTATGTCTCACCCAGCTCTGGGTGTAGATGTGGTAAATCCAGGTTTCATCACAAGCCCTGAATGAATTATTTAAGATTTGCTCTCTATTTCACTGTCATTGTGTTTTGTTTTTGAAATTTATTTTGATAATGGGATTTATCGGATTTTCACTGCTGCATTTAGGCCGTTGTACACACGCTTGATTTCCTTATGGAGACATATAAATCCATGGGTTTTAAGATTCTTACTTGTCAGGTATCTTGCAAGGCGTTGAATATGGGGTGTTGAGTCCATTTCGTTGAGCAAGGAGTAGGTCTTGTCTATTATATATTTGGCTAATGGAACGGTATCTGTGCTAATTTCAATCTCTGGTTTTATGCAGCACCCCAACTCACCTTTCCCCATTAGCAAGCATAAGTTGGTTTTCTAAATTTGAGACCCTGTTCTGTTTTGTAATTCAGTTTATGTGTAGCCAAGTTTACATTCCGTGTATTACTTATATATTATGATGTTTCTTTTTCTGGGTGACGTATTTCTCTTAGAATCATCGTACCTGAATCCACTCATTATGCCGCTATGGGCCTGAAGACGTAGATTTCTTTGCTGAGTGATACTCCATTGTACGTGCGTACCAGAACTTCTTTATCCATTTTTTCCTTTCTTGGATATTTAACTTGTACCGTAGACAAGGTTCTTGTAAACAGAGCCATCCCAAACTTTGGGGTGGCTGTGTGTTTGTGATTTTAATTACCCTAAGCTATAGGACCATATTGGAAGTGACATAGGCTGTGTTGCTTTGTTTCCTACGTGTTTCAGGATACACCATACATTTCTCCAGAGTGGCTGTTGGCAATTTACATCCCGCCCATCAGCATAACAAGGCTCCCTGTTCTCCAAGACCTGTCCTGCCTTTCTGGATTTTACACTTTTTTCAGATGGCCCTTTTGACCGGGGGGCAGTGAGACTTCATTGTAGTGCAGATTTCCTTTACACGCTTGCTTGGTTGGCCAAAAAGGGCGTATGCGTTTTTTCCTGAATATATTCAGGAAAAAACGCATACGCCCTTTTTGGCCAAGTGCATCGCTGTCGACGTTCTGCCTCTTTTCCTATGCTTTAAGTGCAATTCCAGTCTACCCCCTGAAATCGTTTTCCTGAAATTCTGCCCCGCTTTCAAGTCCTCTTTGAAGACTTACTTCAGTACATTTTTGAACGATAGCTGTCATTCATAACTCTGCAGGTTTGTGAATTACAGTGCCCCTGAGCTCATGTCTTCAACTCGTTTTCTTGTGAGCTGGCCGCAAAACCGCAGGATTGCTTCAGGCCGTAATATATTTCCGGCCGGGCACGCTGAGTCTTTGGTTAATTCCACTTCCTGGTGGGAAATGATCGTTCAATTTGCCCGTGCAGACACCAACAGCTAGTCTCTCATTGGTTCTCCCTATGCCTGTTCATCTTGCGCAGAAATTGCAAACTGTGCCAAACAGGAGGTTAAATGCACTGACTCTCCAAGTGGGGAGAGTGTTAGTAAAGCGTATGGAATGGTGAACCCGAGTACCAGGGGACGAAAACTGAGATGCATTTGAAAAGGTTTCCCGGTCACACAGTGCACTGTACTGTGGGTTTCCCATGCATGTTTTAGCTGAAGGAAGAATCCCTTAAACCTGGAGAGTTGGGACCCATGGAATGGGTACCATGCAGTATGACTTCAAAGGGTCTGCGTTTGCTCACCGAACCTCACCAATGCTATCAGCCCGAAGTGTCCAGCCTTATATCTCACCCAGCTCTGGGTGTAGATGTGGTAAATCCAGGTTGCATCACAAGCCCTGAATGAATTATTTAAGAATTGCTCTCTATTTCACTGTCATTGTGTTTTGTTTTTGAAATTTATTTTGATAATGGGATTTATCGGATTTTCACTGCTGCATTTAGGCCGTTGTACACACGCTTGATTTCATTATGGAGACATATAAATCCATGGGTTTTAAGATTCTTACTTGTCAGGTATCTTGCAAGGCGTTGAATATGGGGTGTTGAGTCCATTTCGTTGAGCAAGGAGTAGGTCTTGTCTATTATATATTTGGCTTATGGAACGGTATCTGTGCTAATTTCAATCTCTGGTTTTATGCAGCACCCCAACTCACCTTTCCCCATAAGCAAGCATAAGTTGGTTTTCTAAATTTGAGACCCTGTTCTGTTTTGTAATTCAGTTTATGTGTAGCCAAGTTTACATTCCGTGTATTACTGATATATTATGATGTTTCTTTTTCTGTGTGACTTATTTCTCGTAGAATCATCGTACCTGAATCCAGTCATTATGCCGCTATGGGCCTGAAGACGTAGATTTCTTTGCTGAGTAATATTCCATTGTACGTGCGTACCAGAACTTCTTTATCCATTTTTTCCTTTCTCGGATATTTAACTTGTAACGTAGACGAGGTTCTTTAAACAGAGCAATCCCAAACTTTGGGGTGGCTGTGTGTTTTTGATTTTAATTTCCCTAAGCTATAGGACCATAAGTGGAAGTGACATAGGCTGTGTTGCTTTGTTTCCTACGTGTTTCAGGATACACCATACATTTCTCCAGAGTGGCTGTCGGCAATTTACATCCCGCCCATCAGCATAACAAGGCTCCCTGTTCTCCATGACCTGTCCTGTCTTTCTGGATTTTACACTTTTTTCAGATGGCCCTTTTGACCGGGGGGCAGTGAGACTTCATTGTAGTGCAGATTTCCTTTACACGCTTGCTTGGTTGGCCAAAAAGGGCGTATGCGTTTTTTCCTGAATATATTCAGGAAAAAACGCATACGCCCTTTTTGGCCAAGTGCATCATTGTCGACATTCTGCCTCTTTTCCTATGCTTTAAGTGCAATTCCAGTCTACCCCCTGAAATCGTTTTCCTGAAATTCTGCCCCGCTTTCAAGTCCTCTTTGAAGACTTACTTCAGTATATTTTTGGACGATAGCTGACATTCATAACTCTGCAGGTTTGTGAATTATAGTGCCCCTGAGCTCCTTTCTTCAACTCGTTTTCTTGTGAGCTGGCCGCAAAACCGCAGGATTGTTTCAGGCCAAAGTCTCTTTCCGGCAGGGCATGCTGAGACTTTGTTTAATTCCTCTTCCTGGTCGGAAATGAGCGTTCCTTTTGCCCGTGCAGGCACCTACAGCTAGTCTCTCATTGGTTCTCCCTATTCCTGTACATCTTGCGCAGAAATTGCAAACTGTGCCAAACAGGAGGTTAATGGCACTGACTCTCCAAGTGGGGAGAGTGTTAGTAAAGCGTCTGGAATGATGAACCCGAGTACCAGGGGACGAAATCTGAGATGCATTTGAAAACATTTCCCGGTCACACAGTGCACTGTACTGTGGGTTTCCCATGCATGTTTTAGCTGAAGGAAGAATCCCTTAAACCTGGAGAGTTGGGACCCATGGAATGGGTACCATGCAGTATGACTTCAAAGGGTCTGCGTTTGCTCACCGAACCTCACCAATGCTATCAGCCCGAAGTGTCCAGCCTTATGTCTCACCCAGCTCTGGGTGTAGATGTGGGAAATCCAGGTTGCATCACAAGCCCTGAATGAATTATTTAAGAATTGCTCTCTATTTCACTGTCATTGTGTTTTGTTTTTGAAATTTATTTTGATAATGGGATTTATCGGATTTTCACTGCTGCGTTTAGGCCGCTGTACACACGCTTGATTTCCTTATGGAGACATATAAATCCATGGGTTTTAAGATTCTTACTTGTCAGGTATCTTGCCAGGCGTTGAATATGGGGTGTTGAGTCCATTTCGTTGAGCAAGGAGTAGGGCTTGTCTATTATATATTTGGCTTATGGAACGGTATCTGTGCTAATTTCAATCTCTGGTTTTATGCAGCACCCCAACTCACCTTTCCCCATTAGCAAGCATAAGTTGGTTTTCTAAATTTGAGACCCTGTTCTGTTTTGTAATTCAGTTCATGGGTAGCCAAGTTTACATTCCGTGTATTAGTCATATCTTATGATGTTTCTTTTTCTGTGTGACTTATTTCTCGTAGAATCATCATACCTGAATCCACTCATTATACCGCTACGGGCCTGAAGAAGTAGATTTCATTGCTGAGTGATATTCCATTGTACGTGCGTACCACAACTTCTTTATCCATTTTTTGCTTTCTGGGATATTTTACTTGTACCGTAGACGAGGTTCTTGTAAACAGAGCCGTCCCAAACTCTGGGGTGGCTGTGTGTTTTTGATTTTAATTTCCCTAAGCTATAGGACCATAAGTGGAAGTGCCATAGGCTGTGTTGCTTTGTTTCCCACGTGTTTCTGGAAACACCATACACTCCTCCAGAGTGGTTGTTGGCAATTTACATCCCGCCCATCAGCATGACAAGGCTCCCTGTTCTCCATGACCTGTCCTGCCTTTCTGGATTTTACACTTTTTTCAGATGGCCCTTTTGACCGGGGGGGGCAGTGAGACTTCATTGTAGTGCAGATTTCCTTTACACGCTTGCTTGGTTGGCCAAAAAGGGCGTATGCGTTTTTTCCTGAATATATTCAGGAAAAAACGCATACGCCCTTTTTGGCCAAGTGCATCGCTGTCGACATTCTGCCTCTTTTCTTATGCTTTTAGTACAATTCCAGTCTACCCCCTGAAATCGTTTTCCTGAAATTCTGCCCCGCATTCAAGTCCTCTTCGAAGACTTACTTCAATACATTTTTGGACGATAGCTGTCATTCATAACTCTGCAGGTTTGTGAACTACAGTGCCCCTGAGCTCATGTCTTCAACTCGTTTTCTTGTGAGCTGGCCGCAAAACCGCAGGATTGCTTCAGGCCGTAATCTCTTTCCGGCAGGGCTTGCTGAGCCTTTGTTTAATTCCTCTTCCTGGTCGGAAATGAGCGTTCCTTTTGCCCGTGCAGGCACCTACAGCTAGTCTCTCATTGGTTCTCCCTATTCCTGTACATCTTGCGCAGAAATTGCAAACTCTGCCAAACAGGAGGTTAATGACACTGACTCTCCAAGTGGGGAGAGTGTTAGTAAAGCGTCTGGAATGGTGAACCCGAGTACCAGGGGACGAAAACTGAGATGCATTTGAAAACGTTTCCCGGTCACACAGTGCACTGTACTGTGGGTTTCCCATGCATGTTTTAGCTGAAGGAAGAATCCCTTAAACCTGGAGAGTTGGGACCCATGGAATGGGTACCATGCAGTTTGACTTCAAAGGGTCTGCGTTTGCTCACCGAACCTCACCAATGCTATCAGCCCGAAGTGTCCAGCCTTATGTCTCACCCAGCTCTGGGTGTAGATGTGGTAAATCCAGGTTGCATCACAAGCCCTGAATGAATTATTTAAGAATTGCTCTCTATTTCACTGTCATTGTGTTTTGTTTTTGAAATTTATTTTGATAATGGGATTTATCGGTTTTTCACTGCTGCATTTAGGCAGTTGTACACACGCTTGATTTCATTATGGAGACATATAAATCCATGGGTTTTAAGATTCTTACTTGTCAGGTATCTTGCAAGGCGTTGAATATGGGGTGTTGAGTCCATTTCGTTGAGCAAGGAGTAGGTCTTGTCTATTATATATTTGGCTTATGGAACGGTATCTGTGCTAATTTCAATCTCTGGTTTTATGCAGCACCTCAATTCCCCTTTCCCCATTAGCAAGCATAAGTTGGTTTTCTAAATTTGAGACCCTGTTCTGTTTTGTAATTCAGTTTATGTGTAGCCAAGTTTACATTCCGTGTATTATTTATATATTATGATGTTTCTTTTTCTGGGTGACGTATTTCTCGTAGAATCATCGTACCTGAATCCACTCATTATGCCGCTATGGGCCTGAAGATGTAGATTTCTTTGCTGAGTGATATTCCATTGTACGTGCGTACCACAACTTCTTTATCCATTTTTTGCTTTCTGGGATATTTTACTTGTACCGTAGACGAGGTTCTTGTAAACAGAGCCGTCCCAAACTCTGGGGTGGCTGTGTGTTTTTGATTTTAATTTCCCTAAGCTATAGGACCATAATTGGAAGTGCCATAGGCTGTGTTGCTTTGTTTCGTACGTGTTTCTGGAAACACCATACACTTCTCCAGAGTGGTTGTTGGCAATTTACATCCCGCCCATCAGCATGACAAGGCTCCCTGTTCTCCATGACCTGTCCTGACTTTCTGGAGTTTACATTTTTTTCAGATGGCCCTTTTGACCGGGGGGGCAGTGAGACTTCATTGTAGTGCAGATTTCCTTTACACGCTTGCTTGGTTGGCCAAAAAGGGCGTATGCGTTTTTTCCTGAATATATTCAGGAAAAAACGCATACGCCCTTTTTGGCCAAGTGCATCGCTGTCGACATTCTGCCTCTTTTCTTATGCTTTTAGTACAATTCCAGTCTACCCCCTGAAATCGTTTTCCTGAAATTCTGCCCCGCATTCAAGTCCTCTTCGAAGACTTACTTCAATACATTTTTGGACGATAGCTGTCATTCATAACTCTGCAGGTTTGTGAACTACAGTGCCCCTGAGCTCATGTCTTCAACTCGTTTTCTTGTGAGCTGGCCGCAAAACCGCAGGATTGCTTCAGGCCGTAATCTCTTTCCTGCAGGGCTTGCTGAGCCTTTGTTTAATTCCTCTTCCTGGTCGGAAATGAGCGTTCCTTTTGCCCGTGCAGGCACCTACAGCTAGTCTCTCATTGGTTCTCCCTATTCCTGTACATCTTGCGCAGAAATTGCAAACTCTGCCAAACAGGAGGTTAATGACACTGACTCTCCAAGTGGGGAGAGTGTTAGTAAAGCGTCTGGAATGATGAACCCGAGTACCAGGGGACGAAATCTGAGATGCATTTGAAAACATTTCCCGGTCACACAGTGCACTGTACTGTGGGTTTCCCATGCATGTTTTAGCTGAAGGAAGAATCCCTTAAACCTGGAGAGTTGGGACCCATGGAATGGGTACCATGCAGTATGACTTCAAAGGGTCTGCGTTTGCTCACCGAACCTCACCAATGCTATCAGCCCGAAGTGTCCAGCCTTATGTCTCACCCAGCTCTGGGTGTAGATGTGGGAAATCCAGGTTGCATCACAAGCCCTGAATGAATTATTTAAGAATTGCTCTCTATTTCACTGTCATTGTGTTTTGTTTTTGAAATTTATTTTGATAATGGGATTTATCGGATTTTCACTGCTGCGTTTAGGCCGCTGTACACACGCTTGATTTCCTTATGGAGACATATAAATCCATGGGTTTTAAGATTCTTACTTGTCAGGTATCTTGCCAGGCGTTGAATATGGGGTGTTGAGTCCATTTCGTTGAGCAAGGAGTAGGGCTTGTCTATTATATATTTGGCTTATGGAACGGTATCTGTGCTAATTTCAATCTCTGGTTTTATGCAGCACCCCAACTCACCTTTCCCCATAAGCAAGCATAAGTTGGTTTTCTAAATTTGAGACCCTGTTCTGTTTTGTAATTCAGTTCATGGGTAGCCAAGTTTACATTCCGTGTATTAGTCATATCTTATGATGTTTCTTTTTCTGTGTGACTTATTTCTCGTAGAATCATCATACCTGAATCCACTCATTATACCGCTACGGGCCTGAAGAAGTAGATTTCATTGCTGAGTGATATTCCATTGTACGTGCGTACCACAACTTCTTTATCCATTTTTTGCTTTCTGGGATATTTTACTTGTACCGTAGACGAGGTTCTTGTAAACAGAGCCGTCCCAAACTCTGGGGTGGCTGTGTGTTTTTGATTTTAATTTCCCTAAGCTATAGGACCATAAGTGGAAGTGCCATAGGCTGTGTTGCTTTGTTTCCCACGTGTTTCTGGAAACACCATACACTCCTCCAGAGTGGTTGTTGGCAATTTACATCCCGCCCATCAGCATGACAAGGCTCCCTGTTCTCCATGACCTGTCCTGCCTTTCTGGATTTTACACTTTTTTCAGATGGCCCTTTTGACCGGGGGGGCAGTGAGACTTCATTGTAGTGCAGATTTCCTTTACACGCTTGCTTGGTTGGCCAAAAAGGGCGTATGCGTTTTTTCCTGAATATATTCAGGAAAAAACGCATACGCCCTTTTTGGCCAAGTGCATCGCTGTCGACATTCTGCCTCTTTTCTTATGCTTTTAGTACAATTCCAGTCTACCCCCTGAAATCGTTTTCCTGAAATTCTGCCCCGCATTCAAGTCCTCTTCGAAGACTTACTTCAATACATTTTTGGACGATAGCTGTCATTCATAACTCTGCAGGTTTGTGAACTACAGTGCCCCTGAGCTCATGTCTTCAACTCGTTTTCTTGTGAGCTGGCCGCAAAACCGCAGGATTGCTTCAGGCCGTAATCTCTTTCCGGCAGGGCTTGCTGAGCCTTTGTTTAATTCCTCTTCCTGGTCGGAAATGAGCGTTCCTTTTGCCCGTGCAGGCACCTACAGCTAGTCTCTCATTGGTTCTCCCTATTCCTGTACATCTTGCGCAGAAATTGCAAACTCTGCCAAACAGGAGGTTAATGACACTGACTCTCCAAGTGGGGAGAGTGTTAGTAAAGCGTCTGGAATGGTGAACCCGAGTACCAGGGGACGAAAACTGAGATGCATTTGAAAACGTTTCCCGGTCACACAGTGCACTGTACTGTGGGTTTCCCATGCATGTTTTAGCTGAAGGAAGAATCCCTTAAACCTGGAGAGTTGGGACCCATGGAATGGGTACCATGCAGTTTGACTTCAAAGGGTCTGCGTTTGCTCACCGAACCTCACCAATGCTATCAGCCCGAAGTGTCCAGCCTTATGTCTCACCCAGCTCTGGGTGTAGATGTGGTAAATCCAGGTTGCATCACAAGCCCTGAATGAATTATTTAAGAATTGCTCTCTATTTCACTGTCATTGTGTTTTGTTTTTGAAATTTATTTTGATAATGGGATTTATCGGTTTTTCACTGCTGCATTTAGGCAGTTGTACACACGCTTGATTTCATTATGGAGACATATAAATCCATGGGTTTTAAGATTCTTACTTGTCAGGTATCTTGCAAGGCGTTGAATATGGGGTGTTGAGTCCATTTCGTTGAGCAAGGAGTAGGTCTTGTCTATTATATATTTGGCTTATGGAACGGTATCTGTGCTAATTTCAATCTCTGGTTTTATGCAGCACCTCAATTCCCCTTTCCCCATTAGCAAGCATAAGTTGGTTTTCTAAATTTGAGACCCTGTTCTGTTTTGTAATTCAGTTTATGTGTAGCCAAGTTTACATTCCGTGTATTATTTATATATTATGATGTTTCTTTTTCTGGGTGACGTATTTCTCGTAGAATCATCGTACCTGAATCCACTCATTATGCCGCTATGGGCCTGAAGATGTAGATTTCTTTGCTGAGTGATATTCCATTGTACGTGCGTACCACAACTTCTTTATCCATTTTTTGCTTTCTGGGATATTTTACTTGTACCGTAGACGAGGTTCTTGTAAACAGAGCCGTCCCAAACTCTGGGGTGGCTGTGTGTTTTTGATTTTAATTTCCCTAAGCTATAGGACCATAATTGGAAGTGCCATAGGCTGTGTTGCTTTGTTTCGTACGTGTTTCTGGAAACACCATACACTTCTCCAGAGTGGTTGTTGGCAATTTACATCCCGCCCATCAGCATGACAAGGCTCCCTGTTCTCCATGACCTGTCCTGACTTTCTGGAGTTTACATTTTTTTCAGATGGCCCTTTTGACCGGGGGGGCAGTGAGACTTCATTGTAGTGCAGATTTCCTTTACACGCTTGCTTGGTTGGCCAAAAAGGGCGTATGCGTTTTTTCCTGAATATATTCAGGAAAAAACGCATACGCCCTTTTTGGCCAAGTGCATCGCTGTCGACATTCTGCCTCTTTTCTTATGCTTTTAGTACAATTCCAGTCTACCCCCTGAAATCGTTTTCCTGAAATTCTGCCCCGCATTCAAGTCCTCTTCGAAGACTTACTTCAATACATTTTTGGACGATAGCTGTCATTCATAACTCTGCAGGTTTGTGAACTACAGTGCCCCTGAGCTCATGTCTTCAACTCGTTTTCTTGTGAGCTGGCCGCAAAACCGCAGGATTGCTTCAGGCCGTAATCTCTTTCCTGCAGGGCTTGCTGAGCCTTTGTTTAATTCCTCTTCCTGGTCGGAAATGAGCGTTCCTTTTGCCCGTGCAGGCACCTACAGCTAGTCTCTCATTGGTTCTCCCTATTCCTGTATATCTTGCGCAGAAATTGCAAACTCTGCCAAACAGGAGGTTAATGACACTGACTCTCCAAGTGGGGAGAGTGTTAGTAAAGCGTCTGGAATGATGAACCCGAGTACCAGGGGACGAAATCTGAGATGCATTTGAAAACATTTCCCGGTCACACAGTGCACTGTACTGTGGGTTTCCCATGCATGTTTTAGCTGAAGGAAGAATCCCTTAAACCTGGAGAGTTGGGACCCATGGAATGGGTACCATGCAGTATGACTTCAAAGGGTCTGCGTTTGCTCACCGAACCTCACCAATGCTATCAGCCCGAAGTGTCCAGCCTTATGTCTCACCCAGCTCTGGGTGTAGATGTGGGAAATCCAGGTTGCATCACAAGCCCTGAATGAATTATTTAAGAATTGCTCTCTATTTCACTGTCATTGTGTTTTGTTTTTGAAATTTATTTTGATAATGGGATTTATCGGATTTTCACTGCTGCGTTTAGGCCGCTGTACACACGCTTGATTTCCTTATGGAGACATATAAATCCATGGGTTTTAAGATTCTTACTTGTCAGGTATCTTGCCAGGCGTTGAATATGGGGTGTTGAGTCCATTTCGTTGAGCAAGGAGTAGGGCTTGTCTATTATATATTTGGCTTATGGAACGGTATCTGTGCTAATTTCAATCTCTGGTTTTATGCAGCACCCCAACTCACCTTTCCCCATAAGCAAGCATAAGTTGGTTTTCTAAATTTGAGACCCTGTTCTGTTTTGTAATTCAGTTCATGGGTAGCCAAGTTTACATTCCGTGTATTAGTCATATCTTATGATGTTTCTTTTTCTGTGTGACTTATTTCTCGTAGAATCATCATACCTGAATCCACTCATTATACCGCTACGGGCCTGAAGAAGTAGATTTCATTGCTGAGTGATATTCCATTGTACGTGCGTACCACAACTTCTTTATCCATTTTTTGCTTTCTGGGATATTTTACTTGTACCGTAGACGAGGTTCTTGTAAACAGAGCCGTCCCAAACTCTGGGGTGGCTGTGTGTTTTTGATTTTAATTTCCCTAAGCTATAGGACCATAAGTGGAAGTGCCATAGGCTGTGTTGCTTTGTTTCCCACGTGTTTCTGGAAACACCATACACTCCTCCAGAGTGGTTGTTGGCAATTTACATCCCGCCCATCAGCATGACAAGGCTCCCTGTTCTCCATGACCTGTCCTGCCTTTCTGGATTTTACACTTTTTTCAGATGGCCCTTTTGACCGGGGGGGCAGTGAGACTTCATTGTAGTGCAGATTTCCTTTACACGCTTGCTTGGTTGGCCAAAAAGGGCGTATGCGTTTTTTCCTGAATATATTCAGGAAAAAACGCATACGCCCTTTTTGGCCAAGTGCATCGCTGTCGACATTCTGCCTCTTTTCTTATGCTTTTAGTACAATTCCAGTCTACCCCCTGAAATCGTTTTCCTGAAATTCTGCCCCGCATTCAAGTCCTCTTCGAAGACTTACTTCAATACATTTTTGGACGATAGCTGTCATTCATAACTCTGCAGGTTTGTGAACTACAGTGCCCCTGAGCTCATGTCTTCAACTCGTTTTCTTGTGAGCTGGCCGCAAAACCGCAGGATTGCTTCAGGCCGTAATCTCTTTCCGGCAGGGCTTGCTGAGCCTTTGTTTAATTCCTCTTCCTGGTCGGAAATGAGCGTTCCTTTTGCCCGTGCAGGCACCTACAGCTAGTCTCTCATTGGTTCTCCCTATTCCTGTACATCTTGCGCAGAAATTGCAAACTCTGCCAAACAGGAGGTTAATGACACTGACTCTCCAAGTGGGGAGAGTGTTAGTAAAGCGTCTGGAATGGTGAACCCGAGTACCAGGGGACGAAAACTGAGATGCATTTGAAAACGTTTCCCGGTCACACAGTGCACTGTACTGTGGGTTTCCCATGCATGTTTTAGCTGAAGGAAGAATCCCTTAAACCTGGAGAGTTGGGACCCATGGAATGGGTACCATGCAGTTTGACTTCAAAGGGTCTGCGTTTGCTCACCGAACCTCACCAATGCTATCAGCCCGAAGTGTCCAGCCTTATGTCTCACCCAGCTCTGGGTGTAGATGTGGTAAATCCAGGTTGCATCACAAGCCCTGAATGAATTATTTAAGAATTGCTCTCTATTTCACTGTCATTGTGTTTTGTTTTTGAAATTTATTTTGATAATGGGATTTATCGGTTTTTCACTGCTGCATTTAGGCAGTTGTACACACGCTTGATTTCATTATGGAGACATATAAATCCATGGGTTTTAAGATTCTTACTTGTCAGGTATCTTGCAAGGCGTTGAATATGGGGTGTTGAGTCCATTTCGTTGAGCAAGGAGTAGGTCTTGTCTATTATATATTTGGCTTATGGAACGGTATCTGTGCTAATTTCAATCTCTGGTTTTATGCAGCACCTCAATTCCCCTTTCCCCATTAGCAAGCATAAGTTGGTTTTCTAAATTTGAGACCCTGTTCTGTTTTGTAATTCAGTTTATGTGTAGCCAAGTTTACATTCCGTGTATTATTTATATATTATGATGTTTCTTTTTCTGGGTGACGTATTTCTCGTAGAATCATCGTACCTGAATCCACTCATTATGCCGCTATGGGCCTGAAGACGTAGATTTCTTTGCTGAGTGATATTCCATTGTACGTGCGTACCACAACTTCTTTATCCATTTTTTGCTTTCTGGGATATTTTACTTGTACCGTAGACGAGGTTCTTGTAAACAGAGCCGTCCCAAACTCTGGGGTGGCTGTGTGTTTTTGATTTTAATTTCCCTAAGCTATAGGACCATAAGTGGAAGTGACATAGGCTGTGTTGCTTTGTTTCCTACGTGTTTCTGGAAACACCATACACTTCTCCAGAGTGGTTGTTGGCAATTTACATCCCGCCCATCAGCATGACAAGGCTCCCTGTTCTCCATGACTTGTCTTGACTTTCTGGATTTTACATTTTTTTCAGATGACCCTTTTGACCAGGGGGCAGTGAGACTTCATTGTAGTGCAGATTTCCATTATATGCTTGCTTGGTTGGCCAAAAAGGGCGTATGCGTTTTTTCCTGAATATATTCAGGAAAAAACGCATACGCCCTTTCTGGCCAAGTGCATCATTGTCGACATTCTCCCTCTTTTCCTATGCTGTTAGTACAATTCGAGTCTACCCCCTGAAATCGTTTTCCTGAAATTCTGCCCCGCATTCAAGTCCTCTTCGAAGACTTACTTCAATACATTTTTGGACGATAGCTGCCATTCATAACGCTGCAGGTTTGTGAATTACAGTGCCCCTGAGCTCATTTCTTCAACTCGCTTTCTTGTGAGCTGGCCGCAAAACCGCAGGATTGCTTCAGGCCCTAATCTATTTCCCGCAGGGCACGCTGAGCCTTTGGTTAATTCCTCTTCCTGGTGGGAAATGAGCGTTCCATTTGCCCGTGCAGACACCTACAGCTAGTCTCTCATTGCTTCTCCCTATTCCTGTTCATCTTGCGCAGAAATTGCAAACTGTGCCAAACAGGAGGTTAATGGCACTGACTCTCCAAGTGGGGAGAGTGTTAGTAAAGCGTTCAAATGTTGAACCCGAGTACCAGGGTCGAAAACTGAGATGCATTTGAAAACGTTTCCCAATCACACAGTGCACTGTACTGTGGGTTTCCGATGCATGTTTTAGCTGAAGGAAGAATCCCTTAAACCTGGAGAGTTGGGACCCATGGAATGGGTACCATGCAGTATGACTTCAAAGGGTCTGCGTTTGCTCACCGAACCTCACCAATGCTATCAGCCCGAAGTGTCCAGCCTTATGTCTCACCCAGCTCTGGGTGTAGATGTGGGAAATCCAGGTTGCATCACAAGCCCTGAATGAATTATTTAAGAATTGCTCTCTATTTCACTGTCATTTTGTTTTGTTTTTGAAATTTATTTTGATAATAGGATTTATCGGATTTTCACTGCTGCATTTAGGCCGCTGTACACACGCTTGATTTCCTTATGGAGACATATAAATCCATGGGTTTTAAGATTCTTACTTGTCAGGTATCTTGCCAGGCGTTGAATATGGGGTGTTGAGTCCATTTCGTTGAGCAAGGAGTAGGGCTTGTCTATTATATATTTGTTTTATGGAGCGGTATCTGTGCTAATTTCAATCTCTGGTTTTATGCAGCACCCCAACTCACATTTCCCCATAAGCAAACATAAGTTTGTTTCTAAATTTGAGACCCTGTTCTGTTTTGTAATTCAGTTTATGTGTAGCCAAGTTTACATTCCGTGTATTACTGATATATTATGATGTTTCTTTTTCTGTGTGACTTATTTCTCGTAGAATCATCGTACCTGAATCCACTCATTATGCCGCTATGGGCCTGAAGACGTAGATTTCATTGCTGAGTGATATTCCATTGTACGTGCGTACCAGAACTTCTTTATCCATTTTTTCCTTTCTCAGATATTTAACTTGTACAGTAGACAAGGTTCTTGTAAACAGAGCCATCCCAAACTTTGGGGTGGCTGTGTGTTTTTGATTTTAATTTCCCTAAGCTATAGGACCATAAGTGGAAGTGCCATAGGCTGTGTTGCTTTGTTTCCTACATGTTTCAGGAAACACCATACACTTTTCTAGAGTGGCTGTTGGCAATTTAAATCCGCCCATCAGCATAACAAGGCTCGCTGTTCTCCATGACCTGTCCTGTCTTTCTGGATTTTACACTTTTTTCAGATGGCCCTTTTGACCGGGGGGCAGTGAGACTTCATTGTAGTGCAGATTTCCTTTACACGCTTGCTTGGTTGGCCAAAAAGTGCGTATGCGTTTTTTCCTGAATATATTCAGAAAAAAACGCATACGCCCTTTTTGGCCAAGTGCATCATTGTCAACATTCTGCCTCTTTTCCTATGCTTTAAGTGCAATTCCAGTCTACCCCCTGAAATCGTTTTCCTGAAATTCTGCCCCGCTTTCAAGTCCTCTTCGAAGACTTACTTCTATACATTTTTGGACGATAGCTGTCATTCATAACTCTGCAGGTTTGTGAATTACAGTGCCCCTGAGCTCCTTTCTTCAACTCGCTTTCTTGTGAGCTGGCCGCAAAACCGCAGGATTGCTTCAGGCCATAATCTCTTTCCGGCAGGGCATGCTGAGCCTTTGTTTAATTCCTCTTCCTGGTCGGAAATGAGTGTTCCTTTTGCCCGTGCAGGCACCTACAGCTAGTCTCTCATTGGTTCTCCCTATTCCTGTACATCTTGCGCAGAAATTGCAAACTGTGCCAAACAGGAGGTTAATGGCACTGACTCTCCAAGTGGGGAGAGTGTTAGTAAAGCGTCTGGAATGGTGAACCCGAGTACCAGGGGACGATAACTGAGATGCATTTGAAAACGTTTCCCGGTCACACAGTGCACTGTACTGTGGGTTTCCCATGCATGTTTTAGCTGAAGGAAGAATTCCTTAAACCTGGAGAGTTGGGACCCATGGAATGGTTACCATGCAGTATGACTTCAAAGGGTCTGCGTTTGCTCACCGAACCTCACCAATGCTATCAGCCTGAAGTGTCCAGCCTTATGTCTCACCCAGCTCTGGGTGTAGATGTGGGAAATCCAGGTTGCATCACAAACCCTGAATGAATTATTTAAGAATTGCTCTCTATTTCACTGTCATTTTGTTTTGTTTTTGAAATTTATTTTGATAATGGGATTTATCGGATTTTCACTGCTGCGTTTAGGCCGCTGTACACACGCTTGATTTCCTTATGGAGACATATAAATCCATGGGTTTTAAGATTCTTACTTGTCAGGTATCTTGCCAGGCGTTGAATATGTGGTGTTGAGTCCATTTCGTTGAGCAAGGAGTAGGGCTTGTCTATTATATATTTGGCTTATGGAACGGTATCTCTGCTAATTTCAATCTCTGGTTTTATGCAGCACCCCAACTCACCTTTCCCCATAAGCAAGCATAAGTTGGTTTTCTAAATTTGAGACCCTGTTCTGTTTTGTAATTCAGTTTATGTGTAGCCAAGTTTACATTCCGTGTATTACTGATATATTATGATGTTTCTTTTTCTGTGTGACTTATTTCTCGTAGAATCATCGTACCTGAATCCACTCATTATGCCGCTACAGGCCTGAAGACGTAGATTTCATTGCTGAGTGATATTCCATTGTCCGTGCGTACCAGAACTTCTTTATTCATTTTTTGCTTTCTCGGATATTTAACTTGTACCGTAGAAAAGGTTTTGTAAACAGAGCCATCCCAAACTTTGGGGTGGCTGTGTGTTTGTGATTTTAATTTCTCTATGCTATAGGACCATAAGTGGAAGTGCCATAGGCTGTGTTGCTTTGTTTCCTATGTGTTTCAGGAAACACCATACACTTCTCCAGAGTGGCTGTTGGCAATTTACATCCCGCCCATCAGCATAACAAGGCTCCCTGTTCTCCATGACCTGTCGTGCCTTTCTGGAATTTCCACATTTTTCAGATGGCCCTTTTGACCGGGGGGCAGTGAGACTTCATTGTAGTACACATTTCCTTTACACGGTTGCTTGGTTGGCCAAAAAGGGCGTATGCGTTTTTTCCTGAATATATTCAGGAAAAAACGCATACGCCCTTTTTGGCCAAGTGCATCATTGTCGACATTCTGCCTCTAATCTTATTCTTTAAGTGCAATTCCAGTCTACGCCCTGAAATCGTTTTCCTGAAATTCTGCCCCGATTTCAAGTCCTCTTCGAAGACTTACTTCAAAACATTTTTGGACGATAGCTGTCATTCATTACTCTGCAATTTTGTGAATTACAGTGCCCCTGAGCTCCTTTCTTCAACTCGCTTTCTTGTGAGCTGGCCGCAAACCCGCAGGATTGCTTCAGGCCCTAATATGGTTCTGGCATGGCATGCTGAGCCTTTGGTTAATTCCTCTTCCTGGTGGGAAATGAGCGTTAAATTTCCATGTTCAGACACCTTCACATGAGTCTTCATGGTGCCCCTTTGCCCCGGTTATCTCTATGGAGGTTGGATTTGGAAGGCCTCCTCACTCAAGATCAGTGTGCCCACGGAGCCAACCCTGCAACTTCAGGGCATGGTTGGGGGTTAGGATCACCACGAGGGTTCCTTTTTCCTTAGGAGGGAGGTGGCCTTTTGGGCTGCTGATTTCCAGGTTATCAGATACTGCCAGTATCTTGGCCAGATGTGGTGGTGGGCCAATCCCCTTGGTGACCGTAGTTTATCCTACCTGGATCGCATTCTTGCATTGTTCCATTTCAAGTGGTCCCAGGTTTTGCACTAATACTCCAATGGCGATTCACCGTTCACCAGGAATGTAAAGGTCAAAGGGTTTAGCTAAATTAGGGAGTTCCAGGGCAAGGGTCTGAATTGACTGCTCTTTCCATTCTTGAAAGGCCACTTCTGCATTCTATTCAAAAGGATCATCACCTTTTCCTTTCAGTGTTTCATATAGAGGCCGAGCTAGTAGACTGTAGTTAGGGATCCAGGAGCAGCAAACCCTGGCCTCCCCAGGAACCCCTAAGCTGTCTTCTAGTTTCAGAAATGGGTAAGGCTGTAAATTGTTTCTTCCCTTTCCTGGGATGGGCTTCTCCGACCTTCTGTGAGAATGAAGCCCAGGCAGGTCACCGTAGTCTGTGATATTTGAGCTTTTTCTTGGACAACTTGTATCCTTTATTGGCTTGGTAGTTCAGAGGTCTCCTTAGTAGGGCTGGCGATCAGAATGTCGTCTGCATATTGAAGGAGTGTTTCCTTTTCCAGAGGTAGAACTTTTAGGTCTTTAGCTGAGCTTTCCCCAAAGATGGTGTGGGAATTCTTGAACCCTTGGGGCAACACGGCCCGGAAGTATTGTTTTAGTTGTATGTTGAGTCCTGCCACTCACAAGCCAAAATTTCTTGTGACTCTGGGACTAATAGAATACAAAAGAAGGCATCATTGAAGACTAATACAGAATACCATGTCCTGGTGGTTGGTAGAATGACCAGCAGGGTGTAGGATTTAGGAACTACTGGAGGTATATCCTCGGTGGCTTCACTGACTGTCCTGACATCCTTTACCAGGACTCCAGCAGCCCATGGGGCTCTCGAGGTCAGGCCAATCCCAGGATATGGAGCTCACCTGGGCAGGTACCCCACCCCAGCCCACGGGGCTCTCGTGGTCAGGCCCCTCCCAGGATACAGAGCTACCCTTGCAGGTACCATGGCAGGGCTGGGAACACAGGAACCGTGCATATCGCCCTCATTGCAGAGCACTCCCAGCTCACCTGTCACTCAGATCTGACACAGAGCACCTCAGAGCAGGACTTGAACTAACAAACAGCAGCTCCGACAGGTCTGTGACCCTGGGCATCACTCTGTGTGGCCTCCCTCCACCTGGTCTTCCAGAGACTTCCACTGCACCCGGGGCACCAGGCCTCTGTCTCCACCCACCAGCCACCCCTCCTCTCCCTGACTCCTGGGTTCCTCTCATTAGGAGAGGGTTTTCTTGAAGTTGTCTCCCACTCATGGGCCAGATAATATAATTAGAAAACAAGCCAGAGCTGCAGCCCCTTGTCTATCCTGACTCTCAGGAGCCCACACCTGTTCCTTGGACCTGGCCGATTCAGCAAGTTCCAGTTTCTGCAACTGTGAGCCCCTGAGGGGTGATTATTGGCTGGCCTGGGAAGCCTGACCGTGCCGGCCAGCCCTCCCCAGGTGTGCCTGGGTTCAGATCAATATAAACACCGCTCCAGGCAGCAAGAGCCCCTGCAGCTGTGCCTGACGCCATTTTCTCTGCCCTGTCAGCAGTCTTGGGGCTGGACTGGTGGGAGGGAGTGAGAGGCCACGGCTTTGTGGGTGGCCCAGTGTGAGTGGGGCTCTGCTGGACTTTCTGCAGCAGTTGCCAAGATGCCACCTGCTAAAGAAGAGGATGTGTCACCCATACCTGCCGCTGGAATTTCTCCCTGGGCAGAGGTGAGTGAGGAAGAAAGCAGTGGGGGCCGGGACAGCAGGGGTATCTCAGGCAGGGAAATGGAAAGCTTCCAGAAGAGCACCCAGGACCAGGACCATCCTGGCTGGCCTGCAGGCACCAAGTCGGCTGGCATGCTGTCGCTCATGTGGCTCCATGGCCCTTCCTCTAGGCTTTCAAGTCCTTGTACATATGCAGGTGTTTTACCTGGGAAGGGTGGGAACATTTCAGCAGCAGCTGGCCTGGGGCTCAGCCCACGTTTACTCACAGATGCCTCGGCACGGTCCCCCAGCTTTGCAATGAGGACGCTTGTTGCGTGGGGCCTGCTGGCTGAATGGGAGATGATTCCCCACCACCAACCAACTTCAGAATTGTTTACAACTGGAGCAAGTGCCCTGATACGGTTTTCCTCTGTGTAGCTGGTGGGTTCTGTTTTTTTTTCTTTTTTGGTTCAAGGTAGATTTTATTCCTCTTTTTTGTATTTACAGATATAAGCATGGAAATAATTTATTCATATAAATACATGTATGTGAAGGGAAGAATATTTTTTCTGTTTTACTTTTTGTAATTTGAATTTTATTTTATTTTTTTATACAGCAGGTTCTTTTTGGTTATCTATTTTATACATATAAATGTATACATGCCAATCCCAATCTCTCAACTCCTCCCACCACCACCCCCCAACAGCTTTCCCCCCTTGGTGTCCATACGTTTGTTGTCTACATCTGCTGCTCTATTTCTGCCTTGCAAAACGGTTCATCTGTACAATTTGTCTAGGTTCCACATATAGCCATTAATAGACAAGATTTCTTTTTCTCTTTCTGACTTACTTCACTCTGTATGACAGTCTCTAGATCCATCAACGTCTCTACAAATGACCCAATTTCATTCCTTTTTATGGCTTAGTAATATTCCATTTTATATATGTACCACATCTTTATGCATTCGTCTGTCTGTGGGCATTTAGGTTGCTTCCATTACCTGGATATTGTAAATAGTGATGCAATGAACATTGCGGTGAATGTCTCTTTTTCATTTATGGTTTTGTCTGGGTATATGCCCAGTAGTGGGACTGCTGTATCATATGGTAATTCTATTCTTAGTTTTATAAGAAACTCCATAACTTTCTCCACAGTGACTGTATCAATTTCATTCCCAACAATAGCGGAAGAGGGTTCCTTATCTCCACACCCTTTCCAGCATTTGTTGTTTGTAGATTTTCTGATGATGCCCATTCTAACAGGTGTGAGGTGATACACCATGGATGAGTCTATTTCGTTGAGCAAAGAGTAGGTCTTGTCTATTACATATTTGGCTTATGGAACGGTATGTGTGCTAATTTCAATCTCTGGTTTTATACAGCACCGCAACTCAACTTTCCCCTTAAGCAAGCATAAGTTTTTATCTAAATGTGAGACTCTGTTCGGTTTTGGAATTCAGTTTATGTGTAGCCAAGTTTACACTCTCTCTATTAGTGATATCTTATGATAATTACCTTTCTCTGTGTGACATATTTCTCTTAGAATCATCATACTTAAATCCACTCAATTTGCTGCTACAGGCCTGATGACATTGATTTCATTGCTGAGTGATATTCCATTGTACGTAAGTAGCACAACTCCTTTATCCATATTTTTCTTTCTGGGATATTTAATTTGTACTGGACTCAAGGTTCTTGTAAACACAGCAGCCCTAAATTTGGTGTTGGCTGTGTCTTGTTGATTTTAATTTTCCTAAGCTATAGGGCCAAAAGTGGAAGTGCCCTAGGGTCTGTAGCTTTGTTTTTCAGATGTTTCAGGATACACCATAAACATCTCCAGAGTGTCTGTTGGCAATTTACATCCCGCCCATCAGCATAACAAGGCTCCCTGTTCTCCATGGCCTGTCCTGTGTTTCTGGTTTTTACACATTTTTCAGATGGCCCTTTTGACGAATGGGAAATGAGACTTCATTGTAGTGCGGATTTCCATTGCTCGAGTGCTTGGTTGGCCAAAAAGGGCATATGTGTTTTTTCCTGAATATATTCAGGAAAAAATGTTTACGCACTTTTGTCCAAGTGCATCACTGTCAAAGATCTGCCGCTTTTCACATGCTTTAAACGCAATTCCAATCTACCTCCTGAAATATGATTCCTGCAATTCTGCCTCGTTTTGAAGTCCTCTTTGCAGACTTACTTCAGTATATTTTTGCCAATAGCTGTCATTTATAACTCTGCAGGTTTGTGAATTACAGTGCCTGTGATTTCCTTTCTTAACTCGTTTCCTTGAAAGCTGGCCACAGAACCGCAGGTTTGCTTTAGGCCATAATCAGGGTCTGGCACGGCACTCTGAGCCTTTGGTTAATTCCTCTTCCTGGTGGGAAATTAGAGTTAAATGTGCCCCTCCGGACACCTGCCTCACTCCCAGCCCCTTGGTGATGTGTGTCCTGTGGTTTGAGGCCACATGTGCTGGGTTCCTCACCTTTGGCTGATGTGGCCCCACTGGTGTGAGGACACTCCTGCCTGGTTCCCATCCCCTTGGTGATGTGGGCCATCCGGTGAGAGTCTGATCCTGGTTGGGTTCCTCACACTTCTGTGAGGTGGGCCCTCTTCTCTGACGTCACTCCTGCCTGGCTGGCACACCCCGCCTTGGCGAAGTCGGCCCTCTGGTGGGATTTGGTGCCTGCTGGGGGTCTCCTGCCCTCGGTAATGAGGGCCCTCTGGCGTCAGGCCCTAATTCCTGGGCTCCCAATATTTTCTGATATGCGCCCTGTGGTTCGAGTACACTCCTGCCAGGTTCCCAACCCCATGGGAATGTGGGCCTTCTGCTCTGAGGTCCCAACCGTGGGTTGCTCAGTTTCATGATGAGGGCCCTCTGCTGTGAGTTCTCTCCGGCCTGGATCCCATAGCCTCGCTGCTCCTGGCCACCTGCTGGGAGGTTCCAACTGCGGGATTCCTCACCTTTTTTCTTCTATGGACCCTCTGTTTTGAGACTCCTCCTGCCTGCCTCACTCCCAGTCCCTTGGTGATGTGTGTCCTCTGGTGTGAGGCCACGTGTGCTGGGTCCCTCGCCTTTGGATGATGTGGCCACACTGGTGTGAGGACACTCCTGCCTGCTTCCTATCCCCTTGATGATGTGGGCCCTCTGGTGAGAGTCTGATCCTGGCTGGGTTCCTCACCCTTCTGTGAGGTGGGCCCTCTGCTGTGAGGTCACTCCTGCCTGGCTGGCACACCCCACCTGGGCAACATCGGCCCTCTTGTGGCACTTGGAGCCTGCTGGGAGCCTCCTCCCCTCGGTGATGGGGGCCCTCTAGCGTCAGGCCCTAACTGCTGGGTACCCACATTTTCTGATACGTGCTAAGTGGTGCGAGGACACTCCTGCGAGGTTCCCATCCCCATGGGCATGTGGGCCTTCTGCTCTAAGGTCCCAACACCTGTGTTGTTCACCGTTTCATGATGTTGGCTCTCTGGTGTTAGTTCACTCAGGCCTAGATCCCATAGACTCTGTGCTCTGAGCCGACTGCTGGGAGGTTCCTACTGCTGGATTCCTTACCTTTTTTATTCTTTGGGTCCTGTGTTTTTATGCTCCTACTTCCTGACTCACTCCCAGCCCCTTTGTGATGTAGGTCCTCTGGTTTAAGGCCACATGTACCGGTTTCCTCACCTTTATTGATGTGGCCCCACTGGTGTGAGGACACTCCTGCCTGGTTCCCATCCCCTTGGTGATTGGGGCCCTCTTGTGAGAGTCTGATCCTGTCTGGATTCCTCACACTTCTGGGAGGTGGGCCCTCTGCTGTGAGGTCACTCCTGCCTGGCTGGCACACGTCACGTTGGCGATGTGGGCCCTCAGTTGGGAGTTGGTGCCTGCTGGGAGTCTCCTCCCCTCGGTAATGAGGGCCCTCTGGTGTCAGGCCCTAACTCATGGGCTCCCAAAATTTTCTGATGTGCGCCCTGTCGTGTGAGTACACTCCAGCCAGGGTCCCTTCCCTAGGGGATGTGGGCTTTCTGCTCTGTGGTCCCAACGGCTGGGTTGCTCACAGTGTCAGAATGTGGGCCCTCTGTTTTGAGTTCAGTCAGGCCTGGATCCCATAGCCTCGCTGCTCCTGGCCGCCTGCTGGGAGGTTCCAACTGCGGGATTCCTCACCTTTTTTACGCAATGGGCCCTCTGTTTTGAGGCTCCTCCTGCCTGCCTCACTCCCAGCCCCTTGGTGATGTGTGTCCTGTAGTTTGAGGCCACGTGTGCTGGGTCCGTCACATTTCGGTGATGTGGCCCCACTGGTGTGAGGACACTCCTGCCTGGTTTCCATTCCCTTGGTGATGTGGGCCCTCTGGTGAGAGTCTGATCCTCTTTGGGTTCCTCACACTTTTGTGTGGTTGGCCCTCTGCTCTGAGGTCACTCCTGCCTGGCTGGCACACCCCGCATTGGCGACGTCGGCCCTCTGGTAGCAGTTGGAGCTTGCTGGGAGCCTCCTCTCCTCAGTGATGAGGGCCCTCTGGCGTCCGGCCCTAACTGCTGGGCTCCCCACATTTTCTGTTGTGTGCCCACTGGTGCGATGACACTCCTGCTTGGTTCCCTTCCCCATGGGGATGTGGGCCTTTTGCTCTGAGGTCACAACGGCTGGGTTGCTTACAGTATCACGATGAGGGCCCTCTGTTGTGAGTTCATCACTGCCTGGATCCCATAGCCTCGGTGCTCTGGGCCGCCTGCTGGGATGTTCCAACTGCTGGATTCCTCACCTTTTTATACAATGGGCCATGTGTTTTGAGGTTAATCCTGCCTGCCTCGCTCTGAGACCCATGGTGATGTGGGACTTCTGGTTTGAGGCCACATGTGCTGGGTACCTCAACTTTCGATGATGTGGCCCCACGGGTGTGAGGACACTCGTGCCTGATTCCCAGCCCCTTGCTTATGTGGGCACTCTGGTGAGAGTCTGATCATGACTGGGTTCCTTACCCTTCTGTGAGGTGGGCGCTCTGATGTGAGGTCACTCCTGCCTGGATGGCTCACGTCGCCTTGGCGACGTAGGCCCTCTGTTGGCCACTGAAGCATGCTGGGGGCCTCCTACCCTCTTTAATGAGGGCCCTGGAAGAAACGCATATGCCCTTTTTGACCAAGTGCATCATTGTCGAAGTTCTGCCTCTTCTCCTATACTTTCAGAGGACTTCCCATCTACCTCCTGAAATCGTATTCCTGGAATTCTGCCCCGCGTTCAAGTCCTCTTTGCAGCCTTACTTCAATATATTTTTGGACGATAGCTGTCATTTATAACTCTGCAGGTTTGTGAATTACAGTGCCCCTGAGCTCCATTCTTCAACTCGCTTTCTTGTGAGCTGGCCGCAAAACCGCAGGATTGCTTCAGGCCCTAATCTGGTTCCGGCACGGCATGTTGAGCCTTTGGCTAATTCCTCTTCCTGATGGGAAATGAGCGTTAAATTTGCTCGTGCAGACACCTGCAGCTAATCTCTCATTGGTTCTCCCTATTCCTGTTCATCTTGCTCAGAAATTCCAAACTGTGCCAAACAGGAGGTTAAAGGCACTGACTCTCCAATTGGGGAAAGAGTTAGTAAAGCGTCTGGAATGGTAAAACCGAGTATGAGGGGAAGAAAACTGAGATGCATTTAAAAAGGTTTCCCGGTCACACGGTGGACCATATTCTGGGTTTCCCATGCGTGTTTTACCTGAAGGAAGAATCCCTTAAACCTGGAGAGGTGGGACCCATGCAATGGGTACCATGCAGTATGACTTCAAATGGCCTGCATTTTCTCACCGAACCTCACCAATGCTATCAGCCCAAAGTGTCGAACGTTATGTCTCACTCAGCTCTAGGTGTAGATGTGGTAAATCCAGGTTGCATCACAAGCCCTGAATGAATTATTTAAGAATTGCTCTCTATTTCACTGTCATTGTGTTTTGTTTTTGAAATTTATTTTGATAATGGGATTTATCGGATTTTCTCTGCTGCCTTCATGCAGCTGTACACACACTTGATTCTCTTACGGAGACATATAAATCCATGGGTTTGAAGATTCTTACTAGTCATGTGTAATCCTAGGAGTT
Organism: Delphinapterus leucas; assembly: GCF_059928025.1. Taxonomy (NCBI): domain Eukaryota; kingdom Metazoa; phylum Chordata; class Mammalia; order Artiodactyla; family Monodontidae; genus Delphinapterus; species Delphinapterus leucas. Next base: position 12,226,696 of record NW_028322241.1, on the reverse strand, counting down.
GAATATGGTGTGTTTAGTCCATTTCGTTGAGCAAGGTGTAAGTCTTGACTATTGCATATTTGGCTTATGGAAAGGTATGTGTGCTAATTTCTATCTCTGGTTTTATGCAGCACCCCACCTCACCTTTCCCCATAAGCAAGCATAAGTTGGTGTTCTACATTTGAGACCTTGTTCTGTTTTGTAATTCAGTTCATGTGTAGCCAAGTTTACATTCCGTGTATGAGTGATATCTTATGATGTTTCATTTTCTGTGTGACTTATTTCACTTAGAATCATCGTACCTAGATCCACTCAATATGCCGCGACGGGCCTGATGACATAGATTTCATTGGTGAGTGATATTCCATTGTACGTGCGTACCACAACTTCTTTAACCATTTTTCACATTCTGGGATATTTAACTTGTACCGTAGACGACGTTCTTGTAAACAGAGCTGTCCCAAACTTTGGGGTGGCTGTGTGTTTTTGATTTTAATTTCCCTAAGCTATAGGACCATAAGTGGAAGTGACATAGGCTCTGTTGCTTTGTTTCCTACGTGTTTCAGGAAACCCCATACACTTCTCCAGAGTGGCTGTTTGCAATTTACATCCCCCCCATCAGCATAACAAGTCTCCCTGTTCTCCATGACCTGTCCTGCCTTTCTGGATTTTACACTTTTTCAGATGCCCCTTTTGACCGGGGGGCAGTGAGACTACCTTGTAGTGCAGATTTCATTTACCTGCTTGCTTGCTTGGCCAAAAATGGCGTATGCGTTTTTTCCTGAATATATTCAGGAAAAAACGCAGATGCACTTTTTGGCCAGTGCATCATTGTCGACATTCTGCCTCTATTCCTATGCTTTAAGTGCAATTCCAGTCTACCCCCTGAAATCGTTTTCCTGAAATTCTGCCCCGCTTTCAAGTCCTCTTCGAAGACTTACTTCAATACATTTTTGGACGATAGCTGTCATTCATAACTCTGCAGGTTTGTGAATTACAGTGCCCCTGAGCTCGTTTCCTCAACTCGCTTTCTTGTGAGCTGGCCGCAAAACCGCAGGATTGCTGCAGGCCCTAATCTGTTTCCGTCAGGGCACACTGAGCCTTTGGTGAATTCCTCTTCCTGGTGGGAAATGAGCGTTCCATTTGCCCGTGCAGACACCTACAGCTAGTCTCTCATTGTTTCTCCCTATTCCTGTTAATCTTGCGTAGAAATTGCAAACTGTGCCAAACAGGAGGTTAAAGGCACTGACTCTCCAAGTGGGGAGAATGTTAGTAAAGTGTCTGGAATGGTGAACCCGAGTACCAGGGTTCGAAAACTGAGATATATTTGAAAACGTTTCCCAATCACACGGTGGACAATACTCTGGGTTGCCCATGCATGTCTTAGTTGAAGGAAGAATCCCTTAAACCTGGAGAGCTGGGAATCATGGAATGGGTACCATGCTGTATGACTACAAAGGGTCTGCGTTTGCTCACCGAACCTCACAAATGCTATCAGCCCGAAGTGTCCAGCCGTATATCTCACCCAGCTCTGGGTGTAGATGTGGTAAATCCAGGTTGCATCACAAGCCCTGAATGAATTATTTAAGAATTGCTCTCTATTTCACTGTCAATGTGTTTTGGTTTTGAAATTTATTTTGATAATGGGATTTAACGGATTTTCACTGCTGCGATTAGGCCGCTGTACACACGCTTGATTTCCTTATGGAGACATATAAATCCATGGGTATTAAGATTCTTACTTGTCAGGTATCTTGCCAGGCGTTGAATATGGGGTGTTGAGTCCATTTCGTTGAGCAAGGAGTAGGTCTTGTCTATTATATATTTGGCTTATGGAACGGTATCTGTGCTAATTTCAATCTCTGGTTTTATGCAGCACCCCAACTCACCTTTCCCCATAAGCAAGCATAAGTTGGTTTTCTAAATTTGAGACCCTGTTCTGTTTTGTAATTCAGTTTATGTGTAGCCAAGTTTACATTCCGTGTATTACTGATATATTATGATGTTTCTTTTTCTGTGTGACTTATTTCTCGTAGAATCATGGTACCTGAATCCACTCATTATGCCGCTATGGGCCTGAAGACGTAGATTTCATTGCTGAGTGATATTCCATTGTACGTGCGTACCACAATTTCTTTATCCATTTTTTGCTTTCTGAGATATTTAACTTGTACCGTAGACGAGGTTCTTGTAAACAGAGCCGTCCCAAACTCTGGGGTGGCTGTGTGTTTTTGATTTTAATTTCCCTAAGCTATAGGACCATAAGTGGAAGTGTCATAGGCTGTGTTGCTTTGTTTCCTACGTGTTTCAGGATACACCATACATTTCTCCAGAGTGGCTGTTGGCAATTTACATCCCGCCCATCAGCATAACAAGGCTCCCTGTTCTCCATGACCTGTCCTGTCTTTCTGCATTTTACTCTTTTTTCAGATGGCCCTTTTGACCGGGGGGCAGTGAGACTTCATTGTAGTGCAGATTTCCTTTACACGCTTGCTTGGTTGGCCAAAAAGGGCGTATGCGTTTTTTCCTGAATATATTCAGGAAAAAACGCATACGCCCTTTTTGGCCAAGTGCATCATTGTCGAAGTTCTGCCTCTTTTCCTATGCTTTAAGTGCAATTCCAGTCTACCCCCTGAAATCGTTTTCCTGAAATTCTGCCCCGCTTTCAAGTCCTCTTTGAAGACTTACTTCAGTACATTTTTGGACGATAGCTGTCATTCATAACTCTGCAGGTTTGTGAATTACAGTTCCCCTGAGCCCCTTTCTTCAACTCGTTTTCTTGTGAGCTGGCCGCAAAACCGCAGGATTGCTTCAGGCCCTAATCTCTTTCCAGCAGGGCACGCTGAGCTTTTGGTTAATTCCTCTTCCTGGTGGGAAATGAGCGTTCCATTTGCCCGTGCAGACACCAACAGCTAGTCTCTCATTGGTTCTCCCTATGCCTGTTCATCTTGCGCAGAAATTGCAAACTGTGCCAAACAGGAGGTTAACGGCACTGACTCTCCAAGTGGGGAGAGTGTTAGTAAAGCGTCTGGAATGGTGAACCCGAGTACCAGGGGACGAAAACTTAGATGCATTTGAAAACGTTTCCCAATCACACGGCGGACGATAGTCTGGGTTTCCCATTCATGTTTTAGCTGAAGGAAGAATCCCTTAAACCTGGAGAGTTGGAACCCATGGAATGGGTACCATGCAGTATGACTACAAAGGGTCTGCGTTTGCTCACCGAACCTCACCAATGCTATCAGCCTGAAGTGTCCAGCCTTATGTCTCACCCAGCTCTGGGTGTAGATGTGGGAAATCCAGGTTGCATCACAAGCCCTGAATGAATTATTTAAGAATTGCTCTCTATTTCACTGTCATTTTGTTTTGTTTTTGAAATTTATTTTGATAATGGGATTTATCGGATTTTCACTGCTGCGTTTAGGCCGCTGTACACACGCTTGATTTCCTTATGGAGACATATAAATCCATGGGTTTTAAGATTCTTACTTGTTAGGTATCTTGCCAGGCATTGAATATGGGGTGTTGAGTCCATTTCGTTGAGCAAGGAGTAGGTCTTGTCTATTATATATTTGGCTTATGGAACGGTATCTGTGCTAATTTCAATCTCTGGTTTTATGCAGCACCCCAACTCACCTTTCCCCATAAGCAAGCATAAGTTGGTTTTCTAAATTTGAGACCCTGTTCTGTTTTGTAATTCAGTTCATGGGTAGCCAAGTTTACATTCCGTGTATTAGTGATATCTTATGATGTTTCTTTTTTGTGTGACTTATTTCTCGTAGAATCATCATACCTGAATCCACTCATTATGCCGCTACGGGCCTGATGACGTAGATTTCATTGCTGAGTGATATTCCATTGTACGTGCGTACCACAACTTCTTTATCCATTTTTTGCTTTCTGGGATATTTTACTTGTACCGTAGACGAGGTTCTTGTAAACAGAGCCATCCCAAACTCTGGGGTGGCTGTGTGTTTTTGATTTTAATTTCCCTAAGCTATAGGACCATAAGTGGAAGTGCCATAGGCTGTGTTGCTTTGTTTCCTACGTGTTTCTGGAAACACCATACACTTCTCCAGAGTGGTTGTTGGCAATTTACATCCCGCCCATCAGCATGACAAGGCTCCCTGTTCTCCATGACCTGTCCTGCCTTTCTGGATTTTACACTTTATTCAGATGGCTCTTTTGACCGGGGGGCCAGTGAGACTTCACTGTAGTGCAGATTTCTTTTACACGCTTGCTTGGTTGGCCAAAAAGGGCGTATGCGTTTTTTCCTGAATATATTCAGGAAAAAACGCATACGCCCTTTTTGGCCAAGTGCATCGTTGTCGACATTCTGCCTCTTTTCCTATGCTTTTAGTGTAATTCCAGTCTACCCCCTGAAATCGTTTTCCTGAAATTCTGCCCCGCTTTCAAGTCCTCTTCGAAGACTTACTTCAATACATTTTTTGACGATAGCTGTCATTCATAACTCTGCAGGTTTGTGAATTACAGTGCCCCTGAGCTCATGTCTTCAACTCGCTTTCTTGTGAGCTGGCCACAAAACCGCAGGATTGCTTCAGGCCAAAGTCTCTTTCCGGCAGGGCATGCTGAGCCTTTGTTTAATTCCTCTTCCTGGTCGGAAATGAGCGTTCCATTTGCCCGTGCAAACACCTACAGCTAGTCTCTCATTGCTTGTCCGTATTCCTGTTCATCTTGCAAAAAAATTGCAAAGTGTGCCAAACAGGAGGTAAAATGCACTGACTCTCCAAGTGGGGAGAGTGTTAGTAAAGCGTTCAAATGTTGAACCCGAGTACCAGGGGACGAAAACTGAGATGCATTTGAAAACGTTTCCCAATCACATGGTGGACCATACTCTGGGTTTTCCATGCATGTTTTAGCTGAAAGAAGAATCCCTTAAACCTGGAGAGTTGGGACCCATGGAATAGGTACCATGCAGTATGACTTCAAAGGGTCTGCGTTTGTTCACCGAACCTCACCAATGCTATCAGCCCGAAGTGTCCAGCCTTATGTCTCATCCAGCTCTGGGTGTAGATGTGGTAAATCCAGGTTGCATCACAAGCCCTGAATGAATTATTTAAGAATTGCTCTCTATTTCACTGTCATTGTGTTTTGTTTTTGAAATTTATTTTGATAATGGGATTTATCGGATTTTCACTGCTGCGTTTAGGCCGCTGTACACATGCTTGATTTCCTTATGGAGACATATAAATCCATGGGTTTTAAGATTCTTACTTGTCAGGTATCTTGCCAGGCGTTGAATATGGGGTGTTGAGTCCATTTCGTTGAGCAAGAAGTAGGGCTTGTCTATTATATATTTGGCTTATGGAACGGTATCTGTGCTAATTTCAATCTCTGGTTTTATGCAGCACCCCAACTCACCTTTCCCCATAAGCAAGCATAAGATGGTTTTCTAAATTTGAGACCCTGTTCTGTTTTGTAATTCAGTTCATGGGTAGCCAAGTTTTCATTCCGTGTATTAGTCATATCTTATGATGTTTCTTTTTCTGTGTGACTTATTTCTCGTAAAATCATCATACTTGAATCCACTCATTATGCCGCTACGGGCCTGAAGACGAAGATTTCATTGCTGAGTGATATTCCATTGTACGTGCGTACCAGAACTTCTTTATCGATTTTTTCCTTTCTCGGATATTTAACTTGTACCGTAGACAAGGTTCTTGTAAACAGAGCCATCCCAAACTTTAGGGTGGCTGTGTGTTTGTGATTTTAATTACCCTAAGCTATAGGACCATAGTGGAAGTGACATAGGCTGTCTTGCTTTGTTTCCTACGTGTTTCAGGATACACCATACATTTCTCCAGAGTGGCTGTTGGCAATTTACATCCCGCCCATCAGCATAACAAGGCTCCCTGTTCTCCAAGACCTGTCCTGCCTTTCTGGATTTTACACTTTTTTCAGATGGCCCTTTTGACTGGGGGGCAGTGAGACTTCATTGTAGTGCAGATTTCCTTTACACGCTTGCTTGGTTGGCCAAAAAGGGCGTATGCGTTTTTTCCTGAATATATTCAGGAAAAAACGCATACGCCCTTTTTGGCCAAGTGCATCGTTGTCGACATTCTGCCTCTTTTCCTATGCTTTTAGTACAATTCCAGTCTACCCCCTGAAATCGTTTTCCTGAAATTCTGCCCCGCTTACAAGTCTTCTTGGAAGACTTACTTCAATACATTTTTGGACGATTGCTGTCATTCATAACTCTGCAGGTTTGTGAATTACAGAGCCCCTGAGCTCATGTCTTCAACTCGATTTCTTGTGAGCTGGCCGCAAAACCGCAGGATTGCTTCAGTCCAAAGTCTCTTTCCGGCAGGGCACGCTGAGCCTTTGTTTAATTCCTCTTCCTGGTCGGAAATGTGCGTTCCATTTGCCCGTTCAGACACCTACAGCTAGTCTCTCATTGCTTCTCCCTATTCCTGTCCATCTTGCGCAGAAATTGCAAAGTGTGCCAAACAGGAGGTTAATGGCACTGACTCTCCAAGTGGGGAGAGTGTTAGTAAAGCGTCTGGAATGGTGAACCCGAGTACCAGGGGACGAAAACTGAGATGCATTTGAAAACATTTACCGGTCACATAGTGCACTGTACTGTGGATTTCCCATGCATGTTTTAGCTGAAGGAAGAATCCCTTAAACCTGGAGAGTTGGGACCCATGGAATGGGTACCATGCAGTATGACTTCAAAGGGTCTGCGTTTGCTCACCGAACCTCACCAATGCTATCAGCCCGAAGTGCCCAGCCTTATGTCTCACCCAGCTCTGGGTGTAGATGTGGAAAATCCAGGTTGCATCACAAGCCCTGAATGAATTATTTAAGAATTGCTCTCTATTTCACTGTCATTTCGTTTTGTTTTTGAAATTTATTTTGATAATGGGATTTATCGGATTTTCACTGCTACGTTTAGGCCGCTGTACACACGCTTGATTTCCTTATGGAGACATATAAATCCATGGGTTTTAAGATTCTTACTTGTCAGGTATCTTGCCAGGCGTTGAATATGGGGTGTTGAGTCCATTTCGTTGAGCAAGGAGTAGGGCTTTTCTATTATATATTTGGCTTATGGAACGGTATCTGTGCTAATTTCAATCTCTGGTTTTATGCAGCACCCCAACTCACCTTTCCCCATATGCAAGCATAAGTTGGTTTTCTAAATTTGAGACCCTGTTCTGTTTTGTAATTCAGTTCATGTGTATCCAACTTTACATTCCGTGTATTAGTGATATCTTATGATGTTTCTTTTTCTGTGTGACTTATTTCTCGTAGAATCATCGTACCTGAATCCACTCATTATGCTGCTACGGGCCTGATGACGTAGATTTCATTGCTGAGTGATATTCCATTGTACGTGCGTACCACAACTTCTTTATCCATTTTTTGCTTTCTGGGATATTTTACTTGTACCATAGATGAGGTTCTTGTAAACAGAGCCGTCCCAAACTCTGGGGTGGCTGTGTGTTTTTGATTTTAATTTCCCTAAGCTATAGGACCATAAGTGGAAGTGACATAGGCTGTGTTGCTTTGTTTCCTACGTGTTTCTGGAAACACCATACACTTCTCCAGAGTGGTTGTTGGCAATTTACATCCCGCCCATCAGCATGACAAGGCTCCCTGTTCTCCATGACTTGTCTTGACTTTCTGGATTTTACATTTTTTTCAGATGACCCTTTTGACCAGGGGGCAGTGAGACTTCATTGTAGTGCAGATTTCCATTATATGCTTGCTTGGTTGGCCAAAAAGGGCGTATGCGTTTTTTCCTGAATATATTCAGGAAAAAACGCATACGCCCTTTCTGGCCAAGTGCATCATTGTCGACATTCTCCCTCTTTTCCTATGCTGTTAGTACAATTCGAGTCTACCCCCTGAAATCGTTTTCCTGAAATTCTGCCCCGCATTCAAGTCCTCTTCGAAGACTTACTTCAATACATTTTTGGACGATAGCTGTCATTCATAACTCTGCAGGTTTGTGAATTACAGTGCCCCTGAGCTCATTTCTTCAACTCGCTTTCCTGTGAGCTGGCCGCAAAACCGCAGGATTGCTTCAGGCCCTAATCTATTTCCCGCAGGGCACGCTGAGCCTTTGGTTAATTCCTCTTCCTGGTGGGAAATGAGCGTTCCATTTGCCCGTGCAGACACCTACAGCTAGTCTCTCATTGCTTCTCCCTATTCCTGTTCATCTTGCGCAGAAATTGCAAACTGTGCCAAACAGGAGGTTAATGGCACTGACTCTCCAAGTGGGGAGAGTGTTAGTAAAGCGTTCAAATGTTGAACCCGAGTACCAGGGTCGAAAACTGAGATGCATTTGAAAACGTTTCCCAATCACACAGTGCACTGTACTGTGGGTTTCCGATGCATGTTTTAGCTGAAGGAAGAATCCCTTAAACCTGGAGAGTTGGGACCCATGGAATGGGTACCATGCAGTATGACTTCAAAGGGTCTGCGTTTGCTCACCGAACCTCACCAATGCTATCAGCCCGAAGTGTCCAGCCTTATGTCTCACCCAGCTCTGGGTGTAGATGTGGGAAATCCAGGTTGCATCACAAGCCCTGAATGAATTATTTAAGAATTGCTCTCTATTTCACTGTCATTTTGTTTTGTTTTTGAAATTTATTTTGATAATAGGATTTATCGGATTTTCACTGCTGCGTTTAGGCCGCTGTACACACGCTTGATTTCCTTATGGAGACATATAAATCCATGGGTTTTAAGATTCTTACTTGTCAGGTATCTTGCCAGGCGTTGAATATGGGGTGTTGAGTCCATTTCGTTGAGCAAGGAGTAGGGCTTGTCTATTATATATTTGTTTTATGGAGCGGTATCTGTGCTAATTTCAATCTCTGGTTTTATGCAGCACCCCAACTCACATTTCCCCATAAGCAAACATAAGTTTGTTTCTAAATTTGAGACCCTGTTCTGTTTTGTAATTCAGTTTATGTGTAGCCAAGTTTACATTCCGTGTATTACTGATATATTATGATGTTTCTTTTTCTGTGTGACTTATTTCTCGTAGAATCATCGTACCTGAATCCACTCATTATGCCGCTATGGGCCTGAAGACGTAGATTTCATTGCTGAGTGATATTCCATTGTACGTGCGTACCAGAACTTCTTTATCCATTTTTTCCTTTCTCAGATATTTAACTTGTACAGTAGACAAGGTTCTTGTAAACAGAGCCATCCCAAACTTTGGGGTGGCTGTGTGTTTTTGATTTTAATTTCCCTAAGCTATAGGACCATAAGTGGAAGTGCCATAGGCTGTGTTGCTTTGTTTCCTACATGTTTCAGGAAACACCATACACTTTTCTAGAGTGGCTGTTGGCAATTTAAATCCGCCCATCAGCATAACAAGGCTCGCTGTTCTCCATGACCTGTCCTGTCTTTCTGGATTTTACACTTTTTTCAGATGGCCCTTTTGACCGTGGGGGCAGTGAGACTTCATTGTAGTGCAGATTTCCTTTACACGCTTGCTTGGTTGGCCAAAAAGTGCGTATGCGTTTTTTCCTGAATATATTCAGAAAAAAACGCATACGCCCTTTTTGGCCAAGTGCATCATTGTCAACATTCTGCCTCTTTTCCTATGCTTTAAGTGCAATTCCAGTCTACCCCCTGAAATCGTTTTCCTGAAATTCTGCCCCGCTTTCAAGTCCTCTTCGAAGACTTACTTCTATACATTTTTGGACGATAGCTGTCATTCATAACTCTGCAGGTTTGTGAATTACAGTGCCCCTGAGCTCCTTTCTTCAACTCGCTTTCTTGTGAGCTGGCCGCAAAACCGCAGGATTGCTTCAGGCCATAATCTCTTTCCGGCAGGGCATGCTGAGCCTTTGTTTAATTCCTCTTCCTGGTCGGAAATGAGTGTTCCTTTTGCCCGTGCAGGCACCTACAGCTAGTCTCTCATTGGTTCTCCCTATTCCTGTACATCTTGCGCAGAAATTGCAAACTGTGCCAAACAGGAGGTTAATGGCACTGACTCTCCAAGTGGGGAGAGTGTTAGTAAAGCGTCTGGAATGGTGAACCCGAGTACCAGGGGACGATAACTGAGATGCATTTGAAAACGTTTCCCGGTCACACAGTGCACTGTACTGTGGGTTTCCCATGCATGTTTTAGCTGAAGGAAGAATTCCTTAAACCTGGAGAGTTGGGACCCATGGAATGGTTACCATGCAGTATGACTTCAAAGGGTCTGCGTTTGCTCACCGAACCTCACCAATGCTATCAGCCTGAAGTGTCCAGCCTTATGTCTCACCCAGCTCTGGGTGTAGATGTGGGAAATCCAGGTTGCATCACAAACCCTGAATGAATTATTTAAGAATTGCTCTCTATTTCACTGTCATTTTGTTTTGTTTTTGAAATTTATTTTGATAATGGGATTTATCGGATTTTCACTGCTGCGTTTAGGCCGCTGTACACACGCTTGATTTCCTTATGGAGACATATAAATCCATGGGTTTTAAGATTCTTACTTGTCAGGTATCTTGCCAGGCGTTGAATATGTGGTGTTGAGTCCATTTCGTTGAGCAAGGAGTAGGGCTTGTCTATTATATATTTGGCTTATGGAACGGTATCTCTGCTAATTTCAATCTCTGGTTTTATGCAGCACCCCAACTCACCTTTCCCCATAAGCAAGCATAAGTTGGTTTTCTAAATTTGAGACCCTGTTCTGTTTTGTAATTCAGTTTATGTGTAGCCAAGTTTACATTCCGTGTATTACTGATATATTATGATGTTTCTTTTTCTGTGTGACTTATTTCTCGTAGAATCATCGTACCTGAATCCACTCATTATGCCGCTACGGGCCTGAAGACGTAGATTTCATTGCTGAGTGATATTCCATTGTCCGTGCGTACCAGAACTTCTTTATTCATTTTTTGCTTTCTCGGATATTTAACTTGTACCGTAGAAAAGGTTTTGTAAACAGAGCCATCCCAAACTTTGGGGTGGCTGTGTGTTTGTGATTTTAATTTCTCTATGCTATAGGACCATAAGTGGAAGTGCCATAGGCTGTGTTGCTTTGTTTCCTATGTGTTTCAGGAAACACCATACACTTCTCCAGAGTGGCTGTTGGCAATTTACATCCCGCCCATCAGCATAACAAGGCTCCCTGTTCTCCATGACCTGTCGTGCCTTTCTGGAATTTCCACATTTTTCAGATGGCCCTTTTGACCGGGGGGCAGTGAGACTTCATTGTAGTACACATTTCCTTTACACGGTTGCTTGGTTGGCCAAAAAGGGCGTATGCGTTTTTTCCTGAATATATTCAGGAAAAAACGCATACGCCCTTTTTGGCCAAGTGCATCATTGTCGACATTCTGCCTCTAATCTTATTCTTTAAGTGCAATTCCAGTCTACGCCCTGAAATCGTTTTCCTGAAATTCTGCCCCGATTTCAAGTCCTCTTCGAAGACTTACTTCAAAACATTTTTGGACGATAGCTGTCATTCATTACTCTGCAATTTTGTGAATTACAGTGCCCCTGAGCTCCTTTCTTCAACTCGCTTTCTTGTGAGCTGGCCGCAAACCCGCAGGATTGCTTCAGGCCCTAATATGGTTCTGGCATGGCATGCTGAGCCTTTGGTTAATTCCTCTTCCTGGTGGGAAATGAGCGTTAAATTTCCATGTTCAGACACCTTCACATGAGTCTTCATGGTGCCCCTTTGCCCCGGTTATCTCTATGGAGGTTGGATTTGGAAGGCCTCCTCACTCAAGATCAGTGTGCCCACGGAGCCAACCCTGCAACTTCAGGGCATGGTTGGGGGTTAGGATCACCACGAGGGTTCCTTTTTCCTTAGGAGGGAGGTGGCCTTTTGGGCTGCTGATTTCCAGGTTATCAGATACTGCCAGTATCTTGGCCAGATGTGGTGGTGGGCCAATCCCCTTGGTGACCGTAGTTTATCCTACCTGGATCGCATTCTTGCATTGTTCCATTTCAAGTGGTCCCAGGTTTTGCACTAATACTCCAATGGCGATTCACCGTTCACCAGGAATGTAAAGGTCAAAGGGTTTAGCTAAATTAGGGAGTTCCAGGGCAAGGGTCTGAATTGACTGCTCTTTCCATTCTTGAAAGGCCACTTCTGCATTCTATTCAAAAGGATCATCACCTTTTCCTTTCAGTGTTTCATATAGAGGCCGAGCTAGTAGACTGTAGTTAGGGATCCAGGAGCAGCAAACCCTGGCCTCCCCAGGAACCCCTAAGCTGTCTTCTAGTTTCAGAAATGGGTAAGGCTGTAAATTGTTTCTTCCCTTTCCTGGGATGGGCTTCTCCGACCTTCTGTGAGAATGAAGCCCAGGCAGGTCACCGTAGTCTGTGATATTTGAGCTTTTTCTTGGACAACTTGTATCCTTTATTGGCTTGGTAGTTCAGAGGTCTCCTTAGTAGGGCTGGCGATCAGAATGTCGTCTGCATATTGAAGGAGTGTTTCCTTTTCCAGAGGTAGAACTTTTAGGTCTTTAGCTGAGCTTTCCCCAAAGATGGTGTGGGAATTCTTGAACCCTTGGGGCAACACGGCCCAGAAGTATTGTTTTAGTTGTATGTTGAGTCCTGCCACTCACAAGCCAAAATTTCTTGTGACTCTGGGACTAATAGAATACAAAAGAAGGCATCATTGAAGACTAATACAGAATACCATGTCCTGGTGGTTGGTAGAATGACCAGCAGGGTGTAGGATTTAGGAACTACTGGAGGTATATCCTCGGTGGCTTCACTGACTGTCCTGACATCCTTTACCAGGACTCCAGCAGCCCATGGGGCTCTCGAGGTCAGGCCAATCCCAGGATATGGAGCTCACCTGGGCAGGTACCCCACCCCAGCCCACGGGGCTCTCGTGGTCAGGCCCCTCCCAGGATACAGAGCTACCCTTGCAGGTACCATGGCAGGGCTGGGAACACAGGAACCGTGCATATCGCCCTCATTGCAGAGCACTCCCAGCTCACCTGTCACTCAGATCTGACACAGAGCACCTCAGAGCAGGACTTGAACTAACAAACAGCAGCTCCGACAGGTCTGTGACCCTGGGCATCACTCTGTGTGGCCTCCCTCCACCTGGTCTTCCAGAGACTTCCACTGCACCCGGGGCAACAGGCCTCTGTCTCCACCCACCAGCCACCCCTCCTCTCCCTGACTCCTGGGTTCCTCTCATTAGGAGAGGGTTTTCTTGAAGTTGTCTCCCACTCATGGGCCAGATAATATAATTAGAAAACAAGCCAGAGCTGCAGCCCCTTGTCTATCCTGACTCTCAGGAGCCCACACCTGTTCCTTGGACCTGGCCGATTCAGCAAGTTCCAGTTTCTGCAACTGTGAGCCCCTGAGGGGTGATTATTGGCTGGCCTGGGAAGCCTGACCGTGCCGGCCAGCCCTCCCCAGGTGTGCCTGGGTTCAGATCAATATAAACACCGCTCCAGGCAGCAAGAGCCCCTGCAGCTGTGCCTGACGCCATTTTCTCTGCCCTGTCAGCAGTCTTGGGGCTGGACTGGTGGGAGGGAGTGAGAGGCCACGGCTTTGTGGGTGGCCCAGTGTGAGTGGGGCTCTGCTGGACTTTCTGCAGCAGTTGCCAAGATGCCACCTGCTAAAGAAGAGGATGTGTCACCCATACCTGCCGCTGGAATTTCTCCCTGGGCAGAGGTGAGTGAGGAAGAAAGCAGTGGGGGCCGGGACAGCAGGGGTATCTCAGGCAGGGAAATGGAAAGCTTCCAGAAGAGCACCCAGGACCAGGACCATCCTGGCTGGCCTGCAGGCACCAAGTCGGCTGGCATGCTGTCGCTCATGTGGCTCCATGGCCCTTCCTCTAGGCTTTCAAGTCCTTGTACATATTCAGGTGTTTTACCTGGGAAGGGTGGGAACATTTCAGCAGCAGCTGGCCTGGGGCTCAGCCCACGTTTACTCACAGATGCCTCGGCACGGTCCCCCAGCTTTGCAATGAGGACGCTTGTTGCGTGGGGCCTGCTGGCTGAATGGGAGATGATTCCCCACCACCGACCAACTTCAGAATTGTTTACAACTGGAGCAAGTGCCCTGATACGGTTTTCCTCTGTGTAGCTGGTGGGTTCTGTTTTTTTTTCTTTTTTGGTTCAAGGTAGATTTTATTCCTCTTTTTTGTATTTACAGATATAAGCATGGAAATAATTTATTCATATAAATACATGTATGTGAAGGGAAGAATATTTTTTCTGTTTTACTTTTTGTAATTTGAATTTTATTTTATTTTTTTATACAGCAGGTTCTTTTTGGTTATCTATTTTATACATATAAATGTATACATGCCAATCCCAATCTCTCAACTCCTCCCACCACCACCCCCCAACAGCTTTCCCCCCTTGGTGTCCATACGTTTGTTGTCTACATCTGCTGCTCTATTTCTGCCTTGCAAAACGGTTCATCTGTACAATTTGTCTAGGTTCCACATATAGCCATTAATAGACAAGATTTCTTTTTCTCTTTCTGACTTACTTCACTCTGTATGACAGTCTCTAGATCCATCAACGTCTCTACAAATGACCCAATTTCATTCCTTTTTATGGCTTAGTAATATTCCATTTTATATATGTACCACGTCTTTATGCATTCGTCTGTCTGTGGGCATTTAGGTTGCTTCCATTACCTGGATATTGTAAATAGTGATGCAATGAACATTGCGGTGAATGTCTCTTTTTGATTTATGGTTTTGTCTGGGTATATGCCCAGTAGTGGGACTGCTGTATCATATGGTAATTCTATTCTTAGTTTTATAAGAAACTCCATAACTTTCTCCACAGTGACTGTATCAATTTCATTCCCAACAATAGCGGAAGAGGGTTCCTTATCTCCACACCCTTTCCAGCATTTGTTGTTTGTAGATTTTCTGATGATGCCCATTCTAACAGGTGTGAGGTGATACACCATGGATGAGTCTATTTCGTTGAGCAAAGAGTAGGTCTTGTCTATTACATATTTGGCTTATGGAACGGTATGTGTGCTAATTTCAATCTCTGGTTTTATACAGCACCGCAACTCAACTTTCCCCTTAAGCAAGCATAAGTTTTTATCTAAATGTGAGACTCTGTTCGGTTTTGGAATTCAGTTTATGTGTAGCCAAGTTTACACTCTCTCTATTAGTGATATCTTATGATAATTACCTTTCTCTGTGTGACATATTTCTCTTAGAATCATCATACTTAAATCCACTCAATTTGCTGCTACAGGCCTGATGACATTGATTTCATTGCTGAGTGATATTCCATTGTACGTAAGTAGCACAACTCCTTTATCCATATTTTTCTTTCTGGGATATTTAATTTGTACTGGACTCAAGGTTCTTGTAAACACAGCAGCCCTAAATTTGGTGTTGGCTGTGTCTTGTTGATTTTAATATTCCTAAGCTATAGGGCCAAAAGTGGAAGTGCCCTAGGGTCTGTAGCTTTGTTTTTCAGATGTTTCAGGATACACCATAAACATCTCCAGAGTGTCTGTTGGCAATTTACATCCCGCCCATCAGCATAACAAGGCTCCCTGTTCTCCATGGCCTGTCCTGTGTTTCTGGTTTTTACACATTTTTCAGATGGCCCTTTTGACGAATGGGAAATGAGACTTCATTGTAGTGCGGATTTCCATTGCTCGAGTGCTTGGTTGGCCAAAAAGGGCATATGTGTTTTTTCCTGAATATATTCAGGAAAAAATGTTTACGCACTTTTGTCCAAGTGCATCACTGTCAAAGATCTGCCGCTTTTCACATGCTTTAAACGCAATTCCAATCTACCTCCTGAAATATGATTCCTGCAATTCTGCCTCGTTTTGAAGTCCTCTTTGCAGACTTACTTCAGTATATTTTTGCCAATAGCTGTCATTTATAACTCTGCAGGTTTGTGAATTACAGTGCCTGTGATTTCCTTTCTTAACTCGTTTCCTTGAAAGCTGGCCACAGAACCGCAGGTTTGCTTTAGGCCATAATCAGGGTCTGGCACGGCACTCTGAGCCTTTGGTTAATTCCTCTTCCTGGTGGGAAATTAGAGTTAAATGTGCCCCTCCGGACACCTGCCTCACTCCCAGCCCCTTGGTGATGTGTGTCCTGTGGTTTGAGGCCACATGTGCTGGGTTCCTCACCTTTGGCTGATGTGGCCCCACTGGTGTGAGGACACTCCTGCCTGGTTCCCATCCCCTTGGTGATGTGGGCCATCCGGTGAGAGTCTGATCCTGGTTGGTTTCCTCACACTTCTGTGAGGTGGGCCCTCTTCTCTGACGTCACTCCTGCCTGGCTGGCACACCCCGCCTTGGCGAAGTCGGCCCTCTGGTGGGATTTGGTGCCTGCTGGGGGTCTCCTGCCCTCGGTAATGAGGGCCCTCTGGCGTCAGGCCCTAATTCCTGGGCTCCCAATATTTTCTGATATGCGCCCTGTGGTTCGAGTACACTCCTGCCAGGTTCCCAACCCCATGGGAATGTGGGCCTTCTGCTCTGAGGTCCCAACCGTGGGTTGCTCAGTTTCATGATGAGGGCCCTCTGCTGTGAGTTCTCTCCGGCCTGGATCCCATAGCCTCGCTGCTCCTGGCCACCTGCTGGGAGGTTCCAACTGCGGGATTCCTCACCTTTTTTCTTCTATGGACCCTCTGTTTTGAGACTCCTCCTGCCTGCCTCACTCCCAGTCCCTTGGTGATGTGTGTCCTCTGGTGTGAGGCCACGTGTGCTGGGTCCCTCGCCTTTGGATGATGTGGCCACACTGGTGTGAGGACACTCCTGCCTGCTTCCTATCCCCTTGATGATGTGGGCCCTCTGGTGAGAGTCTGATCCTGGCTGGGTTCCTCACCCTTCTGTGAGGTGGGCCCTCTGCTGTGAGGTCACTCCTGCCTGGCTGGCACACCCCACCTGGGCAACATCGGCCCTCTTGTGGCACTTGGAGCCTGCTGGGAGCCTCCTCCCCTCGGTGATGGGGGCCCTCTAGCGTCAGGCCCTAACTGCTGGGTACCCACATTTTCTGATACGTGCTAAGTGGTGCGAGGACACTCCTGCGAGGTTCCCATCCCCATGGGCATGTGGGCCTTCTGCTCTAAGGTCCCAACACCTGTGTTGTTCACCGTTTCATGATGTTGTCTCTCTGGTGTTAGTTCACTCAGGCCTAGATCCCATAGACTCTGTGCTCTGAGCCGACTGCTGGGAGGTTCCTACTGCTGGATTCCTTACCTTTTTTATTCTTTGGGTCCTGTGTTTTTATGCTCCTACTTCCTGACTCACTCCCAGCCCCTTTGTGATGTAGGTCCTCTGGTTTAAGGCCACATGTACCGGTTTCCTCACCTTTATTGATGTGGCCCCACTGGTGTGAGGACACTCCTGCCTGGTTCCCATCCCCTTGGTGATTGGGGCCCTCTTGTGAGAGTCTGATCCTGTCTGGATTCCTCACACTTCTGGGAGGTGGGCCCTCTGCTGTGAGGTCACTCCTGCCTGGCTGGCACACGTCACGTTGGCGATGTGGGCCCTCAGTTGGGAGTTGGTGCCTGCTGGGAGTCTCCTCCCCTCGGTAATGAGGGCCCTCTGGCGTCAGGCCCTAACTCATGGGCTCCCAAAATTTTCTGATGTGCGCCCTGTCGTGTGAGTACACTCCAGCCAGGGTCCCTTCCCTAGGGGATGTGGGCTTTCTGCTCTGTGGTCCCAACGGCTGGGTTGCTCACAGTGTCAGAATGTGGGCCCTCTGTTTTGAGTTCAGTCAGGCCTGGATCCCATAGCCTCGCTGCTCCTGGCCGCCTGCTGGGAGGTTCCAACTGCGGGATTCCTCACCTTTTTTACGCAATGGGCCCTCTGTTTTGAGGCTCCTCCTGCCTGCCTCACTCCCAGCCCCTTGGTGATGTGTGTCCTGTAGTTTGAGGCCACGTGTGCTGGGTCCGTCACATTTCGGTGATGTGGCCCCACTGGTGTGAGGACACTCCTGCCTGGTTTCCATTCCCTTGGTGATGTGGGCCCTCTGGTGAGAGTCTGATCCTCTTTGGGTTCCTCACACTTTTGTGTGGTTGGCCCTCTGCTCTGAGGTCACTCCTGCCTGGCTGGCACACCCCGCATTGGCGATGTCGGCCCTCTGGTAGCAGTTGGAGCTTGCTGGGAGCCTCCTCTCCTCAGTGATGAGGGCCCTCTGGCGTCCGGCCCTAACTGCTGGGCTCCCCACATTTTCTGTTGTGTGCCCACTGGTGCGATGACACTCCTGCTTGGTTCCCTTCCCCATGGGGATGTGGGCCTTTTGCTCTGAGGTCACAACGGCTGGGTTGCTTACAGTATCACGATGAGGGCCCTCTGTTGTGAGTTCATCACTGCCTGGATCCCATAGCCTCGGTGCTCTGGGCCGCCTGCTGGGATGTTCCAACTGCTGGATTCCTCACCTTTTTATACAATGGGCCATGTGTTTTGAGGTTAATCCTGCCTGCCTCGCTCTGAGACCCATGGTGATGTGGGACTTCTGGTTTGAGGCCACATGTGCTGGGTACCTCAACTTTCGATGATGTGGCCCCACGGGTGTGAGGACACTCGTGCCTGATTCCCAGCCCCTTGCTTATGTGGGCACTCTGGTGAGAGTCTGATCATGACTGGGTTCCTTACCCTTCTGTGAGGTGGGCGCTCTGATGTGAGGTCACTCCTGCCTGGATGGCTCACGTCGCCTTGGCGACGTAGGCCCTCTGTTGGCCACTGAAGCATGCTGGGGGCCTCCTACCCTCTTTAATGAGGGCCCTGGAAGAAACGCATATGCCCTTTTTGACCAAGTGCATCATTGTCGAAGTTCTGCCTCTTCTCCTATACTTTCAGAGGACTTCCCATCTACCTCCTGAAATCGTATTCCTGGAATTCTGCCCCGCGTTCAAGTCCTCTTTGCAGCCTTACTTCAATATATTTTTGGACGATAGCTGTCATTTATAACTCTGCAGGTTTGTGAATTACAGTGCCCCTGAGCTCCATTCTTCAACTCGCTTTCTTGTGAGCTGGCCGCAAAACCGCAGGATTGCTTCAGGCCCTAATCTGGTTCCGGCACGGCATGTTGAGCCTTTGGCTAATTCCTCTTCCTGATGGGAAATGAGCGTTAAATTTGCTCGTGCAGACACCTGCAGCTAATCTCTCATTGGTTCTCCCTATTCCTGTTCATCTTGCTCAGAAATTCCAAACTGTGCCAAACAGGAGGTTAAAGGCACTGACTCTCCAATTGGGGAAAGAGTTAGTAAAGCGTCTGGAATGGTAAAACCGAGTATGAGGGGAAGAAAACTGAGATGCATTTAAAAAGGTTTCCCGGTCACACGGTGGACCATATTCTGGGTTTCCCATGCGTGTTTTACCTGAAGGAAGAATCCCTTAAACCTGGAGAGGTGGGACCCATGCAATGGGTACCATGCAGTATGACTTCAAATGGCCTGCATTTTCTCACCGAACCTCACCAATGCTATCAGCCCAAAGTGTCGAACGTTATGTCTCACTCAGCTCTAGGTGTAGATGTGGTAAATCCAGGTTGCATCACAAGCCCTGAATGAATTATTTAAGAATTGCTCTCTATTTCACTGTCATTGTGTTTTGTTTTTGAAATTTATTTTGATAATGGGATTTATCGGATTTTCTCTGCTGCCTTCATGCAGCTGTACACACACTTGATTCTCTTACGGAGACATATAAATCCATGGGTTTGAAGATTCTTACTAGTCATGTGTAATCCTAGGAGTTGAATATGGTGTGTTTAGTCCATTTCGTTGAGCAAGGTGTAAGTCTTGGCTATTGCATATTTGGCTTATGGAAAGGTATGTGTGCTAATTTCTATCTCTGGTTTTATGCAGCACCCCACCTCACCTTTCCCCATAAGCAAGCATAAGTTGGTGTTCTACATTTGAGACCTTGTTCTGTTTTGTAATTCAGTTCATGTGTAGCCAAGTTTACATTCCGTGTATGAGTGATATCTTATGATGTTTCATTTTCTGTGTGACTTATTTCACTTAGAATCATCGTACCTAGATCCACTCAATATGCCGCGACGGGCCTGATGACATAGATTTCATTGGTGAGTGATATTCCATTGTACGTGCGTACCACAACTTCTTTAACCATTTTTCACATTCTGGGATATTTAACTTGTACCGTAGACGACGTTCTTGTAAACAGAGCTGTCCCAAACTTTGGGGTGGCTGTGTGTTTTTGATTTTAATTTCCCTAAGCTATAGGACCATAAGTGGAAGTGACATAGGCTCTGTTGCTTTGTTTCCTACGTGTTTCAGGAAACCCCATACACTTCTCCAGAGTGGCTGTTTGCAATTTACATCCCCCCCATCAGCATAACAAGTCTCCCTGTTCTCCATGACCTGTCCTGCCTTTCTGGATTTTACACTTTTTCAGATGCCCCTTTTGACCGGGGGGCAGTGAGACTACCTTGTAGTGCAGATTTCATTTACCTGCTTGCTTGCTTGGCCAAAAATGGCGTATGCGTTTTTTCCTGAATATATTCAGGAAAAAACGCAGACGCACTTTTTGGCCAGTGCATCATTGTCGACATTCTGCCTCTATTCCTATGCTTTAAGTGCAATTCCAGTCTACCCCCTGAAATCGTTTTCCTGAAATTCTGCCCCGCTTTCAAGTCCTCTTCGAAGACTTACTTCAATACATTTTTGGACGATAGCTGTCATTCATAACTCTGCAGTTTTGTGAATTACAGTGCCCCTGAGCTCGTTTCCTCAACTCGCTTTCTTGTGAGCTGGCCGCAAAACCGCAGGATTGCTGCAGGCCCTAATCTGTTTCCGTCAGGGCACACTGAGCCTTTGGTGAATTCCTCTTCCTGGTGGGAAATGAGCGTTCCATTTGCCCGTGCAGACACCTACAGCTAGTCTCTCATTGTTTCTCCCTATTCCTGTTAATCTTGCGTAGAAATTGCAAACTGTGCCAAACAGGAGGTTAAAGGCACTGACTCTCCAAGTGGGGAGAATGTTAGTAAAGTGTCTGGAATGGTGAACCCGAGTACCAGGGTTCGAAAACTGAGATATATTTGAAAACGTTTCCCAATCACACGGTGGACAATACTCTGGGTTGCCCATGCATGTCTTAGTTGAAGGAAGAATCCCTTAAACCTGGAGAGCTGGGAATCATGGAATGGGTACCATGCTGTATGACTACAAAGGGTCTGCGTTTGCTCACCGAACCTCACAAATGCTATCAGCCCGAAGTGTCCAGCCGTATATCTCACCCAGCTCTGGGTGTAGATGTGGTAAATCCAGGTTGCATCACAAGCCCTGAATGAATTATTTAAGAATTGCTCTCTATTTCACTGTCAATGTGTTTTGGTTTTGAAATTTATTTTGATAATGGGATTTAACGGATTTTCACTGCTGCGATTAGGCCGCTGTACACACGCTTGATTTCCTTATGGAGACATATAAATCCATGGGTATTAAGATTCTTACTTGTCAGGTATCTTGCCAGGCGTTGAATATGGGGTGTTGAGTCCATTTCGTTGAGCAAGGAGTAGGTCTTGTCTATTATATATTTGGCTTATGGAACGGTATCTGTGCTAATTTCAATCTCTGGTTTTATGCAGCACCCCAACTCACCTTTCCCCATAAGCAAGCATAAGTTGGTTTTCTAAATTTGAGACCCTGTTCTGTTTTGTAATTCAGTTTATGTGTAGCCAAGTTTACATTCCGTGTATTACTGATATATTATGATGTTTCTTTTTCTGTGTGACTTATTTCTCGTAGAATCATGGTACCTGAATCCACTCATTATGCCGCTATGGGCCTGAAGACGTAGATTTCATTGCTGAGTGATATTCCATTGTACGTGCGTACCACAATTTCTTTATCCATTTTTTGCTTTCTGAGATATTTAACTTGTACCGTAGACGAGGTTCTTGTAAACAGAGCCGTCCCAAACTCTGGGGTGGCTGTGTGTTTTTGATTTTAATTTCCCTAAGCTATAGGACCATAAGTGGAAGTGTCATAGGCTGTGTTGCTTTGTTTCCTACGTGTTTCAGGATACACCATACATTTCTCCAGAGTGGCTGTTGGCAATTTACATCCCGCCCATCAGCATAACAAGGCTCCCTGTTCTCCATGACCTGTCCTGTCTTTCTGCATTTTACTCTTTTTTCAGATGGCCCTTTTGACCGGGGGGCAGTGAGACTTCATTGTAGTGCAGATTTCCTTTACACGCTTGCTTGGTTGGCCAAAAAGGGCGTATGCGTTTTTTCCTGAATATATTCAGGAAAAAACGCATACGCCCTTTTTGGCCAAGTGCATCATTGTCGAAGTTCTGCCTCTTTTCCTATGCTTTAAGTGCAATTCCAGTCTACCCCCTGAAATCGTTTTCCTGAAATTCTGCCCCGCTTTCAAGTCCTCTTTGAAGACTTACTTCAGTACATTTTTGGACGATAGCTGTCATTCATAACTCTGCAGGTTTGTGAATTACAGTTCCCCTGAGCCCCTTTCTTCAACTCGTTTTCTTGTGAGCTGGCCGCAAAACCGCAGGATTGCTTCAGGCCCTAATCTCTTTCCAGCAGGGCACGCTGAGCTTTTGGTTAATTCCTCTTCCTGGTGGGAAATGAGCGTTCCATTTGCCCGTGCAGACACCAACAGCTAGTCTCTCATTGGTTCTCCCTATGCCTGTTCATCTTGCGCAGAAATTGCAAACTGTGCCAAACAGGAGGTTAACGGCACTGACTCTCCAAGTGGGGAGAGTGTTAGTAAAGCGTCTGGAATGGTGAACCCGAGTACCAGGGGACGAAAACTTAGATGCATTTGAAAACGTTTCCCAATCACACGGCGGACGATAGTCTGGGTTTCCCATTCATGTTTTAGCTGAAGGAAGAATCCCTTAAACCTGGAGAGTTGGAACCCATGGAATGGGTACCATGCAGTATGACTACAAAGGGTCTGCGTTTGCTCACCGAACCTCACAAATGCTATCAGCCTGAAGTGTCCAGCCTTATGTCTCACCCAGCTCTGGGTGTAGATGTGGGAAATCCAGGTTGCATCACAAGCCCTGAATGAATTATTTAAGAATTGCTCTCTATTTCACTGTCATTTTGTTTTGTTTTTGAAATTTATTTTGATAATGGGATTTATCGGATTTTCACTGCTGCGTTTAGGCCGCTGTACACACGCTTGATTTCCTTATGGAGACATATAAATCCATGGGTTTTAAGATTCTTACTTGTTAGGTATCTTGCCAGGCATTGAATATGGGGTGTTGAGTCCATTTCGTTGAGCAAGGAGTAGGTCTTGTCTATTATATATTTGGCTTATGGAACGGTATCTGTGCTAATTTCAATCTCTGGTTTTATGCAGCACCCCAACTCACCTTTCCCCATAAGCAAGCATAAGTTGGTTTTCTAAATTTGAGACCCTGTTCTGTTTTGTAATTCAGTTCATGGGTAGCCAAGTTTACATTCCGTGTATTAGTGATATCTTATGATGTTTCTTTTTTGTGTGACTTATTTCTCGTAGAATCATCATACCTGAATCCACTCATTATGCCGCTACGGGCCTGATGACGTAGATTTCATTGCTGAGTGATATTCCATTGTACGTGCGTACCACAACTTCTTTATCCATTTTTTGCTTTCTGGGATATTTTACTTGTACCGTAGACGAGGTTCTTGTAAACAGAGCCGTCCCAAACTCTGGGGTGGCTGTGTGTTTTTGATTTTAATTTCCCTAAGCTATAGGACCATAAGTGGAAGTGCCATAGGCTGTGTTGCTTTGTTTCCTACGTGTTTCTGGAAACACCATACACTTCTCCAGAGTGGTTGTTGGCAATTTACATCCCGCCCATCAGCATGACAAGGCTCCCTGTTCTCCATGACCTGTCCTGCCTTTCTGGATTTTACACTTTATTCAGATGGCTCTTTTGACCGGGGGGCCAGTGAGACTTCACTGTAGTGCAGATTTCTTTTACACGCTTGCTTGGTTGGCCAAAAAGGGCGTATGCGTTTTTTCCAATTCAGGAAAAAACGCATACGCCCTTTTTGGCCAAGTGCATCGTTGTCGACATTCTGCCTCTTTTCCTATGCTTTTAGTGTAATTCCAGTCTACCCCCTGAAATCGTTTTCCTGAAATTCTGCCCCGCTTTCAAGTCCTCTTCGAAGACTTACTTCAATACATTTTTTGACGATAGCTGTCATTCATAACTCTGCAGGTTTGTGAATTACAGTGCCCCTGAGCTCATGTCTTCAACTCGCTTTCTTGTGAGCTGGCCACAAAACCGCAGGATTGCTTCAGGCAAAAGTCTCTTTCCGGCAGGGCATGCTGAGCCTTTGTTTAATTCCTCTTCCTGGTCGGAAATGAGCGTTCCATTTGCCCGTGCAAACACCTACAGCTAGTCTCTCATTGCTTGTCCCTATTCCTGTTCATCTTGCACAAAAATTGCAAAGTGTGCCAAACAGGAGGTAAAATGCACTGACTCTCCAAGTGGGGAGAGTGTTAGTAAAGCGTTCAAATGTTGAACCCGAGTACCAGGGGACGAAAACTGAGATGCATTTGAAAACGTTTCCCAATCACATGGTGGACCATACTCTGGGTTTTCCATGCATGTTTTAGCTGAAGGAAGAATCCCTTAAACCTGGAGAGTTGGGACCCATGGAATAGGTACCATGCAGTATGACTTCAAAGGGTCTGCGTTTGTTCACCGAACCTCACCAATGCTATCAGCCCGAAGTGTCCAGCCTTATGTCTCATCCAGCTCTGGGTGTAGATGTGGTAAATCCAGGTTGCATCACAAGCCCTGAATGAATTATTTAAGAATTGCTCTCTATTTCACTGTCATTGTGTTTTGTTTTTGAAATTTATTTTGATAATGGGATTTATCGGATTTTCACTGCTGCGTTTAGGCCGCTGTACACATGCTTGATTTCCTTATGGAGACATATAAATCCATGGGTTTTAAGATTCTTACTTGTCAGGTATCTTGCCAGGCGTTGAATATGGGGTGTTGAGTCCATTTCGTTGAGCAAGGAGTAGGGCTTGTCTATTATATATTTGGCTTATGGAACGGTATCTGTGCTAATTTCAATCTCTGGTTTTATGCAGCACCCCAACTCACCTTTCCCCATAAGCAAGCATAAGATGGTTTTCTAAATTTGAGACCCTGTTCTGTTTTGTAATTCAGTTCATGGGTAGCCAAGTTTTCATTCCGTGTATTAGTCATATCTTATGATGTTTCTTTTTCTGTGTGACTTATTTCTCGTAAAATCATCATACTTGAATCCACTCATTATGCCGCTACGGGCCTGAAGACGAAGATTTCATTGCTGAGTGATATTCCATTGTACGTGCGTACCAGAACTTCTTTATCGATTTTTTCCTTTCTCGGATATTTAACTTGTACCGTAGACAAGGTTCTTGTAAACAGAGCCATCCCAAACTTTAGGGTGGCTGTGTGTTTGTGATTTTAATTACCCTAAGCTATAGGACCATAGTGGAAGTGACATAGGCTGTCTTGCTTTGTTTCCTACGTGTTTCAGGATACACCATACATTTCTCCAGAGTGGCTGTTGGCAATTTACATCCCGCCCATCAGCATAACAAGGCTCCCTGTTCTCCAAGACCTGTCCTGCCTTTCTGGATTTTACACTTTTTTCAGATGGCCCTTTTGACTGGGGGGCAGTGAGACTTCATTGTAGTGCAGATTTCCTTTACACGCTTGCTTGGTTGGCCAAAAAGGGCGTATGCGTTTTTTCCTGAATATATTCAGGAAAAAACGCATACGCCCTTTTTGGCCAAGTGCATCATTGTCGACATTCTGCCTCTTTTCCTATGCTTTAAGTGCAATTCCAGTCTACCCGCTGAAATCGTTTTCCTGAAATTCTGCCCCGCTTTCAAGTCCTCTTTGAAGACTTACTTCAATACATTTTTGGACGATAGCTGTCATTCATAACTCTGCAGGTTTTTGAATTACAGTGCCTCTGAGCTCCTTTCTTCAACTCCTTTTCTTGTGAGCTGCCCGCAAAACCGCAGGATTCCTTCAGGCCGTAATATGTTTCCGGCCGGGCACGCTGAGCCTTTGGTTAACTCCACTTCCTGGTGGGAAATGATCGTTCAATTTGCCCGTGCAGACACCAATAGGTAGTCTCTCATTGGTTCTCCCTATGCCTGTTCATCTTGCGCAGAAATTGCAAACTGTGCCAAACAGGAGGTTAAAGGCACTGACTCTCCAAGTGGGGAGAGTGTTAGTAAAGCGTCTGGAATGGTGAACCCGAGTACCAGGGGACGAAAACTGAGATGCATTTGAAAACGTTTCCCAATCACACGGCGGACGATAGTCTGGGTTTCCCATGCATGTTTTAGCTGAAGGAAGAATCCCTTAAACCTGGAGAGTTGGGACCCATGGAATGGGTACCATGCAGTATGACTTCAAAGGGTCTGCGTTTGCTCACCGAACCTCACCAATGCTATCAGCCCGAAGTGCCCAGCCTTATGTCTCACCCAGCTCTGGGTGTAGATGTGGAAAATCCAGGTTGCATCACAAGCCCTGAATGAATTATTTAAGAATTGCTCTCTATTTCACTGTCATTTCGTTTTGTTTTTGAAATTTATTTTGATAATGGGATTTATCGGATTTTCACTGCTACGTTTAGGCCGCTGTACACACGCTTGATTTCCTTATGGAGACATATAAATCCATGGGTTTTAAGATTCTTACTTGTCAGGTATCTTGCCAGGCGTTGAATATGGGTTGTTGAGTCCATTTCGTTGAGCAAGGAGTAGGGCTTTTCTATTATATATTTGGCTTATGGAACGGTATCTGTGCTAATTTCAATCTCTGGTTTTATGCAGCACCCCAACTCACCTTTCCCCATATGCAAGCATAAGTTGGTTTTCTAAATTTGAGACCCTGTTCTGTTTTGTAATTCAGTTCATGTGTATCCAACTTTACATTCCGTGTATTAGTGATATCTTATGATGTTTCTTTTTCTGTGTGACTTATTTCTCGTAGAATCATCGTACCTGAATCCACTCATTATGCTGCTACGGGCCTGATGACGTAGATTTCATTGCTGAGTGATATTCCATTGTACGTGCGTACCACAACTTCTTTATCCATTTTTTGCTTTCTGGGATATTTTACTTGTACCATAGATGAGGTTCTTGTAAACAGAGCCGTCCCAAACTCTGGGGTGGCTGTGTGTTTTTGATTTTAATTTCCCTAAGCTATAGGACCATAAGTGGAAGTGACATAGGCTGTGTTGCTTTGTTTCCTACGTGTTTCTGGAAACACCATACACTTCTCCAGAGTGGTTGTTGGCAATTTACATCCCGCCCATCAGCATGACAAGGCTCCCTGTTCTCCATGACTTGTCTTGACTTTCTGGATTTTACATTTTTTTCAGATGACCCTTTTGACCAGGGGGCAGTGAGACTTCATTGTAGTGCAGATTTCCATTATATGCTTGCTTGGTTGGCCAAAAAGGGCGTATGCGTTTTTTCCTGAATATATTCAGGAAAAAACGCATACGCCCTTTCTGGCCAAGTGCATCATTGTCGACATTCTCCCTCTTTTCCTATGCTGTTAGTACAATTCGAGTCTACCCCCTGAAATCGTTTTCCTGAAATTCTGCCCCGCATTCAAGTCCTCTTCGAAGACTTACTTCAATACATTTTTGGACGATAGCTGTCATTCATAACGCTGCAGGTTTGTGAATTACAGTGCCCCTGAGCTCATTTCTTCAACTCGCTTTCCTGTGAGCTGGCCGCAAAACCGCAGGATTGCTTCAGGCCCTAATCTATTTCCCGCAGGGCACGCTGAGCCTTTGGTTAATTCCTCTTCCTGGTGGGAAATGAGCGTTCCATTTGCCCGTGCAGACACCTACAGCTAGTCTCTCATTGCTTCTCCCTATTCCTGTTCATCTTGCGCAGAAATTGCAAACTGTGCCAAACAGGAGGTTAAAGGCACTGACTCTCCAAGTGGGGAGAGTGTTAGTAAAGCGTTCAAATGTTGAACCCGAGTACCAGGGTCGAAAACTGAGATGCATTTGAAAACGTTTCCCAATCACACAGTGCACTGTACTGTGGGTTTCCGATGCATGTTTTAGCTGAAGGAAGAATCCCTTAAACCTGGAGAGTTGGGACCCATGGAATGGGTACCATGCAGTATGACTTCAAAGGGTCTGCGTTTGCTCACCGAACCTCACCAATGCTATCAGCCCGAAGTGTCCAGCCTTATGTCTCACCCAGCTCTGGGTGTAGATGTGGGAAATCCAGGTTGCATCACAAGCCCTGAATGAATTATTTAAGAATTGCTCTCTATTTCACTGTCATTTTGTTTTGTTTTTGAAATTTATTTTGATAATAGGATTTATCGGATTTTCACTGCTGCGTTTAGGCCGCTGTACACACGCTTGATTTCCTTATGGAGACATATAAATCCATGGGTTTTAAGATTCTTACTTGTCAGGTATCTTGCCAGGCGTTGAATATGGGGTGTTGAGTCCATTTCGTTGAGCAAGGAGTAGGGCTTGTCTATTATATATTTGTTTTATGGAGCGGTATCTGTGCTAATTTCAATCTCTGGTTTTATGCAGCACCCCAACTCACATTTCCCCATAAGCAAACATAAGTTTGTTTCTAAATTTGAGACCCTGTTCTGTTTTGTAATTCAGTTTATGTGTAGCCAAGTTTACATTCCGTGTATTACTGATATATTATGATGTTTCTTTTTCTGTGTGACTTATTTCTCGTAGAATCATCGTACCTGAATCCACTCATTATGCCGCTATGGGCCTGAAGACGTAGATTTCATTGCTGAGTGATATTCCATTGTACGTGCGTACCAGAACTTCTTTATCCATTTTTTCCTTTCTCAGATATTTAACTTGTACAGTAGACAAGGTTCTTGTAAACAGAGCCATCCCAAACTTTGGGGTGGCTGTGTGTTTTTGATTTTAATTTCCCTAAGCTATAGGACCATAAGTGGAAGTGCCATAGGCTGTGTTGCTTTGTTTCCTACATGTTTCAGGAAACACCATACACTTTTCTAGAGTGGCTGTTGGCAATTTAAATCCGCCCATCAGCATAACAAGGCTCGCTGTTCTCCATGACCTGTCCTGTCTTTCTGGATTTTACACTTTTTTCAGATGGCCCTTTTGACCGTGGGGGCAGTGAGACTTCATTGTAGTGCAGATTTCCTTTACACGCTTGCTTGGTTGGCCAAAAAGTGCGTATGCGTTTTTTCCTGAATATATTCAGAAAAAAACGCATACGCCCTTTTTGGCCAAGTGCATCATTGTCAACATTCTGCCTCTTTTCCTATGCTTTAAGTGCAATTCCAGTCTACCCCCTGAAATCGTTTTCCTGAAATTCTGCCCCGCTTTCAAGTCCTCTTCGAAGACTTACTTCTATACATTTTTGGACGATAGCTGTCATTCATAACTCTGCAGGTTTGTGAATTACAGTGCCCCTGAGCTCCTTTCTTCAACTCGCTTTCTTGTGAGCTGGCCGCAAAACCGCAGGATTGCTTCAGGCCATAATCTCTTTCCGGCAGGGCATGCTGAGCCTTTGTTTAATTCCTCTTCCTGGTCGGAAATGAGTGTTCCTTTTGCCCGTGCAGGCACCTACAGCTAGTCTCTCATTGGTTCTCCCTATTCCTGTACATCTTGCGCAGAAATTGCAAACTGTGCCAAACAGGAGGTTAATGGCACTGACTCTCCAAGTGGGGAGAGTGTTAGTAAAGCGTCTGGAATGGTGAACCCGAGTACCAGGGGACGATAACTGAGATGCATTTGAAAACGTTTCCCGGTCACACAGTGCACTGTACTGTGGGTTTCCCATGCATGTTTTAGCTGAAGGAAGAATTCCTTAAACCTGGAGAGTTGGGACCCATGGAATGGTTACCATGCAGTATGACTTCAAAGGGTCTGCGTTTGCTCACCGAACCTCACCAATGCTATCAGCCTGAAGTGTCCAGCCTTATGTCTCACCCAGCTCTGGGTGTAGATGTGGGAAATCCAGGTTGCATCACAAACCCTGAATGAATTATTTAAGAATTGCTCTCTATTTCACTGTCATTTTGTTTTGTTTTTGAAATTTATTTTGATAATGGGATTTATCGGATTTTCACTGCTGCGTTTAGGCCGCTGTACACACGCTTGATTTCCTTATGGAGACATATAAATCCATGGGTTTTAAGATTCTTACTTGTCAGGTATCTTGCCAGGCGTTGAATATGTGGTGTTGAGTCCATTTCGTTGAGCAAGGAGTAGGGCTTGTCTATTATATATTTGGCTTATGGAACGGTATCTCTGCTAATTTCAATCTCTGGTTTTATGCAGCACCCCAACTCACCTTTCCCCATAAGCAAGCATAAGTTGGTTTTCTAAATTTGAGACCCTGTTCTGTTTTGTAATTCAGTTTATGTGTAGCCAAGTTTACATTCCGTGTATTACTGATATATTATGATGTTTCTTTTTCTGTGTGACTTATTTCTCGTAGAATCATCGTACCTGAATCCACTCATTATGCCGCTACGGGCCTGAAGACGTAGATTTCATTGCTGAGTGATATTCCATTGTCCGTGCGTACCAGAACTTCTTTATTCATTTTTTGCTTTCTCGGATATTTAACTTGTACCGTAGAAAAGGTTTTGTAAACAGAGCCATCCCAAACTTTGGGGTGGCTGTGTGTTTGTGATTTTAATTTCTCTATGCTATAGGACCATAAGTGGAAGTGCCATAGGCTGTGTTGCTTTGTTTCCTATGTGTTTCAGGAAACACCATACACTTCTCCAGAGTGGCTGTTGGCAATTTACATCCCGCCCATCAGCATAACAAGGCTCCCTGTTCTCCATGACCTGTCGTGCCTTTCTGGAATTTCCACATTTTTCAGATGGCCCTTTTGACCGGGGGGCAGTGAGACTTCATTGTAGTACACATTTCCTTTACACGGTTGCTTGGTTGGCCAAAAAGGGCGTATGCGTTTTTTCCTGAATATATTCAGGAAAAAACGCATACGCCCTTTTTGGCCAAGTGCATCATTGTCGACATTCTGCCTCTAATCTTATTCTTTAAGTGCAATTCCAGTCTACCCCCTGAAATCGTTTTCCTGAAATTCTGCCCCGATTTCAAGTCCTCTTCGAAGACTTACTTCAAAACATTTTTGGACGATAGCTGTCATTCATTACTCTGCAATTTTGTGAATTACAGTGCCCCTGAGCTCCTTTCTTCAACTCGCTTTCTTGTGAGCTGGCCGCAAACCCGCAGGATTGCTTCAGGCCCTAATATGGTTCTGGCATGGCATGCTGAGCCTTTGGTTAATTCCTCTTCCTGGTGGGAAATGAGCGTTAAATTTCCATGTTCAGACACCTTCACATGAGTCTTCATGGTGCCCCTTTGCCCCGGTTATCTCTATGGAGGTTGGATTTGGAAGGCCTCCTCACTCAAGATCAGTGTGCCCACGGAGCCAACCCTGCAACTTCAGGGCATGGTTGGGGGTTAGGATCACCACGAGGGTTCCTTTTTCCTTAGGAGGGAGGTGGCCTTTTGGGCTGCTGATTTCCAGGTTATCAGATACTGCCAGTATCTTGGCCAGATGTGGTGGTGGGCCAATCCCCTTGGTGACCGTAGTTTATCCTACCTGGATCGCATTCTTGCATTGTTCCATTTCAAGTGGTCCCAGGTTTTGCACTAATACTCCAATGGCGATTCACCGTTCACCAGGAATGTAAAGGTCAAAGGGTTTAGCTAAATTAGGGAGTTCCAGGGCAAGGGTCTGAATTGACTGCTCTTTCCATTCTTGAAAGGCCACTTCTGCATTCTATTCAAAAGGATCATCACCTTTTCCTTTCAGTGTTTCATATAGAGGCCGAGCTAGTAGACTGTAGTTAGGGATCCAGGAGCAGCAAACCCTGGCCTCCCCAGGAACCCCTAAGCTGTCTTCTAGTTTCAGAAATGGGTAAGGCTGTAAATTGTTTCTTCCCTTTCCTGGGATGGGCTTCTCCGACCTTCTGTGAGAATGAAGCCCAGGCAGGTCACCGTAGTCTGTGATATTTGAGCTTTTTCTTGGACAACTTGTATCCTTTATTGGCTTGGTAGTTCAGAGGTCTCCTTAGTAGGGCTGGCGATCAGAATGTCGTCTGCATATTGAAGGAGTGTTTCCTTTTCCAGAGGTAGAACTTTTAGGTCTTTAGCTGAGCTTTCCCCAAAGATGGTGTGGGAATTCTTGAACCCTTGGGGCAACACGGCCCAGAAGTATTGTTTTAGTTGTATGTTGAGTCCTGCCACTCACAAGCCAAAATTTCTTGTGACTCTGGGACTAATAGAATACAAAAGAAGGCATCATTGAAGACTAATACAGAATACCATGTCCTGGTGGTTGGTAGAATGACCAGCAGGGTGTAGGATTTAGGAACTACTGGAGGTATATCCTCGGTGGCTTCACTGACTGTCCTGACATCCTTTACCAGGACTCCAGCAGCCCATGGGGCTCTCGAGGTCAGGCCAATCCCAGGATATGGAGCTCACCTGGGCAGGTACCCCACCCCAGCCCACGGGGCTCTCGTGGTCAGGCCCCTCCCAGGATACAGAGCTACCCTTGCAGGTACCATGGCAGGGCTGGGAACACAGGAACCGTGCATATCGCCCTCATTGCAGAGCACTCCCAGCTCACCTGTCACTCAGATCTGACACAGAGCACCTCAGAGCAGGACTTGAACTAACAAACAGCAGCTCCGACAGGTCTGTGACCCTGGGCATCACTCTGTGTGGCCTCCCTCCACCTGGTCTTCCAGAGACTTCCACTGCACCCGGGGCAACAGGCCTCTGTCTCCACCCACCAGCCACCCCTCCTCTCCCTGACTCCTGGGTTCCTCTCATTAGGAGAGGGTTTTCTTGAAGTTGTCTCCCACTCATGGGCCAGATAATATAATTAGAAAACAAGCCAGAGCTGCAGCCCCTTGTCTATCCTGACTCTCAGGAGCCCACACCTGTTC
The DNA here is from genome assembly GCF_059928025.1 of Delphinapterus leucas. NCBI lineage: Eukaryota > Metazoa > Chordata > Mammalia > Artiodactyla > Monodontidae > Delphinapterus > Delphinapterus leucas. The sequence continues at coordinate 12,193,828 of NW_028322241.1, read as the reverse complement.
CTTGGACCTGGCCGATTCAGCAAGTTCCAGTTTCTGCAACTGTGAGCCCCTGAGGGGTGATTATTGGCTGGCCTGGGAAGCCTGACCGTGCCGGCCAGCCCTCCCCAGGTGTGCCTGGGTTCAGATCAATATAAACACCGCTCCAGGCAGCAAGAGCCCCTGCAGCTGTGCCTGACGCCATTTTCTCTGCCCTGTCAGCAGTCTTGGGGCTGGACTGGTGGGAGGGAGTGAGAGGCCACGGCTTTGTGGGTGGCCCAGTGTGAGTGGGGCTCTGCTGGACTTTCTGCAGCAGTTGCCAAGATGCCACCTGCTAAAGAAGAGGATGTGTCACCCATACCTGCCGCTGGAATTTCTCCCTGGGCAGAGGTGAGTGAGGAAGAAAGCAGTGGGGGCCGGGACAGCAGGGGTATCTCAGGCAGGGAAATGGAAAGCTTCCAGAAGAGCACCCAGGACCAGGACCATCCTGGCTGGCCTGCAGGCACCAAGTCGGCTGGCATGCTGTCGCTCATGTGGCTCCATGGCCCTTCCTCTAGGCTTTCAAGTCCTTGTACATATTCAGGTGTTTTACCTGGGAAGGGTGGGAACATTTCAGCAGCAGCTGGCCTGGGGCTCAGCCCACGTTTACTCACAGATGCCTCGGCACGGTCCCCCAGCTTTGCAATGAGGACGCTTGTTGCGTGGGGCCTGCTGGCTGAATGGGAGATGATTCCCCACCACCGACCAACTTCAGAATTGTTTACAACTGGAGCAAGTGCCCTGATACGGTTTTCCTCTGTGTAGCTGGTGGGTTCTGTTTTTTTTTCTTTTTTGGTTCAAGGTAGATTTTATTCCTCTTTTTTGTATTTACAGATATAAGCATGGAAATAATTTATTCATATAAATACATGTATGTGAAGGGAAGAATATTTTTTCTGTTTTACTTTTTGTAATTTGAATTTTATTTTATTTTTTTATACAGCAGGTTCTTTTTGGTTATCTATTTTATACATATAAATGTATACATGCCAATCCCAATCTCTCAACTCCTCCCACCACCACCCCCCAACAGCTTTCCCCCCTTGGTGTCCATACGTTTGTTGTCTACATCTGCTGCTCTATTTCTGCCTTGCAAAACGGTTCATCTGTACAATTTGTCTAGGTTCCACATATAGCCATTAATAGACAAGATTTCTTTTTCTCTTTCTGACTTACTTCACTCTGTATGACAGTCTCTAGATCCATCAACGTCTCTACAAATGACCCAATTTCATTCCTTTTTATGGCTTAGTAATATTCCATTTTATATATGTACCACGTCTTTATGCATTCGTCTGTCTGTGGGCATTTAGGTTGCTTCCATTACCTGGATATTGTAAATAGTGATGCAATGAACATTGCGGTGAATGTCTCTTTTTGATTTATGGTTTTGTCTGGGTATATGCCCAGTAGTGGGACTGCTGTATCATATGGTAATTCTATTCTTAGTTTTATAAGAAACTCCATAACTTTCTCCACAGTGACTGTATCAATTTCATTCCCAACAATAGCGGAAGAGGGTTCCTTATCTCCACACCCTTTCCAGCATTTGTTGTTTGTAGATTTTCTGATGATGCCCATTCTAACAGGTGTGAGGTGATACACCATGGATGAGTCTATTTCGTTGAGCAAAGAGTAGGTCTTGTCTATTACATATTTGGCTTATGGAACGGTATGTGTGCTAATTTCAATCTCTGGTTTTATACAGCACCGCAACTCAACTTTCCCCTTAAGCAAGCATAAGTTTTTATCTAAATGTGAGACTCTGTTCGGTTTTGGAATTCAGTTTATGTGTAGCCAAGTTTACACTCTCTCTATTAGTGATATCTTATGATAATTACCTTTCTCTGTGTGACATATTTCTCTTAGAATCATCATACTTAAATCCACTCAATTTGCTGCTACAGGCCTGATGACATTGATTTCATTGCTGAGTGATATTCCATTGTACGTAAGTAGCACAACTCCTTTATCCATATTTTTCTTTCTGGGATATTTAATTTGTACTGGACTCAAGGTTCTTGTAAACACAGCAGCCCTAAATTTGGTGTTGGCTGTGTCTTGTTGATTTTAATATTCCTAAGCTATAGGGCCAAAAGTGGAAGTGCCCTAGGGTCTGTAGCTTTGTTTTTCAGATGTTTCAGGATACACCATAAACATCTCCAGAGTGTCTGTTGGCAATTTACATCCCGCCCATCAGCATAACAAGGCTCCCTGTTCTCCATGGCCTGTCCTGTGTTTCTGGTTTTTACACATTTTTCAGATGGCCCTTTTGACGAATGGGAAATGAGACTTCATTGTAGTGCGGATTTCCATTGCTCGAGTGCTTGGTTGGCCAAAAAGGGCATATGTGTTTTTTCCTGAATATATTCAGGAAAAAATGTTTACGCACTTTTGTCCAAGTGCATCACTGTCAAAGATCTGCCGCTTTTCACATGCTTTAAACGCAATTCCAATCTACCTCCTGAAATATGATTCCTGCAATTCTGCCTCGTTTTGAAGTCCTCTTTGCAGACTTACTTCAGTATATTTTTGCCAATAGCTGTCATTTATAACTCTGCAGGTTTGTGAATTACAGTGCCTGTGATTTCCTTTCTTAACTCGTTTCCTTGAAAGCTGGCCACAGAACCGCAGGTTTGCTTTAGGCCATAATCAGGGTCTGGCACGGCACTCTGAGCCTTTGGTTAATTCCTCTTCCTGGTGGGAAATTAGAGTTAAATGTGCCCCTCCGGACACCTGCCTCACTCCCAGCCCCTTGGTGATGTGTGTCCTGTGGTTTGAGGCCACATGTGCTGGGTTCCTCACCTTTGGCTGATGTGGCCCCACTGGTGTGAGGACACTCCTGCCTGGTTCCCATCCCCTTGGTGATGTGGGCCATCCGGTGAGAGTCTGATCCTGGTTGGTTTCCTCACACTTCTGTGAGGTGGGCCCTCTTCTCTGACGTCACTCCTGCCTGGCTGGCACACCCCGCCTTGGCGAAGTCGGCCCTCTGGTGGGATTTGGTGCCTGCTGGGGGTCTCCTGCCCTCGGTAATGAGGGCCCTCTGGCGTCAGGCCCTAATTCCTGGGCTCCCAATATTTTCTGATATGCGCCCTGTGGTTCGAGTACACTCCTGCCAGGTTCCCAACCCCATGGGAATGTGGGCCTTCTGCTCTGAGGTCCCAACCGTGGGTTGCTCAGTTTCATGATGAGGGCCCTCTGCTGTGAGTTCTCTCCGGCCTGGATCCCATAGCCTCGCTGCTCCTGGCCACCTGCTGGGAGGTTCCAACTGCGGGATTCCTCACCTTTTTTCTTCTATGGACCCTCTGTTTTGAGACTCCTCCTGCCTGCCTCACTCCCAGTCCCTTGGTGATGTGTGTCCTCTGGTGTGAGGCCACGTGTGCTGGGTCCCTCGCCTTTGGATGATGTGGCCACACTGGTGTGAGGACACTCCTGCCTGCTTCCTATCCCCTTGATGATGTGGGCCCTCTGGTGAGAGTCTGATCCTGGCTGGGTTCCTCACCCTTCTGTGAGGTGGGCCCTCTGCTGTGAGGTCACTCCTGCCTGGCTGGCACACCCCACCTGGGCAACATCGGCCCTCTTGTGGCACTTGGAGCCTGCTGGGAGCCTCCTCCCCTCGGTGATGGGGGCCCTCTAGCGTCAGGCCCTAACTGCTGGGTACCCACATTTTCTGATACGTGCTAAGTGGTGCGAGGACACTCCTGCGAGGTTCCCATCCCCATGGGCATGTGGGCCTTCTGCTCTAAGGTCCCAACACCTGTGTTGTTCACCGTTTCATGATGTTGTCTCTCTGGTGTTAGTTCACTCAGGCCTAGATCCCATAGACTCTGTGCTCTGAGCCGACTGCTGGGAGGTTCCTACTGCTGGATTCCTTACCTTTTTTATTCTTTGGGTCCTGTGTTTTTATGCTCCTACTTCCTGACTCACTCCCAGCCCCTTTGTGATGTAGGTCCTCTGGTTTAAGGCCACATGTACCGGTTTCCTCACCTTTATTGATGTGGCCCCACTGGTGTGAGGACACTCCTGCCTGGTTCCCATCCCCTTGGTGATTGGGGCCCTCTTGTGAGAGTCTGATCCTGTCTGGATTCCTCACACTTCTGGGAGGTGGGCCCTCTGCTGTGAGGTCACTCCTGCCTGGCTGGCACACGTCACGTTGGCGATGTGGGCCCTCAGTTGGGAGTTGGTGCCTGCTGGGAGTCTCCTCCCCTCGGTAATGAGGGCCCTCTGGCGTCAGGCCCTAACTCATGGGCTCCCAAAATTTTCTGATGTGCGCCCTGTCGTGTGAGTACACTCCAGCCAGGGTCCCTTCCCTAGGGGATGTGGGCTTTCTGCTCTGTGGTCCCAACGGCTGGGTTGCTCACAGTGTCAGAATGTGGGCCCTCTGTTTTGAGTTCAGTCAGGCCTGGATCCCATAGCCTCGCTGCTCCTGGCCGCCTGCTGGGAGGTTCCAACTGCGGGATTCCTCACCTTTTTTACGCAATGGGCCCTCTGTTTTGAGGCTCCTCCTGCCTGCCTCACTCCCAGCCCCTTGGTGATGTGTGTCCTGTAGTTTGAGGCCACGTGTGCTGGGTCCGTCACATTTCGGTGATGTGGCCCCACTGGTGTGAGGACACTCCTGCCTGGTTTCCATTCCCTTGGTGATGTGGGCCCTCTGGTGAGAGTCTGATCCTCTTTGGGTTCCTCACACTTTTGTGTGGTTGGCCCTCTGCTCTGAGGTCACTCCTGCCTGGCTGGCACACCCCGCATTGGCGATGTCGGCCCTCTGGTAGCAGTTGGAGCTTGCTGGGAGCCTCCTCTCCTCAGTGATGAGGGCCCTCTGGCGTCCGGCCCTAACTGCTGGGCTCCCCACATTTTCTGTTGTGTGCCCACTGGTGCGATGACACTCCTGCTTGGTTCCCTTCCCCATGGGGATGTGGGCCTTTTGCTCTGAGGTCACAACGGCTGGGTTGCTTACAGTATCACGATGAGGGCCCTCTGTTGTGAGTTCATCACTGCCTGGATCCCATAGCCTCGGTGCTCTGGGCCGCCTGCTGGGATGTTCCAACTGCTGGATTCCTCACCTTTTTATACAATGGGCCATGTGTTTTGAGGTTAATCCTGCCTGCCTCGCTCTGAGACCCATGGTGATGTGGGACTTCTGGTTTGAGGCCACATGTGCTGGGTACCTCAACTTTCGATGATGTGGCCCCACGGGTGTGAGGACACTCGTGCCTGATTCCCAGCCCCTTGCTTATGTGGGCACTCTGGTGAGAGTCTGATCATGACTGGGTTCCTTACCCTTCTGTGAGGTGGGCGCTCTGATGTGAGGTCACTCCTGCCTGGATGGCTCACGTCGCCTTGGCGACGTAGGCCCTCTGTTGGCCACTGAAGCATGCTGGGGGCCTCCTACCCTCTTTAATGAGGGCCCTGGAAGAAACGCATATGCCCTTTTTGACCAAGTGCATCATTGTCGAAGTTCTGCCTCTTCTCCTATACTTTCAGAGGACTTCCCATCTACCTCCTGAAATCGTATTCCTGGAATTCTGCCCCGCGTTCAAGTCCTCTTTGCAGCCTTACTTCAATATATTTTTGGACGATAGCTGTCATTTATAACTCTGCAGGTTTGTGAATTACAGTGCCCCTGAGCTCCATTCTTCAACTCGCTTTCTTGTGAGCTGGCCGCAAAACCGCAGGATTGCTTCAGGCCCTAATCTGGTTCCGGCACGGCATGTTGAGCCTTTGGCTAATTCCTCTTCCTGATGGGAAATGAGCGTTAAATTTGCTCGTGCAGACACCTGCAGCTAATCTCTCATTGGTTCTCCCTATTCCTGTTCATCTTGCTCAGAAATTCCAAACTGTGCCAAACAGGAGGTTAAAGGCACTGACTCTCCAATTGGGGAAAGAGTTAGTAAAGCGTCTGGAATGGTAAAACCGAGTATGAGGGGAAGAAAACTGAGATGCATTTAAAAAGGTTTCCCGGTCACACGGTGGACCATATTCTGGGTTTCCCATGCGTGTTTTACCTGAAGGAAGAATCCCTTAAACCTGGAGAGGTGGGACCCATGCAATGGGTACCATGCAGTATGACTTCAAATGGCCTGCATTTTCTCACCGAACCTCACCAATGCTATCAGCCCAAAGTGTCGAACGTTATGTCTCACTCAGCTCTAGGTGTAGATGTGGTAAATCCAGGTTGCATCACAAGCCCTGAATGAATTATTTAAGAATTGCTCTCTATTTCACTGTCATTGTGTTTTGTTTTTGAAATTTATTTTGATAATGGGATTTATCGGATTTTCTCTGCTGCCTTCATGCAGCTGTACACACACTTGATTCTCTTACGGAGACATATAAATCCATGGGTTTGAAGATTCTTACTAGTCATGTGTAATCCTAGGAGTTGAATATGGTGTGTTTAGTCCATTTCGTTGAGCAAGGTGTAAGTCTTGGCTATTGCATATTTGGCTTATGGAAAGGTATGTGTGCTAATTTCTATCTCTGGTTTTATGCAGCACCCCACCTCACCTTTCCCCATAAGCAAGCATAAGTTGGTGTTCTACATTTGAGACCTTGTTCTGTTTTGTAATTCAGTTCATGTGTAGCCAAGTTTACATTCCGTGTATGAGTGATATCTTATGATGTTTCATTTTCTGTGTGACTTATTTCACTTAGAATCATCGTACCTAGATCCACTCAATATGCCGCGACGGGCCTGATGACATAGATTTCATTGGTGAGTGATATTCCATTGTACGTGCGTACCACAACTTCTTTAACCATTTTTCACATTCTGGGATATTTAACTTGTACCGTAGACGACGTTCTTGTAAACAGAGCTGTCCCAAACTTTGGGGTGGCTGTGTGTTTTTGATTTTAATTTCCCTAAGCTATAGGACCATAAGTGGAAGTGACATAGGCTCTGTTGCTTTGTTTCCTACGTGTTTCAGGAAACCCCATACACTTCTCCAGAGTGGCTGTTTGCAATTTACATCCCCCCCATCAGCATAACAAGTCTCCCTGTTCTCCATGACCTGTCCTGCCTTTCTGGATTTTACACTTTTTCAGATGCCCCTTTTGACCGGGGGGCAGTGAGACTACCTTGTAGTGCAGATTTCATTTACCTGCTTGCTTGCTTGGCCAAAAATGGCGTATGCGTTTTTTCCTGAATATATTCAGGAAAAAACGCAGACGCACTTTTTGGCCAGTGCATCATTGTCGACATTCTGCCTCTATTCCTATGCTTTAAGTGCAATTCCAGTCTACCCCCTGAAATCGTTTTCCTGAAATTCTGCCCCGCTTTCAAGTCCTCTTCGAAGACTTACTTCAATACATTTTTGGACGATAGCTGTCATTCATAACTCTGCAGTTTTGTGAATTACAGTGCCCCTGAGCTCGTTTCCTCAACTCGCTTTCTTGTGAGCTGGCCGCAAAACCGCAGGATTGCTGCAGGCCCTAATCTGTTTCCGTCAGGGCACACTGAGCCTTTGGTGAATTCCTCTTCCTGGTGGGAAATGAGCGTTCCATTTGCCCGTGCAGACACCTACAGCTAGTCTCTCATTGTTTCTCCCTATTCCTGTTAATCTTGCGTAGAAATTGCAAACTGTGCCAAACAGGAGGTTAAAGGCACTGACTCTCCAAGTGGGGAGAATGTTAGTAAAGTGTCTGGAATGGTGAACCCGAGTACCAGGGTTCGAAAACTGAGATATATTTGAAAACGTTTCCCAATCACACGGTGGACAATACTCTGGGTTGCCCATGCATGTCTTAGTTGAAGGAAGAATCCCTTAAACCTGGAGAGCTGGGAATCATGGAATGGGTACCATGCTGTATGACTACAAAGGGTCTGCGTTTGCTCACCGAACCTCACAAATGCTATCAGCCCGAAGTGTCCAGCCGTATATCTCACCCAGCTCTGGGTGTAGATGTGGTAAATCCAGGTTGCATCACAAGCCCTGAATGAATTATTTAAGAATTGCTCTCTATTTCACTGTCAATGTGTTTTGGTTTTGAAATTTATTTTGATAATGGGATTTAACGGATTTTCACTGCTGCGATTAGGCCGCTGTACACACGCTTGATTTCCTTATGGAGACATATAAATCCATGGGTATTAAGATTCTTACTTGTCAGGTATCTTGCCAGGCGTTGAATATGGGGTGTTGAGTCCATTTCGTTGAGCAAGGAGTAGGTCTTGTCTATTATATATTTGGCTTATGGAACGGTATCTGTGCTAATTTCAATCTCTGGTTTTATGCAGCACCCCAACTCACCTTTCCCCATAAGCAAGCATAAGTTGGTTTTCTAAATTTGAGACCCTGTTCTGTTTTGTAATTCAGTTTATGTGTAGCCAAGTTTACATTCCGTGTATTACTGATATATTATGATGTTTCTTTTTCTGTGTGACTTATTTCTCGTAGAATCATGGTACCTGAATCCACTCATTATGCCGCTATGGGCCTGAAGACGTAGATTTCATTGCTGAGTGATATTCCATTGTACGTGCGTACCACAATTTCTTTATCCATTTTTTGCTTTCTGAGATATTTAACTTGTACCGTAGACGAGGTTCTTGTAAACAGAGCCGTCCCAAACTCTGGGGTGGCTGTGTGTTTTTGATTTTAATTTCCCTAAGCTATAGGACCATAAGTGGAAGTGTCATAGGCTGTGTTGCTTTGTTTCCTACGTGTTTCAGGATACACCATACATTTCTCCAGAGTGGCTGTTGGCAATTTACATCCCGCCCATCAGCATAACAAGGCTCCCTGTTCTCCATGACCTGTCCTGTCTTTCTGCATTTTACTCTTTTTTCAGATGGCCCTTTTGACCGGGGGGCACTGAGACTTCATTGTAGTGCAGATTTCCTTTACACGCTTGCTTGGTTGGCCAAAAAGGGCGTATGCGTTTTTTCCTGAATATATTCAGGAAAAAACGCATACGCCCTTTTTGGCCAAGTGCATCATTGTCGAAGTTCTGCCTCTTTTCCTATGCTTTAAGTGCAATTCCAGTCTACCCCCTGAAATCGTTTTCCTGAAATTCTGCCCCGCTTTCAAGTCCTCTTTGAAGACTTACTTCAGTACATTTTTGGACGATAGCTGTCATTCATAACTCTGCAGGTTTGTGAATTACAGTTCCCCTGAGCCCCTTTCTTCAACTCGTTTTCTTGTGAGCTGGCCGCAAAACCGCAGGATTGCTTCAGGCCCTAATCTCTTTCCAGCAGGGCACGCTGAGCTTTTGGTTAATTCCTCTTCCTGGTGGGAAATGAGCGTTCCATTTGCCCGTGCAGACACCAACAGCTAGTCTCTCATTGGTTCTCCCTATGCCTGTTCATCTTGCGCAGAAATTGCAAACTGTGCCAAACAGGAGGTTAACGGCACTGACTTTCCAAGTGGGGAGAGTGTTAGTAAAGCGTCTGGAATGGTGAACCCGAGTACCAGGGGACGAAAACTTAGATGCATTTGAAAACGTTTCCCAATCACACGGCGGACGATAGTCTGGGTTTCCCATTCATGTTTTAGCTGAAGGAAGAATCCCTTAAACCTGGAGAGTTGGAACCCATGGAATGGGTACCATGCAGTATGACTACAAAGGGTCTGCGTTTGCTCACCGAACCTCACCAATGCTATCAGCCTGAAGTGTCCAGCCTTATGTCTCACCCAGCTCTGGGTGTAGATGTGGGAAATCCAGGTTGCATCACAAGCCCTGAATGAATTATTTAAGAATTGCTCTCTATTTCACTGTCATTTTGTTTTGTTTTTGAAATTTATTTTGATAATGGGATTTATCGGATTTTCACTGCTGCGTTTAGGCCGCTGTACACACGCTTGATTTCCTTATGGAGACATATAAATCCATGGGTTTTAAGATTCTTACTTGTTAGGTATCTTGCCAGGCATTGAATATGGGGTGTTGAGTCCATTTCGTTGAGCAAGGAGTAGGTCTTGTCTATTATATATTTGGCTTATGGAACGGTATCTGTGCTAATTTCAATCTCTGGTTTTATGCAGCACCCCAACTCACCTTTCCCCATAAGCAAGCATAAGTTGGTTTTCTAAATTTGAGACCCTGTTCTGTTTTGTAATTCAGTTCATGGGTAGCCAAGTTTACATTCCGTGTATTAGTGATATCTTATGATGTTTCTTTTTTGTGTGACTTATTTCTCGTAGAATCATCATACCTGAATCCACTCATTATGCCGCTACGGGCCTGATGACGTAGATTTCATTGCTGAGTGATATTCCATTGTACGTGCGTACCACAACTTCTTTATCCATTTTTTGCTTTCTGGGATATTTTACTTGTACCGTAGACGAGGTTCTTGTAAACAGAGCCGTCCCAAACTCTGGGGTGGCTGTGTGTTTTTGATTTTAATTTCCCTAAGCTATAGGACCATAAGTGGAAGTGCCATAGGCTGTGTTGCTTTGTTTCCTACGTGTTTCTGGAAACACCATACACTTCTCCAGAGTGGTTGTTGGCAATTTACATCCCGCCCATCAGCATGACAAGGCTCCCTGTTCTCCATGACCTGTCCTGCCTTTCTGGATTTTACACTTTATTCAGATGGCTCTTTTGACCGGGGGGCCAGTGAGACTTCACTGTAGTGCAGATTTCTTTTACACGCTTGCTTGGTTGGCCAAAAAGGGCGTATGCGTTTTTTCCTGAATATATTCAGGAAAAAACGCATACGCCCTTTTTGGCCAAGTGCATTGTTGTCGACATTCTGCCTCTTTTCCTATGCTTTTAGTGTAATTCCAGTCTACCCCCTGAAATCGTTTTCCTGAAATTCTGCCCCGCTTTCAAGTCCTCTTCGAAGACTTACTTCAATACATTTTTTGACGATAGCTGTCATTCATAACTCTGCAGGTTTGTGAATTACAGTGCCCCTGAGCTCATGTCTTCAACTCGCTTTCTTGTGAGCTGGCCACAAAACCGCAGGATTGCTTCAGGCAAAAGTCTCTTTCCGGCAGGGCATGCTGAGCCTTTGTTTAATTCCTCTTCCTGGTCGGAAATGAGCGTTCCATTTGCCCGTGCAAACACCTACAGCTAGTCTCTCATTGCTTGTCCCTATTCCTGTTCATCTTGCACAAAAATTGCAAAGTGTGCCAAACAGGAGGTAAAATGCACTGACTCTCCAAGTGGGGAGAGTGTTAGTAAAGCGTTCAAATGTTGAACCCGAGTACCAGGGGACGAAAACTGAGATGCATTTGAAAACGTTTCCCAATCACATGGTGGACCATACTCTGGGTTTTCCATGCATGTTTTAGCTGAAGGAAGAATCCCTTAAACCTGGAGAGTTGGGACCCATGGAATAGGTACCATGCAGTATGACTTCAAAGGGTCTGCGTTTGTTCACCGAACCTCACCAATGCTATCAGCCCGAAGTGTCCAGCCTTATGTCTCATCCAGCTCTGGGTGTAGATGTGGTAAATCCAGGTTGCATCACAAGCCCTGAATGAATTATTTAAGAATTGCTCTCTATTTCACTGTCATTGTGTTTTGTTTTTGAAATTTATTTTGATAATGGGATTTATCGGATTTTCACTGCTGCGTTTAGGCCGCTGTACACATGCTTGATTTCCTTATGGAGACATATAAATCCATGGGTTTTAAGATTCTTACTTGTCAGGTATCTTGCCAGGCGTTGAATATGGGGTGTTGAGTCCATTTCGTTGAGCAAGGAGTAGGGCTTGTCTATTATATATTTGGCTTATGGAACGGTATCTGTGCTAATTTCAATCTCTGGTTTTATGCAGCACCCCAACTCACCTTTCCCCATAAGCAAGCATAAGATGGTTTTCTAAATTTGAGACCCTGTTCTGTTTTGTAATTCAGTTCATGGGTAGCCAAGTTTTCATTCCGTGTATTAGTCATATCTTATGATGTTTCTTTTTCTGTGTGACTTATTTCTCGTAAAATCATCATACTTGAATCCACTCATTATGCCGCTACGGGCCTGAAGACGAAGATTTCATTGCTGAGTGATATTCCATTGTACGTGCGTACCAGAACTTCTTTATCGATTTTTTCCTTTCTCGGATATTTAACTTGTACCGTAGACAAGGTTCTTGTAAACAGAGCCATCCCAAACTTTAGGGTGGCTGTGTGTTTGTGATTTTAATTACCCTAAGCTATAGGACCATAGTGGAAGTGACATAGGCTGTCTTGCTTTGTTTCCTACGTGTTTCAGGATACACCATACATTTCTCCAGAGTGGCTGTTGGCAATTTACATCCCGCCCATCAGCATAACAAGGCTCCCTGTTCTCCAAGACCTGTCCTGCCTTTCTGGATTTTACACTTTTTTCAGATGGCCCTTTTGACTGGGGGGCAGTGAGACTTCATTGTAGTGCAGATTTCCTTTACACGCTTGCTTGGTTGGCCAAAAAGGGCGTATGCGTTTTTTCCTGAATATATTCAGGAAAAAACGCATACGCCCTTTTTGGCCAAGTGCATCATTGTCGACATTCTGCCTCTTTTCCTATGCTTTAAGTGCAATTCCAGTCTACCCGCTGAAATCGTTTTCCTGAAATTCTGCCCCGCTTTCAAGTCCTCTTTGAAGACTTACTTCAATACATTTTTGGACGATAGCTGTCATTCATAACTCTGCAGGTTTTTGAATTACAGTGCCTCTGAGCTCCTTTCTTCAACTCCTTTTCTTGTGAGCTGCCCGCAAAACCGCAGGATTCCTTCAGGCCGTAATATGTTTCCGGCCGGGCACGCTGAGCCTTTGGTTAACTCCACTTCCTGGTGGGAAATGATCGTTCAATTTGCCCGTGCAGACACCAATAGGTAGTCTCTCATTGGTTCTCCCTATGCCTGTTCATCTTGCGCAGAAATTGCAAACTGTGCCAAACAGGAGGTTAAAGGCACTGACTCTCCAAGTGGGGAGAGTGTTAGTAAAGCGTCTGGAATGGTGAACCCGAGTACCAGGGGACGAAAACTGAGATGCATTTGAAAACGTTTCCCAATCACACGGCGGACGATAGTCTGGGTTTCCCATGCATGTTTTAGCTGAAGGAAGAATCCCTTAAACCTGGAGAGTTGGGACCCATGGAATGGGTACCATGCAGTATGACTTCAAAGGGTCTGCGTTTGCTCACCGAACCTCACCAATGCTATCAGCCCGAAGTGCCCAGCCTTATGTCTCACCCAGCTCTGGGTGTAGATGTGGTAAATCCAGGTTGCATCACAAGCCCTGAATGAATTATTTAAGAATTGCTCTCTATTTCACTGTCATTGTGTTTTGTTTTTGAAATTTATTTTGATAATGGGATTTATCGCATTTTCACTGCTGCGTTTAGGCCGCTGTACACACGCTTGATTTCCTTATGGAGACATATAAATCCATGGGTTTTAAGATTCTTACTTGTCAGGTATCTTGCCAGGCGTTGAATATGGGGTGTTGAGTCCATTTCGTTGAGCAAGGAGTAGGTCTTGTCTATTATATATTTGGCTTATGGAACGGTATCTGTGCTAATTTCAATCTCTGGTTTTATGCAGCACCCCAACTCACCTTTCCCCATAAGCAAGCATAAGTTAGTTTTCTAAATTTGAGACCCTTTTCTGTTTTGTAATTCAGTTCCTGTGTAGCCAACTTTACATTCCGTGTATTAGTGATATCTTATGATGTTTCTTTTTCTGTGTGACTTATTTCTCGTAGAATCATCGTACCTGAATCCACTCATTAGGCCGCTACGGGCCTGATGACGTAGATTTCATTGCTGAGTGATATTCCATTGTACGTGCGTACCACAACTTCTTTATCCATTTTTTGCTTTCTGGGATATTTTACTTGTACCGTAGACGAGGTTCTTGTAAACAGAGCCGTCACAAACTCTGGGGTTGCTGTGTGTTTTTGATTTTAATTTCCCTAAGCTATAGGACCATAAGTGGAAGTGCCATAGGCTGTGTTGCTTTGTTTCCTACGTGTTTCTGGAAACACCATACACTTTTCCAGAGTGGTTGTTGGCAATTTACATCCCGCCCATCAGCATGACAAGGCTCCCTGTTCTCCATGACCTGTCGTGCCTTTCTGGAATTTACACATTTTTCAGATGGCCCTTTTGACCGGGGGGCAGTGAGACTTCATTGTAGTACACATTTCCTTTACACGGTTGCTTGGTTGGCCAAAAAGGGCGTATGCGTTTTTTCCTGAATATATTCAGGAAAAAACGCATACGCACTTTTTGGCCAAGTGCATCATTGTCGACATTCTGCCTCTAATCTTATTCTTTAAGTGCAATTCCAGTCTACCCCCTGAAATCGTTTTCCTGAAATTCTGCCCCGATTTCACGTCCTCTTCGAAGACTTACTTCAAAACATTTTTGGACGATAGCTGTCATTCATTACTCTGCAATTTTGTGAATTACAGTGCCCCTGAGCTCCTTTCTTCAACTCGCTTTCTTGTGAGCTGGCCGCAAACCCGCAGGATTGCTTCAGGCCCTAATATGGTTCCGGCATGGCATGCTGAGCCTTTGATTAATTCCTCTTCCTGGTGGGAAATGAGCGTTAAATTTCCATGTTCAGACACCTTCACATGAGTCGTCATGGTGCCCCTTTGCCCCGGTTATCTCTATGGAGGTTGGAGTTGGAAGGCCTCCTCACTCAAGATCAGTGTGCCCACGGAGCCAACCCTGCAACTTCAGGGCATGGTTGGGGGTTAGGATCACCACGAGGGTTCCTTTTTCCTTAGGAGGGAGGTGGCCTTTTGGGCTGCTGATTTCCAGGTTATCAGATACTGCCAGTATCTTGGCCAGATGTGGCGGTGGGCCAAGCCCCTTGGTGACCGTAGTTTATCCTACCTGGATCGCATTCTTGCATTGTTCCATTTCAAGTGGTCCCAGGTTTTGCACTAATACTCCAATGGCGATTCACCGTTCACCAGGAATGTAAAGGTCAAAGGGTTTAGCTAAATTAGGGAGTTCCAGGGCAAGGGTCTGAATTGACTGCTCTTTCCATTCTTGAAAGGCCACTTCTGCATTCTATTCAAAAGGATCATCACCTTTTCCTTTCAGTGTTTCATATAGAGGCCGAGCTAGTAGACTGTAGTTAGGGATCCAGAAGCAGCAAACCCTGGCCTCCCCAGGAACCCCTAAGCTGTCTTCTAGTTTCAGAAATGGGTAAGGCTGTAAATTGTTTCTTCCCTTTCCTGGGATGGGCTTCTCCGACCTTCTGTGAGAATGAAGCCCAGGCAGGTCACCGTAGTCTGTGATATTTGAGCTTTTTCTTGGACAACTTGTATCCTTTATTGGCTTGGTAGTTCAGAGGTCTCCTTAGTAGGGCTGGCGATCAGAATGTCGTCTGCATATTGAAGGAGTGTTTCCTTTTCCAGAGGTAGAACTTTTAGGTCTTTAGCTGAGCTTTCCCCAAAGATGGTGTGGGAATTTTTGAACCCTTGGGGCAACACGGCCCGGAAGTATTGTTTTAGTTGTATGTTGAGTCCTGCCACTCACAAGCCAAAATTTCTTGTGACTCTGGGACTAATAGAATACAAAAGAAGGCATCATTGAAGACTAATACAGAATACCATGTCCTGGTGGTTGGTAGAATGACCAGCAGGGTGTAGGATTTAGGAACTACTGGAGGTATATCCTCGGTGGCTTCACTGACTGTCCTGACATCCTTTACCAGGACTCCAGCAGCCCATGGGGCTCTCGAGGTCAGGGCAATCCCAGGATATGGAGCTCACCTGGGCAGGTACCCCACCCCAGCCCACGGGGCTCTCGTGTTCAGGACCCTCCCAGGATATGGGGTTCCCTGGGCAGGTCCCCCTGCAGCCCATGGGGCTCTCGTGGTCAGGCCCCTCCCAGGATACAGAGCTACCTTTGCAGGTACCATGGCAGGGCTGGGAACACAGGAACCTTGCATATCGCCCTCATTGCAGAGCACTCCCAGCTCACCTGTCACTCAGATCTGACACAGAGCATCTCAGAGCAGGACTTGAACTAACAAACAGCAGCTCCGACAGGTCTGTGACCCTGGGCATCACTCTGTGTGGCCTCCCTCCATCTGGTTTTCCAGAGACTTCCACTGCACCCGGGCACCAGGCCTCTGTCTCCACCCACCAGCCACCCCTCCTCTCCCTGACTCCTGGGTTCCTCTCATTAGGAGAGGGTTTTCTTGAAGTTGTCTCCCACTCATGGGCCAGATAATATAATTAGAAAACAAGCCAGAGCTGCAGCCCCTTGTCTATCCTGACTCTCAGGAGCCCACACCTGTTCCTTGGACCTGGCCGATTCAGCAAGTTCCAGTTTCTGCAACTGTGAGCCCCTGAGGGGTGATTATTGGCTGGCCTGGGAAGCCTGACCGTGCCGGCCAGCCCTCCCCAGGTGTGCCTGGGTTCAGATCAATATAAACACCGCTCCAGGCAGCAAGAGCCCCTGCAGCTGTGCCTGACGCCATTTTCTCTGCCCTGTCAGCAGTCTTGGGGCTGGACTGGTGGGAGGGAGTGAGAGGCCACGGCTTTGTGGGTGGCCCAGTGTGAGTGGGGCTCTGCTGGACTTTCTGCAGCAGTTGCCAAGATGCCACCTGCTAAAGAAGAGGATGTGTCACCCATACCTGCCGCTGGAATTTCTCCCTGGGCAGAGGTGAGTGAGGAAGAAAGCAGTGGGGGCCGGGACAGCAGGGGTATCTCAGGCAGGGAAATGGAAAGCTTCCAGAAGAGCACCCAGGACCAGGACCATCCTGGCTGGCCTGCAGGCACCAAGTCGGCTGGCATGCTGTCGCTCATGTGGCTCCATGGCCCTTCCTCTAGGCTTTCAAGTCCTTGTACATATTCAGGTGTTTTACCTGGGAAGGGTGGGAACATTTCAGCAGCAGCTGGCCTGGGGCTCAGCCCACGTTTACTCACAGATGCCTCGGCACGGTCCCCCAGCTTTGCAATGAGGACGCTTGTTGCGTGGGGCCTGCTGGCTGAATGGGAGATGATTCCCCACCACCGACCAACTTCAGAATTGTTTACAACTGGAGCAAGTGCCCTGATACGGTTTTCCTCTGTGTAGCTGGTGGGTTCTGTTTTTTTTTCTTTTTTGGTTCAAGGTAGATTTTATTCCTCTTTTTTGTATTTACAGATATAAGCATGGAAATAATTTATTCATATAAATACATGTATGTGAAGGGAAGAATATTTTTTCTGTTTTACTTTTTGTAATTTGAATTTTATTTTATTTTTTTATACAGCAGGTTCTTTTTGGTTATCTATTTTATACATATAAATGTATACATGCCAATCCCAATCTCTCAACTCCTCCCACCACCACCCCCCAACAGCTTTCCCCCCTTGGTGTCCATACGTTTGTTGTCTACATCTGTTGCTCTATTTCTGCCTTGCAAAACGGTTCATCTGTACAATTTGTCTAGGTTCCACATATAGCCATTAATAGACAAGATTTCTTTTTCTCTTTCTGACTTACTTCACTCTGTATGACAGTCTCTAGATCCATCAACGTCTCTACAAATGACCCAATTTCATTCCTTTTTATGGCTTAGTAATATTCCATTTTATATATGTACCACGTCTTTATGCATTCGTCTGTCTGTGGGCATTTAGGTTGCTTCCATTACCTGGATATTGTAAATAGTGATGCAATGAACATTGCGGTGAATGTCTCTTTTTCATTTATGGTTTTGTCTGGGTATATGCCCAGTAGTGGGACTGCTGTATCATATGGTAATTCTATTCTTAGTTTTATAAGAAACTCCATAACTTTCTCCACAGTGACTGTATCAATTTCATTCCCAACAATAGCGGAAGAGGGTTCCTTATCTCCACACCCTTTCCAGCATTTGTTGTTTGTAGATTTTCTGATGATGCCCATTCTAACAGGTGTGAGGTGATACACCATGGATGAGTCTATTTCGTTGAGCAAAGAGTAGGTCTTGTCTATTACATATTTGGCTTATGGAACGGTATGTGTGCTAATTTCAATCTCTGGTTTTATACAGCACCGCAACTCAACTTTCCCCTTAAGCAAGCATAAGTTTTTATCTAAATGTGAGACTCTGTTCGGTTTTGGAATTCAGTTTATGTGTAGCCAAGTTTACACTCTCTCTATTAGTGATATCTTATGATAATTACCTTTCTCTGTGTGACATATTTCTCTTAGAATCATCATACTTAAATCCACTCAATTTGCTGCTACAGGCCTGATGACATTGATTTCATTGCTGAGTGATATTCCATTGTACGTAAGTAGCACAACTCCTTTATCCATATTTTTCTTTCTGGGATATTTAATTTGTACTGGACTCAAGGTTCTTGTAAACACAGCAGCCCTAAATTTGGTGTTGGCTGTGTCTTGTTGATTTTAATTTTCCTAAGCTATAGGGCCAAAAGTGGAAGTGCCCTAGGGTCTGTAGCTTTGTTTTTCAGATGTTTCAGGATACACCATAAACATCTCCAGAGTGTCTGTTGGCAATTTACATCCCGCCCATCAGCATAACAAGGCTCCCTGTTCTCCATGGCCTGTCCTGTGTTTCTGGTTTTTACACATTTTTCAGATGGCCCTTTTGACGAATGGGAAATGAGACTTCATTGTAGTGCGGATTTCCATTGCTCGAGTGCTTGGTTGGCCAAAAAGGGCATATGTGTTTTTTCCTGAATATATTCAGGAAAAAATGTTTACGCACTTTTGTCCAAGTGCATCACTGTCAAAGATCTGCCGCTTTTCACATGCTTTAAACGCAATTCCAATCTACCTCCTGAAATATGATTCCTGCAATTCTGCCTCGTTTTGAAGTCCTCTTTGCAGACTTACTTCAGTATATTTTTGCCAATAGCTGTCATTTATAACTCTGCAGGTTTGTGAATTACAGTGCCTGTGATTTCCTTTCTTAACTCGTTTCCTTGAAAGCTGGCCACAGAACCGCAGGTTTGCTTTAGGCCATAATCAGGGTCTGGCACGGCACTCTGAGCCTTTGGTTAATTCCTCTTCCTGGTGGGAAATTAGAGTTAAATGTGCCCCTCCGGACACCTGCCTCACTCCCAGCCCCTTGGTGATGTGTGTCCTGTGGTTTGAGGCCACATGTGCTGGGTTCCTCACCTTTGGCTGATGTGGCCCCACTGGTGTGAGGACACTCCTGCCTGGTTCCCATCCCCTTGGTGATGTGGGCCATCCGGTGAGAGTCTGATCCTGGTTGGGTTCCTCACACTTCTGTGAGGTGGGCCCTCTTCTCTGACGTCACTCCTGCCTGGCTGGCACACCCCGCCTTGGCGAAGTCGGCCCTCTGGTGGGATTTGGTGCCTGCTGGGGGTCTCCTGCCCTCGGTAATGAGGGCCCTCTGGCGTCAGGCCCTAATTCCTGGGCTCCCAATATTTTCTGATATGCGCCCTGTGGTTCGAGTACACTCCTGCCAGGTTCCCAACCCCATGGGAATGTGGGCCTTCTGCTCTGAGGTCCCAACCGTGGGTTGCTCAGTTTCATGATGAGGGCCCTCTGCTGTGAGTTCTCTCCGGCCTGGATCCCATAGCCTCGCTGATCCTGGCCACCTGCTGGGAGGTTCCAACTGCGGGATTCCTCACCTTTTTTCTTCTATGGACCCTCTGTTTTGAGACTCCTCCTGCCTGCCTCACTCCCAGTCCCTTGGTGATGTGTGTCCTCTGGTGTGAGGCCACGTGTGCTGGGTCCCTCGCCTTTGGATGATGTGGCCACACTGGTGTGAGGACACTCCTGCCTGCTTCCTATCCCCTTGATGATGTGGGCCCTCTGGTGAGAGTCTGATCCTGGCTGGGTTCCTCACCCTTCTGTGAGGTGGGCCCTCTGCTGTGAGGTCACTCCTGCCTGGCTGGCACACCCCACCTGGGCAACATCGGCCCTCTTGTGGCACTTGGAGCCTGCTGGGAGCCTCCTCCCCTCGGTGATGGGGGCCCTCTAGCGTCAGGCCCTAACTGCTGGGTACCCACATTTTCTGATACGTGCTAAGTGGTGCGAGGACACTCCTGCGAGGTTCCCATCCCCATGGGCATGTGGGCCTTCTGCTCTAAGGTCCCAACACCTGTGTTGTTCACCGTTTCATGATGTTGTCTCTCTGGTGTTAGTTCACTCAGGCCTAGATCCCATAGACTCTGTGCTCTGAGCCGACTGCTGGGAGGTTCCTACTGCTGGATTCCTTACCTTTTTTATTCTTTGGGTCCTGTGTTTTTATGCTCCTACTTCCTGACTCACTCCCAGCCCCTTTGTGATGTAGGTCCTCTGGTTTAAGGCCACATGTACCGGTTTCCTCACCTTTATTGATGTGGCCCCACTGGTGTGAGGACACTCCTGCCTGGTTCCCATCCCCTTGGTGATTGGGGCCCTCTTGTGAGAGTCTGATCCTGTCTGGATTCCTCACACTTCTGGGAGGTGGGCCCTCTGCTGTGAGGTCACTCCTGCCTGGCTGGCACACGTCACGTTGGCGATGTGGGCCCTCAGTTGGGAGTTGGTGCCTGCTGGGAGTCTCCTCCCCTCGGTAATGAGGGCCCTCTGGCGTCAGGCCCTAACTCATGGGCTCCCAAAATTTTCTGATGTGCGCCCTGTCGTGTGAGTACACTCCAGCCAGGGTCCCTTCCCTAGGGGATGTGGGCTTTCTGCTCTGTGGTCCCAACGGCTGGGTTGCTCACAGTGTCAGAATGTGGGCCCTCTGTTTTGAGTTCAGTCAGGCCTAGATCCCATAGCCTCGCTGCTCCTGGCCGCCTGCTGGGAGGTTCCAACTGCGGGATTCCTCACCTTTTTTACGCAATGGGCCCTCTGTTTTGAGGCTCCTCCTGCCTGCCTCACTCCCAGCCCCTTGGTGATGTGTGTCCTGTAGTTTGAGGCCACGTGTGCTGGGTCCGTCACATTTCGGTGATGTGGCCCCACTGGTGTGAGGACACTCCTGCCTGGTTTCCATTCCCTTGGTGATGTGGGCCCTCTGGTGAGAGTCTGATCCTCTTTGGGTTCCTCACACTTTTGTGTGGTTGGCCCTCTGCTCTGAGGTCACTCCTGCCTGGCTGGCACACCCCGCATTGGCGACGTCGGCCCTCTGGTAGCAGTTGGAGCTTGCTGGGAGCCTCCTCTCCTCAGTGATGAGGGCCCTCTGGCGTCCGGCCCTAACTGCTGGGCTCCCCACATTTTCTGTTGTGTGCCCACTGGTGCGATGACACTCCTGCTTGGTTCCCTTCCCCATGGGGATGTGGGCCTTTTGCTCTGAGGTCACAACGGCTGGGTTGCTTACAGTATCACGATGAGGGCCCTCTGTTGTGAGTTCATCACTGCCTGGATCCCATAGCCTCGGTGCTCTGGGCCGCCTGCTGGGATGTTCCAACTGCTGGATTCCTCACCTTTTTATACAATGGGCCATGTGTTTTGAGGTTAATCCTGCCTGCCTCGCTCCGAGACCCATGGTGATGTGGGTCTTCTGGTTTGAGGCCACATGTGCTGGGTACCTCAACTTTCGATGATGTGGCCCCACGGGTGTGAGGACACTCGTGCCTGATTCCCAGCCCCTTGCTTATGTGGGCACTCTGGTGAGAGTCTGATCATGACTGGGTTCCTTACCCTTCTGTGAGGTGGGCGCTCTGATGTGAGGTCACTCCTGCCTGGATGGCTCACGTCGCCTTGGCGACGTAGGCCCTCTGTTGGCCACTGAAGCATGCTGGGAGCCTCCTACCCTCTTTAATGAGGGCCCTGGAAGAAACGCATATGCCCTTTTTGACCAAGTGCAACATTGTCGAAGTTCTGCCTCTTCTCCTATACTTTCAGAGGACTTCCCGTCTACCTCCTGAAATCGTATTCCTGGAATTCTGCCCCGCGTTCAAGTCCTCTTTGCAGCCTTACTTCAATATATTTTTGGACGATAGCTGTCATTTATAACTCTGCAGGTTTGTGAATTACAGTGCCCCTGAGCTCCATTCTTCAACTCGCTTTCTTGTGAGCTGGCCGCAAAACCGCAGGATTGCTTCAGGCCCTAATCTGGTTCCGGCACGGCATGTTGAGCATTTGGCTAATTCCTCTTCCTGATGGGAAATGAGCGTTAAATTTGCTCGTGCAGACACCTACAGCTAATCTCTCATTGGTTCTCCCTATTCCTGTTCATCTTGCTCAGAAATTCCAAACTGTGCCAAACAGGAGGTTAAAGGCACTGACTCTCCAATTGGGGAAAGAGTTAGTAAAGCGTCTGGAATGGTAAAACCGAGTATGAGGGGAAGAAAACTGAGATGCATTTAAAAAGGTTTCCCGGTCACACGGTGGACCATATTCTGGGTTTCCCATGCGTGTTTTACCTGAAGGAAGAATCCCTTAAACCTGGAGAGGTGGGACCCATGCAATGTGTACCATGCAGTATGACTTCAAATGGCCTGCATTTTCTCACCGAACCTCACCAATGCTATCAGCCCAAAGTGTCGAACGTTATGTCTCACTCAGCTCTAGGTGTAGATGTGGTAAATCCAGGTTGCATCACAAGCCCTGAATGAATTATTTAAGAATTGCTCTCTATTTCACTGTCATTGTGTTTTGTTTTTGAAATTTATTTTGATAATGGGATTTATCGGATTATCACTGCTGCGTTTAGGCCGTTGTACACACGCTTGATTTCATTATGGAGACATATAAATCCATGGGTTTGAAGATTCTTACTAGTCATGTGTAATCCTAGGAGTTGAATATGGTGTGTTTAGTCCATTTCGTTGAGCAAGGTGTAGGTCTTGACTATTACATATTTGGCTTATGGAAAGGTATGTGTGCTAATTTCTATCTCTGGTTTTATGCAGCACCCCACCTCACCTTTCCCCATAAGCAAGCATAAGTTGGTGTTCTAAATTTGAGACCCTGTTCTGTTTTGTAATTCAGTTCATGTGTAGCCAAGTTTACATTCCGTGTATTAGTGATATCTTATGATGTTTCATTTTCTGTGTGACTTATTTCACTTAGAATCATCGTACCTGGATCCACTCAATATGCCGCGATGGGCCTGATGACATAGATTTCATTGGTGAGTGATATTCCATTGTACGTGCGTACCACAACTTCTTTAACAATTTTTCACATTCTGGGATATTTAACTTGTACTGTAGACGACATTCTTGTAAACAGAGCTGTCCCAAACTTTGGGGTGGTTGTGTGTTTTTGATTTTAATTTCCCTAAGCTATAGGACCATAAGTGGAAGTGCCATAGGCTCTGTTGCTTTGTTTCCTACGTGTTTCAGGAAACCCCATACACTTCTCCAGAGTGGCTGTTTGCAATTTACATCCCCCCCATCAGCATAACAAGGCTCCCTGTTCTCCATGACCTGTCCTGCCTTTCTGGATTTTACACTTTTTCAGATGCCCCTTTTAACCGGGGGGCAGTGAGACTTCATTGTAGTGCAGATTTCATTTACCTGCTTGCTTGCTTGGCCAAAAATGGCGTATGCGTTTTTTCCTGAATATATTCAGGAAAAAACGCATACGCACTTTTTGGCCAGTGCATCATTGTCGACATTCTGCCTCTATTCCTATGCTTTAAGTGCAATTCCAGTCTACCCCCTGAAATCGTTTTCCTGAAATTTTGCCCCGCTTTCAAGTCCTCTTCGAAGACTTACTTCAATACATTTTTGGACGATAGCTGTCATTCATAACTCTGCAGGTTTGTGAATTACAGTACCCCTGAGCTCGTTTCCTGAACTCGCTTTCTTGTGAGCTGGCCGCAAAACCGCAGGATTGCTGCAGGCCCTAATCTGTTTCCGTCAGGGCACGCTGAGCCTTTGGTGAATTCCTCTTCCTGGTGGGAAATGAGCGTTAAATTTGTTCGTGCAGACACCTACAGCTAATCTCTCATTGGTTCTCCCTATTCCTGTTCATCTTGCGCAGAAATTCCAAACTGTGCCAAACAGGAGGTTAAAGGCACTGACTCTCCAAGTGGGGAGAGTGTTAGTAAAGCGTCTGGAATGGTAAAACCGAGTACGAGGGGACGAAAACTGAGATGCATTTGAAAACGTTTCCCAATCACACGGCGGACGATAGTCTGGGTTTCCCATGCATGTTTTAGCTGAAGGAAGAGTCCCTTAAACCTGGAGAGTTGGGACCCATGGAATGGGTACCATGCAGTATGACTTCAAAGGGTCTGCGTCTGCTCACCGAACCTCACCAATGCTATCAGCCCGAAGTGTCCAGCCTTATGTCTCACCCAGCTCTGGGTGTAGATGTGGTAAATCCAGGTTGCATCACAAGCCCTGAATGAATTATTTAAGAATTGCTCTCTATTTCACTGTCATTGTGTTTTTTTTTTTGAAATTTATTTTGATAATGGGATTTACCGGATTTTCACAGTTCCGTTTAGGCTGCTGTACACACGCTTGTTTTCCTTATGGAGACATATAAATCCATGGTTTTAAAGATTCTTACTTGTCAGGTATCTTGCCAGGCGTTGAATATGGGGTGTTGAGTCCATTTCGTTGAGCAAGTAGTAGGTCTTGTCTATAATATATTTGGCTTATGGAACGGTACCTGTGCTAATTCCAATCTCTGGTTTTATGCAGCACCCCAACTCACCTTTCCCCATAAGCAAGCATAAGTTGGTTTTCTAAATTTGAGACCCTGTTCTGTTTTGTAATTCAGTTTATGTGTAGCCAAGTTTACATTCCGTGTATTACTGATATCTTATGATGTTTATTTTTCTGTGTGACTTATTTCTCGTAGAATCATCGTACCTGAATCCACTCATTATACCGCTACGGGCCTGAAGACGTAGATTTCATTGCTGAATGATATTCCATTGTACGTGCGTACCAAAACTTCTTTATCCATTTTTTCCTTTCTCGGATATTTAACTTGTACCGTAGACAAGGTTCTTGTAAACAGAGCCATCCCAAACTTTGGGGTGGCTGTGTGTTTTTGATTTTAATTTCTTTAAACTATAGGACCATAAGTGGAAGTGACATAGGCTGTGTTGCTTTGTTTCCTACGTGTTTCAGGATACACCATACATTTCTCCAGAGTGGCTGTTGGCAATTTACATCCCGCCCATCAGCATAACAAGGCTCCCTGTTCTCCAAAACCTGTCCTGCCTTTCTGGATTTTACACATTTTTCAGATGGCCCTTTTGACCGGGGGCCAGTGAGACTTCATTGTAGTGCACATTTCCTTTACACGCTTGCTTGGTTGTCGAAAAAGTGCGTATGCGTTTTTTCCTGAATATATTCAGGAAAAAACGCATACGCCCTTTTTGGCCAAGTGCATCATTGTCGACATTCTGCCTCTTTTCCTATGCTTTAAGTGCAATTCCAGTCTACCCCCTGAAATCGTTTTCCTGAAATTCTGCCCCGCTTTCAAGTCCTCTTCTAAGACTTACTTCAATACATTTTTGGACGATAGCTGTCATTCATAACTCTGCAGGTTTGTGAATTGCAGTGCCCCTGAGCTCCTTTCTTCAACTCTCTTTCTTGTGAGCTGGCCGCAAAACCGCAGGATTGCTTCAGGCCATAATCTCTTTCCGGGGGGGAATGCTGAGCCTTTGTTTAATTCCTCTTCCTGGTCGGAAATGAGCGTTCCATTTGCCCATGCAGGCACCTACAGCTAGTCTCTCATTGGTTCTCCCTATTCCTGTACATCTTGCGCAGAAATTGCAAACTGTGCCAACAGGAGGTTAATGGCACTGACTCTCCAAGTGGGGAGAGTGTTAGTAAAGCGTCTGGAATGATGAACCCGAGTACCAGGGGACGAAATCTGAGATGCATTTGAAAACGTTTCCCGGTCACACAGTGCACAGTTCTGTGGGTTTCCCATGCATGTTTTAGCTGAAGGAAGAATCCCTTAAACCTGGAGAGTTGGGACCCATGGAATGGGTACCATGCAGTATGACTTCAAAGGGTCTGCGTTTGCTCACCGAACCTCACCAATGCTATCAGCCCGAAGTGTCCAGCCTTATGTCTCACCCAGCTCTGGATGTAGATGTGGTAAATCCAGGTTGGATCACATGCCCTGAATGAATTATTTAAGAATTGCTCTCTATTTCACTCTCATTGTGTTTTGTTTTTCTAATTCATTTTGATAACGGGATTTATTGGATTTTCTCTGCTGCGTTCATGCAGCTGTACACACGCTTGATTGTCTTAAGGAGACATATAAATCCATGGGTTTGAAGATTCTTACTAGTCAGGTGTATTCCTAGGCGTTGAATATGAGGTGTTTAGTCCATTTCGTTGAGCAAGGGGTAGGTCTTGACTATTACATATTTGGCTTATGGAAAGGTATCTGTGCTAATTTCTATCTCTGCTTTTATGCAGCACCCCAACTCACTTTTCCCCTTAAGCAAGCATAAGTTGGTTTTCTAAATTTGAGACCCTGTTCTGTTTTGTAATTCAGTTCATGTGTAGCCAAGTTTACATTCCGTGTATTAGTGATAACTTATGATGTTTCATTTTCTGTGTGACTTATTTCACTTAGAATCATCGTACCTGAATCCACTCATTATGCCGCGACGGGCCTGATGAAATAGATTTCATTGGTGAGTGATATTCATTTGTACGTACGTACCACACTTCTTTATCCATTTTTCGCTTTCTGGGATATTTAACTTGTTCCGTAGACGAGGTTCTTGTAAACAGAGCCGTCCGACACTTTGGGGTGGCTGTCTGTTTTTGATTTTAATTTCCGTGATCTATAAGACCATAAGTGGAAGTGCCGTAGTCTCCGTTGCTTTGTTTCTTAGGTGTTTCAGGAAACACCATACACTTCTCCAGAGTGGCTGTTGGCATTTACATCCCGCCCATCAGCATAACAAGGCTCCCTGTTCTCCATGGCCTGTCCTGTGTTTCTGGTTTTTACACTTTTTTCAGATGGCCCTTTTGACGAATGGGAAATGAGACTTCATTGTAGTGCGGATTTCCATTGCTCGAGTGCTTGGTTGGCCAAAAAGGGCATATGTGTTTTTTCCTGAATATATTCAGGAAAAAATGTTTACGCACTTTGGTCCAAGTGCATCACTGTCAAAGATCTGCCGCTTTTCACATGCTTTAAATGCAATTCCAATCTACCTCCTGAAATATGATTCCTGCAATTCTGCCTCGTTTTCAAGTCCTCTTTGCAGACTTACTTCCATATATTTTTGCCAATAGCTGTCATTTATAACTCTGCAGGTTTGTGAATTACAGTGCCCGTGATTTCCTTTCTTAACTCGTTTCCTTGAAAACTGGCCACAGAACCGCAGGTTTGCTTCAGGCCGTAATCAGGGTCCGGCACGGCACTCTGAGACTTTGGTTCATTCCACTTCCTGGTGGGAAATTAGAGTTAAATGTGCCCCTCCAGACACCTGCCTCACTCCTAGCCCCTTGGTGATGTGTGTCCTCTGGTTTGAGGCCACATGTGCTGGGTTCCTCACCTTTGGCTGATGTGGCCCCACTGGTGTGAGGACACTCCTGCCTGGTTCCCATCCCCTTGGTGATGTGGGCCCTCCGGTGAGAGTGTGATCCTGGTTGGGTTCCTCACACTTCTGTGAGGTGGGCCCTCTTCTCTGAGGTCACTCCTGCCTGGCTGGCACACCCCGCCTTGGCGACGTCGGCCCTCTGGTGGGATTTGGTGCCTGCTGGGTGTCTCCTCCCCTCGGTAATGAGGGCCCTCTGGCGTCAGGCCCTAACTCCTGGGCTCCCAATATTTTCTGATATGCGCCCTGTGGTTCGAGTACACTCCTGCCAGGTTCCCAACCCCATGGGAATGTGGGCCTTCTGCTCTGAGGTCCCAACCGTGGGTTACTCAGTTTCATGATGAGGGCCCTCTGCTGCGAGTTCTCTCCGGCCTGGATCCCATAGCCTCGCTGCTCTTGGCCACCTGCTGGGAGGTTCCAACTGCGGGATTCCTCACCTTTTTTCTTCTATGGGCCCCCTGTTTTGAGACTCCTCCTGCCTGCCTCACTCCCAGCCCCTTGGTGATGTGTGTCCTCTGGTTTGAGGCCACGTATGCTGGGTCCCTCGCCTTTCGATGATGTGGCCCCACTGATGTGAGGACACTCCTGCCTGGTTCCTATCCCCTTGATGATGTGGGCCCTCTTGTGAGAGTCTGATCCTGTCTGGATTCCTCACACTTCTGGGAGGTGGGCCCTCTGCTGTGAGGTCACTCCTGCCTGGCTGGCACACGTCACGTTGGCGATGTGGGCCCTCAGTTGGGAGTTGGTGCCTGCTGGGAGTCTCCTCCCCTCGGTAATGAGGACCCTCTGGCGTCAGGCCCTAACTCATGGGCTCCCAAAATTTTCTGATGTGCGCCCTGTCGTGCGAGTACACTCCAGCCAGGGTCCCATCCCCATGGGTATGTGGGCTTTCTGCTCTGTGGTCCCAATGGCTGGGTTGCTCACAGTGTCAGAATGTGGGCCCTCTGCTGTGAGTTCACTCCGGCATGGATCCCATAGCCTCGGTGCTCTGGGCCACCTGCTTGGAGCTTCCAACTGCGGGGTTCCTCACCTTTTTTATTCTATGGGCGCTCTGTTGTGAGTTTCCTCCTGCATGCCTCACTCCCAGCCCTTTCGTGATGTGTGTCCCCTTGTTTGAGGCCACATGTGCTGTGTTCCTCACCTTTCGCTGATGTGGCCCCACTGGTGTGAGGACACTCCTGCCTGGTTTCCATCCCATTGGTGATGTGGGCGCTCTGGTTAGAGTCTGATCCTGTTTGGGCTCCTCACACTTCTGTGAGGTGGGCCCTCTGCTGTGAGGTAACTCCTGCCTGGCTTACTCCCATTGCCTTGGTGACGTCGGCCCTCTGGTGGCATTTGGAGCCTGCTGGTAGCCTCCTCTCCTCAGTGATGAGGGCCCTCTGGCGTCAGGCCATAACTGCTGGGTTCCCACATTTTCTGATACATGCTAAGTTGTGCGAGGACACTCCTGCGAGGTTCCCATCCCCATGGGGATGTGGGCCTTCTGCTCTGAGGTCCCACTGGCTGGGTTGCTCACAGTTTCATGATGTGGGCCCTCTGCTGTGAGTTCACTGTGGCCTGGATCCCATAGACTCCATGCTCTGGGCCACCTGCTGGGAGGTTCAAACTGCTGGATTCCTCACATTTTTTATTCTGTGGGCCCTGTGTTGTTAGGCTACTCCTGCCTGCCTCACTCGGAGCACCTTGGAAATGTGGGTCCTCTGGTTTAGGCCACATGTGCTGGGTTCCTCACCTTTCGCTGATGTGGCCCCACTGGTGTGAGGACACTCCTGCCTTGTTCCGATCCCCTTGGTGATGTGGGCCCTCTGGTGAGAGTCTTATCCTGGCTGGGTTCCTCACCCTTCTGTGAGGTAGGCCCTCTGCTGTGAGGTCACTCCTGCCTGGCTGGCCCAGGTCACCTTGGCGACGTGGGCCCTCAGTTGGGAGTTGGTGCCTGCTGGGAGTCTCCTCCCCTCGGTAATGAGGGCCCTCTGGCGTCAGACCCTAACTCCTGGGCTCCCAAAATTTTCTGTTGTGCGCCCTGTGGTGCTAGTACACTCCTGCCAGGTTCCCAACCCCATGGGAATGTGGGCCTTCTGCTCTGAGGTCCCAACCGTGGGTTGCTCAGTTTCTTGATGAGGGCCCTCTGGTGTGAGTTCACTCCAGCATGGATCCCATAGCCTCGCTGCTCCTGGCCACCTGCGGGGAAGTTCCAACTGTGGGATTCCTCACCTTTTTCCTTCTATGGGCCCTCTGTTTTGAGACTCCTCCTGCCTGCCTCACTCCCAGCCCCTTGGTGATGTGTGTCCTCTGGTTTGAGGCCACGTGTGCTGGGTCCCTCACCTTTCGATGATGTGGCCCCACTGGTGTGAGGACACTCCTGCCTGGTTCCTATCCCCTTGGTGATGTGGGCCCTCTGGTGAGAGTCTGATCCTGGCTGGGTTCCTCACACTTCTGTGAGGTGGGCCCTCTGCTGTGAGGTCACTCCTGCCTGGCTGGCACACCCCGCCTTGGCAATGTCGGCCCTCTTGTGGCAGTTGGAGCCTACTGGGAGCCTCCTCCCCTCGGTGATGAGGGCCCTCTGGCGTCAGGCCCTAACTGCTGGGTACCCACATTTTCTGATACGTGCTAAGTTGTGCGAGGACACTCGTGCCATGTTCCCAACCCCATGGTGATGTGGGCCTTCTGCTCTGAGGTCCAAACGGCTGGGTTGCTCACAGTTTCATGATGTGGGCCCTCTGCTGTGAGTTCACTGTGGCCTGGATCGCATAGACTCGGTGCTCTGGGCCGCCCACTGGGAGGTTCCCACTGCAGGATTCCTCAGCTTTTTTATTCTATTCACCCTGTGTTGTGAGGCTACTCATGCCTGCCTCACTCCGAACCCCTTGGAGATCTGGGTCCTCTGGTTTAGGCCACATGTGCTGGGTTCCTCACCTTTCTATGATGTGGTCACCCTGGTGTGAAGACAGTCCTGCCTGGTTCTGATGCCCTTGGTGATGTGGGCCCTCTGGTGAGAGTCTAATCCTGGCTGGGTTCCTCACCATTCTGTGAGGTAGGCCCTCAGCTGTGAGGTCACTCCTGCCTGGCTGTTGCACGTCACCTTGGCGACATGGTCCCTCCATAGGGAATTGGTGCCTGCTTGGGGTCTCCTCCCCTTGGTAATGAGGGCCCTCTGGCATCAGGCCCTAATTTCTGGGTTCCCAAAATTCTCTGATGTGCGCCCTGTGGTGCGAGTACACTTCTGCCAAGTTCCCAACCACATGGGAATGTGGGCCTTCTGCTCTAAAGTCCCAACGGCTGGGTTGCTCACAGTTTCATGATGAGGGCCCTCTGTTTTGAGTTCAGTCAGGCCTGGATCCCATAGCCTCGCTGCTCCTGGCCGCCTGCTGGGAGGTTCCAACTGCGGGATTCCTCACCTTTTTTACGCAATGGGCCCTCTGTTTTGAGGCTCCTCCTGCCTGCCTCACTCCCAGCCTCTTGGTGATGTGTGTCCTGTAGTTTGAGGCCACGTGTGCTGGGTCCGCACATTTCGGTGATGTGGCCCCACTGGTGTGAGGACACTCCTGCCTGGTTTCCATTCCCTTGGTGATGTGGGCCCTCTGGTGAGAGTCTGATCCTCTTTGGGTTCCTCACACTTTTGTGTGGTTGGCCCTCTGCTCTGAGGTCACTCCTGCCTGGCTGGCACACCCCGCATTGGCGACGTCGGCCCTCTGGTAGCAGTTGGAGCTTGCTGGGAGCCTCCTCTCCTCAGTGATGAGGGCCCTCTGGCGTCCGGCCCTAACTGCTGGGCTCCCCACATTTTCTGTTGTGTGCCCACTGGTGCGATGACACTCCTGCTTGGTTCCCTTCCCCATGGGGATGTGGGCCTTGTGCTCTGAGGTCACAACGGCTGGGTTGCTTACAGTATCACGATGAGGGCCCTCTGTTGTGAGTTCATCACTGCCTGGATCCCATAGCCTCGGTGCTCTGGGCCGCCTGCTGGGATGTTCCAACTGCTGGATTCCTCACCTTTTTATACAATGGGCCATGTGTTTTGAGGTTAATCCTGCCTGCCTCGCTCTGAGACCCATGGTGATGTGGGACTTCTGGTTTGAGGCCACATGTGCTGGGTACCTCAACTTTCGATGATGTGGCCCCACGGGTGTGAGGACACTCGTGCCTGATTCCCAGCCCCTTGCTTATGTGGGCACTCTGGTGAGAGTCTGATCATGACTGGGTTCCTTACCCTTCTGTGAGGTGGGCGCTCTGATGTGAGGTCACTCCTGCCTGAATGGCTCACGTCGCCTTGGCGACGTAGGCTCTCTGTTGGCCACTGAAGCATGCTGGGAGCCTCCTACCCTCTTTAATGAGGGCCCTGGAAGAAACGCATATGCCCTTTTTGACCAAGTGCATCATTGTCGAAGTTCTGCCTCTTCTCCTATACTTTCAGAGGACTTCCCGTCTACCTCCTGAAATCGTATTCCTGGAATTCTGCCCCGCGTTCAAGTCCTCTTTGCAGCCTTACTTCAATATATTTTTGGACGATAGCTGTCATTTATAACTCTGCAGGTTTGTGAATTACAGTGCCCCTGAGCTCCATTCTTCAACTCGCTTTCTTGTGAGCTGGCCGCAAAACCGCAGGATTGCTTCAGGCCCTAATCTGGTTCCGGCACGGCATGTTGAGCCTTTGGCTAATTCCTCTTCCTGATGGGAAATGAGCGTTAAATTTGCTCGTGCAGACACCTACAGCTAATCTCTCATTGGTTCTCCCTATTCCTGTTCATCTTGCTCAGAAATTCCAAACTGTGCCAAACAGGAGGTTAAAGGCACTGACTCTCCAATTGGGGAAAGAGTTAGTAAAGTGTCTGGAATGGTAAAACCGAGTATGAGGGGAAGAAAACTGAGATGCATGTAAAAAGGTTTCCCGGTCACACGGTGGACCATATTCTGGGTTTCCCATGCGTGTTTTACCTGAAGGAAGAATCCCTTAAACCTGGAGAGGTGGGACCCATGCAATGGGTACCATGCAGTATGACTTCTAAGGGCCTGCATTTTCTCACCGAACCTCACCAATGCTATCAGCCCAAAGTGTCGAACCTTATGTCTCACTCAGCTCTAGGTGTAGATGTGGTAAATCCAGGTTGCATCACAAGCCCTGAATGAATTATTTAAGAATTGCTCTCTATTTCACTGTCATTGTGTTTGTTTTTGTAGTTTATTTTGATAATGGGATTTATCGGGTTTTCTTTGCTGCCTTCATGCAGCTGTACACACACTTGATTCTCTTACGGAGACATATAAATCCATGGGTTTGAAGATTCTTACTAGTCATGTGTAATCCTAGGAGTTGAATATGGTGTGTTTAGTCCATTTCGTTGAGCAAGGTGTAGGTCTTGACTATTACATATTTGGCTTATGGAAAGGTATGTGTGCTAATTTCTATCTCTGGTTTTATGCAGCACCCCACCTCACCTTTCCCCATAAGCAAGCATAAGTTGGTGTTCTAAATTTGAGACCCTGTTCTGTTTTGTAATTCAGTTCATGTGTAGCCAAGTTTACATTCCGTGTATTAGTGATATCTTATGATGTTTCATTTTCTGTGTGACTTATTTCACTTAGAATCATCGTACCTGGATCCACTCAATATGCCGCGACGGGCCTGATGACATAGATTTCATTGGTGAGTGATATTCCATTGTACGTGCGTACCACAACTTCTTTAACCATTTTTCACATTCTGGGATATTTAACTTGTACCGTAGACGACGTTCTTGTAAACAGAGCCGTCCCAAACTTTGGGGTGGCTGTGTGTTTTTGATTTTAATTTCCCTAAGCTATAGGACCATAAGTGGAAGTGCCATAGGCTCTGTTGCTTTGTTTCCTACGTGTTTCAGGAAACCCCATACACTTCTCCAGAGTGGCTGTTTGCAATTTACATCCCCCCCATCAGCATAACAAGGCTCCCTGTTCTCCATGACCTGTCCTGCCTTTCTGGATTTTACACTTTTTCAGATGCCCCTTTTAACCGGGGGCAGTGAGACTTCATTGTAGTGCAGATTTCATTTACCTGCTTGCTTGCTTGGCCAAAAATGGCGTATGCGTTTTTTCCTGAATATATTCAGGAAAAAACGCATACGCACTTTTTGGCCAGTGCATCATTGTCGACATTCTGCCTCTATTCCTATGCTTTAAGTGCAATTCCAGCCTACCCCCTGAAATCGTTTTCCTGAAATTTTGCCCCGCTTTCAAGTCCTCTTCGAAGACTTACTTCAATACATTTTTGGACGATAGCTGTCATTCATAACTCTGCAGGTTTGTGAATTACAGTACCCCTGAGCTCGTTTCCTGAACTCGCTTTCTTGTGAGCTGGCCGCAAAACCGCAGGATTGCTGCAGGCCCTAATCTGTTTCCGTCAGGGCACGCTGAGCCTTTGGTGAATTCCTCTTCCTGGTGGGAAATGAGCGTTAAATTTGTTCGTGCAGACACCTACAGCTAATCTCTCATTGGTTCTCCCTATTCCTGTTCATCTTGCGCAGAAATTCCAAACTGTGCCAAACAGGAGGTTAAAGGCACTGACTCTCCAAGTGGGGAGAGTGTTAGTAAAGCGTCTGGAATGGTAAAACCGAGTACGAGGGGACGAAAACTGAGATGCATTTGAAAACGTTTCCCAATCACACGGCGGACGATAGTCTGGGTTTCCCATGCATGTTTTAGCTGAAGGAAGAGTCCCTTAAACCTGGAGAGTTGGGACCCATGGAATGGGTACCATGCAGTATGACTTCAAAGGGTCTGCGTCTGCTCACCGAACCTCACCAATGCTATCAGCCCGAAGTGTCCAGCCTTATGTCTCACCCAGCTCTGGGTGTAGATGTGGTAAATCCAGGTTGCATCACAAGCCCTGAATGAATTATTTAAGAATTGCTCTCTATTTCACTGTCATTGTGTTTTTTTTTTTGAAATTTATTTTGATAATGGGATTTACCGGATTTTCACAGTTCCGTTTAGGCTGCTGTACACACGCTTGTTTTCCTTATGGAGACATATAAATCCATGGTTTTAAAGATTCTTACTTGTCAGGTATCTTGCCAGGCGTTGAATATGGGGTGTTGAGTCCATTTCGTTGAGCAAGTAGTAGGTCTTGTCTATAATATATTTGGCTTATGGAACGGTACCTGTGCTAATTCCAATCTCTGGTTTTATGCAGCACCCCAACTCACCTTTCCCCATAAGCAAGCATAAGTTGGTTTTCTAAATTTGAGACCCTGTTCTGTTTTGTAATTCAGTTTATGTGTAGCCAAGTTTACATTCCGTGTATTACTGATATCTTATGATGTTTATTTTTCTGTGTGACTTATTTCTCGTAGAATCATCGTACCTGAATCCACTCATTATACCGCTACGGGCCTGAAGACGTAGATTTCATTGCTGAATGATATTCCATTGTACGTGCGTACCAAAACTTCTTTATCCATTTTTTCCTTTCTCGGATATTTAACTTGTACCGTAGACAAGGTTCTTGTAAACAGAGCCATCCCAAACTTTGGGGTGGCTGTGTGTTTTTGATTTTAATTTCTTTAAACTATAGGACCATAAGTGGAAGTGACATAGGCTGTGTTGCTTTGTTTCCTACGTGTTTCAGGATACACCATACATTTCTCCAGAGTGGCTGTTGGCAATTTACATCCCGCCCATCAGCATAACAAGGCTCCCTGTTCTCCAAAACCTGTCCTGCCTTTCTGGATTTTACACATTTTTCAGATGGCCCTTTTGACCGGGGGCCAGTGAGACTTCATTGTAGTGCATATTTCCTTTACACGCTTGCTTGGTTGTCGAAAAAGTGCGTATGCGTTTTTTCCTGAATATATTCAGGAAAAAACGCATACGCCCTTTTTGGCCAAGTGCATCATTGTCGACATTCTGCCTCTTTTCCTATGCTTTAAGTGCAATTCCAGTCTACCCCCTGAAATCGTTTTCCTGAAATTCTGCCCCGCTTTCAAGTCCTCTTCTAAGACTTACTTCAATACATTTTTGGACGATAGCTGTCATTCATAACTCTGCAGGTTTGTGAATTGCAGTGCCCCTGAGCTCCTTTCTTCAACTCTCTTTCTTGTGAGCTGGCCGCAAAACCGCAGGATTGCTTCAGGCCATAATCTCTTTCCGGGGGGGAATGCTGAGCCTTTGTTTAATTCCTCTTCCTGGTCGGAAATGAGCGTTCCATTTGCCCATGCAGGCACCTACAGCTAGTCTCTCATTGGTTCTCCCTATTCCTGTACATCTTGCGCAGAAATTGCAAACTGTGCCAACAGGAGGTTAATGGCACTGACTCTCCAAGTGGGGAGAGTGTTAGTAAAGCGTCTGGAATGATGAACCCGAGTACCAGGGGACGAAATCTGAGATGCATTTGAAAACGTTTCCCGGTCACACAGTGCACAGTTCTGTGGGTTTCCCATGCATGTTTTAGCTGAAGGAAGAATCCCTTAAACCTGGAGAGTTGGGACCCATGGAATGGGTACCATGCAGTATGACTTCAAAGGGTCTGCGTTTGCTCACCGAACCTCACCAATGCTATCAGCCCGAAGTGTCCAGCCTTATGTCTCACCCAGCTCTGGATGTAGATGTGGTAAATCCAGGTTGGATCACATGCCCTGAATGAATTATTTAAGAATTGCTCTCTATTTCACTCTCATTGTGTTTTGTTTTTCTAATTCATTTTGATAACGGGATTTATTGGATTTTCTCTGCTGCGTTCATGCAGCTGTACACACGCTTGATTGTCTTAAGGAGACATATAAATCCATGGGTTTGAAGATTCTTACTAGTCAGGTGTATTCCTAGGCGTTGAATATGAGGTGTTTAGTCCATTTCGTTGAGCAAGGGGTAGGTCTTGACTATTACATATTTGGCTTATGGAAAGGTATCTGTGCTAATTTCTATCTCTGCTTTTATGCAGCACCCCAACTCACTTTTCCCCTTAAGCAAGCATAAGTTGGTTTTCTAAATTTGAGACCCTGTTCTGTTTTGTAATTCAGTTCATGTGTAGCCAAGTTTACATTCCGTGTATTAGTGATAACTTATGATGTTTCATTTTCTGTGTGACTTATTTCACTTAGAATCATCGTACCTGAATCCACTCATTATGCCGCGACGGGCCTGATGAAATAGATTTCATTGGTGAGTGATATTCATTTGTACGTACGTACCACACTTCTTTATCCATTTTTCGCTTTCTGGGATATTTAACTTGTTCCGTAGACGAGGTTCTTGTAAACAGAGCCGTCCGACACTTTGGGGTGGCTGTCTGTTTTTGATTTTAATTTCCGTGATCTATAAGACCATAAGTGGAAGTGCCGTAGTCTCCGTTGCTTTGTTTCTTAGGTGTTTCAGGAAACACCATACACTTCTCCAGAGTGGCTGTTGGCATTTACATCCCGCCCATCAGCATAACAAGGCTCCCTGTTCTCCATGGCCTGTCCTGTGTTTCTGGTTTTTACACTTTTTTCAGATGGCCCTTTTGACGAATGGGAAATGAGACTTCATTGTAGTGCGGATTTCCATTGCTCGAGTGCTTGGTTGGCCAAAAAGGGCATATGTGTTTTTTCCTGAATATATTCAGGAAAAAATGTTTACGCACTTTGGTCCAAGTGCATCACTGTCAAAGATCTGCCGCTTTTCACATGCTTTAAATGCAATTCCAATCTACCTCCTGAAATATGATTCCTGCAATTCTGCCTCGTTTTCAAGTCCTCTTTGCAGACTTACTTCCATATATTTTTGCCAATAGCTGTCATTTATAACTCTGCAGGTTTGTGAATTACAGTGCCCGTGATTTCCTTTCTTAACTCGTTTCCTTGAAAACTGGCCACAGAACCGCAGGTTTGCTTCAGGCCGTAATCAGGGTCCGGCACGGCACTCTGAGACTTTGGTTCATTCCACTTCCTGGTGGGAAATTAGAGTTAAATGTGCCCCTCCAGACACCTGCCTCACTCCTAGCCCCTTGGTGATGTGTGTCCTCTGGTTTGAGGCCACATGTGCTGGGTTCCTCACCTTTGGCTGATGTGGCCCCACTGGTGTGAGGACACTCCTGCCTGGTTCCCATCCCCTTGGTGATGTGGGCCCTCCGGTGAGAGTGTGATCCTGGTTGGGTTCCTCACACTTCTGTGAGGTGGGCCCTCTTCTCTGAGGTCACTCCTGCCTGGCTGGCACACCCCGCCTTGGCGACGTCGGCCCTCTGGTGGGATTTGGTGCCTGCTGGGTGTCTCCTCCCCTCGGTAATGAGGGCCCTCTGGCGTCAGGCCCTAACTCCTGGGCTCCCAATATTTTCTGATATGCGCCCTGTGGTTCGAGTACACTCCTGCCAGGTTCCCAACCCCATGGGAATGTGGGCCTTCTGCTCTGAGGTCCCAACCGTGGGTTACTCAGTTTCATGATGAGGGCCCTCTGCTGCGAGTTCTCTCCGGCCTGGATCCCATAGCCTCGCTGCTCTTGGCCACCTGCTGGGAGGTTCCAACTGCGGGATTCCTCACCTTTTTTCTTCTATGGGCCCCCTGTTTTGAGACTCCTCCTGCCTGCCTCACTCCCAGCCCCTTGGTGATGTGTGTCCTCTGGTTTGAGGCCACGTATGCTGGGTCCCTCGCCTTTCGATGATGTGGCCCCACTGATGTGAGGACACTCCTGCCTGGTTCCTATCCCCTTGATGATGTGGGCCCTCTTGTGAGAGTCTGATCCTGTCTGGATTCCTCACACTTCTGGGAGGTGGGCCCTCTGCTGTGAGGTCACTCCTGCCTGGCTGGCACACGTCACGTTGGCGATGTGGGCCCTCAGTTGGGAGTTGGTGCCTGCTGGGAGTCTCCTCCCCTCGGTAATGAGGACCCTCTGGCGTCAGGCCCTAACTCATGGGCTCCCAAAATTTTCTGATGTGCGCCCTGTCGTGCGAGTACACTCCAGCCAGGGTCCCATCCCCATGGGTATGTGGGCTTTCTGCTCTGTGGTCCCAACGGCTGGGTTGCTCACAGTGTCAGAATGTGGGCCCTCTGCTGTGAGTTCACTCCGGCATGGATCCCATAGCCTCGGTGCTCTGGGCCACCTGCTTGGAGCTTCCAACTGCGGGGTTCCTCACCTTTTTTATTCTATGGGCGCTCTGTTGTGAGTTTCCTCCTGCATGCCTCACTCCCAGCCCTTTCGTGATGTGTGTCCCCTTGTTTGAGGCCACATGTGCTGTGTTCCTCACCTTTCGCTGATGTGGCCCCACTGGTGTGAGGACACTCCTGCCTGGTTTCCATCCCATTGGTGATGTGGGCGCTCTGGTTAGAGTCTGATCCTGTTTGGGCTCCTCACACTTCTGTGAGGTGGGCCCTCTGCTGTGAGGTAACTCCTGCCTGGCTTACTCCCATTGCCTTGGTGACGTCGGCCCTCTGGTGGCATTTGGAGCCTGCTGGTAGCCTCCTCTCCTCAGTGATGAGGGCCCTCTGGCGTCAGGCCATAACTGCTGGGTTCCCACATTTTCTGATACATGCTAAGTTGTGCGAGGACACTCCTGCGAGGTTCCCATCCCCATGGGGATGTGGGCCTTCTGCTCTGAGGTCCCACTGGCTGGGTTGCTCACAGTTTCATGATGTGGGCCCTCTGCTGTGAGTTCACTGTGGCCTGGATCCCATAGACTCCATGCTCTGGGCCACCTGCTGGGAGGTTCAAACTGCTGGATTCCTCACATTTTTTATTCTGTGGGCCCTGTGTTGTTAGGCTACTCCTGCCTGCCTCACTCGGAGCACCTTGGAAATGTGGGTCCTCTGGTTTAGGCCACATGTGCTGGGTTCCTCACCTTTCGCTGATGTGGCCCCACTGGTGTGAGGACACTCCTGCCTTGTTCCGATCCCCTTGGTGATGTGGGCCCTCTGGTGAGAGTCTTATCCTGGCTGGGTTCCTCACCCTTCTGTGAGGTAGGCCCTCTGCTGTGAGGTCACTCCTGCCTGGCTGGCCCAGGTCACCTTGGCGACGTGGGCCCTCAGTTGGGAGTTGGTGCCTGCTGGGAGTCTCCTCCCCTCGGTAATGAGGGCCCTCTGGCGTCAGACCCTAACTCCTGGGCTCCCAAAATTTTCTGTTGTGCGCCCTGTGGTGCTAGTACACTCCTGCCAGGTTCCCAACCCCATGGGAATGTGGGCCTTCTGCTCTGAGGTCCCAACCGTGGGTTGCTCAGTTTCTTGATGAGGGCCCTCTGGTGTGAGTTCACTCCAGCATGGATCCCATAGCCTCGGTGCTCTGGGCCACCTGCTTGGAGCTTCCAACTGCGGGGTTCCTCACCTTTTTTATTCTATGGGCGCTCTGTTGTGAGTTTCCTCCTGCATGCCTCACTCCCAGCCCTTTCGTGATGTGTGTCCCCTTGTTTGAGGCCACATGTGCTGTGTTCCTCACCTTTCGCTGATGTGGCCCCACTGGTGTGAGGACACTCCTGCCTGGTTTCCATCCCATTGGTGATGTGGGCGCTCTGGTTAGAGTCTGATCCTGTTTGGGCTCCTCACACTTCTGTGAGGTGGGCCCTCTGCTGTGAGGTAACTCCTGCCTGGCTTACTCCCATTGCCTTGGTGACGTCGGCCCTCTGGTGGCATTTGGAGCCTGCTGGTAGCCTCCTCTCCTCAGTGATGAGGGCCCTCTGGCGTCAGGCCATAACTGCTGGGTTCCCACATTTTCTGATACATGCTAAGTTGTGCGAGGACACTCCTGCGAGGTTCCCATCCCCATGGGGATGTGGGCCTTCTGCTCTGAGGTCCCACTGGCTGGGTTGCTCACAGTTTCATGATGTGGGCCCTCTGCTGTGAGTTCACTGTGGCCTGGATCCCATAGACTCCATGCTCTGGGCCACCTGCTGGGAGGTTCAAACTGCTGGATTCCTCACATTTTTTATTCTGTGGGCCCTGTGTTGTTAGGCTACTCCTGCCTGCCTCACTCGGAGCACCTTGGAAATGTGGGTCCTCTGGTTTAGGCCACATGTGCTGGGTTCCTCACCTTTCGCTGATGTGGCCCCACTGGTGTGAGGACACTCCTGCCTTGTTCCGATCCCCTTGGTGATGTGGGCCCTCTGGTGAGAGTCTTATCCTGGCTGGGTTCCTCACCCTTCTGTGAGGTAGGCCCTCTGCTGTGAGGTCACTCCTGCCTGGCTGGCCCAGGTCACCTTGGCGACGTGGGCCCTCAGTTGGGAGTTGGTGCCTGCTGGGAGTCTCCTCCCCTCGGTAATGAGGGCCCTCTGGCGTCAGACCCTAACTCCTGGGCTCCCAAAATTTTCTGTTGTGCGCCCTGTGGTGCTAGTACACTCCTGCCAGGTTCCCAACCCCATGGGAATGTGGGCCTTCTGCTCTGAGGTCCCAACCGTGGGTTGCTCAGTTTCTTGATGAGGGCCCTCTGGTGTGAGTTCACTCCAGCATGGATCCCATAGCCTCGCTGCTCCTGGCCACCTGCGGGGAAGTTCCAACTGTGGGATTCCTCACCTTTTTCCTTCTATGGGCCCTCTGTTTTGAGACTCCTCCTGCCGGCCTCACTCCCAGCCCCTTGGTGATGTGTGTCCTCTGGTTTGAGGCCACGTGTGCTGGGTCCCTCACCTTTCGATGATGTGGCCCCACTGGTGTGAGGACACTCCTGCCTGGTTCCTATCCCCTTGGTGATGTGGGCCCTCTGGTGAGAGTCTGATCCTGGCTGGGTTCCTCACACTTCTGTGAGGTGGGCCCTCTGCTGTGAGGTCACTCCTGCCTGGCTGGCACACCCCGCCTTGGCAATGTCGGCCCTCTTGTGGCAGTTGGAGCCTACTGGGAGCCTCCTCCCCTCGGTGATGAGGGCCCTCTGGCGTCAGGCCCTAACTGCTGGGTACCCACATTTTCTGATACGTGCTAAGTTGTGCGAGGACACTCGTGCCATGTTCCCAACCCCATGGTGATGTGGGCCTTCTGCTCTGAGGTCCAAACGGCTGGGTTGCTCACAGTTTCATGATGTGGGCCCTCTGCTGTGAGTTCACTGTGGCCTGGATCGCATAGACTCGGTGCTCTGGGCCGCCCACTGGGAGGTTCCCACTGCAGGATTCCTCAGCTTTTTTATTCTATTCACCCTGTGTTGTGAGGCTACTCATGCCTGCCTCACTCCGAACCCCTTGGAGATCTGGGTCCTCTGGTTTAGGCCACATGTGCTGGGTTCCTCACCTTTCTATGATGTGGTCACCCTGGTGTGAAGACAGTCCTGCCTGGTTCTGATGCCCTTGGTGATGTGGGCCCTCTGGTGAGAGTCTAATCCTGGCTGGGTTCCTCACCATTCTGTGAGGTAGGCCCTCAGCTGTGAGGTCACTCCTGCCTGGCTGTTGCACGTCACCTTGGCGACATGGTCCCTCCATAGGGAATTGGTGCCTGCTTGGGGTCTCCTCCCCTTGGTAATGAGGGCCCTCTGGCATCAGGCCCTAATTTCTGGGTTCCCAAAATTCTCTGATGTGCGCCCTGTGGTGCGAGTACACTTCTGCCAAGTTCCCAACCACATGGGAATGTGGGCCTTCTGCTCTAAAGTCCCAACGGCTGGGTTGCTCACAGTTTCATGATGAGGGCCCTCTGTTTTGAGTTCAGTCAGGCCTGGATCCCATAGCCTCGCTGCTCCTGGCCGCCTGCTGGGAGGTTCCAACTGCGGGATTCCTCACCTTTTTTACGCAATGGGCCCTCTGTTTTGAGGCTCCTCCTGCCTGCCTCACTCCCAGCCTCTTGGTGATGTGTGTCCTGTAGTTTGAGGCCACGTGTGCTGGGTCCGCACATTTCGGTGATGTGGCCCCACTGGTGTGAGGACACTCCTGCCTGGTTTCCATTCCCTTGGTGATGTGGGCCCTCTGGTGAGAGTCTGATCCTCTTTGGGTTCCTCACACTTTTGTGTGGTTGGCCCTCTGCTCTGAGGTCACTCCTGCCTGGCTGGCACACCCCGCATTGGCGACGTCGGCCCTCTGGTAGCAGTTGGAGCTTGCTGGGAGCCTCCTCTCCTCAGTGATGAGGGCCCTCTGGCGTCCGGCCCTAACTGCTGGGCTCCCCACATTTTCTGTTGTGTGCCCACTGGTGCGATGACACTCCTGCTTGGTTCCCTTCCCCATGGGGATGTGGGCCTTGTGCTCTGAGGTCACAACGGCTGGGTTGCTTACAGTATCACGATGAGGGCCCTCTGTTGTGAGTTCATCACTGCCTGGATCCCATAGCCTCGGTGCTCTGGGCCGCCTGCTGGGATGTTCCAACTGCTGGATTCCTCACCTTTTTATACAATGGGCCATGTGTTTTGAGGTTAATCCTGCCTGCCTCGCTCTGAGACCCATGGTGATGTGGGACTTCTGGTTTGAGGCCACATGTGCTGGGTACCTCAACTTTCGATGATGTGGCCCCACGGGTGTGAGGACACTCGTGCCTGATTCCCAGCCCCTTGCTTATGTGGGC
The DNA here is from genome assembly GCF_059928025.1 of Delphinapterus leucas. Classification (NCBI taxonomy): domain Eukaryota; kingdom Metazoa; phylum Chordata; class Mammalia; order Artiodactyla; family Monodontidae; genus Delphinapterus; species Delphinapterus leucas. The sequence goes on along the minus strand of NW_028322241.1, from coordinate 12,151,092 downwards.
ACTCTGGTGAGAGTCTGATCATGACTGGGTTCCTTACCCTTCTGTGAGGTGGGCGCTCTGATGTGAGGTCACTCCTGCCTGAATGGCTCACGTCGCCTTGGCGACGTAGGCTCTCTGTTGGCCACTGAAGCATGCTGGGAGCCTCCTACCCTCTTTAATGAGGGCCCTGGAAGAAACGCATATGCCCTTTTTGACCAAGTGCATCATTGTCGAAGTTCTGCCTCTTCTCCTATACTTTCAGAGGACTTCCCGTCTACCTCCTGAAATCGTATTCCTGGAATTCTGCCCCGCGTTCAAGTCCTCTTTGCAGCCTTACTTCAATATATTTTTGGACGATAGCTGTCATTTATAACTCTGCAGGTTTGTGAATTACAGTGCCCCTGAGCTCCATTCTTCAACTCGCTTTCTTGTGAGCTGGCCGCAAAACCGCAGGATTGCTTCAGGCCCTAATCTGGTTCCGGCACGGCATGTTGAGCCTTTGGCTAATTCCTCTTCCTGATGGGAAATGAGCGTTAAATTTGCTCGTGCAGACACCTACAGCTAATCTCTCATTGGTTCTCCCTATTCCTGTTCATCTTGCTCAGAAATTCCAAACTGTGCCAAACAGGAGGTTAAAGGCACTGACTCTCCAATTGGGGAAAGAGTTAGTAAAGTGTCTGGAATGGTAAAACCGAGTATGAGGGGAAGAAAACTGAGATGCATGTAAAAAGGTTTCCCGGTCACACGGTGGACCATATTCTGAGTTTCCCATGCGTGTTTTACCTGAAGGAAGAATCCCTTAAACCTGGAGAGGTGGGACTCATGCAATGTGTACCATGCAGTATGACTTCTAAGGGCCTGCATTTTCTCACCGAACCTCACCAATGCTATCAGCCCAAAGTGTCGAACCTTATGTCTCACTCAGCTCTAGGTGTAGATGTGGTAAATCCAGGTTGCATCACAAGCCCTGAATGAATTATTTAAGAATTGCTCTCTATTTCACTGTCATTGTGTTTGTTTTTGTAGTTTATTTTGATAATGGGATTTATCGGATTTTCTCTGCTGCCTTCATGCAGCTGTACACACACTTGATTCTCTTACGGAGACATATAAATCCATAGGTTTGAAGATTCTTACTAGTCATGTGTAATCCTAGGAGTTGAATATGGTGTGTTTAGTCCATTTCGTTGAGCAAGGTGTAGGTCTTGACTATTACATATTTGGCTTATGGAAAGGTATGTGTGCTAATTTCTATCTCTGGTTTTATGCAGCACCCCACCTCACCTTTCCCCATAAGCAAGCATAAGTTGGTGTTCTAAATTTGAGACCCTGTTCTGTTTTGTAATTCAGTTCATGTGTAGCCAAGTTTACATTCCGTGTATTAGTGATATCTTATGATGTTTCATTTTCTGTGTGACTTATTTCACTTAGAATCATCGTACCTGGATCCACTCAATATGCCGCGACGGGCCTGATGACATAGATTTCATTGGTGAGTGATATTCCATTGTACGTGCGTACAACAACTTCTTTAACCATTTTTCACATTCTGGGATATTTAACTTGTACCGTAGACGACGTTCTTGTAAACAGAGCCGTCCCAAACTTTGGGGTGGCTGTGTGTTTTTGATTTTAATTTCCCTAAGCTGTAGGATCATAAGTGGAAGTGCCATAGGCTCTGTTGCTTTGTTTCCTACGTGTTTCAGGAAACCCCATACACTTCTCCAGAGTGGCTGTTTGCAATTTACATCCCCCCCATCAGCATAACAAGGCTCCCTGTTCTCCATGACCTGTCCTGCCTTTCTGGATTTTACACTTTTTCAGATGTCCCTTTTAACCGGGGGGCAGTGAGACTTCATTGTAGTGCAGATTTCATTTACCTGCTTGCTTGCTTGGCCAAAAATGGCGTATGCGTTTTTTCCTGAATATATTCAGGAAAAAACGCATACGCACTTTTTGGCCAGTGCATCATTGTCGACATTCTGCCTCTATTCCTATGCTTTAAGTGCAATTCCAGTCTACCCCCTGAAATCGTTTTCCTGAAATTTTGCCCCGCTTTCAAGTCCTCTTCGAAGACTTACTTCAATACATTTTTGGACGATAGCTGTCATTCATAACTCTGCAGGTTTGTGAATTACAGTACCCCTGAGCTCGTTTCCTGAACTCGCTTTCTTGTGAGCTGGCCGCAAAACCGCAGGATTGCTGCAGGCCCTAATCTGTTTCCGTCAGGGCATGCTGAGCCTTTGGTGAATTGCTCTTCCTGGTGGGAAATGAGCGTTAAATTTGTTCGTGCAGACACCTACAGCTAATCTCTCATTGGTTCTCCCTATTCCTGTTCATCTTGCGCAGAAATTCCAAACAATGCCAAACAGGAGGTTAAAGGCACTGACTCTCCAAGTGGGGAGAGTGTTAGTAAAGCGTCTGGAATGGTAAAACCGAGTACGAGGGGACGAAAACTGAGATGCATTTGAAAACGTTTCCCAATCACACGGCGGACGATAGTCTGCGTTTCCCATGCATGTTTTAGCTGAAGGAAGAATCCCTTAAACCTGGAGAGTTGGGACTCATGGAATGGGTACCATGAAGTATGACTTCAAAGGGTCTGCGTTTGCTCACCGAACCTCACCAATGCTATCAGCCCGAAGTGTCCAGCCTTATGTCTCACCCAGCTCTGGGTGTAGAACAGGTAAATCCAGGTTGCATCACAAGACCTTAATGAATTATTTAAGAATTGCTCTCTATTTCACTGTCATTGTGTTTTGTTTTTGAAATTTATTTTGATAATGGGATTTATCGGATTTTCACTGCTGCATTTAGGTCGCTGAACACGCTCTTGATTTCCTTATGGAGACATATAAATCCATGGGTTTTAAGATTCTTACTTCTCAGGTATCTTCCCAGGCGTTGAATATGGGGTGTTGAGTCCATTTCGTTGAGCAAGGAGTAGGTCTTGTCTATTATATATTTGGCTTATGGAACGGTATCTGTGCTAATTTCAATCTCTGGTTTTATGCAGCACCCCAACTCACCTTTCCCCTTAAGCAAGCATAAGTTGGTTTTCTCAATTTGAGACCCTGCTCTGTTTTGTAATTCAGTTCATGTGTAGCCAAGTTTACACTCCGTGTATTAGGGATATCTAATGATGTTTCTTTTTCTGTGTGACTTATTTCTCGTAGAATCATGGTACCTGAATCCACTCATTATGCCGCTAGGGTCCTGATGACGTAGATTTCATTGCTGAGTGATATTCCATTGTACGTGCGTACCACAACTTCTTTATCCATTTTTTGCTTTCTCGGATATTTAACTTGTACCGTAGACGAGGTTCTTGTAAACAGTGCCGTCCCAAACTTTGGGGTGGCTCAGTCTTTTTGATTTTAATTTCCCTAAGCTATAGGACCATAAGTGGAAGTACCATAGGCTGTGTTGCTTTGTTTCCTACCTGTTTCAGGAAACACCATACACTTCTCCAGAGTGGCTGTTGGCAATTTACATCCCGCCCATACGCATAACAAGGCTCCCTGTTCTCCATGACCTTTCCTGCCTTTCAGGATTTTACACTTTTTTCAGATGGCCCTTTTGACCACGGGGCAGTGAGACTTCATTGTAGTGCCGATTTCATTTACACGCTTGCTTGGTTGGTCAAAAAGTGCGTTTGCTTTTTTTCCTGAATATATTCAGGAAAAAACGCATATGCCCTTTTTAGCCAAGTGCATCATTGTCGACATTCTGCCTCTATTCCTATGCTTTAAGCGCAATTCCAGTCTACCCCCTGAAATCGTTTTCCTGAAATTCTGCCCCGCTTTCAAGTCCTCTTCGAAGACTTACTTCAGTACATTTTGGACGATAGCTGTCATTCATAACTCTGCAGGTTTGTGAATTACAGTGCCCCTGAGCTCCTTTCTGCAACTCCCTTCCATGTGAGCTGGCCGCCAAACCGCAGGATTGCTTCAGGCCCTAATCTGTTTCCGGCAGGGCACGTTGAGTCTTCGGTTAATTCCTCTGCCTGGTGGGAAATGAGCATTCCATTTGCCCGTGCAGACACCTACAGCTAGTCTCTCATTGGTTCTCCCTATTCCTGTACATCTTGTGCAGAAATTGCAAACTGTGCCAAACAGGAGGTTAAAGGCACTGACTCTCCAAGTGGGGAGAGTGTTAGTAAAGCGTCTGGAATGGTGAACCCGAGTACCAGGGGTGAAAACTGAGATGCATTTGAAAACGTTTCCCAATCACACGGTGGTCCATATTCTGGGTTTCCCATGCATGTTTTAGCTGAAGGAAGAATCCCTTAAACCTGGAGAGTGGGTACCCATAGAATGGGTACCATGCAGTATGACTTCAAAGGGTCTGCGTTGCTCACCGAACCTCACCAATGTTATCAGCCCGAAGTGTCCGGCCTTATGTCTCACGCAGCTCTGTGTGTAGATGTGGTAAATCCAGGTTGCATCACAAGCCCTGAATGAATTATATAAGAATTGTTCTCTATTTCACTGTCATTGTGTTTTGTTTTTGAAATTTATTTTGATAATGGGATTTATCGGATTTTCATTGCTGCGTTTAGGCCACTGTACACACTCTTGATTTCCTTATGGAGACATATAAATCCATGGGTTTTAAGATTTTACTTGTCAGGTATCTTCCCAGGTGTTGAATATGGGGTGTTGAGTCCATTTCGTTGAGCAAGGAGTAGGGCTTGTCTATTATATATTTGGTTTATGGAACGGTATCTGTGCTAATTTCAATCTCTGGTTTTATGCAGCACCCCAACTCACCTTTCCCCATAAGCAAGCATCAGTTGGTTTTCTCAATTTGAGACCCTGTTCTGTTTTGTAATTCAGTTCATGTGTAGCCAAGTTTACATTCCGTGGATTAGTGATATCTTATGATGTTTCTTTTTCTGTGTGACTTATTTCTCGTAGAAACATCGTACCTGAATCCACTCATTATGCCGCTACGGGCCTGATGACGTAGATTTCATTGCTGAGTGATATTCCACTGTACGTGCGTACCACGACTCCTTTATCCATTTTTTGCTTTCTCGGATATTTAACTTGTACCGTAGAGGACGTTCTTGTAAACAGAGACGTCCCAAATTTTGGGGTGGCTGTGTCTTTTTGATTTTAATTTCCCTAAGCTATAGGAGCATAAGTCGAAGTGCCATAGGCTGTGTTGTTTTGTTTCCTACGTGTCTCTGGAAACACCATACACTTCTCCAGAGTGGTTGTTGGCAATTTACATCCCGCCCATCAGCATAACAAGGCTCCCTGTTCTCCATGACCTGTCCTGCCTTTCCGCATTTTACAATTTTTTCAGATGGCCCTTTTGACCGGGGGGCAGTGAGACTTCATTGTAGTGCAGATTTCCTTTACATGCTTGCTTAGTTGGCCAAAAAGGGCGTATGCGTTTTTTCCTGAATATATTCAGGAAAAAACGCATACGCCCTTTTTGGCCAAGTGCATCATTGTCGACATTTTGCTTCTTTTCCTATGCTTTAAGTGCAATTCCAGTCTACCCCTGAAATCGTGTTCCTGAAATTCTGCCCCGCTTTCAAGTCCTCTTTGAAGACTTACTTCAGTACATTTTTGGACGATAGCTGTCATTCATAACTCTGCAGGTTTCTGAATTACACTGCCCCTGAGCTCCTTTCTTCAACTCGCTTTCTTGTGAGCTGGCCGCAAAACCGCAGGATTGCTTCACGCCATAATCTCTTTATGGCATGGCACACTGAGCCTTTGGTTAATTCCTCTTCCTGTTGGGAAATGAGCGTTCCATTTGCCGGTGCAGACACCTACATCTAGTCTCTCATTGGTTCTGCCTATTCCTGTTCACCTTGCGCAGAAATTGCAAAACTGTGCCAAACAGGAGGTTAAAGGCACTGACTCTCCAAGTGGGGAGAGTGTTAGTAAAGCGTCTGGAATGGTGAACCCGAGTACCAGGGGCGAAAACTGAGATGCATTTGAAAACGTTTCCCAATCACACGGTGGATCATACTCTGGGTTTCCCATGCATGTTTTAGCTGAAGGAAGAATCCCTTAAACCTGGAGAGTTGGGACTCATGGAATGGGTACCATGAAGTATGACTTCAAAGGGTCTGCGTTTGCTCACCGAACCTCACCAATGCTATCAGCCCGAAATGTACAGCGTTATGCCTCACCCAGCTCTGGGTGTAGAAGTGGTAAATCCAGGTTGCATCACAAAACCTTAATGAATTATTTAAGAATTGCTCTCTATTTCACTGTCATTGTGTTTTGTTTTTGAAATTTATTTTGATAATGGGATTTATCGGATTTTCACTGCTGCATTTAGGCCGCTGTACACACTCTTGATTTCTTTATGGAGACATATAAATCCATGGGTTTTAAGGTTCTTACTTGTCAGGTATCTTCCCAGGCGTTGAATATGGGGTGTTGAGTCCATTTCGTTGAGCAAGGAGTAGGTCTTGTCTATTATATATTTGGCTTATGGAACGGTATCTGTGCTAATTTCAATCTCTGGTTTTATGCAGCACCCCAACTCACCTTTTCCCGTAAGCAAGCATAAGATGGTTTTCTCAATTTGAGACCCTGTTCTGTTTTGTAATTCAGTTCATGTTTAGCCAAGTTTACATTCCGTGTATTAGGGATATCTAATGATGTTTCTTTTTCTGTGTGACTTATTTCTCGTAGAATCATGGTACCTGAATCCACTCATTATGCCGCTAGGGACCTGATGACTTAGATTTCATTGCTGAGTGATATTCCATTGTACGTGCGTACCACAACATCTTTATCCATTTGTTGCTTTCTTGGATATTTAACTTGTACCGTAGACGAGTTTCTTGTAAACAGAGCCGTCCGAAAATTTGCGGTGGCTGTGTGTCTTTGATTTTAATTTCCCTAAGCTATAGGACCATAAGTGGAAGTGCCATAGGCTGTGTTGCTTTGTTTCCTACCTGTTTCAGGAAACACGATACACATCTCCAGAATGGCTGTTGGCAATTTTCATCCGCCCATCAGCATAACAAGGCTCCCTGTTCTCCATGACCTGTCCTGCCTTTCTGGATTTTACACATTTTTCAGATGGCCCTTTTGACCGGGGGGCAGTGAAACTTCATTGTAGTGCAGATTTTCTTTACACGCTTGCTTGGTTGGCCAAAAAGGGCGTATGCGTTTTTTCCTGAATATATTCGGGAAAAAAAGCATACGCCCTTTTTGGCCAAGTGTATCATTGTCGACATTCTGCCTCTTTTCCTATGCTTTACGTGCAATTCCAGTCTACCCCCTGAAATCGTTTTCGTGAAATTCTGCCCCGCTTTCAAGTCCTCTTCGAAGACTTACTTCAGTACATTTTTGGACGATAGCTGTCATTCATAACACTGCAGTTTTGTGAATTACAGTGCCCTTGAGCTCCTTTCTTCAACTCGCTTTCTTGTGAGCTGGCCACAAAACGGCAGGATTCCTTCAGGCCCTAATCTGTTTCTGGCAGGGCACGGTGAGCCTTTGGTTTATTCCTCTTCCTGGTGGGAAATGAGCGTTCCATTTGCCCGTGCAGACACCTACAGCTAGTCTCTCATTGGTTCTCCCTATTCCTGTTCATCTTGCGCAGAAATTGCAAACTGTGCCAAACCGGAGGTTAAAGGCACTGACTCTCCAAGTGGGGAGAGTGTTAGTAAAGCGTCTGGAATGGTGAACCCGAGTACCAGGGAACGAAAACTGAGATGCATTTGAAAACGTTTCCCAATCACAAGGTGGACCATACTGTGGGTTTCCCATGCATGTTTTAACGGAAGGAAGAATCCCTTAAACCTGGAGAGTTGGGACCCATGGAATGGGTACCATGCAGTAAGACTTCAAAGGGTCTGAATTTGCTCACCGAACCTCACCAATGCTATCAGCGTGAAGTGTCCAGCCTTTTGTCTCACCCAGCTCTGGGTGCAGATGTGGTAAATCCAGGTGGCATCACAAGCCCTGAATGAATTATTTAAGAATTGCTCTCTATTTCACTGTCATTGTGTTTTGTTTTTTAAATTAATTTTGACAATTGGATTTATCGGATGTTCACTGTTGCGTTTAGGCCACTGAACACACGCTTGATTTCCTTATGGAGACATATAAATCCATGGGTTTTAAGATTCTTACTTGTCAGGTATCTTCCCAGGCGTTGAATATGTGGTGTTGAGTCCATTTCGTTGAGCAAGGAGTAGGTCTTCTCTATTATATATTTGGCTTATGGAACGGTATATGTGCTAATTTCAATCTCCGGTTTTATGCAGCACCCAAACTCACCTTTCCCCATAAGCAAGCATAAGTTGGTTTTCTAAACTTGAGACCCTGTTCTGTTTTGTAATTCAGTACATGTGTAGCCAAGTTTACATTCCGTGTATTAGGGATATCTTATGATGTTTCTTTTTCTGTGTGACTTATTTCTCGTAGAATCATCATACCTGAATCCACTCATTATGCCGCTACGGGCCTGATGACGTAGATTTCATTGCTGAGTGATATTCCACTGTACGTGCGTACCACAACTTCTTTATCCATTTTTTGATTTCTTGGATATTTAACTTGTACCGTAGACGAGGTTCTTGTAAACAGAACCGTCCCAAAATTTGGGGTTGCTGTGTCTTTTTGATTTTAATTTCCCTAAGCTATAGGACCATAAGTGGAAGTGACATAGGCTGTGTTGCTTTGTTTCCTACGTGTTTCAGGAAACACCATACACTTCTCCAGAGTGGCTGTTGGCAATTTACATCCCGCCCATCAGCATAACAAGGCTCCCTTTTCTCCATGACCTATCCTGCCTTTCTGGATTTTACACTTTTTTCAGGTGGCCCTTTTGACCGGGGGGCAGTGAGACTTCTTTGTAGTGCCGATTTCATTTACACGCTTGCTTGGTTGGCCAAAAAGTGCGTTTGCGTTTTTTCCTGAATATATTCAGGAAAAAACGCATATGCACTTTTTAGCCAAGTGCATCATTGTCGACATTCTGCCTATTTTCCTATGCTTTAAGCGCAATTCCTGTCTACCCCCTGAAATCGTTTTCCTGAAATTCTGCCCCGCTTTCAAGTCCTCTTCGAAGACTTACTTCAGTACATTTTGGTCGATAGCTGTCATTCATAACTCTGCAGGTTTGTGAATTACAGTGCCCCTGAGCTCCTTTCTTCAACTCGCTTCCTTGTGAGCTGGCCGCCAAACCGCAGGATTGCTTCAGGCCCTAATCTGTTTCCGGCAGGCCACGCTGAGCCTTTGGTTAATTCCTCTTCCTGGTGGGAAATGAGTGTTCCATTTGCCCGTGCAGACACCTACAGCTAGTCTCTCATTGGTTCTCCCTATTCCTGTTCATCTTGCGCAGAAATTGCAAACTGTGCCAAACAGGAGGTTAAAGGCACTGACTCTCCAAGTGGGGAGAGTGTTAGTAAAGCATCTGGAATGGTGAACCCGAGTACCAGGGGCGAAAACTGAGATGCATTTGAAAACGTTTCCCAATCACACGGTGGACCATACTCTGGGTTTCCCATGCATGTTTTAGCTGAAGGAAGAATCCCTTAAACCTGGAGAGTTGGGACTCATGGAATGGGTACCATGCAGTATGACTTCAAAGGGTCTGCGTTTGCTCACCGAACCTCACCAATGCTATCAGCCCGAAGTGTACAGCCTTATGTCTCACCCAGCTCTGGGTGTAGAAGTGGTAAATCCAGGTTGAATCCCAAGACCTTAATGAATTATTTAAGAATTGCTCTCTATTTCACTGCCATTGCGTTTTGTTTTTGAAATTTATTTTGATAATGGGATTTATCGGATTTTCACTGCTGCGTTTAGGCCGCTGTACACACGCTTGATTTCCTTATGGAGACATATAAATCCATGGGTTTTAAGGTTCTTACTTGTCAGGTATCTTCCCAGGCGTTGAATATGGGGTGTTGAGTCCATTTCGTTGAGCAAGGAGTAGGTCTTGTCTATTATATATTTGGCTTATGGAACGGTATCTATGCTAATTTCAATCTCTGGTTTTATGCAGCACCCCAACTCACCTTTCCCCGTAAGCAATCATAAGATGGTTTTCTCAATTTGAGACCCTGTTCTGTTTTGTAATTCAGTTCATGTGTAGCCAAGTTTACATTCCGTGTATTAGGGATATCTAATGATGTTTCTTTTTCTGTGTGACTTATTTCTCGTAGAATCATGGTACCTGAATCCACTCATTATGCCGCTAGGGACCTGATGACTTAGATTTCATTGCTGAGTGATATTCCATTGTACGTACGTACCACAATTTCTTTATCCATTTTTTGCTTTCTCGGATATTTAAGTTGTACCGTAGACGAGGTTTTTGTAAACAGAGCCGTTCCAAACTTTGGGGTTGCTTTGGGTTTTTGATTTTAATTTCCCTAAGCTGTCGGACCATAAGTGGAAGTGCCATAGGCTCCGTTGCTTTGTTTTTTAGGCGTTTCAGGAAACACCATACACTTCTCCAGAGTGGCTGTTGGCAATTTACATCCCGCCCATCAGCATAACAAGGCTCCCTGTTCTCCATGACCTGTCCTGCCTTTCTGGATTTTACAATTTTTTCAGATGGCCCTTTTGACCGGGGGGCAGTGAGACTTCATTGTAGTGCAGATTTCCTTTACACGCTTGCTTGGTTGTCCAAAAACGGCATATGCGTTTTTTCCTGAATATATTCAGGAAAAAACGCATACGCTCTTTTTGGCCAAGTGCATCATTGTCGACATTCTGCCTCGTTTCCTATGCTGTAAGTGCAATTCCAGTCTGCCCCCTGAAATAGTTTTCCTGAAATTCTGCCCCGCATTCAAGTCCTCTTCGAAGACTTACTTCAGTACATTTTTGGACGATAGCTGTCATTCATAACTCTGCAGGTTTGTGAATTACGGTGTCCCAGAGCTCCTTTCTTCAACTCGCTTTCTTGTGAGCTGGCCGCAAAACTGCAGGATTGCTTCAGGGACTAAACTGTTTCCGGCAGGGCACGCTGAGCCTTTGGTAAATTCCTTTTCCTGGTGGTAAATGAGCGTTCCATTTGCCCGTGCAGACACCTACAGCTAGTCTCTCATTGGTTCTCCCTATTCCTGTTCATCTTGCGCAGAAATTGCAAACTGTGCCAAACAGGAGGTTAAAGGCACTGACTCTCCAAGTGGGGATAGTGTTAGTAAAGCGTCCGGAATGGTGAACCCGAGTACTAGGGGACGAAAACTGAGATGCATTTGAAAACGTTTCCCAATCACACGGTGGACCATACTCTGGGTTTCCCACGCATGTTTTACCTGAAGGAAGAATCCCTTAAACATGGAGAGTTGGGACCCATGGAATGGGTACCAGGCAGTATGCCTTCAACGGGTCTGCGTTTGCTCAGTGAACCTCACCAATGCTATCAGCCCGAAGTGTCCAGCCTTATGTCTCACCCAGGTCTGGGTGTAGATGTGGTAAATCCAGGTTGCATCACAAGCCCTGAATCAATTATTTAATAATTGCTCTCTATTTCACTGTCATTGTGTTTTTTTTTTTTTAAACATCTTTATTGGGGTATAATTTCTTTACAATTGTGTGTTAGTTTCTGCTTTATAATAAAGTGAATCAGTTATACATATACATATGTTCCCATATGTCTTCCCTCTTGCGTCTCCCTGCCTCCCACTCTCCCTATCCCACCCCTCCAGGCTGTCACAAAGCACCGAGCTAATATCCCTGTGCCTTGCGGCTGCTTCCCCCTAGCTATCTACCTTACTACGTTTGTTAGTGTGTATATGTCCATGACTCTCTCTCGCCCTGTCAAAGCTCACCCTTCCCCCTCCCCATATCCTCAAGTCCGTTCTCCAGTAGGTCTGCGTCTTTATTCCTGTCTTACCCCTAGGTTCTTCATGACATTTTTTTCCCCCTTAAATGCCATATATATGCGTTAGCATACGGTATTTGTCTTTTTCTTTCTGACTTACTTCACTCTGTATGACAGACTCTAGGTCTATCCATCTCATTACAAATAGCTCAATTTCATTTCTTTTTAAGGCTGAGTAATATTCCATTGTATATATGTGCCACATCTTCTTTATCCATTCATCCGATGATGGGCGCTTAGGTTGTTTCCATCTCCGGGCTATTGTAAATAGAGCTGCAATGAACATTTTGGTACATGACTCTTTTTGAATTATGGTTTTCTCAGGGTATATGCCCAGTAGTGGGATTGCTGGGTCATATGGTAATTCTATTTGTAGTTTTTTAAGGAACCTCCATACTGTTCTCCATAGTGGCTGAACCAATTCACATTCCCACCAGCAGTGCAAGAGTGTTCCCTTTTCTCCACACCCTCTCCAGCATTTATTGTTTCTAGATTTTTTGATGATGGCCATTCTGACTGGTGTGAGATGATATCTCATTGTAGTTTTGATTTGCATTTCTCTAATGATTAATGATGTTGAGCATTCTTTCATGTGTTTGTTGGCATTCTGTATATCTTCTTTGGAGAAATGTCTATTTAGATCTTCTGCCCATTTTTGGATTGGGTTGTTTGTTTTTTTGTTATTGAGCTGCATGAGCTGCTTGTAAATTTTGGAGATTAATCCTTTGTCAGTTGCTTCATTTGCAAATATTTTCTCCCATTGTGAGGGTTGTCTTTTGGTCTTGATTATGGTTTCCTTTGCTGTGCAAAAGCTTTGAAGTTTCATTAGGTCCCATTTGTTTATTTTTGTTTTTATTTCCATTACTCTAGGAGGTGGGTCAGAAAGGATCTTGCTGTGATTTATGTCATAGAGTGTTCTGCCTATGTTTTCCTCTAAGAGTTTGATAGTTTCTGGCCTTACATTTAGGTCTTTAATCCATTTTGAGCTTATTTTTGTGTATGGTGTTAGGGAGTGATCTAATCTCATACTTTTACATGTACCTGTCCAGTTTTCCCAGCACCATTTATTGAAGAGGCTGTCCTTTCTCCACTGTACATTCCTGCCACCTTTATCAAAGATAAGGTGTCCATATGTGCGTGGGTTTATCGCTGGGCTTTCTATCCTCTTCCATTGATCTATCTTTCTGTTTTTGTGCCAGTACCATACTGTCTTGATTACTGTAGCTTTGTAGTATAGTCTGAAGTCAGGGAGCCTGATTCCTCCAGCTCCTTTTCTCGTTCTCAAGATTGCTTTGGCTATTCGGGGTCTTTTGTGTTTCCATACAAATTGTGAAATTTTTTGTTCTAGTTCTGTGAAAAATGCCAGTGGTAGTTTGATAGGGATTGCATTGAATCTGTAGATTGCTTTGGGTAGTAGAGTCATTTTCACAATGTTGATTCTTCCCATCCAAGAACATGGTATATCTCTCCATCTATTTGTATCATCTTTAATTTCTTTTATCAGTGTCTTATAATTTTCTGCATACAGGTTTTTCGTCTCTTTAGGTAGGTTTATTCCTAGATATTTTATTCTTTTTGTTGCAATGGTAAATGGAAGTGTTTTCTTGATTTCACTTTCAGATTTTTCATCATTAGTATATAGGAATGCCAGAGATTTGTGTGCATTAACTTTGTATCCTGCTACTTTACCAAATTCATTGATTAGCTCTAGTAGTTTTCTGGTAGCATCTTTAGGATTCTCTATGTATAGTATCATGTCATCTGCAAACAGTGACAGCTTTACTTCTTCTTTTCCGATTTGGATTCCTTTTATTTCCTTTTCTTCTCTGATTGCTGTGGCTAAAACTTCCAAAACTATGTTGAATAAGAGTGGTGAGAGTGGGCAACCTTGTCTTGTTCCTGATCTTAGTGGAAATGCTTTCAGTTTTTCACCATTGAGGATGATGTTTGCTGTGGGCTTGTCATATATGGCCTTTATTATGTTGAGGAAAGTTCCCTCTATGCCTATTTTCTGCAGGGTTTTTAGCATAAATGGGTGTTGAATTTTGTCGAAAGCTTTCTCTGCATCTATTGAGATGATCATATGGTTTTTCTCCTTCAATTTGTTAATATGGTTTATCACATTGATAGATTTGCGTATATTGAAGAATCCTTGCATTCCTGGAATAAACCCCACTTGATCATGGTGTATGATCCTTTTAATGTGCTGTTGGATTCTGTTTGCTAGTATTTTGTTGAGGATTTTTGCATCTATGTTCATCAGTGATATTGGCCTGTAGTTTTCTTTCTTTGTGACATCCTTGTCTGGTTTTGGTATCAAGGTGATGGTGGCCTCGTAGAAGGAATTTGGGAGTGTTCCTCCCTCTGCTATATTTTGGAAGAGTTTGAGAAGGATAGGTGTTAGCTCTTCTCTAAACGTTTGATAGAATTCACCTGTGAAGCCATCTGGTCCTGGGCTTTTGTTTGTTGGAAGATTTTTAATGACAGTTTCAATTTCAGTGCTTGTGATTGGTCTGTTCATATTTTCTATTTCTTCCTGATTCAGTCTTGGCAGGTTGTGCATTTCTAAGAATTTGTCCATTTCTTCCAGATTGTCCATTTTATTGGCATAGAGTTGCTTGTAGTAATCTCTTATGATTTTTTTTATTTCTGCAGTGTCAGTTGTTACTTCTCCTTTTTCATTTCTAATTCTATTGATTTGAGTCTTCTCCCTTTTTTTCTTGATGAGTCTGGCTAGTGGTTTATCTATTTTGTTTATCTTCTCAAAGAACCAGCTTTTAGTTTTATTGATCTTTGCTATCGTTTCCTTCATTTCTTTTTCATTTATTTCTGATCTGATTTTTATGATTTCTTTCCTTCTGCTAGCTTTGGGGTTTTTTTGTTCTTCTTTCTCTAATTGCTTGAGGTGCAAGGTTAGGTTGTTTATTCGAGATGTTTCCTGCTTCTTAAGGTGGGCTTGTATTGCTATGAACTTCCCCCTTAGAACTGCTTTTGCTGCATCCCATAGGTTTTGGGTCGTTGTGTCTCCATTGTCATTTGTTTCTAGGTATTTTTTTATTTCCTCTTTGATTTCTTCAGTGATCACTTCATTATTAAGTAGTGTATTGTTTAGCTTCCATGTGTTTGTATTTTTTACAGATCTTTTCCTGTAATTGATATCTAGTCTCATGGCGTTGTGGTCAGAAAAGATACTTGATACAATTTCAATTTTCTTAAATTTACCAAGGCTTGATTTGTGACCCAAGATATGATCTATCCTGGAGAATGTTCCATGAGCACTTGAGAAAAATGTGTATTCTGTTGTTTTTGGATGGAGTGTCCTATAAATATCAATTAAGTCCATCTTGTTTAATGTATCATTTAAAGCTTGTGTTTCCTTATTTATTTTCATTTTGGATGATCTGTCCATGGGTGAAAGTGGGGTGTTAAAGTCCCCTACTATGAATGTGTTACTGTCAATCTCCCCTTTTATGGCTGTTAGTATTTGCCTTATGTATTGAGGTGCTCCTATGTTGGGTGCATAAATATTTACAATTGTTATATCTTCTTCTTGAATCGATCCCTTGATCATTATGTAGTGTCCTTCTTTGTCTCTTGTAATAGTCCTTATTTTAAAGTCTATTTTGTCTGATATGAGAATTGCTACTCCAGCTTTCTTTTGGTTTCCATTTGCATGGAATATCATTTTCCATCCCCTTATTTTCAGTCTGTATGTGTCTCTAGGTCTGAAGTGGGTCTCTTGTAGACAGCATATATAAGGGTCTTGTTTTTGTATCCATTCAGCCAATCTGTGTCTTTTGGTGGGAGCATTTAGTCCATTTACATTTAAGGTAATTATCGATATGTATGTTCCTATTCCCATTTTCTATATTGTTTTGGGTTCGTTATTATAGGTCTTTTCCTTCTCTTGTGTTCCTTGTCTAGAGAAGTTCCTTTAGCATTTGCTGTAAAGCTGGTTTGGTGGTGCTAAACTCTCTCAGCTTTTGCTTGTCTGTAAAGGTTTTAATTTCTCCATCAAATCTGAATGAGATCCTTGCTGGGTAAAGTAGCCTTGGTTGCAGGTTTTTCTCCTTCATCACTTTCAGTATGTCCTGCCACTCCCTTCTGGCTTGTAGGGTTTCTGCTGAGAGATCAGCTGTTAACCTTATGGGGATTCCCTTGTGTGTTATTTGCTGTTTTTCCCTTGCTGCTTTTAATATGCTTTCTTTGTATTTAATTTTTGACAGTTTGATTAATATGTGTCTTGGCGTATTTCTCCTTGTATTTATCCTGTATGGGACTCTCTGTGCTTCCTGGACTTGATTAACTATTTCCTTTCCCATATTAGGGAAGTTTTCAACTATAATCTCTTCAAATATTTTCTCAGTCCCTTTCTTTTTCTCTTCTTCTTCTGGAACCCCTATAATTCGAATGTTGGTGCGTTTAATGTTGTCCCAGAGGTCTCTGAGACTGTCCTCAGTTCTTTTCATTCTTTTTTCTTTATTCTGCTCTGCAGTAGTTATTTCCACTATTTTATCTTCCAGGTCACTTATCCGTTCTTCTGCCTCAGTTATTCTGTTATTGATCCCATCTAGAGTACTTTTAATTTCATTTATTGCGTTGTTCATCATTGCTTGTTTCACCTTTATTTCTTCTAGGTCCTTGTTAACTGCTTCTTGCATTTTGTCCATTCTACTTCCAAGATTTCGGATCATCCTTACTATCATTATTCTGAATTCTTTTTCAGGTAGACTGCCTATTTCCTCTTCATTTGTTAGGTCTGGTGCATTTTTATCTTGCTCCTTCATCTGCTGTGTGTTTTTCTGTCTTCTCATTTTGCTTATCTTACTGTGTTTGGGGTCTCCTTTTTGCAGGCTGCACGTTCGTAGTTCCCGTTGTTTTTGATGTCTGTCTCCAGTGGCTAAGGTTGTTTCAGTGGGTTGTGTAGGCTTCCTGGTGGAGGGGACTAATGCCTGTGTTGTGGTGGATGAGGCTGGATCTTGTCTCTCTAGTGGGCAGGTTCACGTCTGGTGGTGTGTTTTGGGGTGTCTGTGGCCTTATTATGATTTTAGGCAGCCTCTCTGCTAATGGGTGGGGTTGTGTTCCTGTTTTGCTAGTTGTTTGGCATAGGTTGTCTAGCACTGTGGCTTGCTGGTCGTTGAGTGAAGCTGGGTGCTGGTGTTAAGATGGAGGTCACTGGGAGATTTCCACCGTTTAATATTATGTGGAGCTGGGAGGTCTCTTTTGACCAGTGTCCTGAAGTTGGCTCTCCTACCTCAGAGGCAGAGCCCTGACTCCTGGCTGGAGCACCAAGAGCCTTTCATCCACACGGCTCAGAATAAAAGGGAGAAAAAGTAGAGAGAATTAGTAGATGTATGAGGAAAGAAAGAAGGAAAGGAGGAAAGGAAGGAAGGAAGAAAGAAGCAAAGAAGGAAAGAAAGGAGGGAGGGAGGGAGGAAGGAAGGAAGGAAGGAGGGAAAGAAGGAAAAAAGACAGAAAGAAAGAAGATACAGTAAAAATAAAATAAAGTATAATATATTTATTGAATTAAAAAATATTTAGAAAAAAAAAAAAAAGAGGGACGGACAGAACCTTAGGACAAATGTTGGAAGCAAAGCTATACAGAGAAAATCTTATACAGAAGCATACACATACACCTTCACAAAAAGAGGTAAAGGGGGAAAAATCATAAATCTTGCTCTCAGAGACCACCTCCTCAATTTGGGGTGATTCGTTGTCTAAAGGAGGGAAGGACGGAAAGAAAGAAAGAAAGAAAGAAGGAACGACGGTAAAGTATAATAAAGTTATTACAATTAAAATTATTGAGAAAAAAAAATTTTTTTTTTTAAAAACCATGGACGGATAGAGCCCTAGGACAAATGGTGGAAGCAAGAGTATACAGACAAGATCTCACACATAAGCATACACGTACACATTCACAAAAAGAGGAAAAGGGAAAAAAATCATAGATCTCACTCCTAAATTCCACCTCTTCAATTTGGGATCATTTCTTGTCTATTCAGGTATTCCACAGATGCAGGGTATATCAAGTTGATTGTGGAGCTTTAATCCGCTGCTTCTGAGGCTGCTGGGGGAGATTTCCCTTTCTCCTCTTTGTTCTCACAGCTCACAGGAGCTCAGCTTTGGATTTGGCCCTGCCTCTGCGTGTAGGTCGCTGGAGGGCGTCTGTTTTTTGCTCAGACAGGAAAGGGTTAAAGGGGCCGCTAATTCGGGGGCTCAGGCTCACTCAGGCCGGGGGTGAGGGGGGGTAAGGAGGGGCACTGCGTGCGGGGCGGGCCTGCGGCGTCAGAGGCGGCGTGACTTTGCGGCAGAGGCCGGCGTGACGTTGCACCAGCCTGAGGCCCGCCGTGCGTTCTCCCGGGGAAGTTGTCCCTGGTTCCCGGGAACCTGGCAGTGGCGGGCTGCACAGGCTCCGCGGAAGAGGGGTGTGGAGGTTCCCGGGAACCTGGCAGGGGCGGGCTGCACAGGCCCCTTGGTGGCGGCAGCAGCAGCCCTAGCGTCTCCCGCCCGTCTCTGGGGTCCGCGCTTTTAGCCGCGGCTCGCGCCCGTCTCTGGGGTTCGCGCTTTTAGCCGCGGCTCGCGCCCGTCTCTGGGGTTCGCGCTTTTAGCCGCGGCTCGCGCCCGTCTCTGGAGTTCCTTTAAGCAGCGCTCTTAAACCCCTCTCCTCGCGCACCAGGAAACAAAGAGGGAAGAAAAAGTCTCTTGCCTCTTCGGCAGGTGCAGGCTTTTCCCCGAACTCCCTCCCGGCTAGTCGTGGTGCACTAACCCCTTCAGGCTATGTTCAAGCCGCCAACCCCAGTCCTCTCCCTGCGCTCCATCCAAAACCGAAACCCGAGCTTCAGCTCGCAGCCCCGCCCGCCCGGGCATGTGAGCAGACAAGCCTCTCGGGCTGGTGAGTGCCGGTCGGCACTGATCCTCTGTGCGGGAATCTCCCCGCTTTGCCCTCCGCACCCGTCGCTGTGCACTACTCCTCGGTCCCGAAGCCCCCCCCTCCGCCTCCCGCAGTCTCCGCCCGCGGAGGGGCTTCCAAGTGTGTGGAAACTTTTCCTCCTTCACAGCTCCCTCCTACTGGCGCAGGTGCCATCCTTATTCTTTTGTCTCTGTTTTTTCTTTTGCCCTACCCAGGTACGTGGGGAGTTTCTTGCCTTTTGGGACGTCTGAGGTCTTCTGCCAGCCTTCAGTAGGTGTTCTGTAGGAGTTGTTCCACGTGTAGATGTATTTCTGGTGTATCCGTGGGGAGGAAGGCGATCTCCGCGTCTTACTCTTCCGTCATCTTCAAGGTCCCCCCTCTGTGTTTTGTTTTTGAAATTAATTTTGATAATGGGATTTATCGGATCTTCACTGCTGCGTTTAGGCCGTTGTACATATGCTTGATTTCCTTATGGAGACATATAAATCCATGGGTTTTAAGATTCTTAATTGTCAGGTATCTTCCCAGGCGTTGAATATGGGGTGTTGAGTCCATTTCGTTGAGCAAGGAGTAGGTCTTGTCTATTATATATTTGGCTTATGGAACGGTATCTGTGCTAATTTCAATCTCTGGTTTTATGCAGCACCCCAACTCACCTTTCCCCATAAGCAAGCATAAGTTGGTTTTCTAAAGTTGAAACCCTGTCCTGTTTTGTAATTCATTTCACGTGTAGCCAAGTTTACATTCCGTGTATTAGTGATATCTTATGATGTTTCTTTTTCTGTGTGACTTATTTCTCGTAGAATCATCATACCTGAATCCACTCATTATGCCGCTACGGGCCTGATGACGTAGATTTCATTGCTGAGTGATATTCCATTGTACGTACGTACCACAACTTCTTTATCCATTTTTTGCTTTCTCGGATATTTAACTTGTACCGTAGACGAGGTTTTTGTAAACAGAGCCGTTCCAAACTTTGGGGTTGCTTTGTGTTTTTGATTTTAATTTCCCTAAGCTGTCGGACCATAAGTGGAAGTGCCATAGGCTCCGTTGCTTTGTTTTTTAGGCGTTTCAGGAAACACCATACACTTCTCCAGAGTGGCTGTTGGCAATTTACATCCCGCCCATCAGCATAACAAGGCTCCCTGTTCTCCATGACCTGTCCTGCCTTTCTGGATTTTAAACTTTTTTCAGATGGCCCTTTTGACCGGGGGGCAGTGAGACTTCATTGTAGTGCAGATTTCCTTTACACGCTTGCTTGGTTGTCCAAAAACGACATATGCGTTTTTTCCTGAATATATTCAGGAAAAAACGCATACGCTCTTTTTGGCCAAGTGCATCATTGTCGACATTCTGCCTCGTTTCCTATGCTGTAAGTGCAATTCCAGTCTGCCCCCTGAAATAGTTTTCCTGAAATTCTGTCCCGCTTTCAAGTCCTCTTCGAAGACTTACTTCAGTACATTTTTGGATGATAGCTGTCATTCATAACTCTGCAGGTTTGTGAATTACGGTGTCCCAGAGCTCCTTTCTTCAACTCGCTTTCTTGTGAGCTGGCCGCAAAACTGCAGGATTGCTTCAGGGACTAATCTGTTTCCGGCAGGGCACGCTGAGCCTTTGGTAAATTCCTTTTCCTGGTGGTAAATGAGCGTTCCAATTGCCCGTGCAGACAACTACAGCTAGTCTCTCATTGGTTCTCCCTATTCCTGTTCATCTTGCGCAGAAATTGCAAACTGGGCCAAACAGGAGGTTAAAGGCACTGACTCTCCAAGTGGGGAGAGTGTTAGTAAAGCGTCTGGAATGGTGAACCCGAGTACCAGGGGACGAAAACTGAGATGCATTTGAAAACGTTTCCCAATCACACGGTGGACCATACTCTGGGTTTCCCACGCATGTTTTACCTGAAGGAAGAATCCCTTAAACATGGAGATTTGGGACCCATGGAATGGATACCATGCAGGGTGACTTCAAAGGGTCTGCGTTTGCTCACCGAACCTCACCAATGCTATCAGCCCGAAGTGTCCAGCCTTATGTCTCACCCAGCTCTGGGTGTAGATGTGGTAAATCCAGGTTGCATCACAAGCCCTGAATGAATTATTTAAGAATTGCTCTCTATTTCACTGTCATTGTGTTTTGTTTTTGAAATTTATTTTGATAATGGGATTTATCGGATTTTCACTGCTGCGTTTAGGCCGCTGTACACTCGCTTGATTCCCTTATGGAGACATATAAATCCATGGCTTTTAAGATTCTTACTTGTCAGGTATCTTGCAAGGCGTTGAATATGGGGTGTTGAGTCCATTTCGTTGAGCAAGGAGTAGGTCTTGTCTATTATACATTTGGCTTATGGAACGGTATCTGTACTAATTTCAATCTCTGGTTTTATGCAGCACCCCAACTCACCTTTCCCCATAAGCAAGCATAAGTTGGTTTTCTCAATTTGAGACCCTGTTCTGTTTTGTAATTCAGTTCATGTGTAGCCAAGTTTACATTCCGTGTATTAGTGATATCTTATGATGTTTCTTTTTCTGTGTGACTTATTTCTCGTAGAATCATCGTACCTGAATCCACTCATGCCGCTACGGGCCTGATGACGTAGATTTCATTGCTGAGTGATATTCCATTGTACGTGCGTACCACAACTGCTTTATACAGTTTTTGCTTTCTCGGATATTTAACTTGTACTGTAGACGAGGTTCTTGTAAACAGAGCCGTCCCAAACTTTGGGGTGGCTGTGTTTTTGATTTTAATTTCCCTAAGCTATAGGACCATAAGTGGAAGTGCCATAGGCTGTGTTGCTTTGTTTCCTACGTGTTTCAGGAAACACCATAAACTTCTCCAGAGTGGCTGTTGGCAATTTACATCACGCCCATCAGCATAACAAGGCTCCCTGTTCTCCATGACCTGTCGTGCCTTTCTGGATTTTACACTTTTTTCAGATGGCCCTTTTGACCGGGGGGCAGTGAGACTTCATTGTAGTGCAGATTTCCTTTAAACACTTGCTTCATTGGCAAAAAAGTGCGTATGCGTTTTTATCTGAATATATTCAGGAAAAACCGCATACGCCCTTTTTGGCCAAGTGCATCATTGTCGACATTCTGCCTCTTTTCGTATGCTTTAAGTGCAATTCCTGTCTACCCCTTGAAATCGTTTTCCTGAAATTCTGCCCCGCTTTCATGTCCTCTTCGAAGACTTACTTCAATACACTTTTGGACGATAGCTGTCATTCATAACTCTGCAGGTTTGTGAATTGCAGTGTCCCTGAGCTCCTTTCTTCAACTCTCTTTCTTGTGAGCTGGCCGCAAAACCGCAGGATTGCTTCAGGCCATAATCTCTTTCCGGGGGGGAACGCTGAGCCTTTGTTTAATTCCTCTTCCTGGTCGGAAATGAGCGTTCCATTTGCCCGTGCAGGCACCTACAGCTAGTCTCTCATTGGTTCTCCCTATTCCTGTACATCTTGCGCAGAAATTGCAAACTGTGCCAAACAGGAGGTTAATGGCACTGACTCTCCAAGTTCGGAGAGTGTTAGTAAAGCGTCTGGAATGATGAACCCGAGTACCAGGGGACGAAAACTGAGATGCATTTGAAAACGTTTCCCGGTCACACAGTGCACTGTACTGTGGGTTTCCCATGCATGTTTTAGCTGAAGGAAGAATCCCTTAAACCTGGAGAGTTGGGACCCATGGAATGGGTACCATGCAGTATGACTTCAAAGGGTCTGCGTTTGCTCACCGAACCTCACCAATGCTATCAGCCCGAAGTGTCCAGCCTTATGTCTCACCCAGCTCTGGGTGTAGATGTGGTAAATCCAGGTTGCATCACAAACCCTGAATGAATTATTTAAGAATTGCTCTCTATTTCACTGTCATTGTGTTTTGTTTTTGAAATTCATTTTGATAATGGGATTTATCGGATTTTCTCTGCTGTGTTCAGGCCGCTGTACACACGCTTGATTTCCTTATGGAGACATATAAATCCATGGGTTTTAAAATTCTTACTTGTCAGGTATCTTCCCAGGCATTGAATATGGGGTGTTGAGTCCATTTCGTTGAGCAAGGAGTAGGTCTTGTCTATTATATATTTGGCTTATGAAACGGTATCTCTGCTAATTTCAATCTCTGGTTTTATGCAGCACCCCAACTCACCTTTCCCCATAAGCAAGCATAAGTTGGTTTTCTAAATTTGAGACCCTGTTCTGTTTTGTATTTCAGTTCACGTGTAGCCAAGGTTACATTCCGTGTATTAGTGATATCTTATGATGTTTCTTTATCTGTGTGACTTATTTCTCGTAGAATCATCGTACCTGAATCCACTAATTATGCCGCTACGGGCCTGATGACGTAGATTTCATTGCTGAGTGATATTCCATTGTACGTGCGTACCACAACTGCTTCATCCAGTTTTTGCTTTCTCGGATATTTAACTTGTACCGTAGACGAGGTACTTGTAAACAGAGCCGTCCCAATCATTGGGGTGTCTGTGTGTTTTTGATTTTAATTTCCCTAAGCTATAGGACCATAAGTGGAAGTGCCATAGGCTGTGTTGCTTTGTTTCCTACGTGTTTCAGGAAACACCATACACTTCTCCAGAGTGGCTGTTGGCAATTTACATCCCGCCCATCAGCATAACAAGGCTCCCTCTTCTCCATGACCTGTCCTGCCTTTCTTGATTTTACACATTTTTCAGATGGCCCTTTTGACCGGGGGGCAGTGAGACTTCATTGTAGTGCAAATTTCCTTTACACGCTTGCTTCGTTGGCCAAAATGGGCGTATGCGTTTTTACCTGAATATATTCAGGAAAAACCGCAAACGCCCTTTTTGGCCAAGTGCATCATTGTCGACATTCTGCCTCTTTTCGTATGCTTTATGTGCAATTCCAGTCTACCCCTTGAAATCGTTTTCCTGAAATTCTGCCCCGCTTTCATGTCCTCTTTGAAGACTTACTTCAATACATTTTTGGACGATAGCTGTCATTCATAACTCTGCATGTTTGTGAATTGCAGTGCCCCTGAGCTCCTTTCTTCAACTCTCTTTCTTGTGAGCTGGCAGCAAAACCGCAGGATTGCTTCAGGCCATAATCTCTTTCCAGGGGGGGAACGCTGAGCCTTTGCTTAATTCCTCTTCCTGGTGGGAAATGAGCGTTCCATTTGCCCGTGCAGACACCTACAGCTAGTCTCTCATTGGTTCTCCCTATTCCTGTTCATCTTGCGCAGAAATTGCAAACTGTGCCAAACAGGAGGTTAAAGGCACTGACTCTCCAAGTGGGGAGAGTGTTAGTAAAGCGTCTGAAATGATGAACCCGAGTACCAGGGGACGAAAACTGAGATGCATTTGAAAACATTTCCCGGTCACACAGTGCACTGTACTGTGGGTTTCCCATGCATGTTTTAGCTGAAGGAAGAATCCCTTAAACCTGGAGAGTTGGGACCCATGGAATGGGTACCATGCAGGATGACTTCAAAGGGTCTGCGTTTGCTCACCGAACCTCACCAATGCTATCAGCCCGAAGTGTCCAGCCTTATGTCTCACCCAGCTCTGGGTGTAGATGTGGTAAATCCAGGTTGCATCACAAGCCCTGAATGAATTATTTAAGAATTGCTCTCTATTTCACTGTCATTGTGTTTTGTTTTTGAAATTCATTTTGATAATGGGATTTATCGGATGTTCACTGCTGCGTTTAGGCCGCTGTACACACGTTTGATTTCCTTATGGAGACATATAAATCCATGGGTTTTAAGATTCTTACTTGTCAGGTATCTTCCCAGGCGTTGAATATGTTGTGTTGAATCCATTTCGTTGAGCAAGGAGTAGGTCTTGTCTATTATATATTTGCCTTATGAAACGGTATCTGTGCTAATTTCAATCTCTGGTTTTATGCAGAACCCCAACTCACCTTTCCCCATAAGCAAGCATAAGTTGGTTTTCTAAATTTGAGACCCTGTTCTGTTTTGTAATTCAGTTTATGTGTAGCCAAGTTTACATTCCGTGTATTAGTGATATCTTATGATTTTTCTTTTTCTTTGTGACTTTTTTCTCGTAGAATCATCGTACCTGAATCCACTCATTATGCCGATAGGGACCTGATGACGTAGATTTCATTGCTGAGTGATATTCCATTGTACGTGCGTACCACAACTTCTTTATCCATTTTTTGCTTTCTCGGATATTTAACTTGTACCGTAGACGAGGTTCTTGTAAACAGAGCCGTCCCAAACTTTGGGCTGGCTGTGTGTTTTTGATTTTAATTTCCCTAAGCTATAGGACCATATTTGGAAGTGCCATAGGCTGTGTTGCTTTGTTTCCTACGTGTTTCAGGAAACACCATACACTTCTCCAGAGTGGCTGTTGGCAATTTATATCCCACCCATCAGCATAACAAGGCTCCCTGTTCTCCATGACCTGTCCTGCCTTTCTGGATTTTTCACATTTTTCAGATGGCCCTTTTGACCGGGGAGCAGTGAGACTTCATTGTAGTGCAGATTTCCTTTACACGCTTGCTGGGTTGGCCAAAAAGGGCGTATGCGTTTTTTTCTGAATATATTCAGGAAAAAACGCATACGCCCTTTATGGCCAAGTGCATCATTGTCGACATTCTGCCTATTTTCCTATGCTTTAAGTGCAATTCCAGTCTGCCCCCTGAAATCATTTTCCTGAAATTCTGCCCCGCTTTCCAGTCCTCTTCGAAGACTTACTTCAGTACATTTTTGTACGATAGCTGTCATTCATAACTCTGCAGGTTTGTGAATTACAGTGCCCCTGAGCTCCTTTCTTCAACTCTCTTTCTTGTGAGCTGGCCACAAAACCGCAGGATTGCTTCAGGCCCTAATCTGTTTCCGGCAGGGCAGGCTGAGCATATGGTTAATTCCTCTTCCTGGTGTGAAATGAGCGTTCCATTTGCCCGTGCAGACACCTACAGCTAGTCTCTCATTGGTTCTCCCTATTCCTGTTCATCTTGCGCAGAAATTGCAAACTGTGCCAAACAGGAGGTTAAAGGCACTGACTTTCCAAATGGGGAGAGTGTTAGTAAAGCATCTGGAATGGTAAACCCGAGTACCAGGGGACGAAAACTGTGATGCATTTGAAAACGTTTCCCAATCACATGGCGGTCGATACTCTGCGTTTCCCATGCATGTTTTAGCTGAAGGAAGAATCCCTTAAACCTGGAGAGTTGGGACCCATGGAATGGGTACCATGCAGGATGACTTCAAAGGGTCTGCGTTTGCTCACCGAACCTCACCAATGCTATCAGCCCGAAGTGTCCAGCCTTATGTCTCACCCAGCTCTGTGTGTAGATGTGGTAAATCCAGGTTGCATCACAAGCCCTGAATGAATGATTTAAGAATTGCTCTCTATTTCACTGTCATTGTGTTTTGTTTTTGAAATTTATTTTGATAATGGGATTTATCGGATTTTCACTGCTCCGTTTAGGCTGCTGTACACACGCTTGTTTTCCTTATGGAGACATATAAATCAATGGTTTTTAAGATTCTTACTTTTCAGGTATCTTCCCAGGCGTTGAATATGGGGTATTGAGTCCATTTCGTTCAGCAAGGAGTAGGTCCTGTCTATTATATATTTGGCTTATGGAACGGTATGTGTGCTAATTTCAATCTCTGGTTTTATGCAGCACCCCAACTCACCTTTCCCCATAAGCAAGCATAAGTTGGTTTTCTAAATTTGAGACCCTGTTCTGTTTTGTAATTCAGTTCATGTGTAGCCAAGTTTACATTCCATGTATTAGTGATATCTTATGATGTTTCTTTTTCTGTGTGACTTATTTCTCGTAGAATCATCGTACCTGAATCCACTCACTATGCCGATATGGACCTGATGACGTAGATTTCATTGCTGAGTGATATTCCATTGTACATGCGTACCACAACTTCTTTATCCATTTTTTGCTTTCTCGGATATTTAACTTGTACTGTAGACGAGGTTCTTGTAAACAGAGCCGTCCCAAACTTTGGGGTGGCTGTGTGATTTTGATTTTAATTTCCCTAAGCTATAGGACCATAAGTGGAAGTGCCATAGGCTGTGTTGCTTTGTTTCCTACGTGTTTCTGGAAACACCATACACTCTCCAGAGTGGTTGTTGGGAATTTACATCCCACCCATCAGCATAACAAGGCTCCCTCTTCTCCATGACCTGTCCTGCCTTTCTGGATTTTACACTTTTTTCAGATGGCCCTTTTGACCGGGGGGCAGTGAGACTTCATTGTAGTGCAGATTTCCTTTACACGCTTGCTTGGTTGGCCAAAAAGGGCGTATGCGTTTTTTCCTGAATATATTCAGGAAAAAACGCATACGCCCTTTTTGGCCAAGTGCATCATGGTCGACATTCTGCCTCTTCTCCTATGCTTTAAGTGCAATTCCAGTCTATCCCCTGAAATCGTGTTCCTGAAATTCTGCCCCGCTTTCAAGTCCTCTTCGAAGACTTACTTCAATACATTTTTGGACGATAGCTGTCATTCATAACTCTGCAGGTTTGTGAATTACAGTGCCCCTGAGCTCCTTTCTTCAACTCGCTTTCTTGTGAGCTGGCCACAAAACCGCAGGATTGCTTCAGGCCCTAATCTGTTTCCGGCAGAGCACCCTGAGCCTTTGTTTAATCCCTCTTCCTGGTGGGAAATGAGCATTCCTTTTGCCCGTGCAGACACCTACAGCTAGTCTCTCATTGGTTCTCCCTATTCCTGTACATCTTGCGCAGAAATTGCAAACTGTGCCAAACAGGAGGTTAAAGGCACTGACTCTCCAAGTGGGGAGAGTGTTAGTAAAGCGTCTGGAATGGTGAACCCGAGTACCAGGGTTCGAAAACTGAGATGCATTTGAAAACGTTTCCCAATCACACGGTGGACCATACTCTGGGTTTCCCATGCATGTTTTAGCTGAAGGAAGAATCCCTTAAACCTGGAGAGTTTGGACCCATGGAATGGGTACCATGCAGTATGACTTCAAAGGGTCTGCGTTTGCTCACCGAACCTCACCAATGCTATCAGCCCGAAGTGTCCAGCCTTATGTCTCACCCAGCTCTGGATGTAGATGTGGTAAATCCAGGTTGCATCACATGCCCTGAATGAATTATTTAAGAACTGCTCTCTATTTCACTCTCATTGTGTTTTGTTTTTCTAATTCATTTTGATAATGGGATTTATTGGATTTTCTCTGCTGCGTTCATGCAGCTGTACACACGCTTGATTGTCTTAAGGAGACATATGAATCCATGGGTTTGAAGATTCTTACTAGTCAGGTGTATTCCTAGGCATTGAATATGTGGTGTTGAGTCCATTTCGTTGAGCAAGGCGTAGGTCTTGACTATTACATATTTGGCTTATGGAAAGGTATCTGTGCTAATTTCTATCTCTGCTTTTATGCAGCACCCCAACTCACTTTTCCCCTTAAGCAAGCATAAGTTGGTTTTCTAAATTTGAGACCCTGTTCTGTTTTGTAATTCAGTTCATGTGTAGCCAAGTTTACATTCCGTGTATTAGTGATAACTTATGATGTTTCATTTTCTGTGTGACTTATTTCACTTAGAATCATCGTACCTGAATCCACTCATTATGCCGCGACGGGCCTGATGAAATAGATTTCATTGGTGAGTGATATTCATTTGTACGTACGTACCACACTTCTTTATCCATTTTTCGCTTTCTGGGATATTTAACTTGTTCCGTAGACGAGGTTCTTTTAAACAGAGCCGTCCGACACTTTGGGGTGGCTGTCTGTTTTTGATTTTAATTTCCGTGATCTATAAGACCATAAGTGGATGTGCCGTAGTCTCCGTTGCTTTGTTTCTTAGGTGTTTCAGGAAACACCATACACTTCTCCAGAGTGGCTGTTGGCATTTACATCCCGCCCATCAGCATAACAAAGCTCCCTGTTCTCCATGGCCTGTCCTGTGTTTCTGGTTTTTACACTTTTTTCAGATGGCCCTTTTGACGAATGGGAAATGAGACTTCATTGTAGTGCGGATTTCCATTGCTCGAGTGCTTGGTTGGCCAAAAAGGGCATATGTGTTTTTTCCTGAATATATTCAGGAAAAAATGTTTACGCACTTTGGTCCAAGTGCATCACTGTCAAAGATCTGCCGCTTTTCACATGCTTTAAATGCAATTCCAATCTACCTCCTGAAATATGATTCCTGCAATTCTGCCTCGTTTTCAAGTCCTCTTTGCAGACTTACTTCCATATATTTTTGCCAATAGCTGTCATTTATAACTCTGCAGGTTTGTGAATTACAGTGCCCGTGATTTCCTTTCTTAACTCGTTTCCTTGAAAACTGGCCACAGAACCGCAGGTTTGCTTCAGGCCGTAATCAGGGTCCGGCACGGCACTCTGAGACTTTGGTTCATTCCACTTCCTGGTGGGAAATTAGAGTTAAATGTGCCCCTCCAGACACCTGCCTCACTCCTAGCCCCTTGGTGATGTGTGTCCTCTGGTTTGAGGCCACATGTGCTGCGTTCCTCACCTTTGGCTGATGTGGCCCCACTGGTGTGAGGACACTCCTGCCTGGTTCCCATCCCCTTGGTGATGTGGGCCCTCCGGTGAGAGTCTGATCCTGGTTGGGTTCCTCACACTTCTGTGAGGTGGG
The DNA here is from genome assembly GCF_059928025.1 of Delphinapterus leucas. Lineage (NCBI taxonomy): Eukaryota > Metazoa > Chordata > Mammalia > Artiodactyla > Monodontidae > Delphinapterus > Delphinapterus leucas. The sequence continues at coordinate 12,121,790 of NW_028322241.1, read as the reverse complement.
CCCTCTTCTCTGAGGTCACTCCTGCCTGGCTGGTACACCCCGCCTTGGCGACGTCGGCCCTCTGGTGGGATTTGGTGCCTGCTGGGTGTCTCCTCCCCTCGGTAATGAGGGCCCTCTGGCGTCAGGCCCTAACTCCTGGGCTCCCAATATTTTCTTTTTTTTTTTTTTTAAACATCTTTATTGGGGTATAATTGCTTTACAATTGTGTGTTAGTTTCTGCTTTATAACAAAGTGAATCAGTTATACATATACATATGTTCCCATATGTCTTCCCTCTTGCGTCTCCCTCCCTCCCACTCTCCCTATCCCACCCCTCCAGGCTGTCACAAAGCACCGAGCTAATATCCCTGTGCCTTGCGGCTGCTTCCCCCTAGCTATCTACCTTACTACGTTTGTTAGTGTGTATATGTCCATGACTCTCTCTCACCCTGTCAAAGCTCACCCTTCCCCCTCCCCATATCCTCAAGTCCGTTCTCCAGTAGGTCTGCGTCTTTATTCCTGTCTTACCCCTAGGTTCTTCATGACATTTTTTTTCCCCTTAAATTCCATATATATGCGTTAGCATACGGTATTTGTCTTTTTCTTTCTGACTTACTTCACTCTGTATGACAGACTCTAGGTCTACCCACCTCATTACAAATAGCTCAATTTCGTTTCTTTTTATGGCTGAGTAATATTCCATTGTATATATGTGCCACATCTTCTTTATCCATTCATCCGATGATGGGCGCTTAGGTTGTTTCCATCTCCGGGCTATTGTAAATAGAGCTGCAATGAACATTTTGGTACATGACTCTTTTTGAATTTTGGTTTTCTCAGGGTATATGCCCAGTAGTGGGATTGCTGGGTCATATGGTAATTCTATTTGTAGTTTTTTAAGGAACCTCCATACTGTTCTCCATAGTGGCTGAACCAATTCACATTCCCACCAGCAGTGCAAGAGTGTTCCCTTTTCTCCACACCCTCTCCAGCATTTATTGTTTCTAGATTTTTTGATGATGGCCATTCTGACTGGTGTGAGATGATATCTCATTGTAGTTTTGATTTGCATTTCTCTAATGATTAATGATGTTGAGCATTCTTTCATGTGTTTGTTGGCATTCTGTATATCTTCTTTGGAGAAATGTCTATTTAGGTCTTCTGCCCATTTTTGGATTGGGTTGTTTGTTTTTTTGTTATTGAGCTGCATGAGCTGCTTGTAAATTTTGGAGATTAATCCTTTGTCAGTTGCTTCATTTGCAAATATTTTCTCCCATTGTGAGGGTTGTCTTTTGGTCTTGATTATGGTTTCCTTTGCTGTGCAAAAGCTTTGAAGTTTCATTAGGTCCCATTTGTTTATTTTTGTTTTTATTTCCATTACTCTAGGAGGTGGGTCAGAAAGGATCTTGCTGTGATTTATGTCATAGAGTGTTCTGCCTATGTTTTCCTCTAAGAGTTTGATAGTTTCTGGCCTTACATTTAGGTCTTTAATCCATTTTGAGCTTATTTTTGTGTATGGTGTTAGGGAGTGATCTAATCTCATACTTTTACATGTACCTGTCCAGTTTTCCCAGCACCATTTATTGAAGAGGCTGTCCTTTCTCCACTGTACATTCCTGCCACCTTTATCAAAGATAAGGTGTCCATATGTGCGTGGGTTTATCGCTGGGCTTTCTATCCTCTTCCATTGATCTATCTTTCTGTTTTTGTGCCAGTACCATACTGTCTTGATTACTGTAGCTTTGTAGTATAGTCTGAAGTCAGGGAGCCTGATTCCTCCAGCTCCTTTTCTCGTTCTCAAGATTGCTTTGGCTATTCGGGGTCTTTTGTGTTTCCATACAAATTGTGAAATTTTTTGTTCTAGTTCTGTGAAAAATGCCAGTGGTAGTTTGATAGGGATTGCATTGAATCTGTAGATTGCTTTGGGTAGTAGAGTCATTTTCACAATGTTGATTCTTCCCATCCAAGAACATGGTATATCTCTCCATCTATTTGTATCATCTTTAATTTCTTTCATCAGTGTCTTATAATTTTCTGCATACAGGTCTTTCGTCTCCTTAGGTAGGTTTATTCCTAGATATTTTATTCTTTTTGTTGCAATGGTAAATGGGAGTGTTTTCTTGATTTCACTTTCAGATTTTTCATCATTAGTATATAGGAATGCCAGAGATTTCTGTGCATTAACTTTGTATCCTGCTACTTTACCAAATTCATTGATTAGCTCTAGTAGTTTTCTGGTAGCATCTTTAGGATTCTCTATGTATAGTATCATGTCATCTGCAAACAGTGACAGCTTTACTTCTTCTTTTCCGATTTGGATTCCTTTTATTTCCTTTTCTTCTCTGATTGCTGTGGCTAAAACTTCCAAAACTATGTTGAATAAGAGTGGTGAGAGTGGGCAACCTTGTCTTGTTCCTGATCTTAGTGGAAATGCTTTCAGTTTTTCACCATTGAGGATGATGTTTGCTGTGGGCTTGTCATATATGGCCTTTATTATGTTGAGGAAAGTTCCCTCTATGCCTATTTTCTGCAGGGTTTTTAGCATAAATGGGTGTTGAATTTTGTCAAAAGCTTTCTCTGCATCTATTGAGATGATCATATGGTTTTTCTCCTTCAATTTGTTAATATGGTTTATCACATTGATAGATTTGCGTATATTGAAGAATCCTTGCATTCCTGGAATAAACCCCCCTTGATCATGGTGTATGATCCTTTTAATGTGCTGTTGGATTCTGTTTGCTAGTATTTTGTTGAGGATTTTTGCATCTATGTTCATCAGTGATATTGGCCTGTAGTTTTCTTTCTTTGTGACATCCTTGTCTGGTTTTGGTATCAAGGTGATGGTGGCCTCGTAGAAGGAATTTGGGAGTGTTCCTCCCTCTGCTATATTTTGGAAGAGTTTGAGAAGGATAGGTGTTAGCTCTTCTCTAAACGTTTGATAGAATTCACCTGTGAAGCCATCTGGTCCTGGGCTTTTGTTTGTTGGAAGATTTTTAATGACAGTTTCAATTTCAGTGCTTGTGATTGGTCTGTTCATATTTTCTATTTCTTCCTGATTCAGTCTTGGCAGGTTGTGCATTTCCAAGAATTTGTCCATTTCTTCCAGATTGTCCATTTTATTGGCATAGAGTTGCTTGTAGTAATCTCTTATGATTTTTTTTATTTCTGCAGTGTCAGTTGTTACTTCTCCTTTTTCATTTCTAATTCTATTGATTTGAGTCTTCTCCCTTTTTTTCTTGATGAGTCTGGCTAGTGGTTTATCTATTTTGTTTATCTTCTCAAAGAACCAGCTTTTAGTTTTATTGATCTTTGCTATCATTTCCTTCATTTCTTTTTCATTTATTTCTGATCTGATTTTTATGATTTCTTTCCTTCTGCTAGCTTTGGGGTTTTTTTGTTCTTCTTTCTCTAATTGCTTGAGGTGCAAGGTTAGGTTGTTTATTCGAGATGTTTCCTGCTTCTTAAGGTGGGCTTGTATTGCTATAAACTTCCCCCTTAGAACTGCTTTTGCTGCATCCCATAGGTTTTGGGTCGTTGTGTCTCCATTGTCATTTGTTTCTAGGTATTTTTTTATTTCCTCTTTGATTTCTTCAGTGATCACTTCATTATTAAGTAGTGTATTGTTTAGCTTCCATGTGTTTGTATTTTTTACAGATCTTTTCCTGTAATTGATATCTAGTCTCATGGCGTTGTGGTCAGAAAAGATACTTGATACAATTTCAATTTTCTTAAATTTACCAAGGCTTGATTTGTGACCCAAGATATGATCTATCCTGGAGAATGTTCCATGAGCACTTGAGAAAAATGTGTATTCTGTTGTTTTTGGATGGAGTGTCCTATAAATATCAATTAAGTCCATCTTGTTTAATGTATCATTTAAAGCTTGTGTTTCCTTATTTATTTTCATTTTGGATGATCTGTCCATGGGTGAAAGTGGGGTGTTAAAGTCCCCTACTATGAATGTGTTACTGTCAATCTCCCCTTTTATGGCTGTTAGTATTTGCCTTATGTATTGAGGTGCTCCTATGTTGGGTGCATAAATATTTACAATTGTTATATCTTCTTCTTGAATCGATCCCTTGATCATTATGTAGTGTCCTTCTTTGTCTCTTGTGATAGTCCTTATTTTAAAGTCTATTTTGTCTGATATGAGAATTGCTACTCCAGCTTTCTTTTGGTTTCCATTTGCATGGAATATCTTTTTCCATCCCCTTATTTTCAGTCTGTATGTGTCTCTAGGTCTGAAGTGGGTCTCTTGTAGACAGCATATATAAGGGTCTTGTTTTTGTATCCATTCAGCCAATCTGTGTCTTTTGGTGGGAGCATTTAGTCCATTTACATTTAAGGTAATTATCGATATGTATGTTCCTATTCCCATTTTCTATATTGTTTTGGGTTCGTTATTATAGGTCTTTTCCTTCTCTTGTGTTCCTTGTCTAGAGAAGTTCCTTTAGCATTTGCTGTAAAGCTGGTTTGGTGGTGCTAAACTCTCTCAGCTTTTGCTTGTCTGTAAAGGTTTTAATTTCTCCATCAAATCTGAATGAGATCCTTGCTGGGTAAAGTAGCCTTGGTTGCAGGTTTTTCTCCTTCATCACTTTCAGTATGTCCTGCCACTCCCTTCTGGCTTGTAGGGTTTCTGCTGAGAGATCAGCTGTTAACCTTATGGGGATTCCCTTGTGTGTTATTTGCTGTTTTTCCCTTGCTGCTTTTAATATGCTTTCTTTGTATTTAATTTTTGACAGTTTGATTAATATGTGTCTTGGCGTATTTCTCCTTGTATTTATCCTGTATGGGACTCTCTGTGCTTCCTGGACTTGATTAACTATTTCCTTTCCCATATTAGGGAAGTTTTCAACTATAATCTCTTCAAATATTTTCTCAGTCCCTTTCTTTTTCTCTTCTTCTTCTGGAACCCCTATAATTCGAATGTTGGTGCGTTTAATGTTGTCCCAGAGGTCTCTGAGACTGTCCTCAGTTCTTTTCATTCTTTTTTCTTTATTCTGCTCTGCAGTAGTTATTTCCACTATTTTATCTTCCAGGTCACTTATCCGTTCTTCTGCCTCAGTTATTCTGTTATTGATCCCATCTAGAGTACTTTTAATTTCATTTATTGCGTTGTTCATCATTGCTTGTTTCACCTTTATTTCTTCTAGGTCCTTGTTAACTGCTTCTTGCATTTTGTCCATTCTACTTCCAAGATTTCGGATCATCCTTACTATCATTATTCTGAATTCTTTTTCAGGTAGACTGCCTATTTCCTCTTCATTTGTTAGGTCTGGTGCATTTTTATCTTGCTCCTTCATCTGCTGTGTGTTTTTCTGTCTTCTCATTTTGCTTATCTTACTGTGTTTGGGGTCTCCTTTTTGCAGGCTGCACGTTCGTAGTTCCCGTTGTTTTTGATGTCTGTCTCCAGTGGCTAAGGTTGTTTCAGTGGGTTGTGTAGGCTTCCTGGTGGAGGGGACTAGTGCCTGTGTTGTGGTGGATGAGGCTGGATCTTGTCTCTCTAGTGGGCAGGTTCACGTCTGGTGGTGTGTTTTGGGGTGTCTGTGGCCTTATTATGATTTTAGGCAGCCTCTCTGCTAATGGGTGGGGTTGTGTTCCTGTTTTGCTAGTTGTTTGGCATAGGTTGTCTAGCACTGTGGCTTGCTGGTCGTTGAGTGAAGCTGGGTGCTGGTGTTAAGATGGAGGTCACTGGGAGATTTCCACCGTTTAATATTATGTGGAGCTGGGAGGTCTCTTTTGACCAGTGTCCTGAAGTTGGCTCTCCTACCTCAGAGGCAGAGCCCTGACTCCTGGCTGGAGCACCAAGAGCCTTTCATCCACACGGCTCAGAATAAAAGGGAGAAAAAGTAGAGAGAATTAGTAGATGTATGAGGAAAGAAAGAAGGAAAGGAGGAAAGGAAGGAAGGAAGAAAGAAGCAAAGAAGGAAAGAAAGGAGGGAGGGAGGGAGGAAGGAAGGAAGGAAGGAAGGAAGGAGGGAAAGAAGGAAAAAAGACAGAAAGAAAGAAGATACAGTAAAAATAAAATAAAGTATAATATATTTATTGAATTAAAAAATATTTAGAAAAAAAAAAAAAAAAGAGGGACGGATAGAACCTTAGGACAAATGTTGGAAGCAAAGCTATACAGAGAAAATCTTATACAGAAGCATACACATACACCTTCACAAAAAGAGGTAAAGGGGGAAAAATCATAAATCTTGCTCTCAGAGACCACCTCCTCAATTTGGGGTGATTCGTTGTCTAAAGGAGGGAAGGACGGAAAGAAAGAAAGAAAGAAAGAAGGAACGACGGTAAAGTATAATAAAGTTATTACAATTAAAATTATTGAGAAAAAAAAATTTTTTTTTTTAAAAACCATGGACGGATAGAGCCCTAGGACAAATGGTGGAAGCAAGAGTATACAGACAAGATCTCACACATAAGCATACACGTACACATTCACAAAAAGAGGAAAAGGGAAAAAAATCATAGATCTCGCTCCTAAATTCCACCTCTTCAATTTGGGATCATTTCTTGTCTATTCAGGTATTCCACAGATGCAGGGTATATCAAGTTGATTGTGGAGCTTTAATCCGCTGCTTCTGAGGCTGCTGGGGGAGATTTCCCTTTCTCCTCTTTGTTCTCACAGCTCACAGGAGCTCAGCTTTGGATTTGGCCCTGCCTCTGCGTGTAGGTCGCTGGAGGGCGTCTGTTTTTTGCTCAGACAGGAAAGGGTTAAAGGGGCCGCTAATTCGGGGGCTCAGGCTCACTCAGGCCGGGGGTGAGGGGGGGGAAGGAGGGGCACTGCGTGCGGGGCGGGCCTGCGGCGTCAGAGGCGGCGTGACGTTGCGGCAGAGGCCGGCGTGACGTTGCACCAGCCTGAGGCCCGCCGTGCGTTCTCCCGGGGAAGTTGTCCCTGGTTCCCGGGAACCTGGCAGTGGCGGGCTGCACAGGCTCCGCGGAAGAGGGGTGTGGAGGTTCCCGGGAACCTGGCAGGGGCGGGCTGCACAGGCCCCTTGGTGGCGGCAGCAGCAGCCCTAGCGTCTCCCGCCCGTCTCTGGGGTCCGCGCTTTTAGCCGCGGCTCGCGCCCGTCTCTGGGGTTCGCGCTTTTAGCCGCGGCTCGCGCCCATCTCTGGGGTTCGCGCTTTTAGCCGCGGCTCGCGCCCGTCTCTGGAGTTCCTTTAAGCAGCGCTCTTAAACCCCTCTCCTCGCGCACCAGGAAACAAAGAGGGAAGAAAAAGTCTCTTGCCTCTTCGGCAGGTGCAGGCTTTTCCCCGAACTCCCTCCCGGCTAGTCGTGGTGCACTAACCCCTTCAGGCTATGTTCAAGCCGCCAACCCCAGTCCTCTCCCTGCGCTCCGTCCAAAACCGAAACCCGAGCTTCAGCTCGCAGCCCCGCCCGCCCGGGCGGGTGAGCAGACAAGCCTCTCGGGCTGGTGAGTGCCGGTCGGCACCGATCCTCTGTGCGGGAATCTCCCCGCTTTGCCCTCCGCACCCGTCGCTGTGCACTATTCCTCGGTCCCGAAGCCCCCCCCTCCGCCTCCCGCAGTCTCCGCCCGCGGAGGGGCTTCCAAGTGTGTGGAAACTTTTCCTCCTTCACAGCTCCCTCCTACTGGCGCAGGTGCCGTCCTTATTCTTTTGTCTCTGTTTTTTCTTTTGCCCTACCCAGGTACGTGGGGAGTTTCTTGCCTTTTGGGACGTCTGAGGTCTTCTGCCAGCCTTCAGTAGGTGTTCTGTAGGAGTTGTTCCACGTGTAGATGTATTTCTGGTGTATCCGTGGGGAGGAAGGCGATCTCCGCGTCTTACTCTTCCACCATCTTCAAGGTCCCCCTCTGTGTTTTGTTTTTGAAATTAATTTTGATAATGGGATTTTGCGGATCTTCACTGCTGCGTTTAGGCCGTTGTACACATGCTTGATTTCCTTATGGAGACATATAAATCCATGGGTTTTAAGATTCTTAATTGTCAGGTATCTTCCCAGGCGTTGAATATGGGGTGTTGAGTCCATTTCGTTGAGCAAGGAGTAGGTCTTGTCTATTATATATTTGGCTTATGGAACGGTATCTGTGCTAATTTCAATCTCTGGTTTTATGCAGCACCCCAACTCGCCTTTCCCCATAAGCAAGCATAAGTTGGTTTTCTAAATTTGAAACCCTGTCCTGTTTTGTAATTCATTTCACGTGTAGCCAAGTTTACATTCCGTGTATTAGTGATATCTTATGATGTTTCTTTTTCTGTGTGACTTATTTCTCGTAGAATCATCGTACCTGAATCCACTCATTATGCCGCTACGGGCCTGATGACGTAGATTTCATTGCTGAGTGATATTCCATTGTACGTACGTACCACAATTTCTTTATCCATTTTTTGCTTTCTCGGATATTTAACTAGTACCGTAGACGAGGTTTTTGTAAACAGAGCCGTTCCAAACTTTGGGGTTGCTTTGTGTTTTTGATTTTAATTTCCCTAAGCTGTCGGACCATAAGTGGAAGTGCCATAGGCTCCGTTGCTTTGTTTTTTAGGCGTTTCAGGAAACACCATACACTTCTCCAGAGTGGCTGTTGGCAATTTACATCCCGCCCATCAGCATAACAAGGCTCCCTGTTCTCCATGACCTGTCCTGCCTTTCTGGATTTTAAACTTTTTTCAGATGGCCCTTTTGACCGGGGGGCAGTGAGACTTCATTGTAGTGCAGATTTCCTTTACACGCTTGCTTGGTTGTCCAAAAACGGCATATGCGTTTTTTCCTGAATATATTCAGGAAAAAACGCATACGCTCTTTTTGGCCAAGTGCATCATTGTCGACATTCTGCCTCGTTTCCTATGCTGTAAGTGCAATTCCAGTCTGCCCCCTGAAATAGTTTTCCTGAAATTCTGTCCCGCTTTCAAGTCCTCTTCGAAGACTTACTTCAGTACATTTTTGGATGATAGCTGTCATTCATAACTCTGCAGGTTTGTGAATTACGGTGTCCCAGAGCTCCTTTCTTCAACTCGCTTTCTTGTGAGCTGGCCGCAAAACTGCAGGATTGCTTCAGGGACTAATCTGTTTCCGGCAGGGCACGCTGAGCCTTTGGCAAATTCCTTTTCCTGGTGGTAAATGAGCGTTCCAATTGCCCGTGCAGACAACTACAGCTAGTCTCTCATTGGTTCTCCCTATTCCTGTTCATCTTGCGCAGAAATTGCAAACTGTGCCAAACAGGAGGTTAAAGGCACTGACTCTCCAAGTGGGGATAGTGTTAGTAAAGCGTCTGGAATGGTGAACCCGAGTACCAGGGAACGAAAACTGAGATGCATTTGAAAACGTTTCCCAATCACACGGTGGACCATACTCTGGGTTTCCCACGCATGTTTTACCTGAAGGAAGAATCCCTTAAACATGGAGATTTGGGACCCATGGAATGGATACCATGCAGGGTGATTTCAAAGGGTCTGCGTTTGCTCACCGAACCTCACCAATGCTATCAGCCCGAAGTGTCCAGCCTTATGTCTCACCCAGCTCTGGGTGTAGATGTGGTAAATCCAGGTTGCATCACAAGCCCTGAATGAATTATTTAAGAATTGCTTTCTATTTCACTGTCATTGTGTTTTGTTTTTGAAATTTATTTTGATAATGGGATTTATCGGATTTTCACTGCTGCGTTTAGGCCGCTGTACACTCGCTTGATTCCCTTATGGAGACATATAAATCCATGGCTTTTAAGATTCTTACTTGTCAGGTATCTTGCAAGGCGTTGAATATGGGGTGTTGAGTCCATTTCGTTAAGCAAGGAGTAGGTCTTGTCTATTATATATTTGGCTTATGGAACGGTACCTGTGCTAATTTCAATCTCTGGTTTTATGCAGCATCCCAACTCACCTTTCCCCATAAGCAAGCATAAGTTGGTTTTCTCAATTTGAGACCCTGTTCTGTTTTGTAATTCAGTTCATGTGTAGCCAAGTTTACATTCCGTGTATTAGTGATATCTTATGATGTTTCTTTTTCTGTGTGACTTATTTCTCGTAGAATCATCGTACCTGAATCCACTCATTATGCCGCTACGGGCCTGATGACGTAGATTTCATTGCTGAGTGATATTCCATTGTACGTGCGTACCACAACGGCTTTATACAGTTTTTGCTTTCTCGGATATTTAACTTGTATCGTAGAAGAGGTTCTTGTAAACAGAGCCGTCCCAAACTTTGGGGTGGCTGTGTTTTTGATTTTAATTTCCCTAAGCTATAGGACCATAAGTGGAAGTGCCATAGGCTGTGTTGCTTTGTTTCCTACGTGTTTCAGGAAACACCATAAACTTCTCCAGAGTGGCTGTTGGCAATTTACATCACGCCCATCAGCATAACAAGGCTCCCTGTTCTCCATGACCTGTCGTGCCTTTCTGGATTTTACACATTTTTCAGATGGCTCTTTTGACCGGGGGGCAGTGAGACTTCATTGTAGTGCAGATTTCCTTTAAACACTTGCTTCGTTGGCAAAAAAGTGCGTATGCGTTTTTATCTGAATATATTCAGGAAAAACCGCATACGCCCTTTTTGGCCAAGTGCATCATTGTCGACATTCTGCCTCTTTTCGTATGCTTTAAGTGCAATTCCTGTCTACCCCTTGAAATCGTTTTCCTGAAATTCTGCCCCGCTTTCATGTCCTCTTCGAAGACTTACTTCAATACACTTTTGGATGATAGCTGTCATTCATAACTCTGCAGGTTTGTGAATTGCAGTGCCCCTGAGCTCCTTTCTTCAACTCTCTTTCTTGTGAGCTGGCCGCAAAACCGCAGGATTGCTTCAGGCCATAATCTCTTTCCGGGGGGGAACGCTGAGCCTTTGTTTAATTCCTCTTCCTGGTCGGAAATGAGCGTTCCATTTGCCCGTGCAGGCACCTACAGCTAGTCTCTCATTGGTTCTCCCTATTCGTGTACATCTTGTGCAGAAATTGCAAACTGTGCCAAACAGGAGGTTAATGGCACTGACTCTCCAAGTGGGGAGAGTGTTAGTAAAGCGTCTGGAATGATGAACCCGAGTACCAGGGGACGAAAACTGAGATGCATTTGAAAACGTTTCCCGGTCACACAGTGCACTGTACTGTGGGTTTCCCATGCATGTTTTAGCTGAAGGAAGAATCCCTTAAACCTGGAGAGTTGGGACCCATGGAATGGGTACCATGCAGTATGACTTCAAAGGGTCTGCGTTTGCTCACCGAACCTCACCAATGCTATCAGCCCGAAGTGTCCAGCCTTATGTCTCACCCAGCTCTGGGTGTATTTGTGGTAAATCCAGGTTGCATCACAAGCCCTGAATGAATTATTTAAGAATTGCTCTCTATTTCACTGTCATTGTGTTTTGTTTTTAAAATTCATTTTGATAATGGGATTTATCGGATGTTCACTGCTGCGTTTAGGCCGCTGTACACATGCTTGATTTCCTTATGGAGACATATAAATCCATGGGTTTTAAGATTCTTACTTGTCAGGTATATTCCCATGCGTTGAATATGGGGTGTTGAGTCCATTTCATTGAGCAAGGAGTAGGTCTTGTCTATTATATATTTGGCTTATGGAATGGTATCTGTGCTAATTTCAATCTCTGCTTTTATTCAGCACCCCAACTCACCTTTCCCCATAAGCAAGCATAAGTTGGTTTTTTAAATTTGAGACCCTGTTCTGTTTTGTAATTCAGTTCATGTGTGGTCAAGTTGACATTCCGTGTATTAGTGATATCTTATGATGTTTCTTTTTCTGTGTGACTTATTACTCGTAGAATCATCGTACCTGAATCCACTCATTATGCCGCTACGGGCCTGATGACGTAGGTTTCATTGCTGAGTGATATTCCATTGTACGTGCGTACCACAACATCTTTAACCATTTTTCACATTCTGGGATATTTAACTTGTACCGTAGACGACGTTCTTGTAAACAGAGCTGTCCCAAACTTTGGGGTGGCTGTGTGTTTTTGATTTTAATTTCCCTAAGCTATAGGACCATAAGTGGAAGTGACATAGGCTCTGTTGCTTTGTTTCCTACGTGTTTCAGGAAACCCCATACACTTCTCCAGAGTGGCTGTTTGCAATTTACATCCCCCCCCATCAGCATAACAAGTCTCCCTGTTCTCCATGACCTGTCCTGCCTTTCTGGATTTTACACTTTTTCAGATGCCCCTTTTGACCGGGGGGCAGTGAGACTTCATTGTAGTGCAGATTTCATTTACCTGCTTGCTTGCTTGGCCAAAAATGGCGTATGCGTTTTTTCCTGAATATATTCAGGAAAAAACGCATACGCACTTTTTGGCCAGTGCATCATTGTCGACATTCTGCCTCTATTCCTATGCTTTAAGTGCAATTCCAGTCTACCCCCTGAAATCGTTTTCCTGAAATTCTGCCCCGCTTTCAAGTCCTCTTCGAAGACTTACTTCAATACATTTTTGGACGATAGCTGTCATTCATAACTCTGCAGGTTTGTGAATTACAGTGCCCCTGAGCTCGTTTCCTCAACTCGCTTTCTTGTGAGCTGGCCGTAAAACCGCAGGATTGCTGCAGGCCCTAATCTGTTTCCGTCAGGGCTCACTGAGCCTTTGGTGAATTCCTCTTCCTGGTGGGAAATGAGCGTTCCATTTGCCCGTGCAGACACCTACAGCTAGTCTCTCATTGTTTCTCCCTATTCCTGTTAATCTTGCGTAGAAATTGCAAACTGTGCCAAACAGGAGGTTAAAGGCACTGACTCTCCAAGTGGGGAGAATGTTAGTAAAGTGTCTGGAATGGTGAACCCGAGTACCAGGGTTCGAAAACTGAGATGCATTTGAAAACGTTTCCCGGTCACACAGTGCACTGTACTGTGGGTTTCTCATGCACGTTTTAGCTGAAGGAAGAATCCCTTAAACCTGGAGAGTTGGGACCCATGGAATGGGTACCATGCAGTATGACTTCAAAGGGTCTGCGTTTGCTCACCGAACCTCACCAATGCTATCAGCCTGAAGTGTCCAGCCTTATGTCTCACCCAGCTCTGGGTGTAGATGTGGTAAATCCAGGTTGCATCACAAGCCCTGAATGAATTATTTAAGAATTGCTCTCTATTTCACTGTCATTGTGTTTTGTCTTTGAAATTTATTTTGATAATGGGATTTATCGGATTTTCACTGCTGCATTTAGGCCGTTGTACACACGCTTGATTTCATTATGGAGACATATAAATCCATGGGTTTTAAGATTCTTACTTGTCAGGAATCTTGCAAGGCGTTGAATATGGGGAGTTGAGTCCATTTCGTTGAGCAAGGAGTAGGTCTTGTCTATTATATATTTGGCTTATGGAACGGTATCTGTGCTAATTTCAATCTCTGGTTTTATGCAGCACCCCAACTCACCTTTCCCCATTGGCAAGCATAAGTTGGTTTTCTAAATTTGAGACCCTGTTCTGTTTTGTAATTCAGTTTATGTGTAGCCAAGTTTACATTCCGTGTATTACTTATATATTATGATGTTTCTATTTCTGTGTGACGTATTTCTCGTAGAATCATCATACCTGAATCCACTCATTATGCCGCTATGGGCCTGAAGACGTAGATTTCTTTGCTGAGTTATATTCCATTGTACGTGCGTACCAGAACTTCTTTATCCATTTTTTCCTTTCTCGGATATTTAACTTGTACCGTAGACAAGGTTCTTGTAAACAGAGCCATCCCAAACTTTGGGGTGGTTGTGTGTTTTTGATTTGAATTTCCCTAAGCTATAGGACCATAAGTGGAAGTGCCATAGGCTGTGTTGCTTTGTTTCCTACGTGTTTCAGGATACACCATACATTTCTCCAGAGTGGCTGTCGGCAATTTACATCCCGCCCATCAGCATAACAAGGCTCCCTGTTCTCCATGACCTGTCCTGTCTTTCTGGATTTTACACTTTTTTCAGATGGCCCTTTTGACCGGGGGGCAGTGAGACTTCATTGTAGTGCAGATTTCCTTTACACGCTTGCTTGGTTGGCCAAAAAGTGCGTATGCGTTTTTTCCTGAATATATTCAGGAAAAAACGCATACGCCCTTTTTGGCCAAGTGCATCATTGTCGACATTCTGCCTCTTTTCCTATGCTTTAATTGCAATTCCAGTCTACCCCCTGAAATCGTTTTCCTGAAATTCTGCCCCGCTTTCAAGTCCTCTTTGAAGACTTACTTCAGTACAGTTTTGGACGATAGCTGTCATTCATAACTCTGCAGGTTTGTGAATTACAGTGCCCCTGAGCTCCTTTCTTCAACACGTTTTCTTGTGAGCTGGCCGCAACACCGCAGGATTGCTTCAGGCCATAATCTGTTTCCGGCCGGGCATGCTGAGCCTTTGGTTAATTCCTCTTCCTGGTGGGAAATGAGCGTTCAATTTGCCCGTGCAGACACCAACAGCTAGTCTCTCATTGGTTCTCCCTATGCCTGTTCATCTTGCACAGAAATTGAAAACTGTGCCAAACAGGAGGTTAAAGGCACTGACTCTCCAAGTGGGGAGGGTGTTAGTAAAGCGTCTGGAATGGTGAACCCGAGTACCAGGGGACGAAAACTGAGATGCATTTGAAAACGTTTCCCAATCACACGGCGGACGATAGTCTGGGTTTCCAATGCATGTTTTAGCTGAAGGAAGAATCCCTTAAACCTGGAGAGTTGGGACCCATGGAATGGGTACCATGCAGTATGACTTCAAAGGGTCTGCGTTTGCTCATCGAACCTCACCAATGCTATCAGCCCGAAGTGCCCAGCCGTATGTCTCACCCAGCTCTGGGTGTAGATGTGGTAAATCCAGGTTGCATCACAAGCCCTGAATGAATTATTTAAGAATTGCTCTCTATTTCACTGTCATTGTGTTTTGTTTTTGAAATTTATTTTGATAATGGGATTTATCGGATTTTCACTGCTGCATTTAGGCCGCTGTACACACGCTTGATTTCCTTATGGAGACATATAAATCCATGGGTTTTAAGATTCTTAATTGTCAGGTATATTCCCATGCTTTGAATATGGGGTGTTGAGTCCATTTCGTTGAGCAAGGAGTAGGTATTGTCTATTATATATTTGGCTTATGGAATGGTATCTGTGCTAATTTCAATCTCTGCTTTTATTCAGCACCCCAACTCACCTTTCCCCATAAGCAAGCATAAGTTGGTTTTTTAAATTTGAGACCCTGTTCTGTTTTGTAATTCAGTTCATGTGTGGCCAAGTTTACATTCCGTGTATTAGTGATATCTTATGATGTTTCTTTTTCTGTGTGACTTATTACTCGTAGAATCATCGTACCTGAATCCACTCATTATGCCACTATGGGCCTGATGACGTAGGTTTCATTGCTGAGTGATATTCCATTGTACGTGCGTACCACAACTTCTTTATCCATTTTTTGCTTTTCGGATATTTAACTTGTACCGTAGACGAGGTTCTTGTAAACAGAGCCATCCCAAATTTTGGGGTGGCTGTGTGTTTTTGATTTTAATTTCTCTATGCTGTAGGACCATAAGTGGAAGTGCCATAGGCTGTGTTGCTTTGTTTCCTACGTGTTTCAGGAAACACCATACACTTCTCCAGAGTGGCTGTTGGCAATTTACATCCCGCCCATCAGCATAACAAGGCTCCCTGTTCTCCATGACCTGTCGTGCCTTTCTGGAATTTACACATTTTTCAGATGGCCCTTTTGACCGGGGGGCAGTGAGACTTCATTGTAGTACACATTTCCTTTACACGGTTGCTTGGTTGGCCAAAAAGTGCGTATGCGTTTTTTCCTGAATATATTCAGGAAAAAACGCATACGCCCTTTTTGGCCAAGTGCATCATTGTCGACATTCTGCCTCTAATCTTATTCTTTAAGTGCAATTCCAGTCTACCCCCTGAAATCGTTTTCCTGAAATTCTGCCCCGATTTCAAGTCCTCTTCGAAGACTTACTTCAAAACATTTTTGGACGATAGCTGTCATTCATTACTCTGCAGGTTTGTGAATTACAGTGCCCCTGAGCTCCTTTCTTCAACTCGCTTTCTTGTGAGCTGGCCACAAACCCGCAGGATTGCTTCAGGCCCTAATATGGTTCCGGCATGGCATGCTGAGCCTTTGGTTAATTCCTCTTCCTGGTGGGAAATGAGCGTTAAATTTCCATGTTCAGACACCTTCACATGAGTCGTCATGGTGCCCCTTTGCCCCGGTTATCTCTATGGAGGTTGGATTTGGAAGGCCTCCTCACTCAAGATCAGTGTGCCCACGGAGCCAACCCTGCAACTTCAGGGCATGGTTGGGGGTTAGGATCACCACGAGGGTTCCTTTTTCCTTAGGAGGGAGGTGGCCTTTTGGGCTGCTGATTTCCAGGTTATCAGATACTGCCAGTATCTTGGCCAGATGTGGTGGTGGGCCAATCCCCTTGGTGACCGTAGTTTATCCTACCTGGATCGCATTCTTGCATTGTTCCATTTCAAGTGGTCCCAGGTTTTGCACTAATACTCCAATGGCGATTCACCGTTCACCAGGAATGTAAAGGTCAAAGGGTTTAGCTAAATTAGGGAGTTCCAGGGCAAGGGTCTGAATTGACTGCTCTTTCCATTCTTGAAAGGCCACTTCTGCATTCTATTCAAAAGGATCATCACCTTTTCCTTTCAGTGTTTCATATAGAGGCCGAGCTAGTAGACTGTAGTTAGGGATCCAGAAGCAGCAAACCCTGGCCTCCCCAGGAACCCCTAAGCTGTCTTCTAGTTTTAGAAATGGGTAAGGCTGTAAATTGTTTCTTCCCTTTCCTGGGATGGGCTTCTCCGACCTTCTGTGAGAATGAAGCCCAGGCAGGTCACCGTAGTCTGTGATATTTGAGCTTTTTCTTGGACAACTTGTATCCTTTATTGGCTTCGTAGTTCAGAGGTCTCCTTAGTAGGGCTGGCGATCAGAATGTCGTCTGCATATTGAAGGAGTGTTTCCTTTTCCAGAGGTAGAACTTTTAGGTCTTTAGCTGAGCTTTCCCCAAAGATGGTGTGGGAATTTTTGAACCCTTGGGGCAACACGGCCCGGAAGTATTGTTTTAGCTGTATGTTGAGTCCTGCCACTCACAAGCCAAAATTTCTTGTGACTCTGGGACTAATAGAATACAAAAGAAGGCATCATTGAAGACTAATACAGAATACCATGTCCTGGTGGTTGGTAGAATGACCAGCAGGGTGTAGGATTTAGGAACTACTGGAGGTATATCCTCGGTGGCTTCACTGACTGTCCTGACATCCTTTACCAGGACTCCAGCAGCCCATGGGGCTCTCGAGGTCAGGCCAATCCCAGGATATGGAGCTCACCTGGGCAGGTACCCCACCCCAGCCCACGGGGCTCTCGTGTTCAGGACCCTCCCAGGATATGGTGTTCCCTGGGCAGGTCCCCCTGCAGCCCATGGGGCTCTCGTGGTCAGGCCCCTCCCAGGATACAGAGCTACCCTTGCAGGTACCATGGCAGGGCTGGGAACACAGGAACCGTGCATATCGCCCTCATTGCAGAGCACTCCCATCTCACCTGTCACTCAGATCTGACACAGAGCACCTCAGAGCAGGACTTGAACTAACAAACAGCAGCTCCGACAGGTCTGTGACCCTGGGCATCACTCTGTGTGGCCTCCCTCCACCTGGTCTTCCAGAGACTTCCACTGCACCCGGGGCACCAGGCCTCTGTCTCCACCCACCAGCCACCCCTCCTCTCCCTGACTCCTGGGTTCCTCTCATTAGGAGAGGGTTTTCTTGAAGTTGTCTCCCACTCATGGGCCAGATAATATAATTAGAAAACAAGCCAGAGCTGCAGCCCCTTGTCTATCCTGACTCTCAGGAGCCCACACCTGTTCCTTGGACCTGGCCGATTCAGCAAGTTCCAGTTTCTGCAACTGTGAGCCCCTGAGGGGTGATTATTGGCTGGCCTGGGAAGCCTGACCGTGCCGGCCAGCCCTCCCCAGGTGTGCCTGGGTTCAGATCAATATAAACACCGCTCCAGGCAGCAAGAGCCCCTGCAGCTGTGCCTGACGCCATTTTCTCTGCCCTGTCAGCAGTCTTGGGGCTGGACTGGTGGGAGGGAGTGAGAGGCCACGGCTTTGTGGGTGGCCCAGTGTGAGTGGGGCTCTGCTGGACTTTCTGCAGCAGTTGCCAAGATGCCACCTGCTAAAGAAGAGGATGTGTCACCCATACCTGCCGCTGGAATTTCTCCCTGGGCAGAGGTGAGTGAGGAAGAAAGCAGTGGGGGCCGGGACAGCAGGGGTATCTCAGGCAGGGAAATGGAAAGCTTCCAGAAGAGCACCCAGGACCAGGACCATCCTGGCTGGCCTGCAGGCACCAAGTCGGCTGGCATGCTGTCGCTCATGTGGCTCCATGGCCCTTCCTCTAGGCTTTCAAGTCCTTGTACATATTCAGGTGTTTTACCTGGGAAGGGTGGGAACATTTCAGCAGCAGCTGGCCTGGGGCTCAGCCCACGTTTACTCACAGATGCCTCGGCACGGTCCCCCAGCTTTGCAATGAGGACGCTTGTTGCGTGGGGCCTGCTGGCTGAATGGGAGATGATTCCCCACCACCGACCAACTTCAGAATTGTTTACAACTGGAGCAAGTGCCCTGATACGGTTTTCCTCTGTGTAGCTGGTGGGTTCTGTTTTTTTTTCTTTTTTGGTTCAAGGTAGATTTTATTCCTCTTTTTTGTATTTACAGATATAAGCATGGAAATAATTTATTCATATAAATACATGTATGTGAAGGGAAGAATATTTTTTCTGTTTTACTTTTTGTAATTTGAATTTTATTTTATTTTTTTATACAGCAGGTTCTTTTTTGTTATCTCTTTTATACATATAAATGTATACATGCCAATCCCAATCTCTCAACTCCTCCCACCACCACCCCCCAACAGCTTTCCCCCCTTGGTGTCCATACGTTTGTTGTCTACATCTGTTGCTCTATTTCTGCCTTGCAAAACGGTTCATCTGTACAATTTGTCTAGGTTCCACATATAGCCATTAATAGACAAGATTTCTTTTTCTCTTTCTGACTTACTTCACTCTGTATGACAGTCTCTAGATCCATCAACGTCTCTACAAATGACCCAATTTCATTCCTTTTTATGGCTTAGTAATATTCCATTTTATATATGTACCACTTCTTTATGCATTCGTCTGTCTGTGGGCATTTAGGTTGCTTCCATTACCTGGATATTGTAAATAGTGATGCAATGAACATTGCGGTGAATGTCTCTTTTTGATTTATGGTTTTGTCTGGGTATATGCCCAGTAGTGGGACTGCTGTATCATATGGTAATTCTATTCTTAGTTTTATAAGAAACTCCATAACTTTCTCCACAGTGACTGTATCAATTTCATTCCCAACAATAGCGGAAGAGGGTTCCTTATCTCCACACCCTTTCCAGCATTTGTTGTTTGTAGATTTTCTGATGATGCCCATTCTAACAGGTGTGAGGTGATACACCATGGATGAGTCTATTTCGTTGAGCAAAGAGTAGGTCTTGTCTATTACATATTTGGCTTATGGAACGGTATGTGTGCTAATTTCAATCTCTGGTTTTATACAGCACCGCAACTCAACTTTCCCCTTAAGCAAGCATAAGTTTTTATCTAAATGTGAGACTCTGTTCGGTTTTGGAATTCAGTTTATGTGTAGCCAAGTTTACACTCTCTCTATTAGTGATATCTTATGATAATTACCTTTCTCTGTGTGACATATTTCTCTTAGAATCATCATACTTAAATCCACTCAATTTGCTGCTACAGGCCTGATGACATTGATTTCATTGCTGAGTGATATTCCATTGTACGTAAGTAGCACAACTCCTTTATCCATATTTTTCTTTCTGGGATATTTAATTTGTACTGGACTCAAGGTTCTTGTAAACACAGCAGCCCTAACTTTGGTGTTGGCTGTGTCTTGTTGATTTTAATTTTCCTAAGCTATAGGGCCAAAAGTGGAAGTGCCCTAGGGTCTGTAGCTTTGTTTTTCAGATGTTTCAGGATACACCATAAACATCTCCAGAGTGTCTGTTGGCAATTTACATCCCGCCCATCAGCATAACAAGGCTCCCTGTTCTCCATGGCCTGTCCTGTGTTTCTGGTTTTTACACTTTTTTCAGATGGCCCTTTTGACGAATGGGAAATGAGACTTCATTGTAGTGCGGATTTCCATTGCTCGAGTGCTTGGTTGGCCAAAAAGGGCATATGTGTTTTTTCCTGAATATATTCAGGAAAAAATGTTTACGCACTTTTGTCCAAGTGCATCACTGTCAAAGATCTGCCGCTTTTCACATGCTTTAAACGCAATTCCAATCTACCTCCTGAAATATGATTCCTGCAATTCTGCCTCGTTTTGAAGTCCTCTTTGCAGACTTACTTCAGTATATTTTTGCCAATAGCTGTCATTTATAACTCTGCAGGTTTGTGAATTACAGTGCCTGTGATTTCCTTTCTTAACTCGTTTCCTTGAAAGCTGGCCACAGAACCGCAGGTTTGCTTTAGGCCATAATCAGGGTCTGGCACGGCACTCTGAGCCTTTGGTTAATTCCTCTTCCTGGTGGGAAATTAGAGTTAAATGTGCCCCTCCGGACACCTGCCTCACTCCCAGCCCCTTGGTGATGTGTGTCCTGTGGTTTGAGGCCACATGTGCTGGGTTCCTCACCTTTGGCTGATGTGGCCCCACTGGTGTGAGGACACTCCTGCCTGGTTCCCATCCCCTTGGTGATGTGGGCCATCCGCTGAGAGTCTGATCCTGGTTGGGTTCCTCACACTTCTGTGAGGTGGGCCCTCTTCTCTGACGTCACTCCTGCCTGGCTGGCACACCCCGCCTTGGCGAAGTCGGCCCTCTGGTGGGATTTGGTGCCTGCTGGGGGTCTCCTGCCCTCGGTAATGAGGGCCCTCTGGCGTCAGGCCCTAATTCCTGGGCTCCCAATATTTTCTGATATGTGCCCTGTGGTTCGAGTACACTCGTGCCAGGTTCCCAACCCCATGGGAATGTGGGCCTTCTGCTCTGAGGTCCCAACCGTGGGTTGCTCAGTTTCATGATGAGGGCCCTCTGCTGTGAGTTCTCTCCGGCCTGGATCCCATAGCCTCGCTGCTCCTGGCCACCTGCTGGGAGGTTCCAACTGCGGGATTCCTCACCTTTTTTCTTCTATGGACCCTCTGTTTTGAGACTCCTCCTGCCTGCCTCACTCCCAGTCCCTTGGTGATGTGTGTCCTCTGGTGTGAGGCCACGTGTGCTGGGTCCCTCGCCTTTGGATGATGTGGCCACACTGGTGTGAGGACACTCCTGCCTGCTTCCTATCCCCTTGATGATGTGGGCCCTCTGGTGAGAGTCTCATCCTGGCTGGGTTCCTCACCCTTCTGTGAGGTGGGCCCTCTGCTGTGAGGTCACTCCTGCCTGGCTGGCACACCCCGCCTTGGCGAAGTCGGCCCTCTTGTGGCACTTGGAGCCTGCTGGGAGCCTCCTCCCCTCGGTGATGGGGGCCCTCTAGCGTCAGGCCCTAACTGCTGGGTACCCACATTTTCTGATACGTGCTAAGTGGTGCGAGGACACTCCTGCGAGGTTCCCATCCCCATGGGCATGTGGGCCTTCTGCTCTAAGGTCCCAACACCTGTGTTGTTCACCGTTTCATGATGTTGTCTCTCTGGTGTTAGTTCACTCAGGCCTAGATCCCATAGACTCTGTGCTCTGAGCCGACTGCTGGGAGGTTCCTACTGCTGGATTCCTTACCTTTTTTATTCTTTGGGTCCTGTGTTTTTATGCTCCTACTTCCTGACTCACTCCCAGCCCCTTTGTGATGTAGGTCCTCTGGTTTAAGGCCACATGTACCGGTTTCCTCACCTTTATTGATGTGGCCCCACTGGTGTGAGGACACTCCTGCCTGGTTCCCATCCCCTTGGTGATTGGGGCCCTCTTGTGAGAGTCTGATCCTGTCTGGATTCCTCACACTTCTGGGAGGTGGGCCCTCTGCTGTGAGGTCACTCCTGCCTGGCTGGCACACGTCACGTTGGCGATGTGGGCCCTCAGTTGGGAGTTGGTGCCTGCTGGGAGTCTCCTCCCCTCGGTAATGAGGGCCCTCTGGCGTCAGGCCCTAACTCATGGGCTCCCAAAATTTTCTGATGTGCGCCCTGTCGTGTGAGTACACTCCAGCCAGGGTCCCTTCCCTAGGGGATGTGGGCTTTCTGCTCTGTGGTCCCAACGGCTGGGTTGCTCACAGTGTCAGAATGTGGGCCCTCTGTTTTGAGTTCAGTCAGGCCTGGATCCCATAGCCTCGCTGCTCCTGGCCGCCTGCTGGGAGGTTCCAACTGCGGGATTCCTCACCTTTTTTATGCAATGGGCCCTCTGTTTTGAGGCTCCTCCTGCCTGCCTCACTCCCAGCCCCTTGGTGATGTGTGTCCTGTAGTTTGAGGCCACGTGTGCTGGGTCCGTCACATTTCGGTGATGTGGCCCCACTGGTGTGAGGACACTCCTGCCTGGTTTCCATTCCCTTGGTGATGTGGGCCCTCTGGTGAGAGTCTGATCCTCTTTGGGTTCCTCACACTTTTGTGTGGTTGGCCCTCTGCTCTGAGGTCACTCCTGCCTGGCTGGCACACCCCGCATTGGCGACGTCGGCCCTCTGGTAGCAGTTGGAGCTTGCTGGGAGCCTCCTCTCCTCAGTGATGAGGGCCCTCTGGCGTCCGGCCCTAACTGCTGGGCTCCCCACATTTTCTGTTGTGTGCCCACTGGTGCGATGACACTCCTGCTTGGTTCCCTTCCCCATGGGGATGTGGGCCTTGTGCTCTGAGGTCACAACGGCTGGGTTGCTTACAGTATCACGATGAGGGCCCTCTGTTGTGAGTTCATCACTGCCTGGATCCCATAGCCTCGGTGCTCTGGGCCGCCTGCTGGGATGTTCCAACTGCTGGATTCCTCACCTTTTTATACAATGGGCCATGTGTTTTGAGGTTAATCCTGCCTGCCTCGCTCTGAGACCCATGGTGATGTGGGTCTTCTGGTTTGAGGCCACATGTGCTGGGTACCTCAACTTTCGATGATGTGGCCCCACGGGTGTGAGGACACTCGTGCCTGATTCCCAGCCCCTTGCTTATGTGGGCACTCTGGTGAGAGTCTGATCATGACTGGGTTCCTTACCCTTCTGTGAGGTGGGCGCTCTGATGTGAGGTCACTCCTGCCTGGATGGCTCACGTCGCCTTGGCGACGTAGGCCCTCTGTTGGCCACTGAAGCATGCTGGGAGCCTCCTACCCTCTTTAATGAGGGCCCTGGAAGAAACGCATATGCCCTTTTTGACCAAGTGCATCATTGTCGAAGTTCTGCCTCTTCTCCTATACTTTCAGAGGACTTCCCATCTACCTCCTGAAATCGTATTCCTGGAATTCTGCCCCGCGTTCAAGTCCTCTTTGCAGCCTTACTTCAATATATTTTTGGACGATAGCTGTCATTTATAACTCTGCAGGTTTGTGAATTACAGTGCCCCTGAGCTCCATTCTTCAACTCGCTTTCTTGTGAGCTGGCCGCAAAACCGCAGGATTGCTTCAGGCCCTAATCTGGTTCCGGCACGGCATGTTGAGCCTTTGGCTAATTCCTCTTCCTGATGGGAAATGAGCATTAAATTTGCTCGTGCAGACACCTACAGCTAATCTCTCATTGGTTCTCCCTATTCCTGTTCATCTTGCTCAGAAATTCCAAACTGTGCCAAACAGGAGGTTAAAGGCACTGACTCTCCAATTGGGGAAAGAGTTAGTAAAGCGTCTGGAATGGTAAAACCGAGTATGAGGGGAAGAAAACTGAGATGCATTTAAAAAGGTTTCCCGGTCACACGGTGGACCATATTCTGGGTTTCCCATGCGTGTTTTACCTGAAGGAAGAATCCCTTAAACCTGGAGAGGTGGGACCCATGCAATGGGTACCATGCAGTATGACTTCAAATGGCCTGCATTTTCTCACCGAACCTCACCAATGCTATCAGCCCAAAGTGTCGAACCTTATGTCTCACTCAGCTCTAGGTGTAGATGTGGTAAATCCAGGTTGCATCACAAGCCCTGAATGAATTATTTAAGAATTGCTCTCTATTTCACTGTCATTGTGTTTGTTTTTGTAGTTTATTTTGATAATGGGATTTATCGGATTTTCTCTGCTGCCTTCATGCAGCTGTACACACACTTGATTCTCTTACGGAGACATATAAATCCATGGGTTTGAAGATTCTTACTAGTCATGTGTAATCCTAGGAGTTGAATATGGTGTGTTTAGTCCATTTCGTTGAGCAAGGTGTAAGTCTTGACTATTACATATTTGGCTTATGGAAAGGTATGTGTGCTAATTTCTATCTCTGGTTTTATGCAGCATCCCACCTCACCTTTCCCCATAAGCAAGCATAAGTTGGTGTTCTAAATTTGAGACCCTGTTCTGTTTTGTAATTCAGTTCATGTGTAGCCAAGTTTACATTCCGTATATTAGTGATATCTTATGATGTTTCATTTTCTGTGTGACTTATTTCACTTAGAATCATCGTACCTGGATCCACTCAATATGCCGCGACGGGCCTGATGACATAGATTTCATTGGTGAGTGATATTCCATTGTACGTGCGTACCACAACTTCTTTAACCATTTTTCACATTCTGGGATATTTAACTTGTACCGTAGACGACGTTCTTGTCAACAGAGCTGTCCCAAACTTTGGGGTGGCTGTGTGTTTTTGATTTTAATTTCCCTAAGCTATAGGACCATAAGTGGAAGTGACATAGGCTCTGTTGCTTTGTTTCCTACGTGTTTCAGGAAACCCCATACACTTCTCCAGAGTGGCTGTTTGCAATTTACATCCCCCCCATCAGCATAACAAGTCTCCCTGTTCTCCATGACCTGTCCTGCCTTTCTGGATTTTACACTTTTTCAGATGCCCCTTTTGACCGGGGGGCAGTGAGACTTCATTGTAGTGCAGATTTCATTTACCTGCTTGCTTGCTTGGCCAAAATTGGCGTATGCGTTTTTTCCTGAATATATTCAGGAAAAAACGCATACGCACTTTTTGGCCAGTGCATCATTGTCGACATTCTGCCTCTATTCCTATGCTTTAAGTGCAATTCCAGTCTACCCCCTGAAATCGTTTTCCTGAAATTCTGCCCCGCTTTCAAGTCCTCTTCGAAGACTTACTTCAATACATTTTTGGACGATAGCTGTCATTCATAACTCTGCAGATTTGTGAATTACAGTGCCCCTGAGCTCGTTTCCTCAACTCGCTTTCTTGTGACCTGGCCGCAAAACCGCAGGATTGCTGCAGGCCCTAATATGTTTCCGTCAGGGCACACTGAGCCTTTGGTGAATTCCTCTTCCTGGTGGGAAATGAGCGTTCCATTTGCCCGTGCAGACACCTACAGCTAGTCTCTCATTGTTTCTCCCTATTCCTGTTAATCTTGCGTAGAAATTGCAAACTGTGCCAAACAGGAGGTTAAAGGCACTGACTCTCCAAGTGGGGAGAATGTTAGTAAAGTGTCTGGAATGGTGAACCCGAGTACCAGGGTTCGAAAACTGAGATATATTTGAAAACGTTTCCCAATCACACGGTGGACAATACTCTGGGTTTCCCATGCATGTCTTAGCTGAAGGAAGAATCCCTTAAACCTGGAGAGCTGGGAACCATGGAATGGGTACCATGCAGTATGACTACAAAGGGTCTGCGTTTGCTCATCGAACCTCACAAATGCTATCAGCCCGAAGTGTCCAGCCGTATATCTCACCCAGCTCTGGGTGTAGATGTGGTAAATCCAGGTTGCATCACAAGCCCTGAATGAATTATTTAAGAATTGTTCTCTATTTCACTGTCAATGTGTTTTGGTTTTGAAATTTATTTTGATAATGGGATTTATCGGATTTTCACTGCTGCGTTTAGGCTGCTGTACACACGCTTGATTTCCTTATGGAGACATATAAATCCATGGGTTTTAAGATTCTTACTTGTCAGGTATATTCCCAGGCTTTGAGTCCGTTTCGTTGAGCAAGGAGTAAGTCTTGTCTATTATATATTTGGCTTATGGAACGGTATCTGTGCTAATTTCAATCTCTGGTTTTATGCAGCACCCCAACTCACCTTTCCCCATAAGCAAGCATAAGTTGGTTTTCTAAATTTGAGACCCTGTTCTGTTTTGTAATTCAGTTTATGTGTAGCCAAGTTTACATTCCGTGTATTACTGATATATTATGATGTTTCTTTTTCTGTGTGACTTATTTCTCGTAGAATCATCGTACCTGAATCCAGTCATTATGCCGCTATGGGCCTGAAGACGTAGATTTCTTTGCTGTGTAATATTCCATTGTACGTGCGTACCAGAACTTCTTTATCCATTTTTTCCTTTCTCCGATATTTAACTTGTACCGTAGACGAGGTTCTTGTAAACAGAGCCATCCCAAACTTTGGGGTGGCTGTGTGTTTTTGATTTTAATTTCCCTAAGCTATAGGACCATAAGTGGAAGTGACATAGGCTGTGTTGCTTTGTTTCCTACGTGTTTCAGGATACACCATACATTTCTCCAGAGTGGCTGTCGGCAATTTACATCCCACCCATCAGCATAACAAGGCTCCCTGTTCTCCATGACCTGTCCTGTCTTTCTGGATTTTACACTTTTTTCAGATGGCCCTTTTGACCGGGGGGCTGTGAGACTTCATTGTAGTGCAGATTTCCTTTACACGCTTGCTTGGTTGGCCAAAAAGGGCGTATGCGTTTTTTCCTGAATATATTCAGGAAAAAACGCATACGCCCTTTTTGGCCAAGTGCATCATTGTCGACATTCTGCCTCTTTTCCTATGCTTTAAGTGCAATTCCAGTCTACCCCCTGAAATCGTTTTCCTGAAATTCTGCCCCGCTTTCAAGTCCTCTTTGAAGACTTACTTCAGTATATTTTTGGACGATAGCTGACATTCATAACTCTACAGGTTTGGGAATTACAGTGCCCCTGAGCTCCTTTCTTCAACTCGTTTTCTTGTGAGCTGGCCGCAAACCCGCAGGATTGCTTCAGGCCCTAATCTGTTTCCGGCCGGGCACGCTGAGCCTTTGGTTAATTCCTCTTCCTGGTGGGAAATGAGCGTTCAATTTGCCCGTGCAGACACCAACAGCTAGTCTCTCATTGGTTCTCCCTATGCCTGTTCATCTTGCGCAGAAATTGCAAAGTGTGCCAAACAGGAGGTTAAATGCACTGACTCTCCAAGTGGGGAGAGTGTTAGTAAAGCGTCTGGAATGGTGAACCCGAGTACCAGGGGACGAAAACTGAGATGCATTTGAAAACGTTTCCCAATCACACGGTGGACCATACTATGGGTTTCCCATGCATGTTTTAGCTGAAGGAAGAATCCCTTAAACCTGGAGAGTTGGGACCCATGGAATGGGTACCATGCAGTGTGACTTCAAAGGGTCTGCGTTTGCTCACCGAACCTCACCAATGCTATCAGCCCGAAGTGTCCAGCCTTATGTCTCATCCAGCTCTGGGTGTAGATGTGGTAAATCCAGGTTGCATCACAAGCCCTGAATGAATTATTTAAGAATTGCTCTCTATTTCACTGTCATTGTGTTTTGTTTTTGAAAATCATTTTGATAATGGGATTTATAGGATTTTCACTGCTGCTTTTAGGCCACTGTACACACGCTTGATTTCCTTATGGAGACATATAAATCCATGGGTTTTAAGATTCTTACTTGTCAGGTATCTTCCCAGGCGATGAATATAGGGTGTTGAGTCCATTTCGTTGAGCAAGGAGTAGGTTTTGTCTATTATATATTTGGCTTCTGGAACGGTATCTGTGCTAATTTCAATCTCTGGTTTTATGCAGCATCCCAACTGACCTTTCCCCATAAGCAAGCATAAGTTGGTTTGCTAAATTTGAGACCCTGTTCTGTTTTGTAGTTCAGTTCATGGGTAGCCAAGTTTACATTCCATGTATTAGTGATAACTTATGATGTTTCTTTTTCTGTCTGACTTATTTCTCATAGAGTCATCGTACCTGAATCCACTCATTATGCCGCTACGGTCCTGAAGACGTAGATTTCATTGCTGAGTGATATTCCATTGTACGTGCGTACCAGAAATTCTTTATCCATTTTTTCCTTTCTCGGATATTTAACTTGTACCGTAGACAAGGTTCTTGTAAACAGAGCCATCCCAAACTTTGGGGTGGCTGTGTGTTTTTTATTTTAATTTCCCTAAGCTATAGGACCATAAGTGGAATTGCCATAGGCTGTGTTGCTTTGTTTCCTACGTGTTTCAGGATACACCATACATTTCTCCAGAGTGGCTGTTGGCAGTTTACATCCCGCCCATCAGCATAACAAGGCTCCCTGTTCTCCATGACCTGTCCTGTCTTTCTGGAGTTTACACTTTTTTCAGATGGCCCTTTTGACCGGGGGGCAGTGAGACTTCATTTTAGTGCAGATTTCCTTTACACGCTTGCTTGGTTGGCCAAAAAGGGCGTATGCGTTTTTTCCTGAATATATTCAGGAAAAAACGCATACGCCCTTTTTGGCCAAGTGCATCGTTGTGGACATTCTGCCTCTTTTCCTATGCTTTAAGTGCAATTCCAGTCTACCCCCTGAAATCGTTTTCCTGAAATTCTGCCCCGCTTTCAAGTCCTCTTTGAAGACTTACTTCAGTACATTTTTGAACGATAGCTGTCATTCATAACTCTGCAGGTTTGTGAATTACAGTGTCCCTGGGCTCCTTTCTTCAACTCCTTTTCTTGTGAGCTGGCCGCAAAACCGCAGGATTGCTTCAGGCCGTAATATGTTTCCGGCCGGGCACGCTGAGCCTTTGGTTAATTCCACTTCCTGGTGGGAAATGATCGTTCAATATGCCCGTGCAGACACCAACAGCTAGTCTCTCATTGGTTCTCCCTATGCCTGTTCATCTTGCACAGAAATTGCAAACTGTGCCAAACAGGAGGTTAAAGGCACTGACTCTCCAAGTGGGGAGAGTGTTAATAAAGCGTCTGGAATGGTGAACCCGAGTACCAGGGGACGAAAACTGAGATGCATTTGAAAACGTTTCCCGGTCACACAGTGCACTGTACTGTGGGTTTCCCATGCGTGTTTTAGCTGAAGGAAGAATCCCTTAAACCTGGAGAGTTGGGACCCATGGAATGGGTACCATGCAGTATGACTTCAAAGGGTCTGCGTTTGCTCACCGAACCTCACCAATGCTATCAGCCCGAAGTGTCCAGCCTTATGTCTCACCCAGCTCTGGGTGTAGATGTGGGAAATCCAGGTTGCATCACAAGCCCTGAATGAATTATTTAAGAATTGCTCTCTATTTCACTGTCATTGTGTTTTGTTTTTGAAATTTATTTTGATAATGGGATTTATCGGATTTTCACTGCTGCGTTTAGGCCGCTGTACACACGCTTGATTTCCTTATGGAGACATATAAGTCCATGGGTTTTAAGATTCTTACTCGTCAGGTATCTTGCAAGGCGTTGAATATGTGGTGTTGAGTCCATTTCGTTGAGCAAGGAGTAGGGCTTGTCTATTATATATTTGGCTTATGGAACGGTATCTGTGCTAATTTCAATCTCTGGTTTTATGCAGCACCCCAACTCACCTTTCCCCATAAGCAAGCATAAGTTGGTTTTCTAAATTTGAGACCCTGTTCTGTTTTGTAATTCAGTTCATGTGTATCCAACTTTACATTCCGTGTATTAGTGATATCTTACGATGTTTCTTTTTCTGTGTGACTTATTTCTCGTAGAATCATCGTACCTGAATCCACTCATTATGCCGTTACGGGCCTGATGACGTAGATTTCATTGCTGAGTGATATTCCATTGTACGTGCGTACCACAACTTCTTTATCCATTTTTTGCTTTCTGGGATATTTTACTTGTACCGTAGACGAGGTTCTTGTAAACAGAGCCGTCCCAAACTCTGGGGTGGCTGTGTGTTTTTGATTTTAATTTCCCTAAACTATAGGACCATAAGTGGAAGTGCCATAGGCGGTGTTGCTTTGTTTCCTACGTGTTTCTGGAAACACCATACACTTCTCCAGAGTGGTTGTTGGCAATTTACATCCCGCCCATCAGCATGACAAGGCTCCCTGTTTTCCATGACCTGTCCTGACTTTCTGGATTTTACATTTTTTTCAGATGGCCCTTTTGACCGGGGGGCAGTGAGACTTCACTGTAGTGCAGAATTCCTTTACACGCTTGCTTGGTTGGCCAAAAAGGGCGTATGCGTTATTTCCTGAATATATTCAGGAAAAAACGCATACGCCCTTTTTGGCCAAGTGCATCATTGTCGACATTCTCCCTCTTTTCCTATGCTTTTAGTACAATTCCAGTCTACCCCCTGAAATCGTTTTCCTGAAATTCTGCCCCGCTTTCAAGTCCTCTTCGAAGACTTACTTCAATACATTTTTGGACGATAGCTGTCATTCATAACTCTGCAGGTTTGTGAATTACAGTGCCCCTGAGCTCATTTCTTCAACTCGCTTTCTTGTGAGCTGGCCGCAAAACCGCAGGATTGCTTCAGGCCCTAATCTGTTTCCGGCAGGGCACACTGAGCCTTTGGTTAATTCCTCTTCCTGGTGGGAAATGAGCGTTCCATTTGCCTGTGCAGACACCTACAGCTAGTCTCTCATTGCTTCTCCCTATTCCTGTTCATCTTGCGCAGAAATTGCAAACTGTGCCAAACAGGAGGTTAATGGCACTGACTCTCCAAGTGGGGAGAGTGTTAGTAAAGCGTTCAAATGTTGAACCCGAGTACCAGGGGACGAAAACTGAGATGCATTTGAAAACGTTTCCCAATCACACGGTGGACCATACTATGGGTTTCCCATGCATGTTTTAGCTGAAGGAAGAATCCCTTAAACCTGGAGAGTTGGGACCCATGGAATGGGTCCCATGCAGTGTGACTTCAAAGGGTCTGCGTTTGCTCACCGAACCTCACCAATGCTATCAGCCCGAAGTGTCCAGCCTTATGTCTCATCCAGCTCTGGGTGTAGATGTGGTAAATCCAGGTTGCATCACAAGCCCTGAATGAATTATTTAAGAATTGCTTTCTATTTCACTGTCATTGTGTTTTGTTTTTGAAAATCATTTTGATAATGGGATTTATCGGATTTTCACTGCTGCGTTTAGGCCACTGTACACACGCTTGATTTCCTTATAGAGACATATAAATCCATGGGTTTTAAGATTCTTACTTGTCAGGTATCTTGCCAGGCGTTGAATATGGGGTGTTGAGTCCATTTCGTTGAGGAAGGAGTAGGGCTTCTCTATTATATATTTGGCTTATGGAACGGTATCTGTGCTAATTTCAATCTCTGGTTTTATGCAGCATCCCAACTGACCTTTCCCCATAAGCAAGCATAAGTTGGTTTGCTAAATTTGAGACCCTGTTATGTTTTGTAATTCAGTTCATGGGTAGCCAAGTTTACATTCCGTGTATTAGTGATATCTTATAATGTTTCTTTTTCTGTGTGACTTATTTCTCGTAGAATCATCATACCTGAATCCACTCATTATGCCGCTACGGGCCTGATGACGTAGATTTCATTGCTGAGTGATATTCCATTGTACGTGCGTACCACAACTTCTTTATCTATTTCTTACTTTCTGGGATATTTTACTTGTACCGTAGACGAGGTTGTTGTAAACAGAGCCGTCCCAAACTCTGGGGTGGCTGTGTGTTTTTGATTTTAATTTCCCTAAGCTATAGGAACATAAGTGGAAGTGCCATAGGCTGTGTTGCTTTGTTTCCTACGTGTTTCTGGAAACACCATACACTTCTCCAGAGTGGTTGTTGGCAATTTACATCCCGCCCATCAGCATGACAAGGCTCCCTGTTCTCCATGACCTGTCCTGCCTTTATGCATTTTACACTTTTTTCAGATGGCCCTTTTGACCGGGGGGCAGTGAGACTTCATTGTAGTGCAGATTTCCTTTACACGCTTCCTTGGTTGGCCAAAAAGGGCGTATGCGTTTTTTCCTGAATGTATTCAGGAAAAAACGCATACGCCCTTTTTGGCCAAGTGCATCGTTGTCGACATTTTGCCTCTTTTCCTAGGCTTTTAGTACAATTCCAGTCTACCCCCTGAAATCGTTTTCCTGAAATTCTGCCCCGCTTACAAGTCCTCTTGGAAGACTTACTTCAATACATTTTTGGACGATAGCTGTCATTCATAACTCTGCAGGTTTGTGAATTACAGTGCCCTGAGCTCATGTCTTCAACTCGCTTTCTTGTGAGCTGGCCGCAAAACCGCAGGATTGCTTCAGGCCAAAGTCTCTTTCCGGCAGGGCATGCTGAGCCTTTGTTTAATTCCTCTTCCTGGTCGGAAATGAGCGTTCCGTTTGCCCGTGCAGGCACCTACAGCTAGTCTCTCATTGGTTCTCCCTATTCCTGTACATCTTGCGCAGAAATTGCAAACTGTGCCAAACAGGAGGTTAATGGCACTGACTCTCCAAGTGGGGAGAGTGTTAGTAAAGCGTCTGGAATGGTGACCCCGAGTACCAGGGGACGAAACCTGAGATGCATTTGAAAACATTTACCCGTCACACAGTGCACTGTACTGTGGGTTTCCCTTGCATGTTTTAGCTGAAGGAAGAATCCCTTAAACCTGGAGATTTGGGACCCATGGAATGGGTACCATGCAGTATGACTTCAAAGGGTCTGCGTTTGCTCACCGAACCTCACCAATGCTATCAGCCCGAAGTGTCCAGCCTAATGTCTCACCCAGCTCTGGGTGTAGATGCGGGAAATCCAGGTTGCATCACAAGCCCTGAATGAATTATTTAAGAATTGCTCTCTATTTCACTGTCATTGTGTTTTGTTTTTGAAATTTATTTTGATAATGGGATTTATCGGATTTTCACTGCTGCGTTTAGGCCGCTGTACACACGCTTGATTTCCTTATGGAGACATATAAATCCATGGGTTTTAAGATTCTTACTTGTCAGGTATCTTGCCAGGCGTTGAATATGGGGTGTTGAGTCCATTTCGTTGAGCAAGGAGTAGGGCTTGTCTATTATATATTTGGCTTATGGAACGGTATCTGTGCTAATTTCAATCTCTGGTTTTATGCAGCACCCCAACTCACCTTTCCCCATAAGCAAGCATAAGTTGGTTTTCTAAATTTGAGACCCTGTTCTGTTTTGTAATTCAGTTTATGTGTAGCCAAGTTTACATTCCGTGTATTACTGATATATTATGATGTTTCTTTTTCTGTGTGACTTATTTCTCGTAGAATCATCGTACCTGAATCCACTCATTATGCTGCTATGGGCCTGAAGACGTAGATTTCATTGCTGACTGATATTCCATTGTACGTGCGTACCAGAACTTCTTTATCCATTTTTTCCTTTCTCGGATATTTAACTTGTACCGTAGACAAGGTTCTTGTAAACAGAGCCATCCCAAACTCTGGGGTGGCTGTGTGTTTTTGATTTTAATTTCCCTAATCTATAGGACCATAAGTGGAAGTGACATAGGCTGTGTTGCTTTTTTTCCTACGTGTTTCAGGATACACCATACATTTCTCCAGAGTGGCTGTTGGCAATTTACATCCCGCCCATCAGCATAAAAAGGCTCCCTGTTCTCCATGACCTGTCCTGTCTTTCTGGATTTTACTCTTTTTTCAGATGGCCCTTTTGACCGGGGGGCAGTGAGACTTCATTGTAGTGCAGATTTCCTTTACAGGCTTGCTTGGTTGGCCAAAAAGTGCGTATGCGTTTTTTCCTGAATATATTCAGGAAAAAACGCATACGCCCTATTTGGCCAAGTGCATCATTGTCGATATTCTGCCTCTTTTCCTATGCTTTAAGTGCAATTCCAGTCTACCCCCTGAAATCGTTTTCCTGAAATTCTGCCCCGCTTTCAAGTCCTCTTTGAAGACTTACTTCAGTACATTTTTGGACGATAGCTGTCATTCATAACTCTGCAGGTTTGTGAATTACAGTGCCCCTGAGCTCCTTTCTTCAACTCGTTTTCTTGTGAGCTGGCCGCAAAACCGCAGGATTGCTTCAGGCCCTAATCTCTTTCCGGCATGGCACGCTGAGCCTTTGGTTAATTCCTCTTCCTGGTGGGAAATGAGCGTTCAATTTGCCCGTGCAGACACCAACAGCTAGTCTCTCATTGGTTCTCCCTATGCCTGTTCATCTTGCGCAGAAATTGCAATCTGTGCCAAACAGGAGGTTAAAGGCACTGACTTTCCAAGTGGGGAGAGTGTTAGTAAAGCGTCTGGAATGGTGAAACCAAGTACCAGGGGACGAAAACTGAGATGCATTTGAAAACGTTTCCCAATAACACAGCGGACGATAGTCTGGGTTTCCCATGCATGTTTTAGCTGAAGGAAGAATCCCTTAAACCTAGAGAGTTGGGACCCATGGAATGGGTACCATGCAGTATGACTTCAAAGGGTCTGCGTTTCCTCACCGAACCTCACCAATGCTATCAGCCCGAAGTGTCCAGCCTTATGTCTCACCCAGCTCTGGGTGTAGATGTGGGAAATCCAGGTTGCATCACAAGCCCTGAATGAATTATTTAAGAATTGCTCTCTATTTCACTGTCATTGTGTTTTGTTTTTGAAATTTATTTTGATAATGGGATTTATCGGATTTTCACTGCTGCGTTTAGGCCGCTGTACACACGCTTGATTTCCTTATGGAGACATATAAATCCATGGGTTTTAAGTATCTTACTTGTCAGGTATCTTGCCAGGCGTTGAATATGGGGTGTTGAGTCCATTTCGTTGAGCAAGGAGTAGGGCTTGTCTATTATATATTTGGCTTATGGAACGGTATCTGTGCTAATTTCAATCTCTGGTTTGATGCAGCACCCCAACTCACCTTTCCCCATAAGCAAGCATAAGTTGGTTTTCTAAATTTGAGACCCTGTTCTGTTTTGTAATTCAGTTCATGTGTATCCAACTTTACATTCCGTGTATTAGTGATATCTTATGATGTTTCTTTTTCTGTGTGACTTATTTCTCGTAGAATCATCGTACCTGAATCCACTCATTATGCCGCTACGGGCCTGATGACGTAGATTTCATTGCTGAGTGATATTCCATTGTACGTGCGTACCACAACTTCTTTATCCATTTTTTGCTTTCTGGGATATTTTACTTGTACCGTAGACGAGGTTCTTGTAAACAGAGCCGTCCCAAACTCTGGGGTGGCTGTGTGTTTTTGATTTTAATTTCCCTAAGCTATAGGACCATAAGTGGAAGTGCCATAGGCTGTGTTGCTTTGTTTCCTACGTGTTTCTGGAAACACCATACACTTCTCCAGAGTGGTTGTTGGCAATTTACAACCCGCCCATCAGCATGACAAGGCTCCCTGTTCTCCATGACCTGTCCTGACTTTCTGGATTTTACATTTTTTTCAGATGGCCCTTTTGACCGGGGGGGCAGTGAGACTTCATTGTAGTGCAGATTTCCATTACACGCTTGCTTGGTTGGCCAAAAAGGGCGTATGCGTTTTTCCCTGAATATATTCAGGAAAAAACGCATACGCCCTTTTTGGCCAAGTGCATCACTGTCGACATTCTGCCTCTTTTCCTTTGCTGTTAGTACAATTCCAGTCTACCCCCTGAAATCGTTTTCCTGAAATTCTGCCCCGCTTTCAAGTCCTCTTCGAAGACTTACTTCAATATATTTTTGGACGATACCTGTCATTCATAACTCTGCAGGTTTGTGAATTACAGTGCCCCTGAGCTCCTTTCTTCAACTCGTTTTCTTGTGAGCTGGCCGCAAAACCGCAGGATTGCTTCAGGCCCTAATCTGTTTCCGGCATGGCACGCTGAGCCTTTGGTTAATTCCTCTTCCTCGTGGGAAATGGGCGTTCAATTTGCCCGTGCAGACACCAACAGCTAGTCTCTCATTGGTTCTCCCTATGCCTGTTCATCTTGCGCAGAAATTGCAAACTGTGCCAAACAGGAGGTTAAAGGCACTGACTCTCCAAGTGGGGAGAGTGTTAGTAAAGCGTTCAAATGTTGAACCCGAGTACCAGGGTCGAAAACTGAGATGCATTTGAAAACGTTTCCCAATCACATGGTGGACCATACTCTGGGTTTCCCATGCATGTTTTAGCTGAAGGAAGAATCCCTTAAACCTGGAGAGTTGGGACCCATGGAATGGGTACCATGCAGTATGACTTCAAAGGGTCTGCGTTTGCTCACCGAACCTCACCAATGCTATCAGCCCGAAGTGTCCAGCCTTATGTCTCATCCAGCTCTGGGTGTAGATGTGGTAAATCCAGGTTGCATCACAAGCCCTGAATGAATTATTTAAGAATTGCTCTCTATTTCACTGTCATTGTGTTTTGTTTTTGAAATTCATTTTGATAATGGGATTTATCGGATTTTCACCGCTGCGTTTAGGCCGCTGTACACACGCTTGATTTCCTTATGGAGACATATAAATCCATGGGTTTTAAGATTCTTACTTGTCAGGTATCTTGCCAGGCGTTGAATATGGGGTGTTGAGTCCATTTCGTTGAGCAAGGAGTAGGGCTTGTCTATTATATATTTGGCTTATGGAACGGTATCTGTGCTAATTTCAATCTCTGGTTTTATGCAGCACCCCAACTCACCTTTCCCCATAAGCAAGCATATGTTGGTTTTCTAAATTTGAGACCCTGTTCTGTTTTGTAATTCAGTATATGTGTAGCCAAGTTTACATTCCGTGTATTAGTGATATCTTATGATGTTTCTTTTTCTGTGTGACTTATTTCTCGTAGAATCATCGTACCTGAATCCACTCATTATGCCGCTATGGGCCTGAAGACGAAGATTTCATTGCTGAGTGATATTCCATTGTACGTGCGTACCAGAACTTCTTTATCCATTTTTTCCTTTCTCGGATATTTAACTGCTACCGTAGATGAGGCTCTTGTAAACAGAGCCATCCCCAACTTAGGGGTGGCTGTGTGTTTGTGATTTTAATTTCCCTAAGCTATAGGACCATAAGTGGAAGTGCCATAGGCTGTGTTGCTTTGTTTCCTACGTGTTTCTGGAAACACCATACACTTCTCCAGAGTGGTTGTTGGCAATTTACATCCCGCCCATCAGCATGACAAGGCTCCCTGTTCTCCATGACCTGTCCTGACTTTCTGGATTTTACATTTTTTTCAGATGGCCCTTTTGACAGGGGGGGCAGTGAGACTTCATTGTAGTGCAGATTTCCTTTACACGCTTGCTTGGTTGGCCAAAAAGGGCGTATGCGTTTTTTCCTGAATATATTCAGGAAAAAACGCATACGCCCTTTTTGGCCAAGTGCATCATTGTCAACATTCTGCCTCTTTTCCTATGCTTTAAGTGCAATTCCAGTCTACCCCCTGAAATCGTTTTCCTGAAATTCTGCCCCGCTTTCAAGTCCTCTTCGAAGACTTACTTCTATACATTTTTGGACGATAGGTGTCATTCATAACTCTGCAGGTTTGTGAATTACAGTGCCCCTGAGCTCCTTTCTTCAACTCGCTTTCTTGTGAGCCTGCCGCAAAACCGCAAGATTGCTTCAGGCCCTAATCTGTTTCCGGCAGGGCACGCTGAGCCTTTGGTTAATTCCTCTTCCTGGTGGGAAATGAGCGTTCCATTTGCCCGTGCAGACACCTACAGCTAGTCTCTCATTGCTTCTCCCTATGCCTGTTCATCTTGCGCAGAAATTGCCAAGTGTGCCAAACAGGAGGTTAAATGCACTGACTCTCCAAGTGGGGAGAGTGTTAGTAAAGCGTCTGGAATGGTGAACCCGAGTACCAGGGGACGAAAACTGAGATGCATTTGAAAACGTTTCCCAATCACACGGTGGACCACACTATGGGTTCCCCAGGCATGTTTTAGCTGAAGGAAGAATCCCTTAAACCTGGAAATTTGGGACGCATGGAATGGGTACCATGCAGTATGACTTCAAAGGGTCTGCGTTTGCTCACCGAACCTCACCAATGCTATCAGCCCGAAGTGTCCAGCCTTATGTCTCACCCAGCTCTGGGTGTAGATGTGGGAAATCCAGGTTGCATCACAAGCCCTGAATGAATTATTTAAGAATTGCTCTCTATTTCACTGTCATTGTGTTTTGTTTTTGAAATTTATTTTGATAATGGGATTTATCGGATTTTCACTTCTGCCTTTAGGCCGCTGTACACACGCTTGATTTCCTTATGGAGACATATAAATCCATGGGTTTTAAGATTCTTACTTGTCAGGTATCTTGCCAGGCATTGAATATGGGGTGTTGAGTCCATCTCGTTGAGCAAGGAGTAGGTCTTGTCTATTATATATTTGGCTTATGGAACGGTATCTGTGCTAATTTCAATCTCTGGTTTTATGCAGCACCCCAACTCACCTTTCCCCATAAGCAAGCATAAGTTGGTTTTCTAAATTTGAGACCCTGTTCTGTTTTGTAATTCAGTTTATGTGTAGCCAAGTTTACATTCCGTGTATTACTGATATATTATGATGTTTCTTTTTCTGTGTGACTTATTTCTCGTAGAATCATCGTACCTGAATCCACTCATTATGCCGCTATGGGCCTGAAGACGTAGATTTCATTGCTGACTGATATTCCATTGTACGTGCGTACCACAACTTCTTTATCCATTTTTTACTTTCTCGGATATTTAACTTG
The DNA here is from genome assembly GCF_059928025.1 of Delphinapterus leucas. Taxonomy (NCBI): domain Eukaryota; kingdom Metazoa; phylum Chordata; class Mammalia; order Artiodactyla; family Monodontidae; genus Delphinapterus; species Delphinapterus leucas. The sequence continues at coordinate 12,083,270 of NW_028322241.1, read as the reverse complement.
TACCGTAGACAAGGTTCTTGTAAACAGAGCCATCCCAAACTTTGGGGTGGCTGTGTGTTTTTGATTTTAATTTCCCTAAGCTATAGGACCATAAGTGGAAGTGACAAAGGCTGTGTTGCTTTGTTTCCTACGTGTTTCAGGATACACCATACATTTCTCCAGAGTGGCTGTTGGCAATTTACATCCCGCCCATCAGCATAACAAGGCTCCCTGTTCTCCATGACCTGTCCTGTCTTTCTGGATTTTACTCTTTTTTCAGATGGCCCTTTTGACCGGGGGGCAGTGAGACTTCATTGTAGTGCAGATTTCCTTTACACGCTTGCTTGGTTGGCCAAAAAGGGCGTATGCGTTTTTTCCTGAATATATTCAGGAAAAAAACGCATTCGCCCTTTTTGGCCAAGTGCATCATTGTTGACATTCTGCCTCTTTTTCTACGCTTTAAGTGCAATTCCAGTCTACCCCCTGAAATCGTTTTCCTGAAATTCTGCCCCGCTTTCAAGTCCTCTTTGAAGACTTACTTCAGTACATTTTTGGACGATAGCTGTCATTCATAACTCTGCAGGTTTGTGAATTACAGTGCCCCTGAGCTCCTTTCTTCAACTCGTTTTCTTGTGAGCTGGCCGCAAAACCGCAGGATTGCTTCAGGCCCTAATATGTTTCCCGCCGGGCACGCTGAGCCTTTGGTTAATTCCTCTTCCTGGTGGGAAATGAGCGTTCAATTTGCCCGTGCAGACACCAACAGCTAGTCTCTCATTGCTTCTCCCTATTCCTGTTCATCTTGCGCAGAAATTGCAAACTGTGCCAAACAGGAGGTTAATGGCACTGACTCTCCAAGTGGGGAGAGTGTTAGTAAAGCGTTCAAATGTTGAACCCGAGTACCAGGGGACGAAAACTGAGATGCATTTGAAAACGTTTCCCAATCACATGGTGGACCATACTCTGGGTTTCCCATGCATGTTTTAGCTGAAGGAAGAATCCCTTAAACCTGGAGAGTTGGGACCCATGGAATGGGTACCATGCAGTATGACTTCAAAGGGTCTGCGTTTGCTCACCGAACCTCACCAATGCTATCAGCCCGAAGTGTCCAGCCTTATGTGTCATCCAGCTCTGGGTGTAGATGTGGTAAATACAGGTTGCATCACAAGCCCTGAATGAATTATTTAAGAATTGCTCTCTATTTCACTGTCATTGTGTTTTGTTTTTGAAATTCATTTTGATAATGGGATTTATCGGATTTTCACTGCTGCTTTTAGGCCACTGTACACACGCTTGATTTCCTTATGGAGACATATAAATCCATGGGTTTTAAGATTCTTACTTGTCAGGTATCTTCCCAGGCGTTGAATATAGGGTGTTGAGTCCATTTCGTTGAGCAAGGAGTAGGGCTTGTCTATTATATATTTGGCTTATGGAACGGTGTTTGTGCTAATTTCAATCTCTGGTTTTATGCAGCATCCCAACTGACCTTTCCCCATAAGCAAGCATAAGTTGGTTTGCTAAATTTGAGACCCTGTTTTGTTTTGTAATTCAGTTCATGGGTAGCCAAGTTTACATTCCGTGTATTAGTGATAACTTATGATGTTTCTTTTTCTGTGTGACTTATTTCTCGTAGAATCATCGTACCTGAATCCACTCATTATGCCGCTATGGGCCTGAAGACGTAGATTTCATTGCTGAATGATATTCCATTGTACGTGCGTACCAGAACTTCTTTATCAATTTTTTTCCTTTCTCGGATATTTAACTTGTACCGTAGACAAGGTTCTTGTAAACAGAGCCATCCCAAACTTTGGGGTGGCTGTGTGTTTTTGATTTTAATTTCCCTAAGCTATAGGACCATAAGTGGAAGTGACATAGGCTGTGTTGCTTTGTTTCCTACGTGTTTCAGGATACACCATACATTTCTCCAGAGTGGCTGTTGGCAATTTACATCCCGCCCATCAGCATAACAAGGCTCCCTGTTCTCCATGACCTGTCCTGTCTTTCTGGATTTTACTCTTTTTTCAGATGGCCCTTTTGACCGGGGGGCAGTGAGACTTCATTGTAGTGCAGATTTCCTTTACACGCTTGCTTGGTTGGCCAAAAATGGCGTATGCGTTTTTTCCTCAGGAAAAAACGCATACGCCCTTTTTGGCCAAGTGCATCATTGTCAACATTCTGCCTCTTTTCCTATGCTTTAAGTGCAATTCCAGTCTACCCCCTGAAATCGTTTTCCTGAAATTCTGCCCCGCTTTCAAGTCCTCTTCGAAGACTTACTTCTATACTTTTTTGGACGATAGCTGTCATTCATAACTCTGCAGGTTTGTGAATTACAGTGCCCCTGAGCTCCTTCCTTCAACTCGCTTTCTTGTGAGCTGGCCGCAAATCCGCAGGATTGCTTCAGGCCCTAATCTCTTTCCGGCAGGGCACGCTGAGCCTTTGGTTAATTCCTCTTCCTGGTGGGAAATGAGCGTTCCTTTTGCCCGTGCAGACACCTACAGCTAGCCTCTCATTGCTTCTCCCTATTCCTGTTCATCTTGCGCAGAAATTGCAAAGTGTGCCAAACAGGAGGTTAAATGCACTGACTCTCCAAGTGGGGAGAGTGTTAGTAAAGCGTCTGGAATGGTGAACCCGAGTACCAGGGGACGAAAACTGAGATGCATTTGAAAACGTTTCTCAATCACACGGTGGACCATACTATGGGTTTCCCATGCATGTTTTAGCTGAAGGAAGAATCCCTTAAACCTGGAAATTTGGAACCCATGGAATGGGTACCATGCAGTATGACTTCAAAGGGTCTGCGTTTGCTCACCGAACCTCACCAATGCTATCAGCCCTAAGTGTCCAGCCTTATGTCTCACCCAGCTCTGGGTGTAGATGTGGTAAATCCAGGTTGCATCACAAGCCCTGAATGAATTATTTAAGAATTGCTCTCTATTTCACTGTCATTTTGTTTTGTTTTTGAAATTTATTTTGATAATGGGATTTATCGGATTTTCACTGCTGCGTTTAGGCCGCTGTACACACGCTTGATTTCCTTATGGAGACATATAAATCCATGGGTTTTAAGATTCTTACTTGTCAGGTATCTTGCCAGGCGTTGAATATGGGGTGTTGAGTCCATTTCGTTGAGCAAGGAGTAGGTCTTGTCTATTATATATTTGGCTTATGGAACGGTATCTGTGCTAATTTCACTCTCTGGTTTTATGCAGCACCCCAACTCACCTTTCCCCATATGCAAGCATAAGTTGGTTTTCTAAATTTGAGACCCTGTTCTGTTTTGTAATTCAGTTCATGTGTAGGCAAGTTTACATTCCGTGTATTAGTGATATCCTATGATATTTCTTTTTCTGTGTGACTTATTTCTCGTAAAATCATCGTACCTGAATCCACTCATTATGCCGCCACGGGCCTGATGACTTAGATTTCATTGCTGAGTGATATTCCATTGTACGTGCGTACCACAACTTCTTTATCCATTTTTTGCTCTCTCGGATATTTAACTTGTACTGTAGACGAGGTTCTTGTAAACAGAGCCGTCCCAAACTTTGGGGTGGCTGTGTGTTTTTGATTTTAATTTCCCTAAGCTATAGGACCATAAGTGGAAGTGCCATAGGCTGTGTTGCTTTGTTTCCTACGTGTTTCAGGAAACACCATACACTTCTCCAGAGTGGCTGTTGGCAATTTACATCCCGCCCATCAGCATGACAAGGCTCCCTGTTCTCCATGACCTGTCCTGCCTTTCTGGATTTTACACGTTTTTCAGATGGCCCTTTTGACCGCTGGGCAGTGAGACTTCACTGTAGTGCAGATTTCTTTTACACGCCGGCCTGGTTGGCCAAAAAGGGCGTATGCGTTTTTTCCTGAATATATTCAGGAAAAAACGCATACGCCCTTTTTGGCCAAGTGCATCATTGTCGACATTCTGCCTCTTTTCCTATGCTTTAAGTGCAATTCCAGCCTACCCCCTGAAATCGTTTTCCTGAAATTCTGCCCCGCTTTCAAGTCCTCTTCGAAGACTTACTTCAGTACATTTTTGGACGATAGCTGTCATTCATAACTCTGCAGGTTTGTGAATTACAGTGCCCCTGAGCTCCTTTCCTCAACACGCTTTCTTTTGATCTGGCCGCAAAACCGCAGGATTGCTTCAGGCCCTAATCTGTTTCCGGCAGGGCACGCTGAGCCTTTGGTTAATTCCTCTTCCTGGTGGGAAATGAGCGTTCAATTTGCCCGTGTAGACACCTACAGCTAGTCTCTCATTGGTTCTCCCTATTCCTGTCCATCTTGCGCAGAAATTGCAAACTGTGCCAAACAGGACGTTAAAGGCACTGACTCTCCAAGTGGGGAGAATGTTAGTAAAGCATCTGGAATGGTGAACCCGAGTACCAGGGTTCGAAAACTGAGATGCATTTGAAAACGTTTCCCAATCACACGGTGGACCATACTATGGGTTTCCCATGCATGTTTTAGCTGAAGGAAGAATCCCTTAAACGTGGAGAGTTGGGACCCATGGAATGGGTACCATGCAGTATGACTTCAAAGGTTCTGCGTTTGCTCACCGAACCTCACCAATGCTATCAGCCCGAAGTGTCCAGCCTTATGTCTCACCCAGCTCTGGGTGTAGATGTGGTAAATCCAGGTTGCATCACAAGCCCTGAATGAATTATTTAAGAATTGCTCTCTATTTCACTGTCATTGTGTTTTGTTTTTGAAATTTATTTTGATAATGGGATTTATCGGATTTTCACTGCTGCATTTAGGACGCTGTACACACGCTTTATTTCCTTATGGAGACATATAAATCCATGGGTTTTAAGATTCTTAATTGTCAGGTATCTTGCCAGGCGTTGAATATGGGGTGTTGAGTCCATTTCGTTGAGCAAGGAGTAGGTATTGTCTATTATATATTTGGCTTATGGAACGGTATCTGTGCTAATTTCAATCTCTGGTTTTATGCAGCACCCCAACTCACCTTTCCCCATAAGCAAGCATAAGTTGGTTTTCTAAATTTGAGACCCTGTTCTGTTTTGTAATTCAGTTCATGTGTATCCAACTTTACATTCCGTGTATTAGTCATATCTTATGATGTTTCTTTTTCTGTGTGACTTATTTCTCGTAGAATCATCGTACCTGAATCCACTCATGCCGCTACGGGCCTGATGACGTAGATTTCATTGCTGAGTGATATTCCATTGTACGTGCGTACCACAACTTCTTTATCCATTTTTTGCTTTCTGGGATATTTTACTTGTACCATAGACGAGGTTCTTGTAAACAGAGCCGTCCCAAACTCTGGGGTGGCTGTGTGTTTTTGATTTTAATTTCCCTAAGCTATAGGACCATAAGTTGAAGTGCCATAGGCTGTGTTGCTTTGTTTCCTACGTGTTTCTGGAAACACCATACACTTCTCCAGATTGGTTGTTGGCAATTTACATCCCGCCCATCAGCATGACAAGGCTCCCTGTTCTCCATGACCTGTCTTGACTTTCTGGATTTTACATTTTTTTCAGATGGCCCTTTTGACCGGGGGGCAGTGAGACTTCATTGTAGTGCAGATTTCCATTACACACATGCTTGGTTGGCCAAAAAGGGCGTATGCGTTTTTTCCTGAATATATTCAGGAAAAAACGCATACGCCCTTTTTGGCCAAGTGCATCATTGTCGACATTCTGCCTCTTTTCCTAGGCTGTTAGTACAATTCCAGTCTTCCCCTGAAATCGTTTTCCTGAAATTCTGCCCCGCTTTCAAGTCCTCTTCGAAGACTTACTTCAATACATTTTTGGACGATAGCTGTCATTCATAACTCTGCAGGTTTGTGAATTACAGTGCCCCTGAGCTCATTTCTTCAACTCGCTTTCTTGTGAGCTGGTCGCAAAACCGCAGGATTGCTTCAGGCCCTTATCTGTTTCCGGCAGGGCACGCTGAGCCTTTGGTTAATTCCTCTTCCTGGTGGGAAATGAGCGTTCCATTTGCCCGTGCAGACACCTACAGCTAGTCTCTCATTGCTTCTCCCTATTCCTGTTCATCTTGCGCAGAAATTGCAAACTGTGCCAAACAGGAGGTTAATGGCACTGACTCTCCAAGTGGGGAGAGTGTTAGTAAAGCGTTCAAATGTTGAACCCGAGTACCAGGGGACGAAAACTGAGATGCATTTGAAAACGTTTCCCAATCACATGGTGGACCATACTCTGGGTTTTCCATGCATGTTTTAGCTGAAGGAAGAATCCCTTAAACCTGGAGAGTTGGGACCCATGGAATGGGTACCATGCAGTATGACTTCAAAGGGTCTGCGTTTGTTCACCGAACCTCACCAATGCTATCAGCCCGAAGTGTCCAGCCTTATGTCTCATCCAGCTCTAGGTGTAGATATGGTAAATACAGGTTGCATCACAAGCCCTGAATGAATTATTTAAAAATTGCTCTCTATTTCACTGTCATTGTGTTTTGTTTTTGAAATTTATTTTGATAATGGGATTTATCGGATTTTCACTGCTGCGTTTAGGCCGCTGTACACACGCTTGATTTCCTTATGGAGACATATAAATCCATGGGTTTTAAGATTCTTACTTGTCAGGTATCTTGCCAGGCATTGAATATGGGGTGTTGAGTCCATTTTGTTGAGCAAGGAGTAGGGCTTGTCTATTATATATTTGGCTTATGGAACGGTATCTGTGCTAATTTCAATCTCTGGTTTTATGCAGCACCCCAACTCCCATTTCCCCATAAGCAAGCATAAGTTGGTTTTCTAAATTTGAGACCCTGTTCTGTTTTGTAATTCAGTTTATGTGTAGCCAAGTTTACATTCCGTGTATTAGTGATATCTTATGATGTTTCTTTTTCTGTGTGACTTATTTCTCGTAGAATCATCGTACCTGAATCCACTCATTATGCCGCTATGGGCCTGAAGACGTAGATTTCATTGCTGAGTGATATTCCATTGTACGTGCGTACCAGAACTTCTTTATCCATTTTTTCCTTTCTCGGATATTTAACTTGTACCGTAGACAAGGTTCTTGTAAACAGAGCCGTCCCAAACTCTGGGGTGGCTGTGTGTTTTTGATTTTAATTTCCCTAAGCTATAGGACCATAAGTGGAAGTGCCATAGGCTGTGTTGCTTTGTTTCCTACGTGTTTCAGGATACACCATACATTTCTCCAGAGTGGCTGTTGGCAATTTACATCCCGCCCATCAGCATAACAAGGCTCCCTGTACTCCATGACCTGTCCTGTCTTTCTGGATTTTACAGTTTTTTCAGATGGCCCTTTTGACCGGGGGGCAGTGAGACTTCATTGTAGTGCAGATTTCCTTTACACGCTTGCTTGGTTGGCCAAAAAGTGCGTATGCGTTTTTTCCTGAATATATTCAGGAAAAAACGCATACGCCCTTTTTGGCCAAGTGCATCATTGTTGACATTCTGCCTCTTTTCCTACGCTTTAAGTGCAATTCCAGTCTACCCCCTGAAATCGTTTTCCTGAAATTCTGCCCCGCTTTTAAGTCCTCTTTGAAGACTTACTTCAGTACATTTTTGGACGATAGCTGTCATTCATAACTCTGCAGGTTTGTGAATTACAGTGCCCCTGAGCTCCTTTCTTCAACTCGTTTTCTTGTGAGCTGGCCGCAAAACCGCAGGATTGCTTCAGGCCCTAATCTGTTTCCGGCATGGCACGCTGAGCCTTTGGTTAATTCCTCTTCCTGGTGGGAAATGAGCGTTCAATTTGCCCGTGAAGACACCAACAGCTAGTCTCTCATTGGTTCTCCCTATGCCTGTTCATCTTGCGCAGAAATTGCAAACTGTGCCAAACAGGAGGTTAAAGGCACTGACTCTCCAAGTGGGGAGAGTTTTAGTAAAGCGTCTGGAATGGTGAACCCGAGTACCAGGGGACGAAAACTGAGATGCATTTGAAAACGTTTCCCAATCACACGGCGGACGATAGTCTGGGTTTCCCATTCATGTTTTAGCTGAAGGAAGAATCCCTTAAACCTGGAGAGTTGGGACACATGGAATGGGTACCATGCAGTATGACTTCAAAGGGTCTGCGTTTGCTCACCGAACCTCACCAATGCTATCAGCCCGAAGTGCCCAGCCTTATGTCTCACCCAGCTCTGGGTGTAGATGTGGGAAATCCAGGTTGCATCACAAGCCCTGAATGAATTATTTAAGAATTGCTCTCTATTTCACTGTCATTGTGTTTTGTTTTTGAAATTTATTTTGATAATGGGATTTATCGGATTTTCACTGCTGCATTTAGGCCGCTGTACACATGCTTGATTTCATTATGGAGACATATAAATCCATGGGTTTTAAGATTCTTACTTGTCAGGTATCTTGCCAGCCGTTGAATATGGGGTGTTGAGGCCATTTTGTTGAGCAAGGAGTAGGGCTTGTCTATTATATATTTGGCTTATGGAACGGTATCTGTGCTAATTTCAATCTCTGGTTTTATGCAGCACCCCAACTCACCTTTCCCCATAAGCAAGCATAAGTTGGTTTCCTAAATTTGAGACCCTGTTCTGTTTTGTAATTCAGTTTATGTGTAGCCAAGTTTACATTCCGTGTATTACTGATATATTATGATGTTTCTTTTTCTGTGTGACTTATTTCTCGTAGAATCATCATACCTGAATCCACTCGTTATGCCGCTATGGGAGTGAAGACGTCGATTTCATTGCTAAGTGATATTCCAATGTACGTGCGTACCAGAACTTCTTTATCAATTTTTTCCTTTCTCGGATATTTAACTTGTTCCGTAGACAATGTTCTTGTAAACAGAGCCATCCCAAACTTTGGGGTGGCTCTGTGTTTGTGATTTTAATTTCCCTAAGCTATAGGACCATAAGTGGAAGTGACATAGGCTGTTTTGCTTTGTTTCCTACGTGTTTCAGGATACACCATACATTTCCCCAGAGTGGCTGTTGGCAATTTACATCCCGCCCATCAGCATAACAAGACTCCCTGTTCTCCAAGACCTGTCCTGCCTTTCTGGATTTTACACTTTTTTCAGATGGCCCGTTTGACTGGGGGGCAGTGAGACTTCATTGTAGTGCAGATTTCATTTACACGCTTGCTTGGTTGGCCAAAAAGGGCGTATGCGTTTTTTCCTGAATATATTCAGGAAAAAACGCATACGCCCTTTTTGGCCAAGTGCATCATTGTTGACATTCTGCCTCTTTTCCTATGCTTTAAGTGCAATTCCAGTCTACCCCCTGAAATCGTTTTCCTGAAATTCTGCCCCGCTTTCAAGTCCTCTTTGAAGACTTACTTCAGTACATTTTTGGACGATAGCTGTCATTCATAACTCTGCAGGTTTGTGAATTACAGTGCCCCTGAGCTCCTTTCTTCAACTCCTTTTCTTGTGAGCTGGCCGCAAAACCGCAGGATTGCTTCAGGCCCTAATATGTTTCCGGCCGGGCATGCTGAGCCTTTGGTTAATTCCTCTTCCTGGTGGGAAATGATCGTTCAATTTGCCCGTGCAGACAGTAACAGCTAGTCTCTCATTGGTTCTCCCTATGCCTGTTCATCTTGCGCAGAAATTGCATACTGTGCCAAACAGGAGGTTAAAGGCACTGACTCTCCAAGTGGGGAGAGTGTTAGTAAAGCGTCTGGAATGGTGAACCCGAGTACCAGAGGACGAAAACTGAGATGCATTTGAAAACGTTTCCCAATCACATGGTGGAGCATACTCTGGGTTTCCCATGCATGTTTTAGCTCAAGGAAGAATCCCTTAAACCTGGAGAGTTGGGACCCTTGGAATGGGTACCATGCAGTATGACTTCAAGAGGTCTGCGTTTGCTCACCGAACCTCACCAATGCTTTCAGCCCGAAGGGTCCAGCCTTATGTCTCACCCAGCTCTGGGTGTAGATGTGGTAATTCCAGGTTGCATCACAATCCCTGTATGAATTATTTAAGAATTGCTCTCTATTTCACTGTCATTGTGTTTTGTTTTTGAAATTTATTTTGATAATGGGATTTATCGGATTTTCACTGCTGCATTTAGGCCGCTGTACACACGCTTGACTTCCTTATGGAGACATATAAATCCATGGATTTTAAGATTCTTACTTGTCAGGTATAGTCCCAGGCGTTGCGTCTGTTTCGTTCAGCAAGGAGTAGGTCTTGTCTATTATATATTGAGCTTATGGAAAGGTATCTGTGCTAATTTCACTCTCTGGTTTTATGCAGCACCCCAACTCACCTTTCCCCATATGCAAGCATAAGTTGGTTTTCTAAATTTGAGACCCTGTTCTGTTTTGTAATTCAGTTCATGTGTAGGCAAGTTTACATTCCGTGTATTAGTGATATCCTATGATATTTCTTTTTCTGTGTGACTTATTTCTCGTAAAATCATCGTACCTGAATCCACTCATTATGCCGCCACGGGCCTGATGACTTAGATTTCATTGCTGAGTGATATTCCATTGTACGTGCGTACCACAACTTCTTTATCCATTTTTTGCTCTCTCGGATATTTAACTTGTACTGTAGACGAGGTTCTTGTAAACAGAGCCGTCCCAAACTTTGGGGTGGCTGTGTGTTTTTGATTTTAATTTCCCTAAGCTATAGGACCATAAGTGGAAATGCCATAGGCTGTGTTGCTTTGTGTCCTACGTGTTTCAGGAAACACCATACACTTCTCCAGAGTGGCTGTTGGCAATTTACATCCCGCCCATCAGCATGACAAGGCTCCCTGTTCTCCATGACCTGTCCTGCCTTTCTGGATTTTACACGTTTTTCAGATGGCCCTTTTGACCGCTGGGCAGTGAAACTTCACTGTAGTGCAGATTACTTTTACACGCCGGCCTGGTTGGCCAAAAAGGGCGTATGCGTTTTTTCCTGAATATATTCAGGAAAAAACGCATACGCCCTTTTTGGCCAAGTGCATCATTGTCGACATTCTGCCTCTTTTCCAATGCTTTAAGTGCAATTCCAGCCTACCCCCTGAAATCGTTTTCCTGAAATTCTGCCCCGCTTTCAAGTCCTCTTCGAAGACTTACTTCAGTACATTTTTGGACGATAGCTGTCATTCATAACTCTGCAGGTTTGTGAATTACAGTGCCCCTGAGCTCCTTTCCTCAACACGCTTTCTTGTGATCTGGCCGCAAAACCGCAGGATTGCTTCAGGCCCTAATCTGTTTCCGGCAGGGCACGCTGAGCCTTTGGTTAATTCCTCTTCCTGGTGGGAAATGAGCGTTCCATTTGCCCGTGTAGACACCTACAGCTAGTCTCTCATTGGTTCTCCCTATTCCTGTTCATCTTGCGCAGAAATTGCAAACTGTGCCAAACAGGACGTTAAAGGCACTGACTCTCCAAGTGGGGAGAATGTTAGTAAAGCATCTGGAATGGTGAACCCGAGTACCAGGGTTCGAAAACGGAGATGCATTTGAAAACGTTTCCCAATCACACGGTGGACCATACTATGGGATTCCCATGCATGTTTTAGCTGAAGGAAGAATCCCTTAAACGTGGAGAGTTGGGACCCATGGAATGGGTACCATGCAGTATGACTTCAAAGGGTCTGCGTTTGCTCACCGAACCTCACCAATGCTATCAGCCCGAAGTGTGCAGCCTTATGTCTCACCCAGCTCTGGGTGTAGATGTGGTAAATCCAGGTTGCATCACAAGCCCTGAATGAATTATTTAAGAATTGCTCTCTATTTCACTGTCATTGTGTTTTGTTTTTGAAATTTATTTTGATAATGGGATTTATCGGATTTCCACTGCTGCATTTAGGCCGCTGTACACACGCTTTATTTCCTTATGGAGACATATAAATCCATGGGTTTTAAGATTCTTAATTGTCAGGTATCTTGCCAGGCGTTGAATATGGGGTGTTGAGTCCATTTCGTTGAGCAAGGAGTAGGTATTGTCTATTATATATTTTGCTTATGCAATGGTATCTGTGCTAATTTCAATCTCTGGTTTTATGCAGCACCCCAACTCACCTTTCCCCATAAGCAAGCATAAGTTGGTTTTCTAAATTTGAGACCCTGTTCTGTTTTGTAATTCTGTTCATGTGTGGCCAAGTTTACATTCCGTGTATTAGTGATATCTTATGATGTTTCTTTTTCTGTGTGACTTATTTCTCGTAGAATCATCGTACCTGAATCCACTCATTATGCCGCTACGGGCCTGATGACGTAGGTTTCATTGCTGAGTGATATTCCATTGTACGTGCGTACCACAACTTCTTTATCCATTTTTGCTTTCTCGGATATTTAACTTGTACCGTAGACGAGGTTCTTGTAAACAGAGCCATCCCAAATTTTGGGGTGGCTGTGTGATTTTGATTTTAATTTCTCTATGCTATAGGACCATAAGTGGAAGTGCCATAGGCTGTGTTGCTTTTTTTCCTACGTGTTTCAGGAAACACCATACACTTCTCCAGAGTGGCTGTTGGCAATTTACATCCCGCCCATCAGCATAACAAGGCTCCCTGTTCTCCATGACCTGTCGTGCCTTTCTGGAATTTACACATTTTTCAGATGGCCCTTTTGACCGGGGGGCAGTGAGACTTCATTGTAGTGCACATTTCCTTTACACGGTTGCTTGGTTGGCCAAAAAGGGCGTATGCGTTTTTTCCTGAATATATTCAGGAAAAAACGCATACGCCCTTTTTGGCCAAGTGCATCATTGTCGACATTCTGCCTCTAATCTTATTCTTTAAGTGCAATTCCAGTCTACCCCCTGAAATCGTTTTCCTGAAATTCTGCCCCGATTTCAAGTCCTCTTCGAAGACTTACTTCAAAACATTTTTGGACGATAGCTGTCATTCATTACTCTGCAGGTTTGTGAATTACAGTGCCCCTGAGCTCCTTTCTTCAACTCGCTTTCTTGTGAGCTGGCCACAAACCCGAAGGATTGCTTCAGGCCCTAATATAGTTCCGGCATGGCATGCTGAGCCATTGGTTAATTCCTCTTCCTTGTGGGAAATGAGCGTTAAATTTGCATGTGCAGACACCTTCACATGAGTCGTCATGGTGCCCCTTTGCCCCGGTTATCTCTATGGAGGTTGGAGTTGGAGGGCCTCCTCCCTCAAGATCAGTGTGCCCATGGAGACAACCCTGCAACTTCAGGGCATGGTTGGGGGTTAGGATCACCACGAGGGTTCCTTTTCCCTTAGGAGGGAGGTGGCCTTTTGGGCTGCTGATTTCCAGGTTATCAGATACTGCCAGTATCTTGGCCAGATGTGGCGGTGGGCCAAGCCCCTTGGTGACCGTATTTTATCCTACCTGGATCGCATTCTTGCATTGTTCCATTTCAAGTGGTCCCAGGTTTTGCACTAATACTCCAGTGGCGATTCACCGTTCACCAGGAATGTAAAGGTCAAAGGGTTTAGCTAAATTAGGGAGTTCCAGGGCAAGGGTCTGAATTGACTGCTCTTTCCATTCTTGAAAGGCCACTTCTGCATTCTATTCAAAAGGATCATCACCTTTTCCTTTCAGTGTTTCATATAGAGGCCGAGCTAGTAGACTGTAGTTAGGGATCCAGAAGCAGCAAACCCTGGCCTCCCCAGGAACCCCTAAGCTGTCTTCTAGTTTTAGAAATGGGTAAGGCTGTAAATTGTTTCTTCCCTTTCCTGGGATGGGCTTCTCCGACCTTCTGTGAGAATGAAGCCCAGGCAGGTCACCGTAGTCTGTGATATTTGAGCTTTTTCTTGGACAACTTGTATCCTTTATTGGCTTCGTAGTTCAGAGGTATCCTTAGTAGGGCTGGCGATCAGAATGTCGTCTGCATATTGAAGGAGTGTTTCCTTTTCCAGAGGTAGAACTTTTAGGTCTTTAGCTGAGCTTTCCCCAAAGATGGTGTGGGAATTTTTGAACCCTTGGGGCAACACGGCCCGGAAGTATTGTTTTAGTTGTATGTTGAGTCCTGCCACTCACAAGCCAAAATTTCTTGTGACTCTGGGACTAATAGAATACAAAAGAAGGCATCATTGAAGACTAATACAGAATACCATGTCCTGGTGGTTGGTAGAATGACCAGCAGGGTGTAGGATTTAGGAACTACTGGAGGTATATCCTCGGTGGCTTCACTGACTGTCCTGACATCCTTTACCAGGACTCCAGCAGCCCATGGGGCTCTCGAGGTCAGGCCAATCCCAGGATATGGAGCTCACCTGGGCAGGTACCCCACCCCAGCCCACGGGGCTCTCGTGGTCAGGCCCCTCCCAGGATACAGAGCTACCCTTGCAGGTACCATGGCAGGGCTGGGAACACAGGAACCGTGCATATCGCCCTCATTGCAGAGCACTCCCAGCTCACCTGTCACTCAGATCTGACACAGAGCACCTCAGAGCAGGACTTGAACTAACAAACAGCAGCTCCCACAGGTCTGTGACCCTGGGCATCACTCTGTGTGGCCTCCCTCCACCTGGTGTTCCAGAGACTTCCACTGCACCCGGGGCACCAGGCCTCTGTCTCCACCCACCAGCCACCCCTCCTCTCCCTGACTCCTGGGTTCCTCTCATTAGGAGAGGGTTTTCTTGAAGTTGTCTCCCACTCATGGGCCAGATAATATAATTAGAAAACAAGCCAGAGCTGCAGCCCCTTGTCTATCCTGACTCTCAGGAGCCCACACCTGTTCCTTGGACCTGGCCGATTCAGCAAGTTCCAGTTTCTGCAACTGTGAGCCCCTGAGGGGTGATTATTGGCTGGCCTGGGAAGCCTGACCGTGCCGGCCAGCCCTCCCCAGGTGTGCCTGGGTTCAGATCAATATAAACACCGCTCCAGGCAGCAAGAGCCCCTGCAGCTGTGCCTGACGCCATTTTCTCTGCCCTGTCAGCAGTCTTGGGGCTGGACTGGTGGGAGGGAGTGAGAGGCCACGGCTTTGTGGGTGGCCCAGTGTGAGTGGGGCTCTGCTGGACTTTCTGCAGCAGTTGCCAAGATGCCACCTGCTAAAGAAGAGGATGTGTCACCCATACCTGCCGCTGGAATTTCTCCCTGGGCAGAGGTGAGTGAGGAAGAAAGCAGTGGGGGCCGGGACAGCAGGGGTATCTCAGGCAGGGAAATGGAGAGCTTCCAGAAGAGCACCCAGGACCAGGACCATCCTGGCTGGCCTGCAGGCACCAAGTCGGCTGGCATGCTGTCGCTCATGTGGCTCCATGGCCCTTCCTCTAGGCTTTCAAGTCCTTGTACATATTCAGGTGTTTTACCTGGGAAGGGTGGGAACATTTCAGCAGCAGCTGGCCTGGGGCTCAGCCCACGTTTACTCACAGATGCCTCGGCACGGTCCCCCAGCTTTGCAATGAGGACGCTTGTTGCGTGGGGCCTGCTGGCTGAATGGGAGATGATTCCCCACCACCGACCAACTTCAGAATTGTTTACAACTGGAGCAAGTGCCCTGATACGGTTTTCCTCTGTGTAGCTGGTGGGTTCTGTTTTTTTTTCTTTTTTGGTTCAAGGTAGATTTTATTCCTCTTTTTTGTATTTACAGATATAAGCATGGAAATAATTTATTCATATAAATACATGTATGTGAAGGGAAGAATATTTTTTCTGTTTTACTTTTTGTAATTTGAATTTTATTTTATTTTTTTATACAGCAGGTTCTTTTTGGTTATCTATTTTATACATATAAATGTATACATGCCAATCCCAATCTCTCAACTCCTCCCACCACCACCCCCCAACAGCTTTCCCCCCTTGGTGTCCATACGTTTGTTGTCTACATCTGTTGCTCTATTTCTGCCTTGCAAAACGGTTCATCTGTACAATTTGTCTAGGTTCCACATATAGCCATTAATAGACAAGATTTCTTTTTCTCTTTCTGACTTACTTCACTCTGTATGACAGTCTCTAGATCCATCAACGTCTCTACAAATGACCCAATTTCATTCCTTTTTATGGCTTAGTAATATTCCATTTTATATATGTACCACGTCTTTATGCATTCGTCTGTCTGTGGGCATTTAGGTTGCTTCCATTACCTGGATATTGTAAATAGTGATGCAATGAACATTGCGGTGAATGTCTCTTTTTGATTTATGGTTTTGTCTGGGTATATGCCCAGTAGTGGGACTGCTGTATCATATGGTAATTCTATTCTTAGTTTTATAAGAAACTCCATAACTTTCTCCACAGTGACTGTATCAATTTCTTTCCCAACAATAGCGGAAGAGGGTTCCTTATCTCCACACCCTTTCCAGCATTTGTTGTTTGTAGATTTTCTGATGATGCCCATTCTAACAGGTGTGAGGTGATACACCATGGATGAGTCTATTTCGTTGAGCAAAGAGTAGGTCTTGTCTATTACATATTTGGCTTATGGAACGGTATGTGTGCTAATTTCAATCTCTGGTTTTATACAGCACCGCAACTCAACTTTCCCCTTAAGCAAGCATAAGTTTTTATCTAAATGTGAGACTCTGTTCGGTTTTGGAATTCAGTTTATGTGTAGCCAAGTTTACACTCTCTCTATTAGTGATATCTTATGATAATTACCTTTCTCTGTGTGACATATTTCTCTTAGAATCATCATACTTAAATCCACTCAATTTGCTGCTACAGGCCTGATGACATTGATTTCATTGCTGAGTGATATTCCATTGTACGTAAGTAGCACAACTCCTTTATCCATATTTTTCTTTCTGGGATATTTAATTTGTACTGGACTCAAGGTTCTTGTAAACACAGCAGCCCTAAATTTGGTGTTGGCTGTGTCTTGTTGATTTTAATTTTCCTAAGCTATAGGGCCAAAAGTGGAAGTGCCCTAGGGTCTGTAGCTTTGTTTTTCAGATGTTTCAGGATACACCATAAACATCTCCAGAGTGTCTGTTGGCAATTTACATCCCGCCCATCAGCATAACAAGGCTCCCTGTTCTCCATGGCCTGTCCTGTGTTTCTGGTTTTTACACATTTTTCAGATGGCCCTTTTGACGAATGGGAAATGAGACTTCATTGTAGTGCGGATTTCCATTGCTCGAGTGCTTGGTTGGCCAAAAAGGGCATATGTGTTTTTTCCTGAATATATTCAGGAAAAAATGTTTACGCACTTTTGTCCAAGTGCATCACTGTCAAAGATCTGCCGCTTTTCACATGCTTTAAACGCAATTCCAATCTACCTCCTGAAATATGATTCCTGCAATTCTGCCTCGTTTTGAAGTCCTCTTTGCAGACTTACTTCAGTATATTTTTGCCAATAGCTGTCATTTATAACTCTGCAGGTTTGTGAATTACAGTGCCCGTGATTTCCTTTCTTAACTCGTTTCCTTGAAAGCTGGCCACAGAACCGCAGGTTTGCTTTAGGCCATAATCAGGGTCTGGCACGGCACTCTGAGCCTTTGGTTAATTCCTCTTCCTGGTGGGAAATTAGAGTTAAATGTGCCCCTCCGGACACCTGCCTCACTCCCAGCCCCTTGGTGATGTGTGTCCTGTGGTTTGAGGCCACATGTGCTGGGTTCCTCACCTTTGGCTGATGTGGCCCCACTGGTGTGAGGACACTCCTGCCTGGTTCCCATCCCCTTGGTGATGTGGGCCATCCGCTGAGAGTCTGATCCTGGTTGGGTTCCTCACACTTCTGTGAGGTGGGCCCTCTTCTCTGACGTCACTCCTGCCTGGCTGGCACACCCCGCCTTGGCGAAGTCGGCCCTCTGGTGGGATTTGGTGCCTGCTGGGGGTCTCCTGCCCTCGGTAATGAGGGCCCTCTGGCGTCAGGCCCTAATTCCTGGGCTCCCAATATTTTCTGATATGCGCCCTGTGGTTCGAGTACACTCGTGCCAGGTTCCCAACCCCATGGGAATGTGGGCCTTCTGCTCTGAGGTCCCAACCGTGGGTTGCTCAGTTTCATGATGAGGGCCCTCTGCTGTGAGTTCTCTCCGGCCTGGATCCCATAGCCTCGCTGCTCCTGGCCACCTGCTGGGAGGTTCCAACTGCGGGATTCCTCACCTTTTTTCTTCTATGGACCCTCTGTTTTGAGACTCCTCCTGCCTGCCTCACTCCCAGTCCCTTGGTGATGTGTGTCCTCTGGTGTGAGGCCACGTGTGCTGGGTCCCTCGCCTTTGGATGATGTGGCCACACTGGTGTGAGGACACTCCTGCCTGCTTCCTATCCCCTTGATGATGTGGGCCCTCTGGTGAGAGTCTGATCCTGGCTGGGTTCCTCACCCTTCTGTGAGGTGGGCCCTCTGCTGTGAGGTCACTCCTGCCTGGCTGGCACACCCCACCTGGGCAACATCGGCCCTCTTGTGGCACTTGGAGCCTGCTGGGAGCCTCCTCCCCTCGGTGATGGGGGCCCTCTAGCGTCAGGCCCTAACTGCTGGGTACCCACATTTTCTGATACGTGCTAAGTGGTGCGAGGACACTCCTGCGAGGTTCCCATCCCCATGGGCATGTGGGCCTTCTGCTCTAAGGTCCCAACACCTGTGTTGTTCACCGTTTCATGATGTTGTCTCTCTGGTGTTAGTTCACTCAGGCCTAGATCCCATAGACTCTGTGCTCTGAGCCGACTGCTGGGAGGTTCCTACTGCTGGATTCCTTACCTTTTTTATTCTTTGGGTCCTGTGTTTTTATGCTCCTACTTCCTGACTCACTCCCAGCCCCTTTGTGATGTAGGTCCTCTGGTTTAAGGCCACATGTACCGGTTTCCTCACCTTTATTGATGTGGCCCCACTGGTGTGAGGACACTCCTGCCTGGTTCCCATCCCCTTGGTGATTGGGGCCCTCTTGTGAGAGTCTGATCCTGTCTGGATTCCTCACACTTCTGGGAGGTGGGCCCTCTGCTGTGAGGTCACTCCTGCCTGGCTGGCACACGTCACGTTGGCGATGTGGGCCCTCAGTTGGGAGTTGGTGCCTGCTGGGAGTCTCCTCCCCTCAGTAATGAGGGCCCTCTGGCGTCAGGCCCTAACTCATGGGCTCCCAAAATTTTCTGATGTGCGCCCTGTCGTGTGAGTACACTCCAGCCAGGGTCCCTTCCCTAGGGGATGTGGGCTTTCTGCTCTGTGGTCCCAACGGCTGGGTTGCTCACAGTGTCAGAATGTGGGCCCTCTGTTTTGAGTTCAGTCAGGCCTGGATCCCATAGCCTCGCTGCTCCTGGCCGCCTGCTGGGAGGTTCCAACTGCGGGATTCCTCACCTTTTTTACGCAATGGGCCCTCTGTTTTGAGGCTCCTCCTGCCTGCCTCACTCCCAGCCCCTTGGTGATGTGTGTCCTGTAGTTTGAGGCCACGTGTGCTGGGTCCGTCACATTTCGGTGATGTGGCCCCACTGGTGTGAGGACACTCCTGCCTGGTTTCCATTCCCTTGGTGATGTGGGCCCTCTGGTGAGAGTCTGATCCTCTTTGGGTTCCTCACACTTTTGTGTGGTTGGCCCTCTGCTCTGAGGTCACTCCTGCCTGGCTGGCACACCCCGCATTGGCGACGTCGGCCCTCTGGTAGAAGTTGGAGCTTGCTGGGAGCCTCCTCTCCTCAGTGATGAGGGCCCTCTGGCGTCCGGCCCTAACTGCTGGGCTCCCCACATTTTCTGTTGTGTGCCCACTGGTGCGATGACACTCCTGCTTGGTTCCCTTCCCCATGGGGATGTGGGCCTTGTGCTCTGAGGTCACAACGGCTGGGTTGCTTACAGTATCACGATGAGGGCCCTCTGTTGTGAGTTCATCACTGCCTGGATCCCATAGCCTCGGTGCTCTGGGCCGCCTGCTGGGATGTTCCAACTGCTGGATTCCTCACCTTTTTATACAATGGGCCATGTGTTTTGAGGTTAATCCTGCCTGCCTCGCTCTGAGACCCATGGTGATGTGGGTCTTCTGGTTTGAGGCCACATGTGCTGGGTACCTCAACTTTCGATGATGTGGCCCCACGGGTGTGAGGACACTCGTGCCTGATTCCCAGCCCCTTGCTTATGTGGGCACTCTGGTGAGAGTCTGATCATGACTGGGTTCCTTACCCTTCTGTGAGGTGGGCGCTCTGATGTGAGGTCACTCCTGCCTGGATGGCTCACGTCGCCTTGGCGACGTAGGCCCTCTGTTGGCCACTGAAGCATGCTGGGAGCCTCCTACCCTCTTTAATGAGGGCCCTGGAAGAAACGCATATGCCCTTTTTGACCAAGTGCATCATTGTCGAAGTTCTGCCTCTTCTCCTATACTTTCAGAGGACTTCCCATCTACCTCCTGAAATCGTATTCCTGGAATTCTGCCCCGCGTTCAAGTCCTCTTTGCAGCCTTACTTCAATATATTTTTGGACGATAGCTGTCATTTATAACTCTGCAGGTTTGTGAATTACAGTGCCCCTGAGCTCCATTCTTCAACTCGCTTTCTTGTGAGCTGGCCGCAAAACCGCAGGATTGCTTCAGGCCCTAATCTGGTTCCGGCACGGCATGTTGAGCCTTTGGCTAATTCCTCTTCCTGATGGGAAATGAGCATTAAATTTGCTCGTGCAGACACCTACAGCTAATCTCTCATTGGTTCTCCCTATTCCTGTTCATCTTGCTCAGAAATTCCAAACTGTGCCAAACAGGAGGTTAAAGGCACTGACTCTCCAATTGGGGAAAGAGTTAGTAAAGCGTCTGGAATGGTAAAACCGAGTATGAGGGGAAGAAAACTGAGATGCATTTAAAAAGGTTTCCCGGTCACACGGTGGACCATATTCTGGGTTTCCCATGCGTGTTTTACCTGAAGGAAGAATCCCTTAAACCTGGAGAGGTGGGACCCATGCAATGGGTACCATGCAGTATGACTTCAAATGGCCTGCATTTTCTCACCGAACCTCACCAATGCTATCAGCCCAAAGTGTCGAACCTTATGTCTCACTCAGCTCTAGGTGTAGATGTGGTAAATCCAGGTTGCATCACAAGCCCTGAATGAATTATTTAAGAATTGCTCTCTATTTCACTGTCATTGTGTTTGTTTTTGTAGTTTATTTTGATAATGGGATTTATCGGATTTTCTCTGCTGCCTTCATGCAGATGTACACACACTTGATTCTCTTACGGAGACATATAAATCCATGGATTTGAAGATTCTTACTAGTCATGTGTAATCCTAGGAGTTGAATATGGTGTGTTTAGTCCATTTCGTTGAGCAAGGTGTAAGTCTTGACTATTACATATTTGGCTTATGGAAAGGTATGTGTGCTAATTTCTATCTCTGGTTTTATGCAGCACCCCACCTCACCTTTCCCCATAAGCAAGCATAAGTTGGTGTTCTAAATTTGAGACCCTGTTCTGTTTTGTAATTCAGTTCATGTGTAGCCAAGTTTACATTCCGTGTATTAGTGATATCTTATGATGTTTCATTTTCTGTGTGACTTATTTCACTTAGAATCATCGTACCTGGATCCACTCAATATGCCGCGACGGGCCTGATGACACTGATTTCATTGGTGAGTGATATTCCATTGTACGTGCGTACCACAACTTCTTTAACCATTTTTCACATTCTGGGATATTTAACTTGTACCGTAGACGACGTTCTTGTAAACAGAGCTGTCCCAAACTTTGGGGTGGCTGTGTGTTTTTGATTTTAATTTCCCTAAGCTATAGGACCATAAGTGGAAGTGACATAGGCTCCGTTGCTTTGTTTCCTACGTGTTTCAGGAAACCCCATACACTTCTCCAGAGTGGCTGTTTGCAATTTACATCCCCCCCATCAACATAACAAGTCTCCCTGTTCTCCATGACCTGTCCTGCCTTTCTGAATTTTACACTTTTTCAGATGCCCCTTTTGACCGGGGGGCAGTGAGACTTCATTGTAGTGCAGATTTCATTTACCTGCTTGCTTGCTTGGCCAAAAATGGCGTATGCGTTTTTTCCTGAATATATTCAGGAAAAAACGCATACGCACTTTTTGGCCAGTGCATCATTGTCGACATTCTCCCTCTATTCCTATGCTTTAAGTGCAATTCCAGTCTACCCCCTGAAATCGTTTTCCTGAAATTCTGCCCCGCTTTCAAGTCCTATTCGAAGACTTACTTCAATACATTTTTGGACGATAGCTGTCATTCATAACTCTGCAGGTTTGTGAATTACAGTGCCCCTGAGCTCGTTTCCTCAACTCGCTTTCTTGTGAGCTGGCCGCAAAACCGCAGGATTGCTGCAGGCCCTAATCTGTTTCCGTCAGGGCACACTGAGCCTTTGGTGAATTCCTCTTCCTGGTGGGAAATGAGCGTTCCATTTGCCCGTGCAGACACCTACAGCTAGTCTCTCATTGTTTCTCCCTATTCCTGTTAATCTTGCGGAGAAATTGCAAACTGTGCCAAACAGGAGGTTAAAGGCACTGACTCTCCAAGTGGGGAGAATGTTAGTAAAGTGTCTGGAATGGTGAACCCGAGTACCAGGGTTCGAAAACTGAGATATATTTGAAAACGTTTCCCAATCACACGGTGGACAATACTCTGGGTTTCCCATGCATGTCTTAGCTGAAGGAAGAATCCCTTAAACCTGGAGAGCTGGGAACCATGGAATGGGTACCATGCAGTATGACTACAAAGGGTCTGCGTTTGCTCACCGAACCTCACAAATGCTATCAGCCCGAAGTGTCCAGCCGTATATCTCACCCAGCTCTGGGTGTAGATGTGGTAAATCCAGGTTGCATCACAAGCCCTGAATGAATTATTTAAGAATTGCTCTCTATTTCACTGTCAATGTGTTTTGGTTTTGAAATTTATTTTGATAATGGGATTTATCGGATTTTCACTGCTGCGTTTAGGCTGCTGTACACACGCTTGATTTCCTTATAGAGACATATAAATCCATGGGTTTTAAGATTCTTACTTGTCAGGTATATTCCCAGGTTTGAGTCCGTTTCGTTGAGCAAGGAGTAGGGCTTGTCTATTATATATTTGGCTTATGGAACGGTATCTGTGCTAATTTCAATCTCTGGTTTTATGCAGCACCCCAACTCACCTTTCCCCATAAGCAAGCATAAGTTGGTTTTCTAAATTTGAGACCCTGTTCTGTTTTGTAATTCAGTTCATGGGTAGCCAAGTTTACATTCCGTGTATTAGTCATATCTTATGATGTTTCTTTTTCTGTGTGACTTATTTCTCGTAGAATCATCATACCTGAATCCACTCATTATGCCGCTACGGGCCTGATGAAGTAGATTTCATTGCTGAGTGATATTCCATTGTACGTGCGTACCACAACTTCTTTATCCATTTTTTGCTTTCTGGGATATTTTACTTGTACCGTAGACGAGGTTCTGGTAAACAGAGCCGTCCCAAACTCTGGGGTGGCTGTGTGTTTTTGATTTTAATTTCCCTAAGCTATAGGACCATAAGTGGAAGTGACATAGGCTGTGTTGCTTTGTTTCCTACGTGTTTCTGGAAACACCATACACTTCTCCAGAGTGGTTGTTGGCAATTTACATCCCGCCCATCAGCATGACAAGGCTCCCTGTTCTCCATGACCTGTCCTGCCTTTCTGGATTTAACACTTTTTTCAGATGGCCCTTTTGACCGGGGGGGCAGTGAGACTTCATTGTAGTGCAGATTTCCTTTACAGGCTTGCTTGGTTGGCCAAAAAGGGCGTATGCGTTTTTTCCTGAATATATTCAGGAAAAAACGCATACGCCCTTTTTGGCCAAGTGCATCGTTGTCGACATTCTGCCTCTTTTCCTATGCTTTTAGTACAATTCCAGTCTACCCCCTGAAATCGTTTTCCTGAAATTCTGCCCCGCATTCAAGTCCTCTTCGAAGACTTACTTCAATACATTTTTGGACGATAGCTGTCATTCATAACTCTGCAGGTTTGTGAATTACAGTGCCCCTGAGCTCATGTCTTCAACTCGTTTTCTTGTGAGCTGGCCGCAAAACCGCAGGATTGCTTCAGGCCGTAATCTCTTTCCGGCAGGGCTTGCTGAGCCTTTGTTTAATTCCTCTTCCTGGTCGGAAATGAGCGTTCCTTTTGCCCGAGCAGGCACCTACAGCTAGTCTCTCATTGGTTCTCCCTATGCCTGTACATCTTGCGCAGAAATTGCAAACTGTGCCAAACAGGAGGTTAATGGCACTGACTCTCCAAGTGGGGAGAGTGTTAGTAAAGCGTCTGGAATGGTGAACCCGAGTACCAGGGGACGAAAACTGAGATGCATTTGAAAACGTTTCCCGGTCACACAGTGCACTGTACTGTGGGTTTCCCATGCATGTTTTAGCTGAAGGAAGAATCCCTTAAACCTGGAGAGTTGGGACCCATGGAATGGGTACCATGCAGTTTGACTTCAAAGGGTCTGCGTTTGCTCACCGAACCTCACCAATGCTATCAGCCCGAAGTGTGCAGCCTTATGTCTCACCCAGCTCTGGGTGTAGATGTGGTAAATCCAGGTTGCATCACAAGCCCTGAATGAATTATTTAAGAATTGCTCTCTATTTCACTGTCATTGTGTTTTGTTTTTGAAATTTATTTTGATAATGGGATTTATCGGATTTTCACTGCTGCATTTAGGCCGTTGTACACACGCTTGATTTCCTTATGGAGACATATAAATCCATGGGTTTTAAGATTCTTACTTGTCAGGTATCTTGCAAGGCGTTGAATATGGGGTGTTGAGTCCATTTCGTTGAGCAAGGAGTAGTTCTTGTCTATTATATATTTGGCTTATGGAACGGTATCTGTGCTAATTTCAATCTCTGGTTTTATGCAGCACCCCAACTCACCTTTCCCCATTAGCAAGCATAAGTTGGTTTTCTAAATTTGAGACCCTGTTCTGTTTTGTAATTCAGTTTATGTGTAGCCAAGTTTACATTCCGTGTATTACTTATATATTATGATGTTTCTTTTTCTGGGTGACGTATTTCTCGTAGAATCATCGTACCTGAATCCACTCATTATGCCGCTATGGGCCTGAAGACGTAGATTTCTTTGCTGAGTGATACTCCATTGTACGTGCGTACCAGAACTTCTTTATCCATTTTTTCCTTTCTTGGATATTTAACTTGTACCGTAGACAAGGTTCTTGTAAACAGAGCCATCCCAAACTTTGGGGTGGCTGTGTGTTTGTGATTTTAATTACGCTAAGCTATAGGACCATATTGGAAGTGACATAGGCTGTGTTGCTTTGTTTCCTACGTGTTTCAGGATACACCATACATTTCTCCAGAGTGGCTGTTGGCAATTTACATCCCGCCCATCAGCATAACAAGGCTCCCTGTTCTCCAAGACCTGTCCTGCCTTTCTGGATTTTACACTTTTTTCAGATGGCCCTTTTGACCGGGGGGCAGTGAGACTTCATTGTAGTGCAGATTTCCTTTACACGCTTGCTTGGTTGTCGAAAAAGGGCGTATGCGTTTTTTCCTGAATATATTCAGGAAAAAACGCATACGCCCTTTTTGGCCAAGTGCATCATTGTCGACATTCTGCCTCTAATCTTATTCTTTAAGTGCAATTCCATTCTACCCCCTGAAATCGTTTTCCTGAAATTCTGCCCCGATTTCAAGTCCTCTTCGAAGACTTACTTCAAAACATTTTTGGACGATAGCTGTCATTCATTACTCTGCAGGTTTGTGAATTACAGTGCCCCTGAGCTCCTTTCTTCAACTCGCTTTCTTGTGAGCTGGCCACAAACCCGAAGGATTGCTTCAGGCCCTAATATAGTTCTGGCATGGCATGCTGAGCCTTTGGTTAATTCCTCTTCCTTGTGGGAAATGAGCGTTAAATTTGCATGTGCAGACACCTTCACATGAGTCGTCATGGTACCCCTTTGCCCCGGTTATCTCTATGGAGGTTGGAGTTGGAGGGCCTCCTCCCTCAAGATCAGTGTGCCCACGGAGCCAACCCTGCAACTTCAGGGCATGGTTGGGGGTTAGGATCACCACGAGGGTTCCTTTTCCCTTAGGAGGGAGGTGGCCTTTTGGGCTGCTGATTTCCAGGTTATCAGATACTGCCAGTATCTTGGCCAGATGTGGCGGTGGGCCAAGCCCCTTGGTGACCGTAGTTTATCCTACCTGGATCGCATTCTTGCATTGTTCCATTTCAAGTGGTCCCAGGTTTTGCACTAATACTCCAGTGGCGATTCACCGTTCACCAGGAATGTAAAGGTCAAAGGGTTTAGCTAAATTAGGGAGTTCCAGGGCAAGGGTCTGAATTGACTGCTCTTTCCATTCTTGAAAGGCCACTTCTGCATTCTATTCAAAAGGATCATCATCTTTTCCTTTCAGTGTTTCATATAGAGGCCGAGCTAGTAGACTGTAGTTAGGGATCCAGAAGCAGCAAACCCTGGCCTCCCCAGGAACCCCTAAGCTGTCTTCTAGTTTTAGAAATGGGTAAGGCTGTAAATTGTTTCTTCCCTTTCCTGGGATGGGCTTCTCCGACCTTCTGTGAGAATGAAGCCCAGGCAGGTCACCGTAGTCTGTGATATTTGAGCTTTTTCTTGGACAACTTGTATCCTTTATTGGCTTGGTAGTTCAGAGGTCTCCTTAGTAGGGCTGGCGATCAGAATGTCGTCTGCATATTGAAGGAGTGTTTCCTTTTCCAGAGGTAGAACTTTTAGGTCTTTAGCTGAGCTTTCCCCAAAGATGGTGTGGGAATTCTTGAACCCTTGGGGCAACACGGCCCGGAAGTATTGTTTTAGTTGTATGTTGAGTCCTGCCACTCAGAAGCCAAAATTTCTTGTGACTCTGGGACTAATAGAATACAAAAGAAGGCATCATTGAAGACTAATACAGAATACCATGTCCTGGTGGTTGGTAGAATGACCAGCAGGGTGTAGGATTTAGGAACTACTGGAGGTATATCCTCGGTGGCTTCACTGACTGTCCTGACATCCTTTACCAGGACTCCAGCAGCCCATGGGGCTCTCGAGGTCAGGCCAATCCCAGGATATGGAGCTCACCTGGGCAGGTACCCCACCCCAGCCCACGGGGCTCTCGTGGTCAGGCCCCTCCCAGGATACAGAGCTACCCTTGCAGGTACCATGGCAGGGCTGGGAACACAGGAACTGTGCATATCGCCCTCATTGCAGAGCACTCCCAGCTCACCTGTCACTCAGATCTGACACAGAGCACCTCAGAGCAGGACTTGAACTAACAAACAGCAGCTCCCACAGGTCTGTGACCCTGGGCATCACTCTGTGTGGCCTCCCTACACCTGGTCTTCCAGAGACTTCCACTGCACCCGGGGCACCAGGCCTCTGTCTCCACCCACCAGCCACCCCTCCTCTCCCTGACTCCTGGGTTCCTCTCATTAGGAGAGGGTTTTCTTGAAGTTGTCTCCCACTCATGGGCCAGATAATATAATTAGAAAACAAGCCAGAGCTGCAGCCCCTTGTCTATCCTGACTCTCAGGAGCCCACACCTGTTCCTTGGACCTGGCCGATTCAGCAAGTTCCAGTTTCTGCAACTGTGAGCCCCTGAGGGGTGATTATTGGCTGGCCTGGGAAGCCTGACCGTGCCGGCCAGCCCTCCCCAGGTGTGCCTGGGTTCAGATCAATATAAACACCGCTCCAGGCAGCAAGAGCCCCTGCAGCTGTGCCTGACGCCATTTTCTCTGCCCTGTCAGCAGTCTTGGGGCTGGACTGGTGGGAGGGAGTGAGAGGCCACGGCTTTGTGGGTGGCCCAGTGTGAGTGGGGCTCTGCTGGACTTTCTGCAGCAGTTGCCAAGATGCCACCTGCTAAAGAAGAGGATGTGTCACCCATACCTGCCGCTGGAATTTCTCCCTGGGCAGAGGTGAGTGAGGAAGAAAGCAGTGGGGGCCGGGACAGCAGGGGTATCTCAGGCAGGGAAATGGAAAGCTTCCAGAAGAGCACCCAGGACCAGGACCATCCTGGCTGGCCTGCAGGCACCAAGTCGGCTGGCATGCTGTCGCTCATGTGGCTCCATGGCCCTTCCTCTAGGCTTTCAAGTCCTTGTACATATTCAGGTGTTTTACCTGGGAAGGGTGGGAACATTTCAGCAGCAGCTGGCCTGGGGCTCAGCCCACGTTTACTCACAGATGCCTCGGCACAGTCCCCCAGCTTTGCAATGAGGACGCTTGTTGCGTGGGGCCTGCTGGCTGAATGGGAGATGATTCCCCACCACCGACCAACTTCAGAATTGTTTACAACTGGAGCAAGTGCCCTGATACGGTTTTCCTCTGTGTAGCTGGTGGGTTCTGTTTTTTTTTCTTTTTTGGTTCAAGGTAGATTTTATTCCTCTTTTTTGTATTTACAGATATAAGCATGGAAATAATTTATTCATATAAATACATGTATGTGAAGGGAAGAATATTTTTTCTGTTTTACTTTTTGTAATTTGAATTTTATTTTATTTTTTTATACAGCAGGTTCTTTTTGGTTATCTATTTTATACATATAAATGTATACATGCCAATCCCAATCTCTCAACTCCTCCCACCACCACCCCCCAACAGCTTTCCCCCCTTGGTGTCCATACGTTTGTTGTCTACATCTGTTGCTCTATTTCTGCCTTGCAAAACGGTTCATCTGTACAATTTGTCTAGGTTCCACATATAGCCATTAATAGACAAGATTTCTTTTTCTCTTTCTGACTTACTTCACTCTGTATGACAGTCTCTAGATCCATCAACGTCTCTACAAATGACCCAATTTCATTCCTTTTTATGGCTTAGTAATATTCCATTTTATATATGTACCACGTCTTTATGCATTCGTCTGTCTGTGGGCATTTAGGTTGCTTCCATTACCTGGATATTGTAAATAGTGATGCAATGAACATTGCGGTGAATGTCTCTTTTTGATTTATGGTTTTGTCTGGGTATATGCCCAGTAGTGGGACTGCTGTATCATATGGTAATTCTATTCTTAGTTTTATAAGAAACTCCATAACTTTCTCCACAGTGACTGTATCAATTTCATTCCCAACAATAGCGGAAGAGGGTTCCTTATCTCCACACCCTTTCCAGCATTTGTTGTTTGTAGATTTTCTGATGATGCCCATTCTAACAGGTGTGAGGTGATACACCATGGATGAGTCTATTTCGTTGAGCAAAGAGTAGGTCTTGTCTATTACATATTTGGCTTATGGAACGGTATGTGTGCTAATTTCAATCTCTGGTTTTATACAGCACCGCAACTCAACTTTCCCCTTAAGCAAGCATAAGTTTTTATCTAAATGTGAGACTCTGTTCGGTTTTGGAATTCAGTTTATGTGTAGCCAAGTTTACACTCTCTCTATTAGTGATATCTTATGATAATTACCTTTCTCTGTGTGACATATTTCTCTTAGAATCATCATACTTAAATCCACTCAATTTGCTGCTACAGGCCTGATGACATTGATTTCATTGCTGAGTGATATTCCATTGTACGTAAGTAGCACAACTCCTTTATCCATATTTTTCTTTCTGGGATATTTAATTTGTACTGGACTCAAGGTTCTTGTAAACACAGCAGCCCTAAATTTGGTGTTGGCTGTGTCTTGTTGATTTTAATTTTCCTAAGCTATAGGGCCAAAAGTGGAAGTGCCCTAGGGTCTGTAGCTTTGTTTTTCAGATGTTTCAGGATACACCATAAACATCTCCAGAGTGTCTGTTGGCAATTTACATCCCGCCCATCAGCATAACAAGGCTCCCTGTTCTCCATGGCCTGTCCTGTGTTTCTGGTTTTTACACATTTTTCAGATGGCCCTTTTGACGAATGGGAAATGAGACTTCATTGTAGTGCGGATTTCCATTGCTCGAGTGCTTGGTTGGCCAAAAAGGGCATATGTGTTTTTTCCTGAATATATTCAGGAAAAAATGTTTACGCACTTTTGTCCAAGTGCATCACTGTCAAAGATCTGCCGCTTTTCACATGCTTTAAACGCAATTCCAATCTACCTCCTGAAATATGATTCCTGCAATTCTGCCTCGTTTTGAAGTCCTCTTTGCAGACTTACTTCAGTATATTTTTGCCAATAGCTGTCATTTATAACTCTGCAGGTTTGTGAATTACAGTGCCTGTGATTTCCTTTCTTAACTCGTTTCCTTGAAAGCTGGCCACAGAACTGCAGGTTTGCTTTAGGCCATAATCAGGGTCTGGCACGGCACTCTGAGCCTTTGGTTAATTCCTCTTCCTGGTGGGAAATTAGAGTTAAATGTGCCCCTCCGGACACCTGCCTCACTCCCAGCCCCTTGGTGATGTGTGTCCTGTGGTTTGAGGCCACATGTGCTGGGTTCCTCACCTTTGGCTGATGTGGCCCCACTGGTGTGAGGACACTCCTGCCTGGTTCCCATCCCCTTGATGATGTGGGCCATCCGGTGAGAGTCTGATCCTGGTTGGGTTCCTCACACTTCTGTGAGGTGGGCCCTCTTCTCTGACGTCACTCCTGCCTGGCTGGCACACCCCGCCTTGGCGAAGTCGGCCCTCTGGTGGGATTTGGTGCCTGCTGGGGGTCTCCTGCCCTCGGTAATGAGGGCCCTCTGGCGTCAGGCCCTAATTCCTGGGCTCCCAATATTTTCTGATATGCGCCCTGTGGTTCGAGTACACTCGTGCCAGGTTCCCAACCCCATGGGAATGTGGGCCTTCTGCTCTGAGGTCCCAACCGTGGGTTGCTCAGTTTCATGATGAGGGCCCTCTGCTGTGAGTTCTCTCCGGCCTGGATCCCATAGCCTCGCTGCTCCTGGCCACCTGCTGGGAGGTTCCAACTGCGGGATTCCTCACCTTTTTTCTTCTATGGACCCTCTGTTTTGAGACTCCTCCTGCCTGCCTCACTCCCAGTCCCTTGGTGATGTGTGTCCTCTGGTGTGAGGCCACGTGTGCTGGGTCCCTCGCCTTTGGATGATGTGGCCACACTGGTGTGAGGACACTCCTGCCTGCTTCCTATCCCCTTGATGATGTGGGCCCTCTGGTGAGAGTCTGATCCTGGCTGGGTTCCTCACCCTTCTGTGAGGTGGGCCCTCTGCTGTGAGGTCACTCCTGCCTGGCTGGCACACCCCACCTGGGCAACATCGGCCCTCTTGTGGCACTTGGAGCCTGCTGGGAGCCTCCTCCCCTCGGTGATGGGGGCCCTCTAGCGTCAGGCCCTAACTGCTGGGTACCCACATTTTCTGATACGTGCTAAGTGGTGCGAGGACACTCCTGCGAGGTTCCCATCCCCATGGGCATGTGGGCCTTCTGCTCTAAGGTCCCAACACCTGTGTTGTTCACCGTTTCATGATGTTGTCTCTCTGGTGTTAGTTCACTCAGGCCTAGATCCCATAGACTCTGTGCTCTGAGCCGACTGCTGGGAGGTTCCTACTGCTGGATTCCTTACCTTTTTTATTCTTTGGGTCCTGTGTTTTTATGCTCCTACTTCCTGACTCACTCCCAGCCCCTTTGTGATGTAGGTCCTCTGGTTTAAGGCCACATGTACCGGTTTCCTCACCTTTATTGATGTGGCCCCACTGGTGTGAGGACACTCCTGCCTGGTTCCCATCCCCTTGGTGATTGGGGCCCTCTTGTGAGAGTCTGATCCTGTCTGGATTCCTCACACTTCTGGGAGGTGGGCCCTCTGCTGTGAGGTCACTCCTGCCTGGCTGGCACACGTCACGTTGGCGATGTGGGCCCTCAGTTGGGAGTTGGTGCCTGCTGGGAGTCTCCTCCCCTCGGTAATGAGGGCCCTCTGGCGTCAGGCCCTAACTCATGGGCTCCCAAAATTTTCTGATGTGCGCCCTGTCGTGTGAGTACACTCCAGCCAGGGTCCCTTCCCTAGGGGATGTGGGCTTTCTGCTCTGTGGTCCCAACGGCTGGGTTGCTCACAGTGTCAGAATGTGGGCCCTCTGTTTTGAGTTCAGTCAGGCCTGGATCCCATAGCCTCGCTGCTCCTGGCCGCCTGCTGGGAGGTTCCAACTGCGGGATTCCTCACCTTTTTTACGCAATGGGCCCTCTGTTTTGAGGCTCCTCCTGCCTGCCTCACTCCCAGCCCCTTGGTGATGTGTGTCCTGTAGTTTGAGGCCACGTGTGCTGGGTCCGTCACATTTCGGGGATGTGGCCCCACTGGTGTGAGGACACTCCTGCCTGGTTTCCATTCCCTTGGTGATGTGGGCCCTCTGGTGAGAGTCTGATCCTCTTTGGGTTCCTCACACTTTTGTGTGGTTGGCCCTCTGCTCTGAGGTCACTCCTGCCTGGCTGGCACACCCCGCATTGGCGACGTCGGCCCTCTGGTAGCAGTTGGAGCTTGCTGGGAGCCTCCTCTCCTCAGTGATGAGGGCCCTCTGGCGTCCGGCCCTAACTGCTGGGCTCCCCACATTTTCTGTTGTGTGCCCACTGGTGCGATGACACTCCTGCTTGGTTCCCTTCCCCATGGGGATGTGGGCCTTGTGCTCTGAGGTCACAACGGCTGGGTTGCTTACAGTATCACGATGAGGGCCCTCTGTTGTGAGTTCATCACTGCCTGGATCCCATAGCCTCGGTGCTCTGGGCCGCCTGCTGGGATGTTCCAACTGCTGGATTCCTCACCTTTTTATACAATGGGCCATGTGTTTTGAGGTTAATCCTGCCTGCCTCGCTCTGAGACCCATGGTGATGTGGGTCTTCTGGTTTGAGGCCACATGTGCTGGGTACCTCAACTTTCGATGATGTGGCCCCACGGGTGTGAGGACACTCGTGCCTGATTCCCAGCCCCTTGCTTATGTGGGCACTCTGGTGAGAGTCTGATCATGACTGGGTTCCTTACCCTTCTGTGAGGTGGGCGCTCTGATGTGAGGTCACTCCTGCCTGGATGGCTCACGTCGCCTTGGCGACGTAGGCCCTCTGTTGGCCACTGAAGCATGCTGGGAGCCTCCTACCCTCTTTAATGAGGGCCCTGGAAGAAACGCATATGCCCTTTTTGACCAAGTGCATCATTGTCGAAGTTCTGCCTCTTCTCCTATACTTTCAGAGGACTTCCCATCTACCTCCTGAAATCGTATTCCTGGAATTCTGCCCCGCGTTCAAGTCCTCTTTGCAGCCTTACTTCAATATATTTTTGGACGATAGCTGTCATTTATAACTCTGCAGGTTTGTGAATTACAGTGCCCCTGAGCTCCATTCTTCAACTCGCTTTCTTGTGAGCTGGCCGCAAAACCGCAGGATTGCTTCAGGCCCTAATCTGGTTCCGGCACGGCATGTTGAGCCTTTGGCTAATTCCTCTTCCTGATGGGAAATGAGCATTAAATTTGCTCGTGCAGACACCTACAGCTAATCTCTCATTGGTTCTCCCTATTCCTGTTCATCTTGCTCAGAAATTCCAAACTGTGCCAAACAGGAGGTTAAAGGCACTGACTCTCCAATTGGGGAAAGAGTTAGTAAAGCGTCTGGAATGGTAAAACCGAGTATGAGGGGAAGAAAACTGAGATGCATTTAAAAAGGTTTCCCGGTCACACGGTGGACCATATTCTGGGTTTCCCATGCGTGTTTTACCTGAAGGAAGAATCCCTTAAACCTGGAGAGGTGGGACCCATGCAATGGGTACCATGCAGTATGACTTCAAATGGCCTGCATTTTCTCACCGAACCTCACCAATGCTATCAGCCCAAAGTGTCGAACCTTATGTCTCACTCAGCTCTAGGTGTAGATGTGGTAAATCCAGGTTGCATCACAAGCCCTGAATGAATTATTTAAGAATTGCTCTCTATTTCACTGTCATTGTGTTTGTTTTTGTAGTTTATTTTGATAATGGGATTTATCGGATTTTCTCTGCTGCCTTCATGCAGATGTACACACACTTGATTCTCTTACGGAGACATATAAATCCATGGATTTGAAGATTCTTACTAGTCATGTGTAATCCTAGGAGTTGAATATGGTGTGTTTAGTCCATTTCGTTGAGCAAGGTGTAAGTCTTGACTATTACATATTTGGCTTATGGAAAGGTATGTGTGCTAATTTCTATCTCTGGTTTTATGCAGCACCCCACCTCACCTTTCCCCATAAGCAAGCATAAGTTGGTGTTCTAAATTTGAGACCCTGTTCTGTTTTGTAATTCAGTTCATGTGTAGCCAAGTTTACATTCCGTGTATTAGTGATATCTTATGATGTTTCATTTTCTGTGTGACTTATTTCACTTAGAATCATCGTACCTGGATCCACTCAATATGCCGCGACGGGCCTGATGACACAGATTTCATTGGTGAGTGATATTCCATTGTACGTGCGTACCACAACTTCTTTAACCATTTTTCACATTCTGGGATATTTAACTTGTACCGTAGACGACGTTCTTGTAAACAGAGCTGTCCCAAACTTTGGGGTGGCTGTGTGTTTTTGATTTTAATTTCCCTAAGCTATAGGACCATAAGTGGAAGTGACATAGGCTCCGTTGCTTTGTTTCCTACGTGTTTCAGGAAACACCATACACTTCTCCAGAGTGGCTGTTTGCAATTTACATCCCCCCCATCAGCATAACAAGTCTCCCTGTTCTCCATGACCTGTCCTGCCTTTCTGAATTTTACACTTTTTCAGATGCCCCTTTTGACCGGGGGGCAGTGAGACTTCATTGTAGTGCAGATTTCATTTACCTGCTTGCTTGCTTGGCCAAAAATGGCGTATGCGTTTTTTCCTGAATATATTCAGGAAAAAACGCATACGCACTTTTTGGCCAGTGCATCATTGTCGACATTCTGCCTCTATTCCTATGCTTTAAGTGCAATTCCAGTCTACCCCCTGAAATCGTTTTCCTGAAATTCTGCCCCGCTTTCAAGTCCTATTCGAAGACTTACTTCAATACATTTTTGGACGATAGCTGTCATTCATAACTCTGCAGGTTTGTGAATTACAGTGCCCCTGAGCTCGTTTCCTCAACTCGCTTTCTTGTGAGCTGGCCGCAAAACCGCAGGATTGCTGCAGGCCCTAATCTGTTTCCGTCAGGGCACACTGAGCCTTTGGTGAATTCCTCTTCCTGGTGGGAAATGAGCGTTCCATTTGCCCGTGCAGACACCTACAGCTAGTCTCTCATTGTTTCTCCCTATTCCTGTTAATCTTGCGGAGAAATTGCAAACTGTGCCAAACAGGAGGTTAAAGGCACTGACTCTCCAAGTGGGGAGAATGTTAGTAAAGTGTCTGGAATGGTGAACCCGAGTACCAGGGTTCGAAAACTGAGATATATTTGAAAACGTTTCCCAATCACACGGTGGACAATACTCTGGGTTTCCCATGCATGTCTTAGCTGAAGGAAGAATCCCTTAAACCTGGAGAGCTGGGAACCATGGAATGGGTACCATGCAGTATGACTACAAAGGGTCTGCGTTTGCTCACCGAACCTCACAAATGCTATCAGCCCGAAGTGTCCAGCCGTATATCTCACCCAGCTCTGGGTGTAGATGTGGTAAATCCAGGTTGCATCACAAGCCCTGAATGAATTATTTAAGAATTGCTCTCTATTTCACTGTCAATGTGTTTTGGTTTTGAAATTTATTTTGATAATGGGATTTATCGGATTTTCACTGCTGCGTTTAGGCTGCTGTACACACGCTTGATTTCCTTATGGAGACATATAAATCCATGGGTTTTAAGATTCTTACTTGTCAGGTATATTCCCAGGCTTTGAGTCCGTTTCGTTGAGCAAGGAGTAGGGCTTGTCTATTATATATTTGGCTTATGGAACGGTATCTGTGCTAATTTCAATCTCTGGTTTTATGCAGCGCCCCAAATCACATTTCCCCATAAGCAAGCATAAGTTGGTTTTCTAAATTTGAGACCCTGTTCTGTTTTGTAATTCAGTTCATGGGTAGCCAAGTTTACATTCCGTGTATTAGTCATATCTTATGATGTTTCTTTTTCTGTGTGAATTATTTCTCGTAGAATCATCGTACCTGAATCCACTCATTATGCCGCTACGGGCCTGATGAAGTAGATTTCATTGCTGAGTGATATTCCATTGTACGTGCGTACCACAACTTCTTTATCCATTTTTTGCTTTCTGGGATATTTTACTTGTACCGTAGACGAGGTTCTTGTAAACAGAGCCGTCCCAAACTCTGGGGTGGCTGTGTGTTTTTGATTTTAATTTCCCTAAGCTATAGGACCATAAGTGGAAGTGACATAGGCTGTGTTGCTTTGTTTCCCACGTGTTTCTGGAAACACCATACACTTCTCCAGAGTGGTTGTTGGCAATTTACATCCCGCCCATCAGCATGACAAGGCTCCCTGTTCTCCATGACCTGTCCTGCCTTTCTGGATTTTACACTTTTTTCAGATGGCCCTTTTGACCGGGGGGGCAGTGAGACTTCATTGTAGTGCAGATTTCCTTTACACGCTTGCTTGGTTGGCCAAAAAGAGCGTATGCGTTTTTACCTGCATATATTCAGGAAAAAACGCATACGCCCTTTTTGGCCAAGTGCATCGTTGTCGACATTCTGCCTCTTTTCCTATGCTTTTAGTACAATTCCAGTCTACCCCCTGAAATCGTTTTCCTGAAATTCTGCCCCGCATTCAAGTCCTCTTCGAAGACTTACTTCAATACATTTTTGGACGATAGCTGTCATTCATAACTCTGCAGGTTTGTGAATTACAGTGCCCCTGAGCTCATGTCTTCAACTCGTTTTCTTGTGAGCTGGCCGCAAAACCGCAGGATTGCTTCAGGCCGTAATCTCTTTCCGGCAGGGCTTGCTGAGCCTTTGTTTAATTCCTCTTCCTGGTCGGAAATGAGCGTTCCTTTTGCCCGTGCAGGCACCTACAGCTAGTCTCTCATTGGTTCTCCCTATTCCTGTACATCTTGCGCAGAAATTGCAAACTGTGCCAAACAGGAGGTTAATGGCACTGACTCTCCAAGTGGGGAGAGTGTTAGTAAATCGTCTGGAATGGTGAACCCGAGTACCAGGGGACGAAAACTGAGATGCATTTGAAAACGTTTCCCGGTCACACAGTGCACTGTACTGTGGGTTTCCCATGCATGTTTTAGCTGAAGGAAGAATCCCTTAAACCTGGAGAGTTGGGACCCATGGAATGGGTACCATGCAGTTTGACTTCAAAGGGTCTGCGTTTGCTCACCGAACCTCACCAATGCTATCAGCCCGAAGTGTCCAGCCTTATGTCTCACCCAGCTCTGGGTGTAGATGTGGTAAATCCAGGTTTCATCACAAGCCCTGAATGAATTATTTAAGATTTGCTCTCTATTTCACTGTCATTGTGTTTTGTTTTTGAAATTTATTTTGATAATGGGATTTATCGGATTTTCACTGCTGCATTTAGGCCGTTGTACACACGCTTGATTTCATTATGGAGACATATAAATCCATGGGTTTTAAGATTCTTACTTGTCAGGTATCTTGCAAGGCGTTGAATATGGGGTGTTGAGTCCATTTCGTTGAGCAAGGAGTAGGTCTTGTCTATTATATATTTGGCTTATGGAACGGTATCTGTGCTAATTTCAATCTCTGGTTTTATGCAGCACCCCAACTCACCTTTCCCCATTAGCAAGCATAAGTTGGTTTTCTAAATTTGAGACCCTGTTCTGTTTTGTAATTCAGTTTATGTGTAGCCAAGTTTACATTCCGTGTATTACTTATATATTATGATGTTTCTTTTTCTGGGTGACGTATTTCTCTTAGAATCATCGTACCTGAATCCACTCATTATGCCGCTATGGGCCTGAAGACGTAGATTTCTTTGCTGAGTGATACTCCATTGTACGTGCGTACCAGAACTTCTTTATCCATTTTTTCCTTTCTTGGATATTTAACTTGTACCATAGACAAGGTTCTTGTAAACAGAGCCATCCCAAACTTTGGGGTGGCTGTGTGTTTGTGATTTTAATTACCCTAAGCTATAGGACCATATTGGAAGTGACATAGGCTGTGTTGCTTTGTTTCCTACGTGTTTCAGGATACACCATACATTTCTCCAGAGTGGCTGTTGGCAATTTACATCCCGCCCATCAGCATAACAAGGCTCCCTGTTCTCCATGACCTGTCCTGCCTTTCTGGATTTTACACTTTTTTCAGATGGCCCTTTTGACCGGGGGGCAGTGAGACTTCATTGTAGTGCAGATTTCCTTTACACGCTTGCTTGGTTGTCGAAAAAGGGCGTATGCGTTTTTTCCTGAATATATTCAGGAAAAAACGCATACGCCCTTTTTGGCCAAGTGCATCGCTGTCGACATTCTGCCTCTTTTCCTATGCTTTAAGTGCAATTCCAGTCTACCCCCTGAAATCGTTTTCCTGAAATTCTGCCCCGCTTTCAAGTCCTCTTTGAAGACTTACTTCAGTACATTTTTGAACGATAGCTGTCATTCATAACTCTGCAGGTTTGTGAATTACAGTGCCCCTGAGCTCATGTCTTCAACTCGTTTTCTTGTGAGCTGGCCGCAAAACCGCAGGATTGCTTCAGGCCGTAATATATTTCCGGCCGGGCATGCTGAGTCTTTGGTTAATTCCACTTCCTGGTGGGAAATGATCGTTCAATTTGCCCGTGCAGACACCAACAGCTAGTCTCTCATTGGTTCTCCCTATGCCTGTTCATCTTGCGCAGAAATTGCAAACTGTGCCAAACAGGAGGTTAAATGCACTGACTCTCCAAGTGGGGAGAGTGTTAGTAAAGCGTATGGAATGGTGAACCCGAGTACCAGGGGACGAAAACTGAGATGCATTTGAAAACGTTTCCCGGTCACACAGTGCACTGTACTGTGGGTTTCCCATGCATGTTTTAGCTGAAGGAAGAATCCCTTAAACCTGGAGAGTTGGGACCCATGGAATGGGTACCATGCAGTATGACTTCAAAGGGTCTGCGTTTGCTCACCGAACCTCACCAATGCTATCAGCCCGAAGTGCCCAGCCTTATGTCTCACCCAGCTCTGGGTGTAGATGTGGTAAATCCAGGTTTCATCACAAGCCCTGAATGAATTATTTAAGAATTGCTCTCTATTTCACTGTCATTGTGTTTTGTTTTTGAAATTTATTTTGATAATGGGATTTATCGGATTTTCACTGCTGCGTTTAGACCGCTGTACACACGCTTGATTTCCTTAAGGAGACATATAAATCCATGGGTTTTAAGATTCTTACTTGTCAGGTATCTTGCCAGGCGTTGAATATGGTGTGTTGAGTCCATTTCGTTGAGCAAGTAGTAGGGCTTGTCTATTATATATTTGGCTTATGGAACGGTATCTGTGCTAATTTCAATCTCTGGTTTTATGCAGCACCCCAACTCACCTTTCCCCATAAGCAAGCATAAGTTGGTTTTCTAAATTTGAGACCCTCTTCTGTTTTGTAATTCAGTTCCTGTGTAGCCAAGTTTACATTCCGTGTATTACTGATATATTATGATGTTTCTTTTTCTGTGTGACGTATTTCTCGTAAAATCATCGTACCTGAATCCACTCATTATGCCGCTACGGGCCTGAAGACGTAGATTTCATTGCTGAGTGATATTCCATTGTACGTGCATACCAGAACTTCCTTATCCATTTTTTCCTTTCTCGGATATTTAACTTGTACCGTAGACAAGGTTCTTGTAAACAGAGCCATCCCAAACTTTGGGGTGGCTGTGTGTTTGTGATTTTAATTTCCCTAAGCTATAGGACCATAAGTGGAAGTGCCATAGGCTGTGTTGCTTTGTTTCCTACGTGTTTCTGGAAACACCATACACTTCTCCAGAGTGGTTGTTGGCAATTTACATCCCGCCCATCAGCATGACAAGGCTCCCTGTTCTCCATGACCTGTCCTGACTTTCTGGATTTTACATTTTTTTCAGATGGCCCTTTTGACCGGGGGGCAGTGAGACTTCATTGTAGTGCAGATTTCCATTACACGCTTGCTTGGTTGGCCAAAAAGGGCGTATGCGTTTTTTCCTCAATATATTCAGGAAAAAACGCATACGCCCTTTTTGGCCAAGTGCATCGTTGTCGACATTCTGCCTCTTTTCCTATGCTTTTAGTACAATTCCAGTCTACCCCCTGAAATAGTTTTCCTGAAATTCTGCCCCGTTTTCAAGTCCTCTTGGAAGACTTACTTAAATATATATTTGGACGATAGCTGTCATTCATAACTCTGCAGGTTTGTGAATTACAGTGCCCTGAGTTCATGTCTTCAACTCGCTTTCTTGTGAGCTGGCCGCAAAACCGCAGGATTGTTTCAGGCCAAAGTCTCTTTCCGGCAGGGCATGCTGAGACTTTGTTTAATTCCTCTTCCTGGTCGGAAATGAGCGTTCCTTTTGCCCGTGCAGGCACCTACAGCTAGTCTCTCATTGGTTCTCCCTATTCCTGTACATCTTGCGCAGAAATTGCAAACTGTGCCAAACAGGAGGTTAATGGCACTGACTCTCCAAGTGGGGAGAGTGTTAGTAAAGCGTCTGGAATGATGAACCCGAGTACCAGGGGACGAAATCTGAGATGCATTTGAAAACATTTCCCGGTCACACAGTGCACTGTACTGTGGGTTTCCCATGCATGTTTTAGCTGAAGGAAGAATCCCTTAAACCTGGAGAGTTGGGACCCATGGAATGGGTACCATGCAGTATGACTTCAAAGGGTCTGCGTTTGCTCACCGAACCTCACCAATGCTATCAGGCTGAAGTGTCCAGTCTTATGTCTCATCCAGCTCTGGGTGTAGATGTGGTAAATACAGGTTGCATCACAAGCCCTGAATGAATTATTTAAGAATTGCTCTCTATTTCACTGTCATTGTGTTTTGTTTTTGAAATTTATTTTGATAATGGGATTTATCGGATGTTCACTGCTGCGTTTAGGCCGCTGTACACACGCTTGATTTCCTTATGGAGACATATAAATCCATGGGTTTTAAGATTCTTACTTGTCAAGTATCTTGCCAGGCATTGAATATGCGGTGTTGAGTCGATTTCTTTGAGCAAGGAGTAGGTTTTGTCTATTATATATTTGGCTTATGGAATGGTATGTGTGCTAATTTCAATCTCTGGTTTTATGCAGCACTGCAACTCACCTTTCCCCATAAGCAAGCATAAGTTGGTTTTCTAAATTTGAGACCCTGTTCTGTTTTGTAATTCAGTTCATGTGTAGCCAAGTTTACATTCCGTGTATTAGTGATATCTTATGATGTTTCTTTTTCTGTGTGACTTATTTCTCGTAGAATCATCGTACCTGAATCCACTCATTATGCCGCTACGGGCCTGATGACGTAGATTACATTGCTGAGTGATATTCCATTGTACGTACATACCACAACTTCTTTATCCATTTTTTGCTTTCTCAGATATTTAACTTGTACCGTAGACAAAGTTCTTGTAAACAGAGCCGTCCCAAATTTGGGGTAGCTGTGTGTTTTTGATTTTAATTTCCCTAAGCTATAGGGCCATAAGTGGAAGTGCCATAGGCTGTGTTGCTTTGTTTCCTACGTGTTTCAGGAAACACCATACACATCTCCAGAGTGGCTGTTGGCTATTTACATCCCGCCCATCAGCATAACAAGGCTCCCTGTTCTCCATGACCTCTCCTGCCTTTCTGGATTTTACACTTTTTTCAGATGGCCCTTTTGACCGGGGGGCAGTGAGACTTCATTGTAGTGCAGATTTCCTTTACACGCTTGCTTGGTTGGCCAAAAAGGGCGTATGCGTTTTTTCCTGAATATATTCAGGAAAAAACGCATACGCCCTTTTTGTCCAAGTGCATCGTTGTCGACATTCTGCCTCTTTTCCTATGCTTTAAGTGCAATTCCAGTCTACCCCCTGAAATCGTGTTCCTGAAATTCTGCCCCGCTTTCAAGTCCTCTTCGAAGACTTACTTCAATACATTTTTGGACGATAGCTGTCATTCATAACTCTGCAGGTTTCTGAATTACACTGCCCCTGAGCTCCTTTCTTCAACTCGCTTTCTTGTGAGCTTGCCGCAAAACCGCAGGATTGCTTCACGCCATAATCTCTTTCTGGCAGGGCACGCTGAACCTTTGGTTAATTCCTCTTCCTGGTGGGAAATGAGCGTTCCATTTGCACGTGCAGACACCTACATCTAGTCTCTCATTGGTTCTCCCTATTCCTGTTCATCTTGCGCAGAAATTGCAAACTGTGCCAAACAGGAGGTTAAAGGCACTGACTCTCCAAGTGGGGAGAGTGTTAGTAAAGCGTCTGGAATGGTGAACCCGAGTACCAGGGGCGAAAACTGAGATGCATTTGAAAACGTTTCCCAATCACACGGCGGACGATAGTCTGGGTTTCCCATGCATGTTTTAGCTGAAGGAAGAATCCCTTAAACCTGGAGAGTTGGGACCCATAGAATGGGTACCATGCAGTATGACTTCAAAGGGTCTGCGTTGCTCACCGAACCTCACCAATGCTATCAGCCCGAAGTGTCCGGCCTTATGTCTCACCCAGGTCTGGGTGTAGATGTGGGAAATCCAGGTTGCATCACAAGCCCTGAATGAATGATTTAAGAATTGCTCTCTATTTCACTGTCATTGTGTTTTGTTTTTGAAATTTATTTTGATAATGGGATTTATCGGATTTTCACTGCTAGGTTTAGGCCGCTGTACACACGCTTGATTTCCTTAAGGAGACATATAAATCCATGGGTTTTAAGATTCTTACTTGTCAGTTATCTTGCCAGGCGTTGAATATGGGGTGTTGAGTCCATTTCGTTGAGCAAGGAGTAGGTCTTGTCTATTATATGTTTGGCTTATGGAACGGTACCTGTGCTAATTTCAATCTCTGGTTTTATGCAGCACCCCAACTCACCTTTCCCCATAAGCAAGCATAAGTTGGTTTTCTAAATTTGAGACCCTGTTCTGTTTTGTAATTCAGTTTATGTGTAGCCAAGTTTACATTCCGTGTATTACTGATATATTATGATGTTTCTTTTTCTGTGTGACTTATTTCTCGTAGAATCATCGTACCTGAATCCACTCATTATGCCCCTACGGGCCTGAAGACGTAGATTTAATTGCTGAGTGATATTCCATTGTACGTGCGTACCACAAAATCTTTATGCACTTTTTGCTTTCTGGGATATTTAACTTGTACCGTAGACGAGGTTCTTGTATACAGAGCCGTCCCAAACTTTGGGGTGGCTGTGTGTTTTTGATTTTAATTTCCCTAAGCTATAGGACCATAAGTGGAAGGGCCATAGGCTGTGTTGCTTTGTTTCCTACGTGTTTCAGGAAACACCATACACTTCTCCAGAGTGGTTGTTGGCAATTTACATCCCGCCCATCAGCATAACAAGGCTCCCTGTTCTCCATGACCTGTCCTGCCTTTCTGGATTTTACACTTTTTTCAGATGGCCCCTTTGACCGGGTGGCAGTGAGACTTCATTGTAGTGCAGATTTCCTTTACAC
This sequence comes from Delphinapterus leucas, assembly GCF_059928025.1. NCBI lineage: Eukaryota > Metazoa > Chordata > Mammalia > Artiodactyla > Monodontidae > Delphinapterus > Delphinapterus leucas. The sequence continues at coordinate 12,040,240 of NW_028322241.1, read as the reverse complement.
GCTTGCTTGGTTGGCCAAAAAGGACGTATGCGTTTTTTCCTGAATATATTCAGGAAAAAACGCATACGCCCTTTTTGGCCAAGTGCATCATTGTCGACATTCTGCCTCTAGTCCTATGCTTTAAGTGCAATTCCAGTCTACCCCGTGAAATTGTTTTCCTGAAATTCTGCCCCGCTTTCAAGTCGTCTTTGAAGACTTACTTCAATACATTTTTGGACGATAGCTGTCATTCATAACTCTGCAGATTTCTGAATTACACTGACCCTGAGCTCCTTTCTTCAACTCGCTTTCTTGTGAGCTGGCCGCAAAACCGCAGGATTGCTTCAGGCCATAATCTCTTTCTGGCAGGGCACGCTGAGCTTTTGGTTAATTCCACTTCCTGGTGGGAAATGAGCTTTCCATTTGCCCGTGCAGACACCTACAGCTAGTCTCTCATTGGTTCTCCCTATTCCTGTTCATCTTGCGCAGAAATTGCAAACTGTGCCAAACAGGAGGTTAAAGGCACTGACTCTCCAAGTGGGGAGAGTGTTAGTAAAGCGTCTGGAAAGGTGAACCCGAGTACCAGGGGACGAAAACTGAGATGCATTTGAAAACGTTTCCCGGTCACACAGTGCACTGTACTGTGGGTTTCCCATGCATGTTTTAGCTGAAGGAAGAATCCCTTAAACCTGGAGAGTTGGGACCCAAGGAATGGGTACCATGCAGTATGACTTCAAAGGGTCTGCGTTTGCTCACCGAACCTCACCAATGCTATCAGCCCGAAGTGTCCAGCCTTATGTCTCACCCAGCTCGGGGTGTAGATGTGGTAAATCCAGGTTGCATCACAAGCCCTGAATGAATTATTTAAGAATTGCTCTCTATTTCACTGTCATTGGGTTTTGTTTTTGAAATTCATTTTGATAATGGGATTTATCAGATGTTCACTGCTGCGTTTAGGCCGCTGTACACATGCTTGATTTCCTTATGGAGCATATATATCCATGGGTTTTAAGATTCTTACTTGTCAGGTATCTTCCCAGGCGTTGAATATGGGGTGTTGAGTCCATTTCGTTGAGCAAGGAGTAGGTTTTGTCTATTATATATTTGGCTTATGGAACGGTATGTGTGCTAATTTCAATCTCTGGTTTTATGCAGCACCCGAACTCACCTTTCCCCATAAGCAAGTATAAGTTGGTTTTCTAAATTTGAGACCCTGTTCTGTTTTGTAATTCAGTTCATGTGTAGCCAAGTTTACATTCCGTGTATTAGTGATATCTTATGATGTATCTTTTTCTGTGTGACTTATTTCTCGTAGAATCATCGTACCTGAATCCACTCATTATGCCGCTACGGGCCTGATGACGTAGATTTCATTGCTGAGTGATATTCCATTGTACATGCGTACCAAAACTTCTTTATCCATTTTTTGCTTTCTCGGATATTTAACTTGTACCGTAGACGAGGTTCTTGTAAACAGAGCCGGCCCAAACTTTGGGGTGGCTGTGTCTTTTTGATTTTAATTTACCTAATCTATAGGACCATAAGTGGAAGTGCCATAGGCTGTGTTGCTTTGTTTCCTACGTGTTTCAGGAAACACCATACACTTCTCCAGAGTGGTTGTTGGCAATTTACATCCCGCCCATCAGCATAACAAGGCTCCCTGTTCTCCATGACCTGTCCTGCCTTTCTGGATTTTACACTTTTTTCAGATGGCCCTTTTGACCGGGGGGCATTGAGACGTCATTGTAGTGCAGATTTCCTTTACACGCTTGCTTGGTTGGCCAAAAAGGGCGTATGCGTTTTTTCCTGAATATATTCAGGAAAAAACGCATACGCCCTTTTTCGCCAAGTGCATCATTGTCGACATTCTGCCTCTTTTCCTATGCTTTAAGTGCAATTCCACTCTATCCCCTGAAATCGTGTTCCTGAAATTCGGCCCCGCTTTCAATTCCTCTTCGAAGACTTACTTCAATACAATTTTGGACGATAGCTGTCATTCATAACTCTGCAGTTTTGTGAATTACAGTGCCCCTTAGCTCCTTTTTTCAACTCGCTTTTTTGTGAGATGGCCGCAAAACCGCAGGATTGCCTTAGGCCCTAATCTGTTTCCTGCAGGGCACGCTGAGCCTTTGGTTAATTCCTCTTCCTGGTGGGAAATGAGCGTTCCATTTGCCCGTGCAGACACCTACAGCTAGTCTCTCATTTGTTCTCCCTATTCCTGTTAATCTTGCGCAGAAATTGCAAACTGTGCCAAACAGGATGTTAAAGGCACTGACTCTCCAAGTGGGGAGAGTGTTAGTAAAGCGTCTAGAATGGTGAACCCGAGTACCAGGGTTCGAAAACTGAGATGCATTTGAAAACGTTTCCCAATCACATGGTGGACCATTCTGTGGGTTTCCCATGCATGTTTTAGCTGAAGTAAGAATCCCTTAAACCTGGAGAGTTGGGACCCATGGAATGGGTACCATGCAGTATGACTTCAAAGGGTCTGCGTTTGCTCACCGAACCTCACCAATGCTATCAGCCCGAAGTGTCCAGCCTTATGTCTCACCCAGCTCTGGGTGTAGATGTGGTAAATCCAGGTTGCATCACAAGCCCTGAATGAATTATTTAAGAATTGCTCTCTATTTCACTGTCATTGTGTTTTGTTTTTGAAATTTATTTTGGTAATGGGATTTATCGGATGTTCACTGCTGCGTTTAGGCCGCTGTACACACGCTTGATTTCCTTATGGAGACATATATATCCATGGGTTTTAAGATTCTTACTTGTCAGGTATCTTGCCAGGCGTTGAATATGGGGTGTTGAGTCCATTTCGTTGAGCAAGGAGTAGGTCTTGTCTATTATATATTTGGCTTATGGAACAGTATCTGTGCTAATTTCAATCTCTGGTTTTATGCAGCACCCCAACTCACCTTTCCCCATAAGCAAGCATAAGTTGGTTTTCTAAACTTGAGACCCTGTTCTGTTTTGTAATTCAGTTCATGTGTAGCCAAGTTTACATTCCGTGTATTAGGGATATCTAATGATGTTTCTTTTTCTGTGTGACTTATTTCTCGAAGAATCATCGTACCTGAATCCACTCATTATGCCGCTACGGGCCTGATGACGTAGATTTCATTGCTGAGTGATATTCCATTTTACGTGCGTACCACAACTTCTTTATCCATTTTTTGCTTTCTCGGATATTTAACTTGTACCGTAGACGAGGTTCTTGTAAACAGAGCCGTCCCAAACTTTGGGGTGGCTGTGTGTTTTTGATTTTAATTTCCCTAAGCTATAGGACCATAAGTGGAAGTGCCATAGGCTGTGTTGCTTTGTTTCCTTCGTGATTCAGGATACACCATACACTTCTCCAGAGTGGCTGTTGGCAATTTACATCGAGCCCATCAGCATAACAAGGCTCCCTGTTCTCCATGACCTGTCCTGCCTTTCTGGATCTTGCACTTTTTTCAGATGGCCCTTTTGACCGGGGGGCATTGAGACTTCATTGTAGTGCAGATTTCCTTTACACGCTTGCTTGGTTGGCCAAAAAGGGCGTATGCGTTTTTTCCTGAATATATTCAGGATAAAACGCATACGCCCTTTTTGGCCAAGTGCATCATTGTCGACATTCTGCCTCTTTTCCTATGCTTTAAGTGCAATTCCAGTCTTCCCCCTGAAATCGTTTTCCTGAAATTCTGCCCCGCTTTCAAGTCCTCTTCGAAGACTTACTTCAGTACATTTTTGGACGATAGCTGTCATTCATAACTCTGCAGGTTTGTGAATTACATTGCCCCTGAGCTCCTTTCCTCAACACGCTTTCTTGTGAGCTGGCCGCAAAACCACAGGATTGCTTCAGGCCCTAATCTGTTTCCGGCAGGGCACGCTGAGCCTTTGGTTAATTCCTCTTCCTGGTGGGAAATGAGCGTTCCATTTGCCAGTGCAGACACCTACAGCTAGTCTCTCATTGGTTCTCCCAATTCCTGTTCATCTTGCGCAGAAATTGCAAACTGTGCCAAACAGGAGTTTAAAGTCCCTGACTCTACAAGTGGGGAGAGTGTTAGTAAAGCGTCTGGAATGGTGAACCCGAGCACCAGGGTTCGAAAACTGAGATGCATTTCAGAACGTTTCCCAATCACACGGTGGACCATACTCTGGGTTTCCCATGCATGTTTTAGCTGAAGGAAGAATCCCTTAAACGTGAAGAGTTGGGACCCATGGAATGGGTACCATGCAGTATGACTTCAAAGGGTCTGCGTTTGCTCACCGAACCTCACCAATGCTATCAGCCCGAAGTGTCCAGCCTTATGTCTCACCCAGCTCTGGGTGTAGATGTGGTAAATCCAGGTTGCATCACAAGCCCTGAATGAATTATTTAAGAATTGCTCTCTATTTCACTGTCATTGTGTTTTGTTTTTGAAATTTATTTTGATAATGGGATTTATCGGATTTTCACTGCTGCGTTTAGGCCGCTGTACACACGCTTGGTTTCCTTATGGAGACATATAAATCCATGGGTTTTAAGATTCTTACTTGTCAGGTATCTTCCCAGGCGTTGAATATGGGGTGTTGAGTCCATTTCGTTGAGCAAGGAGTAGGTCTTGTCTATTATATATTTAGCTTATGGAAAGGTATCTGTGCTAATTTCAATCTCTGGTTTTATGCAGCACCCCAACTCACCTTTCCCCATAAGCAAGCATAAGTTGGTTTTCTAAATTTGAGACCCTGTTCTGTTTTGTAATTCAGTTCATGTGTAGCCAAGTTTACATTCCGTGTATTAGTGATATCTTATGATATTTCTTTTTCTGTGTGACTTATTTCTCGTAAAATCATCGTACCTGAATCCACTCATGATGCCGCTACGTGCCTGATGACGTAGATTTCATTGCTGAGTGATATTCCATTGTACGTGCGTACCACAACTTCTTTATGAATTTTTTGCTTTCTGGGATATTTAACTTGTACCGTAGACGAGGTTCTTGTAAACAGAGCCGTCCCAAAGTTTGGGGTGGCTGTGTGTTTTTGTTTTTAATTTCCCTATGCTATAGGACCATAAGTGGAAGTGCCATAGGCTGTGTTGCTTTGTTTCCTATGTGTTTCAGGAAACACCATACACTTTTCCAGAGTGGCTGTTGGCAATTTACATCCCGCCCATCAGCATAACAAGGCTCCCTGTTCTCCATGACCTGTCCTGCCTTTCTGGATTTTACACTTTTTTCAGATGGCCCTTTTGACCGGGGGGCATTGAGACGTCATTGTAGTGCAGATTTCCTTTACACGCTTGCTTGGTTGGCCAAAAAGGGCGTATGCGTTTTTTCCTGAATATATTCAGGAAAAAACGCATACGCCCTTTTTGGCCAAGAGCATCATTGTCGACATTCTGCCTCTTTTCCTATGCTTTAAGTGCAATTCCAGTCTACCCCCTGAAATCGTGTTCCTGAAATTCGGCCCCGCTTTCAAGTCCTCTTCGAAGACTTACTTCAATACAATTTTGGACGATAGCTGTCATTCATAACTCTGCAGTTTTGTGAATTACAGTGCCCCTCAGCTCCTTTTTTCAATTCGCTTTTTTGTGAGATGGCCGCAAAACCGCAGGATTGCCTTAGGCCCTAATCTGTTTCCTGCAGGGCACGCTGAGCCTTTGGTTAATTCCTCTTCCTGGTGGGAAATGAGCGTTCCATTTGCCCGTGCAGACACCTACAGCTAGTCTCTCATTTGTTCTCCCTATTCCTGTTAATCTTGCGCAGAAATTGCAAACTGTGCCAAACAGGATGTTAAAGGCACTGACTCTCCAAGTGGGGAGAGTGTTAGTAAAGCGTCTGGAATGGTGAACCCGAGTAACAGGGTTCGAAAACTGAGATGCATTTGAAAACGTTTCCCGGTCACACGGTGGACCATACTCTGGGTTTCCCATGCATGTTTTAGCTGAAGGAAGAATCCCTTAAACCTAGAGAGTTGGGACCCATGGAATGGGTACCAGGCAGTATGACTTCAAAGGGTCTGTGTTTGCTCACCGAACCTCACCAATGCTATCAGCCCCAAATGTCCAGCCTTATGTCTCACCCAGCTCTCGGTGTAGATGTGGGAGATCCAGGTTGCATCACAAGCCCTGAATGAATGATTTAAGAATTGCTCTCTATTTCACTGTCATTGTGTTTTGTTTTGAAATTTGTTTTGGTAATGGGATTTATCGGATTTTCACTGCTGCGTTTAGGCCGCTGTACACATGCTTGATTTCCTTATGGAGACATATATATCCATGAGTTTTAAGATTCTTACTTGTCAGGTATATTCCCAGGCGTTGAATATGGGGTGTTGAGTCCATGTCGTTGAGCAAGGAGTAGGTCTTGTCTATTATATATTTGGCTTATGGAACGGTATCTGTGCTAATTTCAATCTCTGGTTTTATGCAGCACCCCAACTCACCTTTCCCAATAAGCAAGCATAAGTTGGTTTTCTAAATTTGAGACCCTGTTCTGTTTTGTAATTCAGTTCATGTGTAGCCAAGTTTACATTCCGTGTATTAGTGATATCTTATGATGTTTCTTTCTCTGTGTGATTTATTTCTCGTAGAATCATCGTACCTGAATCCAGTCATTATGCTTCTAGGGACCTGATGACGTAGATTTCATTGCTGAGTGATATTCCATTGTACGTGCGTACCACAACTTCTTTATCCATTTTTTGCTTTCTCGGATATTTAACTTGTACCGTAGACGAGGTTCTTGTAAACAGAGCCGTTCCAAATTTTGGTGTGGCTGTATCTTTTTGATTTTAATTTCCCTAAGCTATAGGACCATAAGTGGAAGTGCCATAGGCTGTTTTGTTTTGTTTCCTACCTGTTTCAGGGAACACCATAAACTTCTCCAGAGTGGCTGTTGGAAATTTATATCCCGCCCATCAGCATAACAAGGCTCCCTGTTCTCCATGACCTGTCCTGCCTTTCTGGATTTTACACTTTTTTCAGATGGCCCTTTTGACTGGGGGGCAGTGAGACTTCATTGTAGTGCAGATTTCCTTTACACGCTTGCTTGGTTGGCCAAAAAGGGCGTATGCGTTTTTTCCTGAATATATTCAGGAAAAAACGCATACGCCCTATTTGGCCAAGTGCATCATTGTCAACATTCTGTCTCTTTTCCTATGCTTTAAGTGCAATTCCAGTCTACCCCCTGAAATCGTTTTCCTGAAATTCTGCCCCGCTTTCAAGTCCTCTTCGAAGACTTACTTCTATACATTTTTGGACGATAGCTGTCATTCATAACTCTGCAGGTTTGTGAATTACAGTGCCCCTGAGCTCCTTTCTTCAACTCGCTTTCTTGTGAGCTGGCCGCAAAACCGCAGGATTGCTTCAGGCCCTAATCTCTTTCCGGCAGGGCACGCTGAGCGTTTGGTTAATTCCTCTTCCTGGTGGGAAATGAGCGTTCCATTTGCCCGTGCAGACACCTACAGCTAGTCTCTCATTTGTTCTCCCTATTCCTGTTAATCTTGCGCAGAAATTGCAAACTGTGCCAAACAGGATGTTAAAGGCACTGACTCTCCAAGTGGGGAGAGTGTTAGTAAAGCGTCTGGAATGGTGAACCCGAGTAACAGGGTTCGAAAACTGAGATGCATTTGAAAACGTTTCCCGGTCACACGGTGGACCATACTCTGGGTTTCCCATGCATGTTTTAGCTGAAGGAAGAATCCCTTAAACCTAGAGAGTTGGGACCCATGGAATGGGTACCAGGCAGTATGACTTCAAAGGGTCTGTGTTTGCTCACCGAACCTCACCAATGCTATCAGCCCCAAATGTCCAGCCTTATGTCTCACCCAGCTCTCGGTGTAGATGTGGGAGATCCAGGTTGCATCACAAGCCCTGAATGAATGATTTAAGAATTGCTCTCTATTTCACTGTCATTGTGTTTTGTTTTGAAATTTGTTTTGGTAATGGGATTTATCGGATTTTCACTGCTGCGTTTAGGCCGCTGTACACATGCTTGATTTCCTTATGGAGACATATATATCCATGAGTTTTAAGATTCTTACTTGTCAGGTATATTCCCAGGCGTTGAATATGGGGTGTTGAGTCCATGTCGTTGAGCAAGGAGTAGGTCTTGTCTATTATATATTTGGCTTATGGAACGGTATCTGTGCTAATTTCAATCTCTGGTTTTATGCAGCACCCCAACTCACCTTTCCCAATAAGCAAGCATAAGTTGGTTTTCTAAATTTGAGACCCTGTTCTGTTTTGTAATTCAGTTCATGTGTAGCCAAGTTTACATTCCGTGTATTAGTGATATCTTATGATGTTTCTTTCTCTGTGTGATTTATTTCTCGTAGAATCATCGTACCTGAATCCAGTCATTATGCTTCTAGGGACCTGATGACGTAGATTTCATTGCTGAGTGATATTCCATTGTACGTGCGTACCACAACTTCTTTATCCATTTTTTGCTTTCTCGGATATTTAACTTGTACCGTAGACGAGGTTCTTGTAAACAGAGCCGTTCCAAATTTTGGTGTGGCTGTATCTTTTTGATTTTAATTTCCCTAAGCTATAGGACCATAAGTGGAAGTGCCATAGGCTGTTTTGTTTTGTTTCCTACCTGTTTCAGGGAACACCATAAACTTCTCCAGAGTGGCTGTTGGAAATTTATATCCCGCCCATCAGCATAACAAGGCTCCCTGTTCTCCATGACCTGTCCTGCCTTTCTGGATTTTACACTTTTTTCAGATGGCCCTTTTGACTGGGGGGCAGTGAGACTTCATTGTAGTGCAGATTTCCTTTACACGCTTGCTTGGTTGGCCAAAAAGGGCGTATGCGTTTTTTCCTGAATATATTCAGGAAAAAACGCATACGCCCTATTTGGCCAAGTGCATCATTGTCAACATTCTGTCTCTTTTCCTATGCTTTAAGTGCAATTCCAGTCTACCCCCTGAAATCGTTTTCCTGAAATTCTGCCCCGCTTTCAAGTCCTCTTCGAAGACTTACTTCTATACATTTTTGGACGATAGCTGTCATTCATAACTCTGCAGGTTTGTGAATTACAGTGCCCCTGAGCTCCTTTCTTCAACTCGCTTTCTTGTGAGCTGGCCGCAAAACCGCAGGATTGCTTCAGGCCCTAATCTCTTTCCGGCAGGGCACGCTGAGCGTTTGGTTAATTCCTCTTCCTGGTGGGAAATGAGCGTTCCATTTGCCCGTGCAGACACCTACAGCTAGTCTCTCATTGCTTCTCCCTATTCCTGTTCATCTTGCGCAGAAATTGCAAAGTGTCCCAAACAGGAGGTTAAATGCACTGACTCTCCAAGTGGGGAGAGTGTTAGTAAAGCGTCTGGAAAGGTGAACCCGAGTACCAGGGGACGAAAACTGAGATGCATTTGACAACGTTTCCCAATCACACGGCGGACGATAGTCTGGGTTTCCCATGCATGTTTTAGCTGAAGGAAGAATCCCTTAAACCTGGAGAGTTGGGACCATGGAATGGGTACCATGCAGTATGACTTCAAAGGGTCTGCGTTTGCTCACCGAACCTCACCAATGCTATCATCCCGAAGTGCCCAGCCTTATGTCTCACCCAGCTCTGGGTGTAGATGTGGTAAATCCAGGTGGCATAACAAGCCCTGAATGAATTATTTAAGAATTGCTCTCTATTTCACTGTCATTGTGTTTTGTTTTTGAAATTTATTTTGATAATGGGATTTATCAGATTTTCACTGCTGCCTTTAGGCCGTTGTACACATGCTTGATTTCCTTATGGAGACATATAAATCCATGGGTTTTAAGATTCTTACTTGTCAGGTATCTTGCCAGGCGTTGAATATGGGGTGTTGAGTCCATTTCGTTGAGCAAGGAGTAGGGCTGGTCTATTATATATTTGGCTTATGGAACGGTATCTGTGCTAATTTCAATCTCTGGTTTTATGCAGCACCCCAACTCACCTTTCCCCAAAAGCAAGCATAAGTTGGTTTTCTAAATTTGAGACCCTGTTCTGTTTTGTAATTCAGTTTATGTGTAGCCAAGTTTACATTCCGTGTATTACTGATATATTATGTTGTTTCTTTTTCTGTGTGACTTATTTCTCGTAGAATCATCGTACCTGAATCCACTCATTATGCCGCTACGGGCCTGAAGACGTAGATTTCATTGCTGAGTGATATTCCATTGTACGTGCGTACCAAAACTTCTTTATCCATTTTTTCCTTTCTCGGATATTTAACTTGTACCGTAGACAAGGTTCTTGTAAACAGAGCCATCCCAAACTTTGGGGTGGCTGTGTGTTTGTGATTTTAATTTCCCTAATCTATAGGACCATAAGTGGAAGTGACATAGGCTGTGTTGCATTGTTTCCTACGTGTTTCAGGATACACCATACAATTCTCCAGAGTGGCTGTTGGCAATTTACATCCCGACCATCAGCATAACAAGGCTCCCTGTTCTCCAAGACCTGTCCTGTCTTTCTGGATTTTAAACTTTTTTCAGATGGCCCTTTTGACCGGGGGGCAGTGAGACTTCATTGTAGTGCAGATTTCCTTTACACGCTTGCTTGGTTGGCCAAAAAGGGCGTATGCGTTTTTTCCTGAATATATTCAGGAAAAAACGCATACGCCCTTTTTGGCCAAGTGCATCATTGTCGACATTCTGCCTCTTTTCCTATGCTTTAAGTGTAATTCCAGTCTACCCCCTGAAATCGTTTTCCTGAAATTCTGCCCCGCTTTCAAGTCCTCTTGGAAGACTTACTTCAGTACATTTTTGGACGATAGCTGTCATTCATAACTCTGCATGTTTCTGAATTACTGTGCCCCTGAACTCATTTCTTCAACTCGCTTTCTTGTGAGCTGGCCGCAAAACCGCAGGATTGCTTCAGGCCCTAATCTGTTTCCGGCCGGGCACGCTGAGCCTTTGGTTAATTCCTCTTCCTGGTGGGAAATGAGCGTTCAATTTGCCCGTGCAGACACCAACAGCTAGTCTCTCATTGGTTCTCCCTATGCCTGTTCATCTTGCGAAGAAATTGCAAACTGTGCGAAACAGAAGGTTAAAGGCACTGACTCTCCAAGTGGGGAGAGTGTTAGTAAAGCGTCTGGAATGGTGAACCCGAGTACCAGGGGACGAAAACTGAAATGCATTTGACAACGTTTCCCAATCACACGGCGGACGATAGTCTGGGTTTCCCATGCATGTTTTAGCTGAAGGAAGAATCCCTTAAACCTGGAGAGTTGGGACCCATGGAATGGGTACCATGCAGTATGACTTCAAAGGGTCTGCGTTTGCTCACTGAACCTTACCAATGCTATCAGCCCGAAGTGCCCAGCCTTATGTCTCACCCAGCTCTGGGTGTAGATGTGGTAAATCCAGGTGGCATCACAAGCCCTGAATGAATTATTTAAGAATTGCTCTCTATTTCACTGTCATTGTGTTTTGTTTTTGAAATTTATTTTGATAATGGGATTTATCGGATTTTCACTGCTGCGTTTAGGCCGCTGTACACACGCTTGATTTCCTTATGGAGACATATAAATCCATGGGTTTTAAGATTCTTACTTGTCAGGTATCTTGCCAGGCGTTGAATATGGGGTGTTGAGTCCATTTCGTTGAGCAAGGAGTAGGGCTTGTCTATTATATATTTGGCTTATGGAACGGTATCTGTGCTAATTTCAATCTCTGGTTTTATGCAGCACCCCAACTCACCTTTCCCCAAAAGCAAGCATAAGTTGGTTTTCTAAATTTGAGACCCTGTTCTGTTTTGTAATTCAGTTTATGTGTAGCCAAGTTTACATTCCGTGTATTACTGATATATTATGATGTTTCTTTTTCTGTGTGACTTATTTCTCATAGAATCATCGTACCTGAATCCACTCATTATGCCGCTACGGGCCTGAAGACGTAGATTTCATTGCTGAGTGATATTCCATTGTACGTGCGTACCAAAACTTCTTTATCCATTTTTTCCTTTCTCGGATATTTAACTTGTACCGTAGACAAGGTTCTTGTAAACAGAGCCATCCCAAACTTTGGGGTGGCTGTGTGTTTGTGATTTTAATTTCCCTAAGCTATAGGACCATAAGTGGAAGTGACATAGGCTGTGTTGCTTTGTTTCCTACGTGTTTCAGGATACACCATACATTTCTCCAGAGTGGCTGTTGGCAATTTACATCCCGCCCATCAGCATAACAAGGCTCCCTGTTCTCCATGACCTGTCCTGTCTTTCTGGATTTTACACTTTTTTCAGATGGCCCTTTTGACCGGGGTGCAGTGAGACTTCATTGTAGTGCAGATTTCCTTTACACGCTTGCTTGGTTGGCCAAAAAGGGCGTATGCGTTTTTTCCTGAATATATTCAGGAAAAAACGCATACGCCCTTTTTGGCCAAGTGCATCATTGTCGACATTCTGCCTCTTTTCCTATGCTTTAAGTGCAATTCCAGTCTACCCCCTGAAATCGTTTTCTTGAAATTCTGCCCCGCTTTCAAGTCCTCTTTGAAGACTTACTTCAGTACATTTTTTGACGATAGCTGTCATTCATAACTCTGCAGATTTGTGAATTACAGTGCCCCTGAGCTCCTTTCTTCAACTCGTTTTCTTGTGAGCTGGCCGCAAAACCGCAGGATTGCTTCAGGCCCTAATATGTTTCCGGCCAGGCACGCTGAGCCTTTGGTTAATTCCTCTTTCTGGTGGGAAATGAGCGTTCAATTTGCCCGTGCAGACACCAACAGGTAGTCTCTCATTGGTTCTCCCTATGCCTGATCATCTTGCGCAGAAATTCCAAACTGTGCCAAACAGGAGGTTAAAGGCACTGACTCTCCAAGTGGGGAGAGTGTTAGTAAAGCGTCTGGAATGGTGAACCCGAGTACCAGGGGACGAAAACTGAGATGCATTTGACAACGTTTCCCAATCACACGGCGGACGATAGTCTGGGTTTCCCATGCATGTTTTAGCTGAAGGAAGAATCCCTTAAACCTGGAGAGTTGGGACCATGGAATGGGTACCATGCAGTATGACTTCAAAGGGTCTGCGTTTGCTCACCGAACCTCACCAATGCTATCAGCCCGAAGTGCCCAGCCTTATGTCTCACCCAGCTCTGGGTGTAGATGTGGTAAATCCAGGTGGCATCACAAGCCCTGAATGAATTATTTAAGAATTGCTCTCTATTTCACTGTCATTGTGTTTTGTTTTTGAAATTTATTTTGATAATGGGATTTATCAGATTTTCACTGCTGCCTTTAGGCCGCTGTACACACGCTTGATTTCCTTATGGAGACATATAAATCCATGGGTTTTAAGATTCTTACTTGTCAGGTATCTTGCCAGGCGTTGAATATGGGGTGTTGAGTCCATTTCGTTGAGCAAGGAGTAGGGCTGGTCTATTATATATTTGGCTTATGGAACGGTATCTGTGCTAATTTCAATCTCTGGTTTTATGCAGCACCCCAACTCACCTTTCCCCAAAAGCAAGCATAAGTTGGTTTTCTAAATTTGAGACCCTGTTCTGTTTTGTAATTCAGTTTATGTGTAGCCAAGTTTACATTCCGTGTATTACTGATATATTATGTTGTTTCTTTTTCTGTGTGACTTATTTCTCGTAGAATCATCGTACCTGAATCCACTCATTATGCCGCTACGGGCCTGAAGACGTAGATTTCATTGCTGAGTGATATTCCATTGTACGTGCGTACCAAAACTTCTTTATCCATTTTTTCCTTTCTCGGATATTTAACTTGTACCGTAGACAAGGTTCTTGTAAACAGAGCCATCCCAAACTTTGGGGTGGCTGTGTGTTTGTGATTTTAATTTCCCTAATCTATAGGACCATAAGTGGAAGTGACATAGGCTGTGTTGCATTGTTTCCTACGTGTTTCAGGATACACCATACATTTCTCCAGAGTGGCTGTTGGCAATTTACATCCCGACCATCAGCATAACAAGGCTCCCTGTTCTCCAAGACCTGTCCTGCCTTTCTGGATTTTAAACTTTTTTCAGATGGCCCTTTTGACCGGGGGGCAGTGAGACTTCATTGTAGTGCAGATTTCCTTTACACGCTTGCTTGGTTGGCCAAAAAGGGCGTATGCGTTTTTTCCTGAATATATTCAGGAAAAAACGCATACGCCCTTTTTGGCCAAGTGCATCATTGTCGACATTCTGCCTCTTTTCCTATGCTTTAAGTGCAATTCCAGTCTACCACCTGAAATCGTTTTCCTGAAATTCTGCCCCGCTTTCAAGTCCTCTTGGAAGACTTACTTCAGTACATTTTTGGACGATAGCTGTCATTCATAACTCTGCATGTTTCTGAATTACACTGACCCTGAGCTCCTTTCTTCAACTCGCTTTCTTGTGAGCTGGCCGCAAAACCGCAGGATTGCTTCAGGCCCTAATCTGTTTCCGGCCGGGCACGCTGAGCCTTTGGTTAATTCCTCTTCCTGGTGGGAAATGAGCGTTCAATTTGCCCGTGCAGGCACCAACAGCTAGTCTCTCTTTGGTTCTCCCTATTCCTGTTCATCTTGCGCAGAAATTGCAAACTGTGCCAAACAAGAGGTTAAAGGCACTGACTCTCCAAGTGGGGAGAGTGTTAGTAAAGCGTCTGGAATGGTGAACCCGAGTACCAGGGGACGAAAACTGAGATGCATTTGAAAACGTTTCCCAATCACACGGCGGACGATAGTCTGGGTTTCCCATGCATGTTTTAGCTGAAGGAAGAATCCCTTAAACCTGGAGAGTTGGAACCCATGGAATGGGTACCATGCAGTATGACTTCAAAGGGTCTGCGTTTGCTCACCGAACCTCACCAATGCTATCAGCCCGAAGTGTCCAGCCTTATGTCTCACCCAGCTCTGGGTGTAGATGTGGTAAATCCAGGTTGCATCACAAGCCCTGAATGAATGATTTAAGAATTGCTCTCTATTTCACTGTCATGTGTTTTGTTTTTGAAATTTATTTTGATAATGGGATTTATCGGATTTTCACTGCTGCGTTTAGGCCGCTGTACACACGCTTGATTTCCTTATGGAGACATATAATCCATGGGTTTTAAGATTCTTACTTGTCAGGTATCTTCCCAGGCGTTGAATATGGGGTGTTGAGTCCATTTCGTTGAGCAAGGTGTAGGTCTTGTCTATTATATATTTGGCTTATGGAACGGTATCTGTGCTAATTTCAATCTCTGGTTTTATGCAGCACCCCAACTCACCTTTCCCCATAAGCAAGCATAAGTTGGTTTTCTAAATTTGAGACCCTGTTCTGTTTTGTAATTCAGTTTATGTGTAGCCAAGTTTACATTCCGTGTATTAGTGGTATCTTATGATGTTTCTTCTTTTGTGTGACTTATTTCTCGTAGAATCATCGTACCTGAATCCACTCATTATGCCGCTACGGACCTGAAGACGTAGATTTCATTGGTGAGTGATATTCCATTGTACGTGCATACCACAACTTCTTTATCCAGTTTTTGCTTTTTCGGATATTTAACATGTACCGTAGACGAGGTTCTTGTAAACAGAGCCGTCCCAAACTTTGGGGTGGCTGTGTGTATTTGATTTTAATTTCCCTAAGCTATAGGACCATAAGTGGAAGTGCCATAGGCTGTGTTGCTTTGTTTCCTTCGTGTTTCACGAAACACCATACACTTCTCCAGATGGGCTGTTGGCAATTTATATCCCGCCCATCAGCATAACAAGGCTCTCTGTTCTCCATGACCTCTCCTGCCTTTCTGGATTTTACACTTTTTTCAGATGGCCCTTTTGACCGGGGTGCAGTGAGACTTCATTGTAGTGCAGATTTCCTTTACACGCTTGCTTGGTTGGCCAAAAAGGGCGTTTGCGTTTTTTCCTGAATATATTCAGGAAAAAACGCATATGCCCTTTTTAGCCAAGTGCATCATTGTCGACATTCTGCCTCTGTTCCTATGCTTTAAGCGCAATTCCTGTCTACCCCCTGAAATCGTGTTCCTGAAATTCTGCCCCGCTTTCAAGTCCTCTTCGAAGACTTACTTCAGTACATTTTGGACGATAGCTGTCATTCATATCTCTGCAGGTTTGTGAATGACAGTGCGCCTGAGCTCCTTTCTTCTACTCGCTTTCTTGTGAGCTGGCCGCAAACCCGCAGCATTTCTTCATGCCCTAATCTGGTTCCGGCACAGCATGCTGATCCTTTGGTAAATTCCTCTTCCTGGTGGGAAATGAGTGTTATATTTGAACGTGCAGACACCTAGAGCTAGTCTCTCATTGGTTCTCCCTATTCTTGTTCATCTTGCGCAGAAATTGCAAACTGTGCCAAACAGGAGGTTAAAGGCACTGACTCTCTAAGTGGGGAGAGTATTAATAAAGGGTCTTGAATCGTGAACCCGAGTAAAAGGGGACGAAAACTGAGATGCATTTGAAAAGGTTTCCCGGTCACACGGTGCACCATACTGTGGGTTTCCCATGCATGTTTTAGCTGAAGGAAGAATCCCTTAAACCTGGAGAGTTGGGACCCATGGAATGGGTACCATGCAGTATGACTCCAAAGGGCCTGCATTTTCGCAACGAACCTCACCAATGCTATCAGGCCGAAGTGTACAGCCTTATGTCTCACTCAGCTCTGGTTGTAGATGTGGTAAATCCAGGTTGCATCACAAGCCCTGAATGAATTATTTAAGAATTGCTCTCTATTTCACTGTCATTGTGTTTGTTTTTGTAATTCATTTTGATAATGGGATTTATCGGATTTTCTCTGCTGCATTCATGCCGCTGTACACACACTTGAGTCTCTTATGGAGACATATAAATCCATGGGTTTGAAGATACTTACTAGTCAGGTGTATTCCTAGGCGTTGAATATGGGGTGTTTAGTCCATTTCGTTGAGCAAGGGCTAGGTCTTGACTATTACATATTTGGCTTATGGAAAGGTATCTGTGCTAATTTCTATCTCTGGTTTTATGCAGCACCCCAACTCACTTTTCCCCTTAAGCAAGCATAAGGTGGTTTTCTAAATTTGAGACCCTGTTCTGTTTTGTAATTCAGTTCATGTGTAGCCAAGTTTACATTCCGTGTATTAGTGATATCTTATGATGTTTCATTTTCTGTGTGACTTATTTCACTTAGAATCATCGTACCTGAATCCACTCATTATGCCACGATGGGCCTGATGACATAGATTTCATTGCTGAGTGATATTCCATTGAATGTGTGTACCACAACTTCTTTATCCATTTTTCACATTCTGGGATATTTAACTTGTACCGTAGACGAGATTCCTGTAAACAGAGCCGTCTGAAACTTTGGGGTGGCTGTCTGTTTTTGATTTTAATTTCCGTGATCTATAAGACCATAAGTGGAAGTGCCGTAGTCTCCGTTGCTTTGTTTCTTAGGTGTTTCAGGAAACACCATACACTTCTCCAGAGTGGCTGTTGGCAATTTACATCCCGCCCATCAGCATAACAAGGCTCCCTGTTCTCCATGGCCTGTGCTGTCTTTCTGGATTTTACACTTTTTTCAGATGGCCCTTTTGACCTGGGGGCAGTGAGACTTCTTTGTAGTGCAGATTTCTATAACATGCTGGCTTGGTTGGCCAAAAAGGGCGTATGCGTTTTTTCCTGAATATATTCAGGAAAAAACGCATACGCCCTTTTTGGCCAAGTGCATCATTGTCGACGTTCTGCCTCTTTTCCTATGCTTTAAATGCAATTCCAGTCTACCCCCTGAAATCGTTTTCCTGCAATTCTGCCCCGCTTTCCAGTCCTCTTCGCAGCCTTCCTTCAATATATTTTTGGACGATAGCTGTCATTTATAACTCTGCAGATTTGTGAATTACAGTGCCCCTGAGCTCCGTTCTTCAACTCGCTTTCTTGTGAGCTGGCCGCAAACCCGCAGGAATGCTTCAGGCCCTAATCTGGTTCCGGCACGGCATGCTGAGCCTTTGGTTAATTCCTCTTCCTGGTGGGAAATGAGCGTTCCATTTGCCCGTCCAGACACCTACAGCTAGTCTCTCATTGGTTCTCCCTATTCCTGTTCATCTTGCGCAGAAATTGCAAACTGTGCCAAACAGGAGGTTAAAGGCACTGACTCTCCAAGTGGGGAGAGTGTTAGTAAACGGTCTGGAATGGTGAACCCGAGTAAAAGGGGACGAAAACTGAGATGCATTTGAAAACGTTTCCCGGTCACACAGTGCACTGTACTGTGGGTTTCCCATGCATGTTTTAGCTGAAGGAAGAATCCCTTAAACCTGGAGAGTTGGGACCGATGGAATGGGTACCATGCAGTATGACTTCAAAGGGTCTGCATTTGCTCATCGAACCTCACCAATGCTATCAGCCCGAAGTGTCCAGCCTTATGTCTCACTCAGCTCTGGGTGTAGATGTGGTAAATCCAGCTCGCATCACAAGCCCTGAATGAATTATTTAAGAATTGCTTTCTATTTCACTGTCATTGTGTTTGTTTTTGTAATTCATTTTGATAATGGGTTTTATCAGATTTTCTCTGCTGCATTCATGCCGCTGTACACACACTTGAGTCTCTTACGGAGACATATAAATCCATGGGTTTGAAGGTTCTTACTACTCATGTGTAATCCTAGGCGTTGAATATGGGGTGTTTATTCCATTTCATTGAGCAAGGTTTAGGTCTTGACTATTACATATTTGGCTTATGGAAAGGTATCTGTGCTAATTTCTATCTCTGGTTTTATGCAGCACCACAACTCACCTTTCCCCTTAAGCAAGCATAAGTAGGTTTTCTAAATTTGAGACCCTGTTCTGTTTTGTAATTCAGTTCATGTGTAGCCAAGTTTACATTCCGTGTATTACTGATATCTTATGATGTTTCATTTTCTGTGTGACTTATTTCACTTAGAATCATCGTACGTGAATCCACTCATTATGCCGCGACGGGCCTGATGACATAGATTTCATTGGTGAGTGATATTCCTTTGTACGTACGTACCACACTTCTTTATCCATTTTTCGCTTTCTGGGATATTTAACTTGTACCGTAGACGAGGTTGTTGTAAACAGACCCGTAAACAGAAACTTTGCGGTGGCTGTGTGTTTTTGATTTTAATTTCCCTAAGCTATAGGAAAATAAGTGGTAATGCCATAGGCTCCGTTGCTTTGTTTTTTAGGTTTTTGAGGAAACACCATACACATCTCCAGAGTGGCTGTTGGCAATTTACATCCCGCCCATCAGCATAACAAGGCTCCCTGTTCTCCATGGCCTGTGCTGCCTTTCTGGATTTTACACTTTTTTCAGATGGCCCTTTTGAATGGGGAGCAGTGAGACTTCATTGTAGTGCAGATTTCTTTAACATGCTTGCTTGGTTGGCCAAAAAGGGCGTATGCGTTTTTTCCTGAATATATTCAGGAAAAAACGCATACGCCCTTTTTGGCCAAGTGCATCATTGTCGACGTTCTGCCTCTTTTCCTATGCTTTAAATGCAATTCCAGTCTACCCCCTGAAATCGTTTTCTTGCAATTCTGCCCCGCTTTCAAGTCCTCTTCGCAGCCT
Organism: Delphinapterus leucas; assembly: GCF_059928025.1. NCBI lineage: Eukaryota > Metazoa > Chordata > Mammalia > Artiodactyla > Monodontidae > Delphinapterus > Delphinapterus leucas. The sequence continues at coordinate 12,020,834 of NW_028322241.1, read as the reverse complement.
TCCTTCAATATATTTTTGGGTGATAGCTGTCATTTATAACTCTGCAGGTTTGTGAATTACAGTGTCCCTGAGCTCCTTTCTTCAACTCGCTTTCTTGTGAGCTGGCCGCAAACCCGCAGGATTGCTTCAGGCCCTAATCTGGTTCCGGCACGGCATGCTGAGCCTTTGGTTAATTCCTCTTCCTGGTGGGAAATGAGCGTTAAATTTGCCCGTGCAGACACCTTCACACGAGTCTTCATGGTGCCACTTTGCCCCGGTTATCTCTATGGAGGTTGGAGTTGGAGGGCCTCCTCGCTCAAGGTCAGTGTGCCCATGGAGCCAACCCTGCAACTTCAGGGCATGGTTGGGTGTTAGGATCACCACGTGGGGTCCTTTTCCCTTCGGAGGGAGGTGGCCTTTTGGGCTGCTGATTTCCAGGTTTTCAGATACTGCCAGTATCTTGGCCAGATGTGGCGGTGGGCCAAGCCCCTTGGTGACCGTAGTTTATCCTACCTGGAGCGCATTCTTGCATTGTTCCATTTCAAGTGGTCCCAGGTTTTGCACTAATACTCCAATGGCGATTCACCGTTCACCAGGAATGTAAAGGTCAAAGGGTTTAGCTAAATTAGGGAGTTCCAGGGCAAGGGTCTGAATTGACTGCTCTTTCCATTCTTGAAAGGCCACTTCTGCATTCTATTCAAAAGGATCATCATCTTTTCCTTTCAGTGTTTCATATAGAGGCCGAGCTAGTAGAGTGTAGTTAGGGATCCAGAAGCAGCAAACCCTGGCCTCCCCAGGAACCCCTAAGCTGTCTTCTAGTTTCAGAAATGGGTAAGGCTGTAAATTGTTTCTTCCCTTTCCTGGGATGGGCTTCTCCGACCTTCTGTGAGAATGAAGCCCAGGCAGGTCACCGTAGTCTGTGATATTTGAGCTTTTTCTTGGACAACTTGTATCCTTTATTGGCTTGGTAGTTCAGAGGTCTCCTTAGTAGGGCTGGCGATCAGAATGTCGTCTGCATATTGAAGGAGTGTTTCCTTTTCCAGAGGTAGAACTTTTAGTTCTTTAGCTGAGCTTTCCCCAAAGATGGTGTGGGAATTTTTGAACCCTTGGGGCAACACGGCCCGGAAGTATTGTTTTAGTTGTATGTTGAGTCCTGCCACTCACAAGCCAAAATTTCTTGTGACTCTGGGACTAATAGAATACAAAAGAAGGCATCATTGAAGACTAATACAGAATACCATGTCCTGGTGGTTGGTAGAATGACCAGCAGGGTGTAGGATTTAGGAACTACTGGAGGTATATCCTCGGTGGCTTCACTGACTGTCCTGACATCCTTTACCAGGACTCCAGCAGCCCATGGGGCTCTCTTGTTCAGGCCCATCCCAGGATATGGATCTCACCTGGGCAGGTACCCCACCCCCACCCCAGCCCATGGGGCTCTCGTGTTCAGGCCCCTCCCAGGATATGGGGTTCCCTGGGCAGGTTCCCCTGCAGCCCATGGGGCTCTCGTGGTCAGGCCCCTCCCAGGATACAGAGCTACCCTTGCAGGTACCATGGCAGGGCTGGGAACACAGGAACCGTGCATATCGCCCTCATTGCAGAGCACTCCCAGCTCACCTGTCACTCAGATCTGACACAGAGCACCTCAGAGCAGGACTTGAACTAACAAACAGCAGCTCCGACAGGTCTGTGACCCTGGGCATCACTCTGTGTGGCCTCCCTCCACCTGGTCTTCCAGAGACTTCCACTGCACCCGGGGCACCAGGCCTCTGTCTCCACCCACCAGCCACCCCTCCTCTCCCTGACTCCTGGGTTCCTCTCATTAGGAGAGGGTTTTCTTGAAGTTGTCTCCCACTCATGGGCCAGATAATATAATTAGAAAACAAGCCAGAGCTGCAGCCCCTTGTCTATCCTGACTCTCAGGAGCCCACACCTGTTCCTTGGACCTGGCCGATTCAGCAAGTTCCAGTTTCTGCAACTGTGAGCCCCTGAGGGGTGATTATTGGCTGGCCTGGGAAGCCCGACCGTGCCGGCCAGCCCTCCCCAGGTGTGCCTGGGTTCAGATCAATATAAACACCGCTCCAGGCAGCAAGAGCCCCTGCAGCTGTGCCTGACGCCATTTTCTCTGCCCTGTCAGCAGTCTTGGGGCTGGACTGGTGGGAGGGAGTGAGAGGCCACGGCTTTGTGGGTGGCCCAGTGTGAGTGGGGCTCTGCTGGACTTTCTGCAGCAGTTGCCAAGATGCCACCTGCTAAAGAAGAGGATGTGTCACCCATACCTGCCGCTGGAATTTCTCCCTGGGCAGAGGTGAGTGAGGAAGAAAGCAGTGGGGGCCGGGACAGCAGGGGTATCTCAGGCAGGGAAATGGAAAGCTTCCAGAAGAGCACCCAGGGCCAGGACCATCCTGGCTGGCCTGCAGGCCCCAAGTCGGCTGGCATGCTGTCACTCATGTGGCTCCATGGCCCTTCCTCTAGGCTTTCAAGTCCTTGTACATATTCAGGTGTTTTACCTGGGAAGGGTGGGAACATTTCAGCAGCAGCTGGCCTGGGGCTCAGCCCACGTTTACTCACAGATGCCTCGGCACGGTCCCCCAGCTTTGCAATGAGGACGCTTGTTGCGTGGGGCCTGCTGGCTGAATGGGAGATGATTCCCCACCACTGACCAACTTCAGAATTGTTTACAACTGGAGCAAGTGCCCTGATACGGTTTTCCTCTGTGTAACTGGTGGGTTCTGTTTTTTTTTCTTTTTTTCGTTTTTGGTTCAAGGTAGATTTTATTCCTCTTTTTTGTATTTACAGATATAAGCATGGAAATAATTTATTCATATAAATACATGTATGTGAAGGGAAGAATATTTTTTCTGTTTTACTTTTTGTAATTTGAATTTTATTTTATTTTTTTATACAGCAGGTTCTTTTTGGTTATCTATTTTATACATATAAATGTATACATGCCAATCCCAATCTCTCAACTCCTCCCACCACCACCCCCCAACAGCTTTCCCCCCTTGGTGTCCATACGTTTGTTGTCTACATCTGTTGCTCTATTTCTGCCTGGCAAAACGGTTCATCTGTACAATTTTTCTAGGTTCCACATATATGCATTAATAGACAAGATTTGTTTTTCTCTTTCTGACTTACTTCACTCTGTATGACAGTCTCTAGATCCATCAACGTCTCTACAAATGACCCAATTTCATTCCTTTTTATGGCTTAGTAATATTCCATTTTATATATGTACCACATCTTTATGCATTCGTCTGTCTGTGGGCATTTAGGTTGCTTCCATTACCTGGATATTGTAAATAATGATGCAATGAACATTGCGGTGAATGTCTCTTTTTGATTTATGGTTTTGTCTGGGTATATGCCCAGTAGTGGGATTGCTGTATCATATGGTAATTCTATTATTAGTTTTATAAGAAACTCCATAATGTTCTCCACAGTGACTGTATCAATTTACATTCCCAACAATAGTGGAAGAGGGTTCCTTATCTCCACACCCTTTCCAGCATTTGTTGTTTGTAGATTTTCTGATGATGCCCATTCTAACAGGTGTGAGGTGATACACCATGGATGAGTCTATTTCGTTGAGCAAAGAGTAGGTCTTGTCTATTACATATTTGGCTTATGGAACGGTATGTGTGCTAATTTCAATCTCTGGTTTTATACAGCACCCCAACTCAACTTTCCCCTTAAGCAAGCATAAGTTTTTATCTAAATGTGAGACTCTGTTCGGTTTTGGAATTCAGTTTATGTGTAGCCAAGTTTACACTCTCTCTATTAGTGATATCTTATGATAATTCTCTTTCTCTGTGTGACCTATTTCTCTTAGAATCATCATACTTAAATCCACTCAATTTGCTGCTACAGGCCTGATGACATTGATTTCATTGCTGAGTGATATTCCGTTGTACGTAAGTAGCACAACTCCTTTATCCATTTTTTTCTTTCTGGGATATTTAATTTGTACTGGACTCAAGGTTCTTGTAAACACAGCAGCCCTAAATTTTTTGTTGGCTAGGTCTTGTTGATTTTAATTTCCCTAAGCTATAGGGCCAAAAGTGGAAGTGCCCTAGGGTCTGTAGCTTTGTTTTTCAGATGTTTCAGGATACACCATAAACATCTCCAGAGTGTCTGTTGGCAATTTACATCCCGCCCATCAGGATAACAAGGCTCCCTGTTCTCCATGGCCTGTCCTGTGTTTCTGGTTTTTACACTTTTTTCAGATGGCCCTTTTGACGAATGGGAAATGAGACTTCATTGTAGTGCGGATTTCCATTTCTCGAGTGCTTGGTTGGCCAAAAAGGGCATATGTGTTTTTTCCTGAATATATTCAGGAAAAAATGTTTACGCACTTTTGTCCAAGTGCATCACTGTCAAAGATCTGCCGCTTTTCACATGCTTTAAATGCAATTCCAATCTACCTCCTGAAATATGATTCCTGCAATTCTGCCTCGTTTTCAAGTCCTCTTTGCAGACTTACTTCCATATAATTTTGCCAATAGCTGTCATTTATAACACTGCAGGTTTGTGAATTACAGTGCCCGTGATTTCCTTTCTTAACTCGTTTCCTTGAAAACTGGCCACAGAACCGCAGGTTTGCTTCAGGCCGTAATCAGGGTCCGGCACGGCACTCTGAGACTTTGGTTCATTCCACTTCCTGGTGGGAAATTAGAGTTAAATGTGCCCCTCCAGACACCTGCCTCACTCCTAGGCCCTTGGTGATGTGTGTCCTGTGGTTTGAGGCCACATGTGCTGGGTTCCTCACCTTTGGCTAATGTGGCCCCACTGGTGTGAGGACACTCCTGCCTGGTTCCCATCCCCTTGGTGATGTGGGCCCTCCGGTGAGAGTCTGATCCTGGTTGGGTTCCTCACACTTCTGTGAGGTGGGCCCTCTTCTCTGAGGTCACTCCTGCCTGGCTGGCACACCCCGCCTTGGTGACGTCGGCCCTCTGGTGGGATTTGGTGCCTGCTGGGTGTCTCCTCCCCTCGGTAATGAGGGCCCTCTGGCTTCAGACCCTAACTCCTGGGCTCCCAATATTTTCTGATATGCGCCCTGTGGTTCGAGTACACTCCTGCCAGGTTCCCAACCCCATGGGAATGTGGGCCTTCTGCTCTGAGGTCCCAACCGTGGGTTGCTCAGTTTCATGATGAGGGCCCTCTGCTGTGAGTTCTCTCCGGCCTGGATCCCATAGCCTCGCTGCTCCTGGCCACCTGCTGGGAGGTTACAACTGCGGGATTCCTCACCTTTTTTCTTCTATGGGCCCTCTGTTTTGAGACTCTTCCTGCCTGCCTCACTCCCAGCCCCTTGGTGATGTGTGTCCTCTGGTTTGAGGCCACGTATGCTGGGTCCCTCGCCTTTCGATGATGTGGCCCCACTGGTGTGAGGACACTCCTGCCTGGTTCCTATCCCCTTCATGATGTGGGCCCTCTGGTGAGAGTCTGATCCCGGCTGGGTTCCTCACCCTTCTGTGAGGGGGGCCCTCTGCTGTGAGGTCACTCCTGCCTGGCTGGCACACCCCACCTGGCCAACATCGGCCCTCTTGTGGCAGTTGGAGCCTGCTGGGAACCTCCCCTCGGTGATGGGGGCCCTCTTGCCTCAGGCCCTAACTGCTGGGTACCCACATTTTCTGATACGTGCTAAGTGGTGCGAGGACACTCCTGCGAGGTTCCCATCCCCATGGGCATGTGGGCCTTCTGCTCTAAGGTCCCAACACCTGTGTTGTTCACCGTTTCATGATGTTGGCTCTCTGGTGTTAGTTCACCCAGGCCTAGATCCCATAGCCTCTGTGCTCTGAGCGGCCTGCTGGGAGGTTCCTACTGCTGGATTCCTTACCTTTTTTATTCTTTGGGTCCTGTGTTTTCATGTTCCTACTTCCTGACTCACTCCCAGCCCATTTGTGATGTAGGTCCTCTTGTTTAAGGCCACATGTACCAGTTTCCTCACCTTTATTGATGTGGCCCCACTGGTGTGAGGACACTCCTGCCTGGTTCCCATCCCCTTGGTGATGTGGGCCCTCTGGTGAGAGTCTGATCCTGTCTGGATTCCTCACACTTCTGTGAGGTGGGCCCTCTGCTGTGAGGTAACTCCTGCCTGGCTTGCTCCCATTGCCTTGGTGACGTCGGCCCTCTGGTGGCATTTGGAGCCTGCTGGTAGCCTCCTCTCCTCCGTGATGAGGGCCCTCTGGCGCCAGGCCATAACTGCTGGGTTCCCACATTTTCTGATACGTGCTAAGTTGTGCGAGGACACTCCTGCGAGGTTCCCATCCCCATGGGAATGTGGGCCTTCTGCTCTGAGGTCCCACTGGCTGGGTTGCTCACAGTTTCATGATGTGGGCCCTCTGCTGTGAGTTCACTGTGGCCTGGATCCCATAGACTCCATGCTCTGGGCCACCTGCTGGGAGGTTCAAACTGCTGGATTCCTCACATTTTTTATTCTGTGGGCCCTGTGTTGTTAGGCTACTCCTGCCTGCCTCACTCGGAGCACCTTGGAAATGTGGGTCCTCTGGTTTAGGCCACATGTGCTGGGTTCCTCACCTTTCTATAATGTGGCCACACTGGTGTGAGGACACTCCTGCCTTGTTCCGATCCCCTTGGTGATGTGGGCCCTCTGGTGAGAGCCTTATCCTGGCTGGGTTCCTCACCCTTCTGTGAGGTAGGCCCTCTGCTGTGAGGTCACTCCTGCCTGGCTGGCACACGTCAACGTGGCGACGTGGGCCCTCAGTTGGGAGTTGGTGCCTGCTGGGAGTCTCCTCCCCTCGGTAATGAGGGCCCTCTGGCGTCAGACCCTAACTCCTGGGCTCCCAAAATTTTCTGATGTGCGCCCTGTGGTGCGAGTACACTCCTGCCAGGATCCCAACCCCATGGGAATGTGGGCCTTCTGCTCTAAGGTCCCAACGGCTGGGTTGCTCACAGTTTCATAATGAGGGCCCTCTGTTTTGAGTTCAGTCAGGCCTGGATCCCATAGCCTCGCTGCTCCTGGCCACATGCTGGGAGGTTCCAACTGCGGGATTCCTCACCTTTTTTACGCTATGGGCCCTCTGTTTGGAGGCTCCTCCTGCCTGCCTCACTCCCAGCCCCTTGGTGATGTGTGTCCTGTAGTTTGAGGCCACGTGTGCTGGGTCCGTCACATTTCGGTGATGTGACCACACTGGTGTGAGAACACTCCTGCCTGGTTTCCATTCCCTTGGTGATGTGGGCCCTCCGGTGAGAGTCTGATCCTCTTTGGGTTCCTCACACTTTTGTGTGGTTGGCCCTCTGCTCTGAGGTCACTCCTGCCTGGCTGGCACACCCTGCATTGGCGACGTCGGCCTTCTGGTAGCAGTTGGAGCTTGCTGGGAGCCTCCTCTCCTCAGTGATGAGGGCCCTCTGGCGTCCGGCCCTAACTGCTGGGCTCCCCACCTTTTCTGATGTGTGCCCACTGGTGCGATGACACTCCTGCTTGGTTCCCTTCCCCATGGGGATGTGGGCCTTGTGCTCTGAGGTTACAATGGCTGGGTTGCTTACAGTATCACGATGAGGGCCCTCTGTTGTGAGTTCATCACTGCCTGGATCCCATAGCCTCGGTGCTCTGGGCCGCCTGCTGGGATGTTCCAACTGCTGGATTCCTCACCTTTTTTATACAATGGGCCATGGGTTTTGAGGTTAATCCTGCCTGCCTCGCTCCGAGACCCATGGTGATGTGGGTCCTCTGGTTTGAGGCCACATGTGCTGGGTACCTCAACTTTCGATGATGTGGCCCCACGGGTGTGAGGACACTCCTGCCTGGTTCCCAGCCCCTTGCTTATGTGGGCACTCTGGTGAGAGTCTGATCTTGACTGGGTTCCTTACCCTTCTGTGAGGTGGGCCCTCTGATGTGAGGTCACTCCTGCCTGGATGGCTCATGTCGCCTTGGTGACGTAGGCCCTCTGTTGGCCACTGAAGCATGCTGGGAGCCTCCTACCCTCTTTAATAAAAGCCCTGGAAGAAACGCATATGCCCTTTTTGACCAAGTGCATCATTGTCGAGGTTCTGCCTCTTCTCCTATACTTTCAGAGGACTTCCCGTCTACCTCCTGAAATCGTATTCCTGGAATTCTGCCCCGCGTTCAAGTCCTCTTTGCAGCCTTACTTCAATATATTTTTGGACGATAGCTGTCATTTATAACTCTGCAGGTTTGTGAATTACAGTGCCCCTGAGCTCCTTTCTTCAACTCGCTTTCTTGTGAGCTGGCCGCAAGCCCGCAGGATTGCTTCAGGCCCTAATCTGGTTCCGACACGGCATGCTGAGCCTTTGGCTAATTCCTCTTCCTGGTGGGAAATGAGCGTTAAATTTGTTCGTGCAGACACCTACAGCTAATCTCTCATTGGTTCTCCCTATTCCTGTTCATCTTGCGCAGAAATTCCAAACTGTGCCAAACAGGAGGTTAAAGGCACTGACTCTCCAAGTGGGGAGAGTGTTAGTAAAGCGTCTGGAATGGTAAAACCGAGTACGAGGGGACGAAAACTGAGACGCATTTAAAAAGTTTTACCGGTCACACCGTGGACCATATTCTGGGTTGCCCATGCATGTTTTACCTGAAGGAAGAATCCCTTCAACCTGGAGAGTTGGGACCCATGGAATGGGTACCACGCAGTATGACTTCAAAGGGTTGCCTTTGCTCACCGAACGTCACCAATGCTATCAGCCCGAAGTGTCCAGCCTTATGTCTCACTCAGCTCGGGGTGTAGATGTGGTAAATCCACGTTGCATCACAAGCCCTGAATGAATTATTTAAGAATTACTCTCTATTTCACTGTCATTGTGTTTTGTTTTTGTAATTTATTTTGATAATGGGATTTTTCGGATTTTCACTGCTGCGTTTATGCCGCTGTACACATGCTTGATTCTCTTATGGAGACATATAAATCCATGGGTTTTCAGATTCTTACTAGTCAGGTATATTCCTAGGCATTGAATATGGGGTGTTGAGTCCATTTCGTGGAGCAAGGAGTAGGTCCTGACTATTACATATTTGCTTATGGAAAGGTATCTGTGCTAATTTCAATCTCTGGTTTTATGCAGCACCACAACTCACCTTTCCCCTTAAGCAAGCATAAGTTGGTTTTCTAAATTTGAGACCCTTTTCTGTTTTGTAATTGAGTTCATGTGCAGCCATGTTTGCATTCCGTGTATTTGAGATATCTTATGGTGTTTCTTTTTCTGTGTGACTTAGTTAACTTAGAATGATCGTACCTGAATCCACTCATTATGCCGCGACGGGCCTCATGACATAGATTTCATTGCTGAGTGATATTCCATTGTACGTACGTACAACAACTTCTTTATCCATTTTTTGCTTTCTGGGATATTTCACTTGTACCGTAAATGAGGTTCTTGTAAGCAGAGCCGTCCAAAATTTATGGGTGGCTGTGTCTTTTTGATTTTAATTTCCCTAAGCTATAGAACCATAAGTTGAAGTGCCGTAGGCTCCGTTGCTTAGTTTTTTAGGTGTTTGAGGAAACACCATACACTTCTCCAGAGTGGCTGTTGGCAATTTACATCCCGCCCATCAGCATAACAAGGCTCCCTGTTCTCCATGGCCTGTCCTGCCTTTCTGGATTTTTCACTTTTTTCAGATGTCCCTTTTGACAGGGGGGCAGTGAGACTTCATTGTAATGCAGATTTCTTTACAGGCTTGCTTGTTTGGCCAAAAAGGGCGTATGTGTTTTTTCTTGAATATATTCAGGAAAAAACGCATACGCCCTTTTTGACCAAGTGCATCATTGTCGACTTTCTGTCTCTTTCCTTATGCTTTAAATGCAATTCCAGTCTGCCCCTGAACTCGTTTTCCTGCAATTCTGCCCCGCTTTCAAGTCCTCTACGCAGCCTTACTTCAATACATTTTTGGACAATAGCTGACATTTATAACTCTGCAGGTTTGTGAATGACAGTGCGCCTGAGCTCCTTTCTTCTACTCGCTTTCTTGTGAGCTGGCCGCAAACCCGCAGCATTTCTTCATGCCCTAATCTGGTTCCGGCACAGCATGCTGATCCTTTGGTAAATTCCTCTTCCTGGTGGGAAATGAGTGTTATATTTGAACGTGCAGACACCTAGAGCTAGTCTCTCATTGGTTCTCCCTATTCTTGTTCATCTTGCGCAGAAATTGCAAACTGTGCCAAACAGGAGGTTAAAGGCACTGACTCTCTAAGTGGGGAGAGTATTAATAAAGGGTCTTGAATCGTGAACCCGAGTAAAAGGGGACGAAAACTGAGATGCATTTGAAAAGGTTTCCCGGTCACACGGTGCACCATACTGTGGGTTTCCCATGCATGTTTTAGCTGAAGGAAGAATCCCTTAAACCTGGAGAGTTGGGACCCATGGAATGGGTACCATGCAGTATGACTCCAAAGGGCCTGCATTTTCGCAACGAACCTCACCAATGCTATCAGGCCGAAGTGTACAGCCTTATGTCTCACTCAGCTCTGGTTGTAGATGTGGTAAATCCAGGTTGCATCACAAGCCCTGAATGAATTATTTAAGAATTGCTCTCTATTTCACTGTCATTGTGTTTGTTTTTGTAATTCATTTTGATAATGGGATTTATCGGATTTTCTCTGCTGCATTCATGCCGCTGTACACACACTTGAGTCTCTTATGGAGACATATAAATCCATGGGTTTGAAGATACTTACTAGTCAGGTGTATTCCTAGGTGTTGAATATGGGGTGTTTAGTCCATTTCGTTGAGCAAGGGCTAGGTCTTGACTATTACATATTTGGCTTATGGAAAGGTATCTGTGCTAATTTCTATCTCTGGTTTTATGCAGCACCCCAACTCACTTTTCCCCTTAAGCAAGCATAAGGTGGTTTTCTAAATTTGAGACCCTGTTCTGTTTTGTAATTCAGTTCATGTGTAGCCAAGTTTACATTCCGTGTATTAGTGATATCTTATGATGTTTCATTTTCTGTGTGACTTATTTCACTTAGAATCATCGTACCTGAATCCACTCATTATGCCACGATGGGCCTGATGACATAGATTTCATTGCTGAGTGATATTCCATTGAATGTGTGTACCACAACTTCTTTATCCATTTTTCACATTCTGGGATATTTAACTTGTACCGTAGACGAGATTCCTGTAAACAGAGCCGTCTGAAACTTTGGGGTGGCTCTCTGTTTTTGATTTTAATTTCCGTGATCTATAAGACCATAAGTGGAAGTGCCGTAGTCTCCGTTGCTTTGTTTCTTAGGTGTTTCAGGAAACACCATACACTTCTCCAGAGTGGCTGTTGGCAATTTACATCCCGCCCATCAGCATAACAAGGCTCCCTGTTCTCCATGGCCTGTGCTGTCTTTCTGGATTTTACACTTTTTTCAGATGGCCCTTTTGAACGGGGGGCAGTGAGACTTCTTTGTAGTGCAGATTTCTTTAACATGCTGGCTTGGTTGGCCAAAAAGGGCGTATGCGTTTTTTCCTGAATATATTCAGGAAAAAACGCATACGCCCTTTTTGGCCAAGTGCATCATTGTCGATGTTCTGCCTCTTTTCCTATGCTTTAAATGCAATTCCAGTCTACCCCCTGAAATCGTTTTCCTGCAATTCTGCCCCGCTTTCCAGTCCTCTTCGCAGCCTTCCTTCAATATATTTTTGGACGATAGCTGTCATTTATAACTCTGCAGGTTTGTGAATTACAGTGCCCCTGAGCTCCTTTCTTCAACTCGCTTTCTTGTGAGCTGGCCGCAAACCCGCAGGAATGCTTCAGGCCCTAATCTGGTTCCGGCACGGCATGCTGAGCCTTTGGTTAATTCCTCTTCCTGGTGGGAAATGAGCGTTCCATTTGCCCGTCCAGACACCTACAGCTAGTCTCTCATTGGTTCTCCCTATTCCTGTTCATCTTGCGCAGAAATTGCAAACTGTGCCAAACAGGAGGTTAAAGGCACTGACTCTCCAAGTGGGGAGAGTGTTAGTAAACGGTCTGGAATGGTGAACCCGAGTAAAAGGGGACGAAAACTGAGATGCATTTGAAAACGTTTCCCGGTCACACAGTGCACTGTACTGTGGGTTTCCCATGCATGTTTTAGCTGAAGGAAGAATCCCTTAAACCTGGAGAGTTGGGACCCATGGAATGGGTACCATGCAGTATGACTTCAAAGGGTCTGCATTTGCTCATCGAACCTCACCAATGCTATCAGCCCGAAGTGTCCAGCCTTATGTCTCACTCAGCTCTGGGTGTAGATGTGGTAAATCCAGGTTGCATCACAAGCCCTGAATGAATTATTTAAGAATTGCTCTCTATTTCACTGTCATTGTGTTTGTTTGTGTAATTCATTTTGATAATGGGTTTTATCTGATTTTCTCTGCTGCATTCATGCCGCTGTACACACAGTTGAGTCTCTTACGGATACATATAAATCCATGGGTTTGAAGATTCTTACTAGTCATGTGTAATCCTAGGCGTTGAATATGGGGTGTTTAGTCCATTTCGTTGAGCAAGTGCTAGGTCTTGACTATTACATATTTGGCTTATGGAAAGGTATCTGTGCTAATTTCTATCTCTGGTTTTATGCAGCACCACAACTCACCTTTCCCCTTAAGCAAGCATAAGTTGGTTTTCTAAATTTGAGACCCTGTTCTGTTTTGTAATTCAGTTCATGTGTAGCCAAGTTTACATTCCGTGTATTAGTGATATCTTATGATGTTTCATTTTCTGTGTGACTTATTTCACTTAGAATCATCGTACCTGAATCCACTCATTATGCCGCGACGGGCCTGATGACATAGATTTCATTGGTGAGTGATATTCCTTTGTACGTACGTACCACACTTCTTTATCCATTTTTCGCTTTCTGGGATATTTAACTTGTACCGTAGACGAGGTTCTTGTAAACAGAGCCGTAAACAGAAACTTTTCGGTGGCTGTGTGTTTTTGATTTTAATTTCCCTAAGCTATAGGAAAAAAAGTGGTAATGCCGTAGGCTCCGTTGCTTTGTTTTTTAGGTTTTTGAGGAAACACCATACACATCTCCAGAGTGGCTGTTGGCAATTTACATCCCACCCATCAGCATAACAAGGCTCCCTGTTCTCCATGGCCTGTGCTGCCTTTCTGGATTTTACACTTTTTTCAGATGGCCCTTTTGAACGGGGGGCAGTGAGACTTCATTGTAGTGCAGATTTCTTTAACATGCTTGCTTGGTTGGCCAAAAAGGGCGTATGCGTTTTTTCCTGAATATATTCAGGAAAAAACGCATACGCCCTTTTTGGCCAAGTGCATCATTGTCGACGTTCTGCCTCTTTTCCTATGCTTTAAATGCAATTCCAGTCTACCCCCTGAAATCGTTTTCTTGCAATTCTGCCCCGCTTTCAAGTCCTCTTCGCAGCCTTCCTTCAATATATTTTTGGGTGATAGCTGTCATTTATAACTCTGCAGGTTTGTGAATTACAGTGTCCCTGAGCTCCTTTCTTCAACTCGCTTTCTTGTGAGCTGGCCGCAAACCCGCAGGATTGCTTCAGGCCCTAATCTGGTTCCGGCACGGCATGCTGAGCCTTTGGTTAATTCCTCTTCCTGGTGGGAAATGAGCATTAAATTTGCCCGTGCAGACACCTTCACACGAGTCTTCATGGTGCCACTTTGCCCCGGTTATCTCTATGTAGGTTGGAGTTGTAGGGCCTCCTCGCTCAAGGTCAGTGTGCCCACGGAACCAACCCTGCAACTTCAGGGCATGGTTGGGTGTTAGGATCACCACGTGGGGTCCTTTTCCCTTAGGAGGGAGGTGGCCTTTTGGGCTGCTGATTTCCAGGTTTTCAGATACTGCCAGTATCTTGGTCAGATGTGGCGGTGGGCCAAGCCCCTTGGTGACCGCAGTTTATCCTACCTGGATCGCATTCTTGCATTGTTCCATCTCAAGTGGTCCCAGGTTTTGCACTAATACTCCAATGGCGATTCACCGTTCACCAGGAATGTAAAGGTCAAAGGGTTTAGCTAAATTAGGGAGTTCCAGGGCAAGGGTCTGAATTGACTGCTCTTTCCATTCTTGAAAGGCCACTTCTGCATTCTATTCAAAAGGATCATCATCTTTTCCTTTCAGTGTTTCATATAGAGGCCCAGCTAGTAGACTGTAGTTAGGGATCCAGAAGCAGCAAACCCTGGCCTCCCCAGGAACCCCTAAGCTGTCTTCTAGTTTCAGAAATGGGTAAGGCTGTAAATTGTTTCTTCCCTTTCCTGGGATGGGCTTCGCCGAACTTCTGTGAGAATGAAGCCCAGGCAGGTCACCGTAGTCTGTGATATTTGAGCTTTGTCTTGGACAACTTGTATCCTTTATTGGCTTGGTAGTTCAGAGGTCTCCTTAGTAGGGCTGGCGATCAGAATGTTGTCTGCATATTGAAGGAGTGTTTCCTTTTCCAGAGGTAAACTTTTAGTTCTTTAGCTGAGCTTTCCCCAAAGATGGTGTGGGAATTTTTGTACCCTTGGGGCAACACGGCCCGGAAGTATTGTTTTAGTTGTATGTTGAGTCCTGCCACTCACAAGCCAAAATTTCTTGTGACTCTGGGACTAATAGAATACAAAGGAAGGCATCATTGAAGACTAATACAGAATACCATGTCCTGGTGGTTGGTAGAATGACCAGCAGGGTGTAGGATTTAGGAACTACTGGAGGTATATCCTCGGTGGCTTCACTGACTGTCCTGACATCCTTTACCAGGACTCCAGCAGCCCATGGGGCTCTCGAGGTCAGGCCAATCCCAGGATATGGAGCTCACCTGGGCAGGTACCCCACCCCCACCCCAGCCCACGGAGCTCTCGTGTTAAGGCCCCTCCCAGGATACAGTGTTCCCTGGGCAGGTTCCCCTGCAGCCCATGGGGCTCTCGTGGTCAGGCCCCTTCCAGGATACAGAGCTACCCTTGCAGGTACCATGGCAGGGCTGGGAACACAGGAACCGTGCATATCGCCCTCATTGCAGAGCACTCCCAGCTCACCTGTCACTCAGATCTGAAACAGAGCACCTCAGAGCAGGACTTGAACTAACAAACAGCAGCTCCGACAGGTCTGTGACCCTGGGCATCACTCTGTGTGGCCTCCCTCCACCTGGTCTTCCAGAGACTTCCACTGCACCCGGGGCACCAGGCCTCTGTCTCCACCCACCAGCCACCCCTCCTCTCCCTGACTCCTGGGTTCCTCTCATTAGGAGAGGGTTTTCTTGAAGTTGTCTCCCACTCATGGGCCAGATAATATAATTAGAAAACAAGCCAGAGCTGCAGCCCCTTGTCTATCCTGACTCTCAGGAGCCCACACCTGTTCCTTGGACCTGGCCGATTCAGCAAGTTCCAGTTTTTGCAACTGTGAGCCCCTGAGGGGTGATTATTGGCTGGCCTGGGAAGCACGACCGTGCCGGCCAGCCCTCCCCAGGTGTGCCTGGGTTCAGATCAATATAAACACCGCTCCAGGCAGCAAGAGCCCCTTCAGCTGTGCCTGACGCCATTTTCTCTGCCCTGTCAGCAGTCTTGGGGCTGGACTGGTGGGAGGGAGTGAGAGGCCACGGCTTTGTGGGTGGCCCAGTGTGAGTGGGGCTCTGCTGGACTTTCTGCAGCAGTTGCCAAGATGCCACCTGCTAAAGAAGACGATGTGTCACCCATACCTGCCGCTGGAATTTCTCCCTGGGCAGAGGTGAGTGAGGAAGAAAGCAGTGGGGGCCGGGACAGCAGGGGTATCTCAGGCAGGGAAATGGAAAGCTTCCAGAAGAGCACCCAGGGCCAGGACCATCCTGGCTGGCCTGCAGGCACCAAGTCGGCTGGCATGCTGTCACTCATGTGGCTCCATGGCCCTTCCTCTAGGCTTTCAAGTCCTTGTACATATTCAGGTGTTTTACCTGGGAAGGGTGGGAACATTTCAGCAGCAGCTGGCCTGGGGCTCAGCCCACGTTTACTCACAGATGCCTCGGCACACTCCCCCAGCTTTGCAATGAGGATGCTTGTTGCGTGGGGCCTGCTGGCTGAATGGGAGATGATTCCCCACCAGTGACCAACTTCAGAATTGTTTACAACTGGAGCAAGTGCCCTGATACGGTTTTCCTGTGTGTAACTGGTGGGTTCTGTTTTTTTTTCTTTTTTTCGTTTTTGGTTCAAGGTAGATTTTATTCCTCTTTTTTGTATTTACAGATATAAGCATGGAAATAATTTATTCATATAAATACATGTATGTGAAGGGAAGAATATTTTTTCTGTTTTACTTTTTGTAATTTGAATTTTATTTTATTTTTTTATACAGCAGGTTCTTTTTGGTTATCTATTTTATACATATAAATGTATATATGCCAATCCCAATCTCTCAACTCCTCCCACCACCACCCCCCAACAGCTTTCCCCCCTTGGTGTCCATACGTTTTTTGTCTACATCTGTTGCTCTATTTCTGCCTGGCAAAACGGTTCATCTGTACAATTTTTCTAGGTTCCACATATATGCATTAATAGACAAGATTTGTTTTTCTCTTTCTGACTTACTTCACTCTGTATGACAGTCTCTAGATCCATCAACGTCTCTACAAATGACCCAATTTCATTCCTTTTTATGGCTTAGTAATATTCCATTTTATATATGTACCACATCTTTATGCATTCGTCTGTCTGTGGGCATTTAGGTTGCTTCCATTACCTGGATATTGTAAATAGTGATGCAATGAACATTGCGGTGAAAGTCTCTTTTTGATTTATGGTTTTGTCTGGGTATATGCCCAGTAGTGGGATTGCTGTATCATATGGTAATTCTATTCTTAGTTTTATAAGAAACTCCATAATGTTCTCCACAGTGACTGTATCAATTTACATTCCCAACAATAGTGGAAGAGGGTTCCTTATCTCCACACCCTTTCCAGCATTTGTTGTTTGTAGATTTTCTGATGATGCCCATTCTAACAGGTGTGAGGTGATACACCATGGATGAGTTTATTTCGTTGAGCAAAGAGTAGGTCTTGTCTATTACATATTTGGCTTATGGAACGGTATGTGTGCTAATTTCAATCTCTGGTTTTATACAGCACCCCAACTCAACTTTCCCCTTAAGCAAGCATAAGTTTTTATCTAAATGTGAGACTCTGTTCGGTTTTGGAATTCAGTTTATGTGTAGCCAAGTTTACACTCTCTCTATTAGTGATATCTTATGATAATTATCTTTCTCTGTGTGACCTATTTTTCTTAGAATCATCATACTTAAGTCCACTCAATTTGCTGCTACAGGCCTGATGACATTGATTTCATTGCTGAGTGATATTCCGTTGTACGTAAGTAGCACAACTCCTTTATCCATTTTTTTCTTTCTGGGATATTTAATTTGTACTGGACTCAAGGTTCTTGTAAACACAGCAGCCCTAAATTTTGTGTTGGCTGTGTCTTGTTGATTTTAATTTTCCTAAGCTATAGGGCCAAAAGTGGAAGTGCCCTAGGGTCTGTAGCTTTGTTTTTCAGATGTTTCAGGATACACCATAAACATCTCCAGAGTGTCTGTTGGCCATTTACATCCCGCCCATCAGCATAACAAGGCTCCCTGTTCTCCATGGCCTGTCCTGTGTTTCTGGTTTTTACACTTTTTTCAGATGGCCCTTTTGACGAATGGGAAATGAGACTTCATTGTAGTGCGGATTTCCATTTCTCGAGTGCTTGGTTGGCCAAAAAGGGCATATGTGTTTTTTCCTGAATATATTCAGGAAAAAATGTTTACGCACTTTTGTCCAAGTGCATCACTGTCAAAGATCTGCCGCTTTTCACATGCTCTAAATGCAATTCCAATCTACCTCCTGAAATATGATTCCTGCAATTCTGCCTCGTTTTGAAGTCCTCTTTGCAGACTTACTTCAATATATTTTTGCCAATAGCTGTCATTTATATCTCTGCAGGTTTGTGAATTACAGTGCCCGTGATTTCCTTTCTTAACTCGTTTCCTTGAAAGCTGGCCACAGAACCGCAGGTTTGCTTTAGGCCATAATCAGGGTCCGACACGGCACTCTGAGCCTTTGGTTAATTCCTCTTCCTGGTGGGAAATTAGAGTTAAATGTGCCCCTCCGGACACCTGCCTCACTCCCAGCCCCTTGGTTATGTGTGTCCTGTAGTTTGAGGCCACATGTGCTGGGTTCCTCACCTTTGGCTGATGTGGCCCCACTGGTGTGAGGACACTCCTGCCTGGTTCCCATCCCCTTGGTGATGTGGACCCTCCGGTGAGAGTCTGATCCTGGCTGGGTTCCTCACACTTCTGAGAGGTGGGCCCTCTTCTCTGAGGTCACTCCTGCCTGGCTGGCCCACCCCGCCTTGAAGACGTCGGCTCTCTCGTGGGAGTTGGTGCCTGCTGCGAGTCTCCTCCCCTTGGTAATGAGGGCCCTCTGGCGTCAGGCCCTAACTCCTGGCCTCCCAAAATTTTCTGATGTGCGCCCTGTGGTGCGAGTACACTCCTGCCAGGTTCCCAACACCATGGGAATGTGGGCCTTCTGCTCTGAGGTCCCAATGATGGGTTGCTCAGTTTCATGATGAGGGCCCTCTGGTGTGAGTTCACTCCGGCCTGGATCCCATAGCCTCGCTGCTCCTGGCCACCTGCGGGGAGGTTACAACTGCGGGATTCCTCACCTTTTTTCTTCTATGGGCCCTCTGTTTTGAGACTCCTCCTGCCTGCCTCACTCCCAGCCCCTTGGTGATGTGTGTCCTCTGGTTTGAGGCCACGTATGCTGGGTCCCTCGCCTTTCGATGATGTGGCCCCACTGGTGTGAGGACACTCCTGCCTGGTTCCTATACCCTTGATGATGTGGGCCCTCTGGTGAGAGTCTGATCCTGGCTGGATTCCTCACCCTTCTGTGAGGGGGACCCTCTGCTGTGAGGTCACTCCTGCCTGGCTGTCACAGTCCACCTGGGCAACATCGGCCCTCTTGTGGCAGTTGGAGCCTGCTGGAAACCTCCCCTCGGTGATGGGGGCCCTCTTGCCTCAGGCCCTAACTGCTGGGTACCCACATTTTCTGATACGTGCTAAGTGGTGCGAGGACACTCCTGCGAGGTTCCCATCCCCATGGGCATGTGGGCCTTCTGCTCTAAGGTCCCAACACCTGTGTTGTTCACCGTTTCATGATGTTGGCTCTCTGGTGTTAGTTCACCCAGGCCTAGATCCCATAGCCTCTGTGCTCTGAGCGGCCTGCTGGGAGGTTCCTACTGCTGGATTCCTTAACTTTTTTATTCTTTGGGTCCTGTGTTTTGATGCTCCTACTTCCTGACTCACTCCCAGCCCATTTGTGATGTAGGTCCTCTGGTTTAAGGCCACATGTACCGGTTTCCTCACCTTTATTGATGTGGCCCCACTGGTGTGAGGACACTCCTGCCTGGTTCCCATCCCCTTGGTGATGGGGGCCCTCTGGTGAGAGTCTGATCATGGCTGGGTTCCTCACCCTTCTGTGAGGGGGGCCCTCTGCTGTGAGGTCACTCCTGCCTGGCTGGCACACGTCACCTTGGCGATGTGGGCCCTCAGTTGGGAGTTGGTGCCTGCTGGGAGTCTCCTCCCCTAGGTAATGAGGGCCCTCTGGCGTCAGGCCCTAACTCATGGGCTCCCAAAATTTTCTGATGTGCGCCCTGTAGTGCGAGTACACTCCAGCCAGGGTCCCATCCCCATGGGGATGTGGGCTTTCTGCCCTGAGGTCCCAACGGCTGGGTTGCTCACAGTGTCAGAATGTGGGCCCTCTGCTGTGAGTTCACTCCGGCATGGATCCCATAGCCTCGGTGCTCTGGGCCACCTGCTTGGAGCTTCCAACTGCGGGGTTCCTCACATTTTTTATTCTATGGGCGCTCTGTTGTGAGTCTCCTCATGCATGCCTCACTCCCAGCCCTTTCGTGATGTGTGTCCCCTTGTTTGAGGCCACATGTGCTGTGTTCCTCACCTTTCGCTGATGTGGCCCCACTGGTGTGAGGACACTCCTGCCTGGTTCCCATCCCCTTGGTGATGTGGGCCCTCTGGTGAGAGTCTGATCCTGTCTGGATTCCTCACACTTCTGTGAGGTGGGCCCTCTGCTGTGAGGTAACTCCTGCCTGGCTTGCTCCCATTGCCTTGGTGACGTCGGCCCTCTGGTGGCATTTGGAGCCTGCTGGTAGCCTCCTCTCCTCCGTGATGAGGGCCCTCTGGCGCCAGGCCATAACTGCTGGGTTCCCACATTTTCTGATACGTGCTAAGTGGTGCGAGGACACTCCTGCGAGGTTCCCATCCCCATGGGGATGTGGGCCTTCTGCTCTGAGGTCCCACTGGCTGGGTTGCTCACAGTTTCATGATGTGGGCCCTCTGCTGTGAGTTCACTGTGGCCTGGATCCCATAGACTCCATGCTCTGGGCCACCTGCTGGGAGGTTCAAACTGCTGGATTCCTCACATTTTTTATTCTGTGGGCACTGTGTTGTTAGGCTACTCCTGCCTGCCTCACTCGGAGCACCTTGGAAATGTGGGTCCTCTGGTTTAGGCCACATGTGCTGGGTTCCTCACCTTTCTATAATGTGGCCACACTGGTGTGAGGACACTCCTGCCTTGTTCCGATCCCCTTGGTGATGTGGGCCCTCTGGTGAGAGTCTTATCCTGGCTGGGTTCCTCACCCTTCTGTGAGGTAGGCCCTCTGCTGTGAGGTCACTCCTGCCTGGCTGGCACACGTCAACGTGGCGACGTGGGCCCTCAGTTGGGAGTTGGTGCCTGCTGGGAGTCTCCTCCCCTCGGTAATGAGGGACCTCTGGCGTCAGACCCTAACTCCTGGGCTCCCAAAAGTTTCTGATGTGCGCCCTGTGGTGCGAGTACACTCCTGCCAGGATCCCAACCCCATGGGAATGTGGGCCTTCTGCTCTAAGGTCCCAACGGCTGGGTTGCTCACAGTTTCATAATGAGGGCCCTCTGTTTTGAGTTCAGTCAGGCCTGCACCCCATAGCCTCGCTGCTCCTGGCCACCTGCTGGGAGGTTCCAACTGCGGGATCCCTCACCTTTTTTACGCTATGGGCCCTCTGTTTGGAGGCTCCTCCTGCCTGCCTCACTCCCAGCCCCTTGGTGATGTGTGTCCTCTAGTTTGAGGCCCCGTGTGCTGGGTCCGTCACATTTCGGTGATGTGGCCCCACTGGTGTGAGGACACTCCTGCCTGGTTTCCATTCCCTTGGTGATGTGGGCCCTCCGGTGAGAGTCTGATCCTCTTTGGGTTCCTCACACTTTTGTGTGGTTGGCCCTCTGCTCTGAGGTCACTCCTGCCTGGCTGGCACACCCTGCATTGGCGACGTCGGCCTTCTGGTAGCAGTTGGAGCTTGCTGGGAGCCTCCTCTCCTCAGTGATGAGGGCCCTCTGGCGTCCGGCCCTAACTGCTGGGCTCCCCACCTTTTCTGATGTGTGCCCACTGGTGCGATGACACTCCTGCTTGGTTCCCTTCCCCATGGGGATGTGGGCCTTGTGCTCTGAGGTTACAACGGCTGGGTTGCTTACAGTATCACGATGAGGGCCCTCTGTTGTGAGTTCATCACTGCCTGGATCCCATAGCCTCGGTGCTCTGGGCCGCCTGCTGGGATGTTCCAACTGCTGGATTCCTCACCTTTTTTATACAATGGGCCATGTGTTTTGAGGTTAATCCTGCCTGCCTCGCTCCGAGACCCATGGTGATGTGGGTCCTCTGGTTTGAGGCCACATGTGCTGGGTACCTCAACTTTCGATGATGTGGCCCCACGGGTGTGAGGACACTCCTGCCTGGTTCCCAGCCCCTTGCTTATGTGGGCACTCTGGTGAGAGTCTGATCTTGACTGGGTTCCTTACCCTTCTGTGAGGTGGGCCCTCTGATGTGAGGTCACTCCTGCCTGGATGGCTCATGTCGCCTTGGCGACGTAGGCCGTCTGTTGGCCACTGAAGCATGCTGGGAGCCTCCTACCCTCATTAATAAGGGCCCTGGAAGAAACGCATATGCCCTTTTTGACCAAGTGCATCATTGTCGAGGTTCTGCCTCTTCTCCTATACTTTCAGAGGACTTCCCGTCTACCTCCTGAAATCATATTCCTGGAATTCTGCCCCGCGTTCAAGTCCTCTTTGCAGCCTTACTTCAATATATTTTTGGACGATAGCTGTCATTTATAACTCTGCAAGTTTGTGAATTACAGTGCCCCTGAGCTCCTTTCTTCAACTGGCTTTCTTGTGAGCTGGCCGCAAAACCGCAGGATTGCTTCAGGCCCTAATCTGGTTCCGACACGGCATGCTGAGCCTTTGGCTAATTCCTCTTCCTGGTGGGAAATGAGCGTTAAATTTTTTCGTGCAGACACCTACAGCTAATCTCTCATTGGTTCTCCCTATTCCTGTTCATCTTGCACAGAAATTCCAAACTGTGCCAAACAGGAGGTTAAAGGCACTGACTCTCCAAGTGGGGAGAGTGTTAGTAAAGCGTCTGGAATGGTAAAACCGAGTACGAGGGGAAGAAAACTGAGACGCATTTAAAAAGTTTTCCCGGTCACACGGTGGACCATATTCTGGGTTGCCCATGCATGTTTTACCTGAAGGAAGAATCCCTTCAACCTGGAGAGTTGGGACCCATGGAATGGGTACCACGCAGTATGACTTCAAAGGGTTGCCTTTGCTCACCGAACGTCACCAATGCTATCAGCCCGAAGTGTCCAGGCTTATGTGTCACTCAGCTCGGGGTGTAGATGTGGTAAATCCACGTTGCATCACAAGCCCTGAATGAATTATTTAAGAATTGCTCTCTATTTCACTGTCATTGTGTTTTGTTTTTGTAATTTATTTTGATAATGGGATTTATCGGATTTTCACTGCTGCGTTTATGCCGCTGTACACATGCTTGATTCTCTTATGGAGACATATAAATCCATGGGTTTTCAGATTCTTACTAGTCAGGTATATTCCTAGGCATTGAATATGGGGTGTTGAGTTCATTTCGTGGAGCAAGGAGTAGGTCCTGACTATTACATATTTGCTTATGGAAAGGTATCTGTGCTAATTTCAATCTCTGGTTTTATGCAGCACCACAACTCACCTTTCCCCTTAAGCAAGCATAAGTTGGTTTTCTAAATTTGAGACCCTTTTCTGTTTTGTAATTGAGTTCATGTGCAGCCATGTTTCCATTCCGTGTATTTGAGATATCTTATGGTGTTTCTTTTTCTGTGTGACTTAGTTAACTTAGAATGATCGTACCTGAATCCACTCATTATGCCGCGACGGGCCTCATGACATAGATTTCATTGCTGAGTGATATTCCATTGTACGTACGTACAACAACTTCTTTATCCATTTTTTGCTTTCTGGGATATTTCACTTGTACCGTAAATGAGGTTCTTGTAAGCAGAGCCGTCCAAAATTTATGGGTGGCTGTGTCTTTTTGATTTTAATTTCCCTAAGCTATAGAACCATAAGTTGAAGTGCCGTAGGCTCCGTTGCTTAGTTTTTTAGGTGTTTGAGGAAACACCATACACTTCTCCAGAGTGGCTGTTGGCAATTTACATCCCGCCCATCAGCATAACAAGGCTCCCTGTTCTCCATGGCCTGTCCTGCCTTTCTGGATTTTTCACTTTTTTCAGATGTCCCTTTTGACAGGGGGGCAGTGAGACTTCATTGTAATGCAGATTTCTTTACAGGCTTGCTTGTTTGGCCAAAAAGGGCGTATGTGTTTTTTCTTGAATATATTCAGGAAAAAACGCATACGCCCTTTTTGACCAAGTGCATCATTGTCGACTTTCTGTCTCTTTCCTTATGCTTTAAATGCAATTCCAGTCTCCCCCTGAACTCGTTTTCCTGCAATTCTGCCCCGCTTTCAAGTCCTCTACGCAGCCTTACTTCAATACATTTTTGGACAATAGCTGACATTTATAACTCTGCAGGTTTGTGAATGACAGTGCGCCTGAGCTCCTTTCTTCTACTCGCTTTCTTGTGAGCTGGCCGCATACCCGCAGGATTGCTTCATGCCCTAATCTGGTTCCGGCACAGCATGCTGATCCTTTGGTAAATTCCTCTTCCTGGTGGGAAATGAGTGTTATATTTGAACGTGCAGACACCTAGAGCTAGTCTCTCATTGGTTCTCCCTATTCTTGTTCATCTTGCGCAGAAATTGCAAACTGTGCCAAACAGGAGGTTAAAGGCACTGACTCTCTAAGTGGGGAGAGTATTAGTAAAGGGTCTTCAATCGTGAACCCGAGTAAAAGGGGACGAAAACTGAGATGCATTTGAAAAGGTTTCCCGGTCACACGGTGCACCATACTGTGGGTTTCCCATGCATGTTTTAGCTGAAGGAAGAATCCCTTAAACCTGGAGAGTTGGGACCCATGGAATGGGTACCATGCAGTATGACTTCAAAGGGCCTGCATTTTCTCAACGAACCTCACCAATGCTATCAGGCCGAAGTGTACAGCCTTATGTCTCACTCAGCTCTGGTTGTAGATGTGGTAAATCCAGGTTGCATCACAAGCCCTGAATGAATTATTTAAGAATTGCTCTCTATTTCACTGTCATTGTGTTTGTTTTTGTAATTCATTTTGATAATGGGATTTATCGGATTTTCTCTGCTGCATTCATGCCGCTGTACACACACTTGAGTCTCTTATGGAGACATATAAATCCATGGGTTTGAAGATACTTACTAGTCAGGTGTATTCCTAGGCGTTGAATATGGGGTGTTCAGTCCATTTCGTTGAGCAAGGGCTAGGTCTTGACTATTACATATTTGGCTTATGGAAAGGTATCTGTGCTAATTTCTATCTCTGGTTTTATGCAGCACCCCAACTCACTTTTCCCCTTAAGCAAGCATAAGGTGGTTTTCTAAATTTGAGACCCTGTTCTGTTTTGTAATTCAGTTCATGTGTAGCCAAGTTTACATTCCGTGTATTAGTGATATCTTATGATGTTTCATTTTCTGTGTGACTTATTTCACTTAGAATCATCGTACCTGAATCCACTCATTATGCCACGATGGGCCTGATGACATAGATTTCATTGCTGAGTGATATTCCATTGAATGTGTGTACCACAACTTTTTTATCCATTTTTCACATTCTGGGATATTTAACTTGTACCGTAGACGAGATTCCTGTAAACAGAGCCGTCTGAAACTTTGGGGTGGCTGTCTGTTTTTGATTTTAATTTCCGTGATCTATAAGACCATAAGTGGAAGTGCCGTAGTCTCCGTTGCTTTGTTTCTTAGGTGTTTCAGGAAACACCATACACTTCTCCAGAGTGGCTGTTGGCAATTTACATCCCGCCCATCAGCATAACAAGGCTCCCTGTTCTCCATGGCCTGTGCTGTCTTTCTGGATTTTACACTTTTTTCAGATGGCCCTTTTGACCTGGGGGCAGTGAGACTTCTTTGTAGTGCAGATTTCTTTAACATGCTGGCTTGGTTGGCCAAAAAGAGCGTATGCGTTTTTTCCTGAATATATTCAGGAAAAAACGCATACGCCCTTTTTGGCCAAGTGCATCATTGTCGACGTTCTGCCTCTTTTCCTATGCTTTAAATGCAATTCCAGTCTACCCCCTGAAATCGTTTTCCTGCAATTCTGCCCCGCTTCCAGTCCTCTTCGCAGCCTTCCTTCAATATATTTTTGGACGATAGCTGTCATTTATAACTCTGCAGGTTTGTGAATTACAGTGCCCCTGAGCTCCTTTCTTCAACTCGCTTTCTTGTGAGCTGGCCGCAAACCCGCAGGAATGCTTCAGGCCCTAATCTGGTTCTGGCACGGCATGCTGAGCCTTTGGTTAATTCCTCTTCCTGGTGGGAAATGAGCGTTCCATTTGCCCGTCCAGACACCTACAGCTAGTCTCTCATTGGTTCTCCCTATTCCTGTTCATCTTGCGCAGAAATTGCAAACTGTGCCAAACAGGAGGTTAAAGGCACTGACTCTCCAAGTGGGGAGAGTGTTAGTAAACGGTCTGGAATGGTGAACCCGAGTAAAAGGGGACGAAAACTGAGATGCACTTGAAAACGTTTCCCGGTCACACAGTGCACTGTACTGTGGGTTTCCCATGCATGTTTTAGCTGAAGGAAGAATCCCTTAAACCTGGAGAGTTGGGACCCATGGAATGGGTACCATGCAGTATGACTTCAAAGGGTCTGCATTTGCTCATCGAACCTCACCAATGCTATCAGCCCGAAGTGTCCAGCCTTATGTCTCACTCAGCTCTGGGTGTAGATGTGGTAAATCCAGGTTGCATCACAAGCCCTGAATGAATTATTTAAGAATTGCTCTCTATTTCACTGTCATTGTGTTTGTTTTTGTAATTCATTTTGATAATGGGTTTTATCGGATTTTCTCTGCTGCATTCATGCCGCTGTACACACACTTGAGTCTCCTACGGAGACATATAAATCCATGGGTTTGAAGATTCTTACTAGTCATGTGTAATCCTAGGCGTTGAATATGGGGTGTTTAGTCCATTTCGTTGAGCAAGGGCTAGGTCTTGACTATTATATATTTGGCTTATGGAAAGGTATCTGTGCTAATTTCTATCTCTGGTTTTATGCAGCACCACAACTCACCTTTCCCCGTAAGCAAGCATAAGTTGGTTTTCTAAATTTGAGACCCTGTTCTGTTTTGTAATTCAGTTCATGTGTAGCCAAGTTTACATTCCGTGTATTAGTGATATCTTATGATGTTTCATTTTCTGTGTGACTTATTTCACTTAGAATCATCGTACCTGAATCCACTCATTATGCCGCGATGGGCCTGATGACATAGATTTCATTGGTGAGTGATATTCCTTTGTACGTACGTACCACACTTCTTTATCCATTTTTCGCTTTCTGGGATATTTAACTTGTACCGTAGACGGGGTTCTTGTAAAAAGAGCCGTAAACAGAAACTTTGTGGTGGCTGTGTGTTTTTGATTTTAATTTCCCTAAGCTATAGGAAAATAAGTGGTAATGCCGTAGGCTCCGTTGCTTTGTTTTTTAGGTTTTTGAGGAAACACCATACACATCTCCAGAGTGGCTGTTGGCAATTTACATCCCGCCCATCAGCATAACAAGTCTCCCTGTTCTCCGTGGCCTGTGCTGCCTTTCTGGATTTTACACTTTTTTCAGATGGCCCTTTTGAACGGGGGGCAGTGAGACTTCATTGTAGTGCAGATTTCTTTAACATGCTTGCTTGGTTGGCCAAAAAGTGCGTATGCGTTTTTTCCTGAATATATTCAGGAAAAAACGCATACGCCCTTTTTGGCCAAGTGCATCATTGTCGACGTTCTGCCTCTTTTCCTATGCTTTAAATGCAATTCCAGTCTACCCCCTGAAATCGTTTTCTTGCAATTCTGCCCCGCTTTCAAGTCCTCTTCGCAGCCTTCCTTCAATATATTTTTGGGTGATAGTTGTCATTTATAACTCTGCAGGTTTGTGAATTACAGTGTCCCTGAGCTCCTTTCTTCAACTCGCTTTCTTGTGAGCTGGCCGCAAACCCGCAGGATTGCTTCAGGCCCTAATCTGGTTCCGGCACGGCATGCTGAGCCTTTGGTTAATTCCTCTTCCTGGTGGGAAATGAGCGTTAAATTTGCCCGTGCAGACACCTTCACACGAGTCTTCATGGTGCCACTTTGCCCCGGTTATCTCTATGGAGGTTGGAGTTGGAGGGCCTCCTCGCTCAAGGTCAGTGTGCCCATGGAGCCAACCCTGCAACTTCAGGGCATGGTTGGGTGTAAGGATCACCACGTGGGGTCCTTTTCCCTTCGGAGGGAGGTGGCCTTTTGGGCTGCTGATTTCCAGGTTTCAGATACTGCCAGTATCTTGGCCAGATGTGGCGGTTTGGCCAAGCCCCTTGGTGACCGTAGTTTATCCTACCTTGATCGCATTCTTGCATTGTTCCTTTTCAAGTGGTCCCAGGTTTTGCACTAATACTCCAATGGCGATTCACCGTTCACCAGGAATGTAAAGGTCAAAGGGTTTAGCTAAATTAGGGAGTTCCAGGGCAAGGGTCTGAATTGACTGCTCTTTCCATTCTTGAAAGGCCACTTCTGCATTCTATTCAAAAGGATCATCATCTTTTCCTTTCAGTGTTTCATATAGAGGCCCAGCTAGTAGACTGTAGTTAGGGATCCAGAAGCAGCAAACCCTGGCCTCCCCAGGAACCCCTAAGCTGTCTTCTAGTTTTAGAAATGGGTAAGGCTGTAAATTGTTTCTTCCCTTTCCTGGGATGGGCTTCTCCGAACTTCCGTGAGAATGAAGCCCAGGCAGGTCACCGTAGTCTGTGATATTTGAGCTTTGTCTTGGACAACTTGTATCCTTTATTGGCTTGGTAGTTCAGAGGTCTCCTTAGTAGGGCTGGCGATCAGAATGTCGTCTGCATATTGAAGGAGTGTTTCCTTTTCCAGAGGTAGAACTTTTAGTTCTTTAGCTGAGCTTTCCCCAAAGATGGTGTGGGAATTTTTGAACCCTTGGGGCAACACGGCCCGGAAGTATTGTTTTAGTTGTATGTTGAGTCCTGCCACTCACAAGCCAAAATTTCTTGTGACTCTGTGACTAATAGAATACAAAAGAAGGCATCATTGAAGACTAATACAGAATACCATGTCCTGGTGGTTGGTAGAATGACCAGCAGGGTGTAGGATTTAGGAACTACTGGAGGTATATCCTCGGTGGCTTCACTGACTGTACTGACATCATTTACCAGGACTCCAGCAGCCCATGGGGCTCTCGAGGTCAGGCCCCTCCCAGGATATGGGGTTCCCTGGGCAGGTTCCCCTCAGCCCATGGGGCTCTCGTGGTCAGGCCCCTCCCAGGATACAGAGCTACCCTTGCAGGTACCATGGCAGGGCTGGGAACACAGGAACCCTGCATATCGCCCTCATTGCAGAGCACTCCCAGCCACCTGTCACTCAGATCTGACACAGAGCACCTCAGAGCAGGACTTGAACTAACAAACAGCAGCTCCGACAGGTCTGTGACCCTGGGCATCACTCTGTGTGGCCTCCCTCCACCTGGTCTTCCAGAGACTTCCACTGCACCCGGGGCACCAGGCCTCTGTCTCCACCCACCAGCCACCCCTCCTCTCCCTGACTCCTGGGTTCCTCTCATTAGGAGAGGGTTTTCTTGAAGTTGTCTCCCACTCATGGGCCAGATAATATAATTAGAAAACAAGCCAGAGCTGCAGCCCCTTGTCTATCCTGACTCTCAGGAGCCCACACCTGTTCCTTGGACCTGGCCGATTCAGCAAGTTCCAGTTTCTGCAACTGTGAGCCCCTGAGGGGTGATTATTGGCTGGCCTGGGAAGCCCGACCGTGCCGGCCAGACCTCCCCAGGTGTGCCTGGGTTCAGATCAATATAAACACCGCTCCAGGCAGCAAGAGCCCCTGCAGCTGTGCCTGACGCCATTTTCTCTGCCCTGTCAGCAGTCTTGGGGCTGGACTGGTGGGAGGGAGTGAGAGGCCACGGCTTTGTGGGTGGCCCAGTGTGAGTGGGGCTCTGCTGGACTTTCTGCAGCAGTTGCCAAGATGCCACCTGCTAAAGAAGAGGATGTGTCACCCATACCTGCCGCTGGAATTTCTCCCTGGGCAGAGGTGAGTGAGGAAGAAAGCAGTGGGGGCCGGGACAGCAGGGGTATCTCAGGCAGGGAAATGGAAAGCTTCCAGAAGAGCACCCAGGGCCAGGACCATCCTGGCTGGCCTGCAGGCACCAAGTCGGCTGGCATGCTGTCACTCATGTGGCTCCATGGCCCTTCCTCTAGGCTTTCAAGTCCTTGTACATATTCAGGTGTTTTACCTGGGAAGGGTGGGAACATTTCAGCAGCAGCTGGCCTGGGGCTCAGCCCACGTTTACTCACAGATGCCTCGGCACGGTCCCCCAGCTTTGCAATGAGGACGCTTGTTGCGTGGGGCCTGCTGGCTGAATGGGAGATGATTCCCCACCACTGACCAACTTCAGAATTGTTTACAACTGGAGCAAGTGCCCTGATACGGTTTTCCTCTGTGTAACTGGTGGGTTCTGTTTTTTTTTCTTTTTTTCGTTTTTGGTTCAAGGTAGATTTTATTCCTCTTTTTTGTATTTACAGATATAAGCATGGAAATAATTTATTCATATAAATACATGTATGTGAAGGGAAGAATATTTTTTCTGTTTTACTTTTTGTAATTTGAATTTTATTTTATTTTTTTATACAGCAGGTTCTTTTTGGTTATCTATTTTATACATATAAATGTATACATGCCAATCCCAATCTCTCAACTCCCCCCACCACCACCCCCCAACAGCTTTCCCCCCTTGGTGTCCATACGTTTGTTGTCTACATCTGTTGCTCTATTTCTGCCTGGCAAAACGGTTCATCTGTACAATTTTTCTAGGTTCCACATATAGGCATTAATAGACAAGATTTGTTTTTCTCTTTCTGACTTACTTCACTCTGTATGACAGTCTCTAGATCCATCAACGTCTCTACAAATGACCCAATTTCATTCCTTTTTATGGCTTAGTAATATTCCATTTTATATATGTACCACATCTTTATGCATTCGTCTGTCTGTGGGCATTTAGGTTGCTTCCATTACCTGGATATTGTAAATAGTGATGCAATGAACATTGCGGTGAATGTCTCTTTTTGATTTATGGTTTTGTCTGGGTATATGCCCAGTAGTGGGATTGCTGTATCATATGGTAATTCTATTCTTAGTTTTATAAGAAACTCCATAATGTTCTCCACAGTGACTGTATCAATTTACATTCCCAACAATAGTGGAAGAGGGTTCCTTATCTCCACACCCTTTCCAGCATTTGTTGTTTGTAGATTTTCTGATGATGCCCATTCTAACAGGTGTGAGGTGATACACCATGGATGAGTCTATTTCGTTGAGCAAAGAGTAGGTCTTGTCTATTACATATTTGGCTTATGGAACGGTATGTGTGCTAATTTCAATCTCTGGTTTTATACAGCACCCCAACTCAACTTTCCCCTTAAGCAAGCATAAGTTTTTATCTAAATGTGAGACTCTGTTCGGTTTTGGAATTCAGTTTATGTGTAGCCAAGTTTACACTCTCTCTATTAGTGATATCTTATGATAATTCTCTTTCTCTGTGTGACCTATTTCTCTTAGAATCATCATACTTAAATCCACTCAATTTGCTGCTACAGGCCTGATGACATTGATTTCATTGCTGAGTGATATTCCGTTGTACGTAAGTAGCACAACTCCTTTATCCATTTTTTTCTTTCTGGGATATTTAATTTGTACTGGACTCAAGGTTCTTGTAAACACAGCAGCCCTAAATTTTGTGTTGGCTGTGTCTTGTTGATTTTAATTTTCCTAAGCTATAGGGCCAAAAGTGGAAGTGCCCTAGGGTCTGTAGCTTTGTTTTTCAGATGTTTCAGGATACACCATAAACATCTCCAGAGTGTCTGTTGGCAATTTACATCCCGCCCATCAGCATAACAAGGCTCCCTGTTCTCCATGGCCTGTCCTGTGTTTCTGGTTTTTACACTTTTTTCAGATGGCCCTTTTGACGAATGGGAAATGAGACTTCATTGTAGTGCGGATTTCCATTTCTCGAGCGCTTGGTTGGCCAAAAAGGGCATATGTGTTTTTTCCTGAATATATTCAGGAAAAAATGTTTACGCACTTTTGTCCACGTGCATCACTGTCAAAGATCTGCCGCTTTTCACATGCTTTAAATGCAATTCCAATCTACCTCCTGAAATATGATTCCTGCAATTCTGCCTCGTTTTCAAGTCCTCTTTGCAGACTTACTTCCATATAATTTTGCCAATAGCTGTCATTTATAACACTGCAGGTTTGTGAATTACAGTGCCCGTGATTTCCTTTCTTAACTCGTTTCCTTGAAAACTGGCCACAGAACCGCAGGTTTGCTTCAGGCCGTAATCAGGGTCCGGCACGGCACTCTGAGACTTTGGTTCATTCCACTTCCTGGTGGGAAATTAGAGTTAAATGTGCCCCTCCAGACACCTGCCTCACTCCTAGCCCCTTGGTGATGTGTGTCCTGTGGTTTGAGGCCACATGTGCTGGGTTCCTCACCTTTGGCTGATGTGGCCCCACTGGTGTGAGGACACTCCTGCCTGGTTCCCATCCCCTTGGTGATGTGGGCCCTCCGGTGAGAGTCTGATCCTGGTTGGGTTCCTCACACTTCTGTGAGGTGGGCCCTCTTCTCTGAGGTCACTCCTGCCTGGCTGGCACACCCCGCCTTGGCGACGTCGGCCCTCTGGTGGGATTTGGTGCCTGCTGGGTGTCTCCTCCCCTCGGTAATGAGGGCCCTCTGGCGTCAGACCCTAACTCCTGGGCTCCCAATATTTTCTGATATGCGCCCTGTGGTTCGAGTACACTCCTGCCAGGTTCCCAACCCCATGGGAATGTGGGCCTTCTGCTCTGAGGTCCCAACCGTGGGTTGCTCAGTTTCATGATGAGGGCCCTCTGCTGTGAGTTCTCTCCGGCCTGGATCCCATAGCCTCGCTGCTCCTGGCCACCTGCTGGGAGGTTACAACTGCGGGATTCCTCACCTTTTTTCTTCTATGGGCCCTCTGTTTTGAGACTCCTCCTGCCTGCCTCACTCCCAGCCCCTTGGTGATGTGTGTCCTCTGGTTTGAGGCCACGTATGCTGGGTCCCTCGCCTTTCGATGATGTGGCCCCACTGGTGTGAGGACACTCCTGCCTGGTTCCTATCCCCTTGATGATGTGGGCCCTCTGGTGAGAGTCTGATCCTGGCTGGGTTCCTCACCCTTCTGTGAG
Organism: Delphinapterus leucas; assembly: GCF_059928025.1. Classification (NCBI taxonomy): domain Eukaryota; kingdom Metazoa; phylum Chordata; class Mammalia; order Artiodactyla; family Monodontidae; genus Delphinapterus; species Delphinapterus leucas. Next base: position 11,988,221 of record NW_028322241.1, on the reverse strand, counting down.
GTGGGCCCTCTGCTGTGAGGTCACTCCTGCCTGGCTGGCACACCCCACCTGGGCAACATCGGCCCTCTTGTGGCAGTTGGAGCCTGCTGGGAACCTCCCCTCGGTGATGGGGGCCCTCTTGCCTCAGGCCCTAACTGCTGGGTACCCACATTTTCTGATACGTGCTAAGTGGTGCGAGGACACTCCTGCGAGGTTCCCATCCCCATGGACATGTGGGCCTTCTGCTCTAAGGTCCCAACACCTGTGTTGTTCACCGTTTCATGATGTTGGCTCTCTGGTGTTAGTTCACCCAGGCCTAGATCCCATAGCCTCTGTGCTCTGAGCGGCCTGCTGGGAGGTTCCTACTGCTGGATTCCTTACCTTTTTTATTCTTTGGGTCCTGTGTTTTCATGCTCCTACTTCCTGACTCACTCCCAGCCCATTTGTGATGTAGGTCCTCTTGTTTAAGGCCACATGTACCAGTTTCCTCACCTTTATTGATGTGGCCCCACTGGTGTGAGGACACTCCTGCCTGGTTCCCATCCCCTTGGTGATGTGGGCCCTCTGGTGAGAGTCTGATCCTGTCTGGATTCCTCACACTTCTGTGAGGTGGGCCCTCTGCTGTGAGGTAACTCCTGCCTGGCTTGCTCCCATTGCCTTGGTGACGTCGGCCCTCTGGTGGCATTTGGAGCCTGCTGGTAGCCTCCTCTCCTCCGTGATGAGGGCCCTCTGGCGCCAGGCCATAACTGCTGGGTTCCCACATTTTCTGATACGTGCTAAGTTGTGCGAGGACACTCCTGCGAGGTTCCCATCCCCATGGGGATGTGGGCCTTCTGCTCTGAGGTCCCACTGGCTGGGTTGCTCACAGTTTCATGATGTGGGCCCTCTGCTGTGAGTTCACTGTGGCCTGGATCCCATAGACTCCATGCTCTGGGCCACCTGCTGGGAGGTTCAAACTGCTGGATTCCTCACATTTTTTATTCTGTGGGCCCTGTGTTGTTAGGCTACTCCTGCCTGCCTCACTCGGAGCACCTTGGAAATGTGGGTCCTCTGGTTTAGGCCACATGTGCTGGGTTCCTCACCTTTCTATAATGTGGCCACACTGGTGTGAGGACACTCCTGCCTTGTTCCGATCCCCTTGGTGATGTGGGCCCTCTGGTGAGAGTCTTATCCTGGCTGGGTTCCTCACCCTTCTGTGCGGTAGGCCCTCTGCTGTGAGGTCACTCCTGCCTGGCTGGCACACGTCAACTTGGCGATGTGGGCCCTCAGTTGGGAGTTGGTGCCTGCTGGGAGTCTCCTCCCCTCGGTAATGAGGGCCCTCTGGCGTCAGACCCTAACTCCTGGGCTCCCAAAATTTTCTGATGTGCGCCCTGTGGTGCAAGTACACTCCTGCCAGGATCCCAACCCCATGGGAATGTGTGTCTTCTGCTCTGAGGTCCCAATGGTACGTTGTTCAGTTTCATGATGAGGGCCCTCTGGTGTGAGTTCACTCCGGCATGGACCCCATAGGCTCGCTGCTCCTGGCCACCTGCGGGGAGGTTCCAACTGCGGGATTCCTCACCTTTTTCCTTCTATGAGCCCTCTGTTTTGAGACTCCTCCTGCCTGCCTCACTCCCAGCCCCTTGGTGATGTGTGTCCTGTAGTTTGAGGCCACGTGTGCTGGGTCCGTCACATTTCGGTGATGTGACCACACTGGTGTGAGAACACTCCTGCCTGGTTTCCATTCCCTTGGTGATGTGGGCCCTCCGGTGAGAGTCTGATCCTCTTTGGGTTCCTCACACTTTTGTGTGGTTGGCCCTCTGCTCTGAGGTCACTCCTGCCTGGCTGGCACACCCTGCATTGGTGACGTCGGCCTTCTGGTAGCAGTTGGAGCTTGCTGGGAGCCACCTCTCCTCAGTGATGAGGGCCCTCTGGCGTCCGGCCCTAACTGCTGGGCTCCCCACCTTTTCTGATGTGTGCCCACTGGTGCGATGACACTCCTGCTTGGTTCCCTTCCCCATGGGGATGTGGGCCTTGTGCTCTGAGGTTACAACGGCTGGGTTGCTTACAGTATCACGATGAGGGCCCTCTGTTGTGAGTTCATCACTGCCTGGATCCCATAGCCTCGGTGCTCTGGGCCACCTGCTGGGATGTTCCAACTGCTGGATTCCTCACCTTTTTTATACAATGGGCCATGTGTTTTGAGGTTAATCCTGCCTGCCTCGCTCCGAGACCCATGGTGATGTGGGTCCTCTGGTTTGAGGCCACATGTGCTGGGTACCTCAACTTTCGATGATGTGGCCCCACGGGTGTGAGGACACTCCTGCCTGGTTCCCAGCCCCTTGCTTATGTGGGCACTCTGGTGAGAGTCTGATCTTGACTGGGTTCCTTACCCTTCTGTGAGGTGGGCCCTCTGATGTGAGGTCACTCCTGCCTGGATGGCTCATGTCGCCTTGGCGACGTAGGCCCTCTGTTGGCCACTGAAGCATGCTGGGAGCCTCCTACCCTCTTTAATAAGGGCCCTGCAAGAAACGCATATGCCCTTTTTGACCAAGTGCATCATTGTCGAGGTTCTGCCTCTTCTCCTATACTTTCAGAGGACTTCCCGTCTACCTCCTGAAATCGTGTTCCTGGAATTCTGCCCCGCGTTCAAGTCCTCTTTGCAGCCTTACTTCAATATATTTTTGGACGATAGCTGTCATTTATAACTCTGCAGGTTTGTGAATTACAGTGCCCCTGAGCTCCTTTCTTCAACTCGTTTTCTTGTGAGCTGGCCGCAAAACCGCAGGATTGCTTCAGGCCCTAATCTGGTTCCGACACGGCATGCTGAGCCTTTGGCTAATTCCTCTTCCTGGTGGGAAATGAGCGTTAAATTTTTTCGTGCAGACACCTACAGCTAATCTCTCATTGGTTCTCCCTATTCCTGTTCATCTTGCGCAGAAATTCCAAACTGTGCCAAACAGGAGGTTAAAGGCACTGACTCTCCAAGTGGGGAGAGTGTTAGTAAAGCGTCTGGAATGGTAAAACCGAGTACGAGGGGACGAAAACTGAGACGCATTTAAAAAGTTTTCCCGGTCACATGGTGCACCATATTCTGGGTTGCCCATGCATGTTTTACCTGAAGGAAGAATCCCTTAAACCTGGAGAGTTGGGACCCATGGAATGGGTATCACGCAGTATGACTTCAAAGGGTTGCCTTTGCTCACCGAACGTCACCAATGCTATCAGCCCGAAGTGTCCAGCCTTATGTCTCCCTCAGCTCGGGGTGTAGATGTGGTAAATCCACGTTGCATCACAAGCCCTGAATGAATTATTTAAGAATTGCTCTCTATTTCACTGTCATTGTGTTCTGTTTTTGTAATTTATTTTGATAATGGGATTTATCGTATTTTCACTGCTGCGTTTATGCCGCTGTACACATGCTTGATTCTCTTATGGAGACATATAAATCCATGGGTTTTCAGATTCTTACTAGTCAGGTATATTCCTAGGCATTGAATATGGGGTGTTGAGTCCATTTCGTGGAGCAAGGAGTAGGTCCTGACTATTACATATTTGCTTATGGAAAGGTATCTGTGCTAATTTCAATCTCTGGTTTTATGCAGCACCACAACTCACCTTTCCCCTTAAGCAAGCATAAGTTGGTTTTCTAAATTTGAGACCCTTTTCTGTTTTGTAATTGAGTTCATGTGCAGCCATGTTTGCATTCCGTGTATTTGAGATATCTTATGGTGTTTCTTTTTCTGTGTGACTTAGTTAACTTAGAATGATCGTACCTGAATCCACTCATTATGCCGCGACGGGCCTCATGACATAGATTTCATTGCTGAGTGATATTCCATTGTACGTACGTACAACAACTTCTTTATCCATTTTTTGCTTTCTGGGATATTTCACTTGTACCGTAAATGAGGTTCTTGTAAGCAGAGCCGTCCAAAATTTATGGGTGGCTGCGTCTTTTTGATTTTAATTTCCCTAAGCTATAGAACCATAAGTTGAAGTGCCGTAGGCTCCGTTGCTTAGTTTTTTAGGTGTTTGAGGAAACACCATACATTTCTCCAGAGTGGCTGTTGGCAATTTACATCCCGCCCATCAGCATAACAAGGCTCCCTGTTCTCCATGGCCTGTCCTGCCTTTCTGGATTTTTCACTTTTTTCAGATGTCCCTTTTGACAGGGGGGCAGTGAGACTTCATTGTAATGCAGATTTCTTTACAGGCTTGCTTGTTTGGCCAAAAAGGGCGTATGTGTTTTTTCTTGAATATATTCAGGAAAAAACGCATACGCCCTTTTTGACCAAGTGCATCATTGTCGACTTTCTGTCTCTTTCCTTATGCTTTAAATGCAATTCCAGTCTGCCCCTGAACTCGTTTTCCTGCAATTCTGCCCTGCTTTCAAGTCCTCTACGCAGCCTTACTTCAATACATTTTTGGACAATAGCTGACATTTATAACTCTGCAGGTTTGTGAATGACAGTGCGCCTGAGCTCCTTTCTTCTACTTGCTTTCTTGTGAGCTGGCCGCAAACCCGCAGGATTGCTTCATGCCCTAATCTGGTTCCGGCACAGCATGCTGATCCTTTGGTAAATTCCTCTTCCTGGTGGGAAATGAGTGTTATATTTGAACGTGCAGACACCTAGAGCTAGTCTCTCATTGGTTCTCCCTATTCTTGTTCATCTTGCGCAGAAATTGCAAACTGTGCCAAACAGGAGGTTAAAGGCACTGACTCTCTAAGTGGGGAGAGTATTAGTAAAGGGTCTTCAATCGTGAACCCGAGTAAAAGGGGACGAAAACTGAGATGCATTTGAAAAGGTTTCCCGGTCACACGGTGCACCATACTGTGGGTTTCCCATGCATGTTTTAGCTGAAGGAAGAATCCCTTAAACCTGGAGAGTTGGGACCCATGGAATGGGTACCATGCAGTATGACTTCAAAGGGCCTGCATTTTCTCAACGAACCTCACCAATGCTATCAGGCTGAAGTGTACAGCCTTATGTCTCACTCAGCTCTGGTTGTAGATGTGGTAAATCCAGGTTGCATCACAAGCCCTGAATAAATTATTTAAGAATTGCTCTCTATTTCACTGTCATTGTGTTTGTTTTTGTAATTCATTTTGATAATGGGATTTATCGGATTTTCTCTGCTGCATTCATGCCGCTGTACACACACTTGAGTCTCTTATGGAGACATATAAATCCATGGGTTTGAAGATACTTACTAGTCAGGTGTATTCCTAGGCGTTGAATATGGGGTGTTTAGTCCATTTCGTTGAGCAAGGGCTAGGTCTTGACTATTACATATTTGGCTTATGGAAAGGTATCTGTGCTAATTTCTATCTCTGGTTTTATGCAGCACCCCAACTCACTTTTCCCCTTAAGCAAGCATAAGGTGGTTTTCTAAATTTGAGACCCTGTTCTGTTTTGTAATTCAGTTCATGTGTAGCCAAGTTTACATTCCGTGTATTAGTGATATCTTATGATGTTTCATTTTCTGTGTGACTTATTTCACTTAGAATCATCGTACCTGAATCCACTCATTATGCCACGATGGGCCTGATGACATAGATTTCATTGCTGAGTGATATTCCATTGAATGTGTGTACCACAACTTCTTTATCCATTTTTCACATTCTGGGATATTTAACTTGTACCGTAGACGAGATTCCTGTAAACAGAGCCGTCTGAAACTTTGGGGTGGCTGTCTGTTTTTGATTTTAATTTCCGTGATCTATAAGACCATAAGTGGAAGTGCCGTAGTCTCCGTTGCTTTGTTTCTTAGGTGTTTCAGGAAACACCATACACTTCTCCAGAGTGGCTGTTGGCAATTTACATCCCGCCCATCAGCATAACAAGGCTCCCTGTTCTCCATGGCCTGTGCTGTCTTTCTGGATTTTACACTTTTTTCAGATGGCCCTTTTGACCTGGGGGCAGTGAGACTTCTTTGTAGTG